>NC_072000.2:86333920-87533920 GCF_028885655.2 Pongo abelii | reverse complement strand
CTAGCATCTAATTATCACAGAGTGTTCTAGATCCCCAATTTCATTGAAAAAATCAATATGGTTAACAATTCTCTTAGAAATCAATTTTACCCCATCCGAAGAAGGTGTCCCATATGTAATCCAATTTTACAATTTTATAGGTACAGAAACAGATTCCAACTAAACAAATTTCCCTTGTGAACAATAGCACCTTTTTGGGGTTTAGTCATTGCTGCATCTTCATAGTAATTATTTTATAAATTAATTTAAAATTCTAAAAATTCAATAAGAATAAGAAATTAATTCCAACTCTTTGTGTAATTTTTTAAAAAAGAATTCATTTGTTTATTGAAAAGAGTGACCAGTGAATACCAGAGGTCTTAAATATGGGGAAAAAGTAGCTTTGAAAATGGAGATCTAAAAATAAAAAGCTCTTTAATGTACAGTTTTGCTCACTGCCTTGGCCTGATTCTGAACACAGTTAATGCATTCAGGCAACAATACCACAATTACAAAGAGTATAACTTAAAGAGGGGGGCATTGCTTTTTAGGAGGTAAGTCCTTGGAGATATTCCAAGAATAATAATGAATCCAATTGTCCATACTGGGTAAATCAGATGCTAATAGCAAAAATCACTCTTCTCTCTCATCTAGATTTTCACAAAATAAATATCTTATATTTCTCAAATTATGAAAAGAAAATAAGAAAATTATTTTGGAAGTGTGTGTCCATTAAAATAAAAAAGAACTCTTCAGTCAATTTTTCCTGAAAAAAATAATAAAGAGCATACGTTTTATAAACCAGCTGTATATAATAAATCATCATTCGTCATTCATCAAGTACAGAGGCAAAAAGAGAAACATATCTGAAAGAAAAATAAAGAGAAAGGAGAAGCACCTTATGAAGAAGATGTTGAACAGGAAGGAAGGAAGAGAAAGTATGAGAAACAGAGGGAAAACTTCTGGTCAGGAGCTGGGGTCAAAGATCTCTCTCTCTTCCTGCCTAAGAATGTCTGATCTCCAAAAGTTTGTTGTGAGAGCTATAGAGGATGTTTAGTATAGTAAGAGAATTCTTTTTAAAGGCTGTGCGCTGTCATTTTATTCAATCAAGGTTAATGCTTATAAATCAAATAGAATCTGGGTGATGTCAAGATTCAGGGCCGAGTTTTCAAGAACACTAGTTGTGTGACAGTGAAATTTATTGAGATATAAATTCATTGTTTGTTTTTACTGCTATAAAATAATCAGAAAGAACAACCTTTATGCTCCCAAGAAACTTTGGGAGAAAAAGTTTTTATTCTGTTTAAAACACCCTAACCTCTTTTGCCTTCTTTTCTATGATTCAACAAAGAGGTGTAGGGTATGTGTTTCTTAAAATTAGAGGAAGTTATAAGAAGATAATTTATCTTCTTGTGCATTTTGAAAGGGAAAGGCAAACAAAGTTTATGTTTGAAGTTTTTTAGGAGGAGGAAGGGATGGGATTGACTTGGAGATAGACTAAGAATCAATATCCTTCAAGGCTGAGTAGTGTGTTAAAAAGTGTCCATTCCACAAATGGTAGAGTTTCATGACAGATTCCTCATTATAGATTCAGAAAGATGATAAAAGCTTCAGAGGCAATATTAAATGATTCCATAGAATAACTGGACCTTAGAAACATATCCTCACAGCCATAAAAATATGCAATATAGTAGATGTGTGCATTAGTCTGTTCTCACACTGCTACAAAGAACTACCTGAGACTGGGCAATTTATGAAGAAAAGAGGTTTAATTGACTCACGGTTCTGTAGGTTGTATAGGAAGCATGATTGTGGAGCCTTCAGGAAACTTACAGTCATGGCAGAAGGGTGAAAGGGAAGCAAGCACCTTCTTCACAAGGCAGAGCCGGAGAAAGAGAGTAAAGGGGGAAGTACTACAAACTTAAAAAAAGAAAAATAGATCTATGAGAACCCACTCACTATCATGAGAACAGTAAGGGGGGAGTCTGCCCCCATGATTCAATCACTTCTTACCAGGTCCTCCTCTGATACATGATAATTACAATTTAACATGAGATTTAAATGGAGACACAGAGCCAAACCATATCATTCTGCCCAGCCCCTCCCAAACCTCATGTCCTTTTCACATTTCAAAATGCAATCATGCCTTCTCAACACTCCCACAAAGTCTTAACTCATTCCAGCAGTAACTCAAAAGTCCAAGTCCAAAGTCTCATGTGAGACAAGTCCCTTTTTCCTATCAGCCTGTAAAAATCAAGCCAAGTTAGTTACTTCTAAGATACAATCGGGTTATAGGCATTGGATAAATGATCCCATTCCCAGTGGAATAAATTGGCCAAAACAAAGGGGCTACAGGCCCCATGCAAGTCTGAAACCCAGCAGGGGAGTCATTAAACTTTAAAGCTCCAAAATATTCTTCTTTGACTCCATGTCTCGCCTCCAGGCCACACTGACACAAGAGGTGGACTTTCAAGAACTTGGACAGCTCCACTCCTGTCGCTCTGCAGGTTACAGCTCCTGCAGTTGCTTTCACAGGCTGGCATTGAATGCCTATGGCTTCTCCAGGTGCACGGTGCAAGCTGTCAGTGGATCTACCACTGTGGGGTCTGGAGGATGGTGGCCCTCTTCTCACAGGTCCACTAGGTAGTGCCCCAATGGGGACTCTGTGTGGGGGCTCCAACCCTACGTTTCCCCCCATCACTGCCCTAGTAGAGGGCCTTCTTGATGCTCCACCCCTGTAGCCAACTTCAGCCTGGACATCTAGGCATTTCCATACATCCTCTGAAGTCTAGATGTAGGCTCCCAAACCTCAGCCCTTGCCATCTTCTTACCCACAGGCTCAACATCACATGGAAGCCACAAAGTCTTGGAGCTTCACGACCTTCTAAAGGAATGGCCCAAGCTGTACCTCGGCCTCTCTTAGCCATGGCTGGAGTTGGAATGGCTAGGATGAAAGGTGTCCTGTCCTGAGGCTGCACAGATCAGTGAGGCACTGGTCCTGGCCCACAAAACCACATTTCCCCCAAGGCCTCCAGGCCTATGATGGCAGGGGCTGCCACAAAGGTCTCTGAAATGCCCTGGAGGCATTTTCCCCACTGTCTTAACTATTAACATTTGACTCCATTTTACTTATGCAAATTTCTGAAGCCTTGGATTTCTCCCCAGAAAATGGGTTTTTCTTTTCCACCATGTGGTTGAGCTACAAATTTTCCAAACTTTTATGCTCTGCTCTCTTTTTAAATATAAGTTCTATTTTCAGATCATTGCTTTGTTTATGTAATGAGCACAGGCTTTTAGAAGTAGTCAGGCAACATCTTGAATGGTTTGCTGGTTAGAAATTTCTTCTGCCAGATACCCTAAACCACCTCTCTCCAGTTCAAAGTTCTACAGATCTCCAGATCATGGGCACAATGTTGCCAGTCTCTTTGCTAAAGCATAGAAAAAGTGACCTTTGCTCCTGTCCCTGATAAGTTTCTCATCTCTTTATGAGACCACCTTAGCCTGGACTTCATTGTCCGTATCACTATCAGCATTTTGGTCAAAAAAAGCCAAAAAAAGCCCAGTTGCTATACCCCATATACACATAGCACTCCAGGCTTTCCTTTGAGATGTTCATCAGCGTTGTAACTATTTGCTTCGTCTACACATCTCCTCATCAGATTGCAGTTCTAAGATTTAGGACTATGCTTGTTTTTATTCACCTCTATATTTTCAGGATCCAGTGTGGTGCATGGCTGAAAGGTGACATATGCTAAAAGAGATATGAGACTAGCATGCCCAGTTTTTCATTGTACCTGTAAGTATGTACGTCTCTAAAACTAAAACTAAGTTGTCTGCCTGCTAAGATTATTCAACTCCTTATTCAACATCTACTTTCCCTTACTTCTAAAATTTGTTTCTGAAACCAGAAATTGGAATGAGAATTATTTCTGCTTAATTTCAGTTGAAGTCCTAAAGGCAGAAAACAATATATTAGGTGTTAGGCTACCAGTGAAGAACACAGAATATGCTAAGAATTATCAAACTCGTCTATCAACTTCAGAGGCCACTCTCTCCAGTCTATAAAGTGGTGGGAGTTAAGGATTCAAAAAGAGAATATCAATTTTGAAAAAGTTGTCAAAATTCTGTGCTTTCCAGTCTACCCTCACTTTCATCCCTGGAAGTCAGATATTTCCCCCTCATCTTAAACCAGGTGAATATAAATGCAAGTGATACGTATCTCCTGGTGTTTAGGAAATATTAGAAGACTATCTAAATCTTTGCTTAAATGTTGCCTTATTGAGATAGTCACTGGATGTCAAATTTAAAACAGCAAACAACATATTCACTCCTACTATTCTCACTTACCTTTCACTGCTTTGTATTTCTCCATAGGACTTCTTAGTTCCTTACATATTATAAGTTTACAGATTATTTCAGTTCTTGGTTGCTTCGTTAATAGCATATACATTCTGCAGGGTCAGAGTTTTATCTTTTGTTTACTGTTATAACCTCAGAATCTAAAATATTGACATATACACAAAGGATGTTCAATTATAATTTGTCGAATAAATGAAAGAATATTAAAGGCAACATTTTTGAGCTGTAACTGTCTATCTATTAGGAAAATAGAATGCAAAAGCTATATTGGAGGATAAATTTCACATTTGCTGATGGTGGGACAAAGATGAATGAGTTAGTCTATGTATTAAATGTACCCATAAGAGAGGATCAGTGCCACCTCAAAGTGAAAATTTCATTATGCATTAATGGGCAGAGAGCCACAAACGAGCAGTCATGTACAGCCCGCAAGAACAGAGATGTGGTTGACATCAAGGAAATAGAATCTTGCAGTCCCTACAACACACTAGAGAAAGTCAGCAATTACATATCTGTCACCCAGAGGACCTTGTTGCCAGATGACACTGTTCTAACCATGTAAACCCAGGCCATATTCCCTTACTATTATTTAACAGAATAGCAGCAATTAACAAATAGCAGCAATAAATAGAGATGGTAGAGTAAAGCAAGAAGAAATCTGTCATGGATCTCCCTGTTCTATCCCAAGTCTTCAAACTTAGATTCCATTCCTAGAAGAAGTCTAATTTTGCTAAGAATTATGAGTTTTAATGACTGTCATTGGCTAGATATTATGTGATTACTAGTTGAGAAGTGGATATATTTTATAGTAATATTAAGTAATTTTTTTTTTTTTGCTATGTAAGAACCATCTATCCAGGGACAGGGAAGTCCTGAAAAATTAGAATAAATAAAACAGAGAAGAAGCAATTTTAGAAGAAACTGTGATTGAGAATTTTCAAGAATTGATACAGGATATGAATTCACAGATGTAGAATGTCAAGCAGAATAAATTTTAAAAACTCCAATCTAGATCAATTCACAGTGAAACTACAAAACATTAAAAACAAAAAAGTAACATGTTATTGCCAAAGAAGCAGCAAATCAACATACAATAGAATAAAGTCTTCTGATAGAGACACATCTTTTCAAAATCCTGATGGGACACTAAAAATCACTGAGACAGATGGAACCACTCAATAAAATTGTGTTGGGACACTTGGTTTTCCATATAGGAAAAAAAGAAAAAAGAAAAGAAAATTGAATTATTTCCTGACATCACATACAAAATTAATGCTAGATAATCAAAGTGCTTAAAAGTATGTACAAGTATTTAAATCCTTACAGAAAATAATAAAATAATATAAAAGAATAGTATCCTTTGTAGTAAGAGGTAATTTCTAAATTAAAATTACAAAAATCTGGTAGTACGATTTTACAAAGTAGATCAATTTGATCACTTGAAAATTATAAATTCTGTCACCTCAAAAACATGATAAAAAAGCAGAAAGACAAGCTACACATTGGAAAAATTATTTTAAGGGAAACTAATAAACAAAATAGTCTAAAATGAACCCTACAAATCAGTCTGAAAAAAAGACAAAAATTCAATAGAAAAAAATGTGCAAAAGATATAAACACAAAGAGAAAAATCCAAATGAGAAATAATTATAAAATAGGTTGTCCAAACTTATCTGAATCAGAGGAATAAAAAAATGAGATACCATTTTATAGCCACCGCATTTCCAAATATAAAGTGTGATAACACAAAATGTTAAAAATCGTGTGGATCAATTAAAATTCATATGCACTAAATTTGATAGTATCTTGGAAAGTTAAATATTTTTCCATGATGTGACCCAGAAATTTCCCTTGTAGATATACACCTTTAATAGGATCTTGGGCATGTGTACCAGGATATTTAGTTTAGCACTGCTCCTTGTAGTATTATATAACTAGAAATAGCCTATGGGTCCATAAACAGGAGAGTGGCTAAAGAAATGTTAGTATATTTGCACAACAGGATCAAATTTAGTAGTAGAAATGAGGGTTCTGGGACTACACGCGAAAATATTTGTTGATCTCAAAACTGTTGAATTAAAAAACACTTGAGAAGACTATACACACTTGCATACATATATTACATATGTGTATATATATGCCATATATATGTAGATAAATGTATACCATCTTCAAAGAAGACTAAAAATATAATGTTTAGGACATCTGCATATATGATCAAAACATTTAAAAATGAAGTAAGAAATGCAAAACAAAATTAAGATACGGGTTATCACTGAGAAGTGAGCCAGTGAGATGTGGTAAGTGAAAATATGTAACAAAATGCAAGGTTTGGTAGTATTTTAGTTCTTGCTTTTGTTGGTGAGTTTTAATATGTTCATAATGTACACATATCATCTACTTTTTGTAAGACTCAATTATTAAATTGAAGAAAGCCTTAAAATCACTTACAACAGATTGAACTAAGATTTATGAGAGAGGAAAACACAAAGTGCTAAGCTAGCAACTCTAAGAGGGGACCCAAAGGAATCCTAAATGTTTACTGGAAGAGTGAAGAGTGGGTACTTAGGCTAATTCTCCACCAATGGGAGCACGGTTGTTTGCTGGAAAGAAGACATGGGTTGTGGTGATATTCCAGTAAGAAGCAATAACATGCACTAAGAAGAGGGGGTGAAGGAAAGCAAAGACTGTCTCGAAATTGCTGCTAGTTTGTGTGTGGCTAGAGAACATAAGGCAGGAGTTGAGAGAACTAAGGGTAAAGAGGGAGCGAGCTCCAGATCTTAAAGAGAGTCCTTTATCATGCTTTAACTTCTTATCAAGAGAAATTCATTTAACTTATGCAAACAAGGGAATGGCAACCACAAATTCACACATGAAGCCGGCAAAGCTGTAACATTAGAATAAATAATCCAGAAATAAAGCTCTTTCAACATCAGTATTAGAGGAAAGCAACAGGATGAATGTCTGCTAGTCCTAGTGACAAGACTGAAAAAGTGAGAGCATGTGAAAGGTTAAGCATCCTGATAATGTAGAATTCCTGTACCTCAGCTGAATAAGCTGTTGACCTCAGCTTATTATGAAAGATCTAGTGAGAAAGTAGATTTTAGGTCAGTGGGTAGTGACCCAATTATTTAAGCACAGCAACCATAAAACCAGTTAGGCTGTCACTGCCTTTCAAAAAGAAAGCTCAGCACTTTGGTTAAAAAAAAAAAAAAAAAAAAGCAAAGAAAGAAAAGGTCTCCCCACGTGCCCTGGCACATGAAAGATAAATGGAAAATGGGGCAGCAAAAATGGACTCAAACCATGCTTCAATTTATAACAGTTTGAAAGTACCTATAAGGGTCTCACCGTTACGAACAATTGACTTGCGAACCAGGTTCACCAACCGGAATACTTGGTGATGGCTACTCCTTAAAAATAAAAAAGTGGTTCAACAAACCAAATGCAAATGTGGGCATGTAGAACATAGGCTTTCATGCAGCACATCATATTCTATCTGCATAAAATTACCTGTGAGGTTCTTCAGAAAAAAGCTAACTTTTCAAAATTGATTGTGGAGTATGCCTTTAATGAGTATCTTTTCTCTGATTTCTTTTTGATATCTTCTCTTTTCTAATCTATGATTCAAAACCGATACGAAATATTGGAATAGTCACATTTTAACTATTTACCAACCAGATTTCTCTCTAGTAAACATGCGATCTACTCCTAGGTGCCATTCTCACAATTTATATTAGGATTTAAACAAACAACTCCATGCCAAAGAAACAACTTATTTGTTTATTTATTTATTTTTGAGACAGAGTTTCACTCTTGTTGCCCAGGCTGGAGTCCAGTGGTGCAACCTTGGCTCACTCCAACCTCTGCTTTCCGGGTTCAAGTGATTCCCCTGCCTCCCAAGTAGCTGGGATTACAGGTATGCACCACCACACCCAGCTGATTTTTTGTATTTAGTACAGACGGGGTTGCAGGATGTTGGTCAGGCTGGTCTCGGACTCCTGACCTCAGGTGATCCACCTGTCTCGGCCTCCCAAAGTGCTGGGATTACAGTTGTGACTTACTGCACCCGGTCCAGAAACATCTTATTAACATTAGTCAGAATATTTGGGATGTATCGGGCAGGAAGACAGAAACCAGACTAGTTATTTTAACAAACAGAATAGCCTATAGCAAATTGGTTACATGGATATTGAAAGCAAACCAGAACTTTGAATGAGCACAGAGATAGTCAAGATAGCCAACCTTCTAGCACTGAGGTTAATTAAAAGGGTAGAGTTGGGAGTTGTTAGAACTTAGAAGCTAAGGGGAAAGGCTTCAGGAAGCTGGGACTCAGATCTCTGAGCAAAAGGACTGCACAGTTTGTGCTGTTTCCTCTGAGGAGGCTCTGGGAGGCTGGTTCTGGGATTGGGAGAAGAAACTGGAAACTGGAACCAATTTCTACTGGTGTCAACTGGTAGTGCTGGATGAAAAGCACTGGCTAAAATCATTTTTTATTGCATCAGAAAATAAGCCAGGAAGAACCATCTCCTTCTGCACCCTACTGCTCTGCAGTCCCAGCTAGCACCCCTGCTGGCAGAAGCCAAGAAGGAGTGAGCCTAAAGGAAAGAAATGGGCCGGGTGCTGTGGCTCACGCCTGTAAGCCCAGCATTTTGGGAGGCCGAGGAGGGCAGATCACGAGGTCAAGAGATCAAGACCCTCCTGGCCAACATGGTGAAACCCTGTCTCTACTAAAAATACAAAAATTAGCTGGGCGTGGTGGCACATACCTGTAGTTCCCAGCTACTTGGGAGGCTGAGGCAGGAGAATCGTTTGAACATAGGAGGCGGAGGTTGCAGTGAGCCAAGATCGAGTCACTGCACTCCAGTCTGGGTGACAGGGTGAGACTCCATCTCAAAAAAAAAAAAAAAAAGAAAAGAAAAGAAAAAGAAATGTAGTTTACAATATCTCAGCCTCAGAGCCACAGAGTCGAGTATAGAGGGAAAGATTTACAGCTGAGAGACAGCAGCTTTAAAACCAGAACAGAGGAATGAGTGAATCAATTATGAGGGCTTTCCTATCATCAGAGCTTGTAGTATAAACATCTAATTGGAACAGCCCTAGGTAGCTGTCCTATTTCTTCTCATTGTTTACATTTGGGGCTTACTTCCATGTCTGAGTTATAACGAGAATATTGAGTACATAGGGTCTGATGACACAAGGAGGTGAAATTATTAAATTCTAAAGCCCCTGACATTTGGTAATTTGGAACCTCTCATGTAAGGAATGGTAAATGAATAAGCAAAGTCTGGCTTTAAAGTGATGACTCATTAAATATAATAATGCCAGGGAAATCTAAATTCTAATTTAATAAAAATGTATATACAAATTAGCTGCTAGGGTGCTTCCTCTTGGTCAATCGATCAACAAAGAATATTTAATTCAGTTGGCAAATTATTGCTCAACATGTGCTAAAAGGACTGTGAATTAGGTTAAATTATGAGTCCACTGTTGTTAAGGGTCATGTATCAGTAATTTCATGTGGTTCAGTTTTACTATGAATGATCAGCTTTGGATCAAATGCACACCTTACCTTAAAAAGTGAAGTGGTTTTACGGTTTTATGGGCATCTGAAGAAGCTTGAGTTGTGATTAACCGTATAAAACATGTTTTTGCTAATAATTTTATCTTCTCCACTGGACTGATGTTGAATCATTAGATTTATTAAAAAGAAATTACCCTGGGGAGTCCCAAGTATAGTGGTTAAGAACCCTGATTATGGAGTTATATAGATTTGACTAAATAGCTTCTTTATGATTATCTAGCCATTGCACTTGAGCGATTTATTTAACTTACAGGAGCCTCAGTTTCCTCATCCATAAAATGGAAAATGCATTATCTACCAGTCATGGTTAGTGTGGAAATTCAATACAATATGGAGCATTTAAAATAATTAACAGAGCCTATCATATTGTAAGCCATAGTAAATGGTACTCTCTTAATTTTGTGTGTTATTCTCTTAAAAAGGAGACAAAATTAGCACCTATATCAGACTTGTCATCAGTATTCATTAACAAATGAATTAACATATGTTAAGTGCATAGAACAGTTTCTAATAAATAGTAACTGCTAGATAATGATTTTTTCCTGTTAAAATAATACTAATTATTAATATCAGAGGTATGACTACTACTGATAATGATAATATTTATTATTATTTTTATTACTCTTACTATTTGGAACCTTTTTCCTCAATTTCAAATTGAAGTTTGTACCCAAATGAAAAAATATGTTACCGAGCTCTGTGTGTTCTTTACATCCAAACTAGACGTGTGCGTATGTGTAGAGAAAAAATAATGGTTCCAAGTTATTCCTTTGTGGCAGTACTTACATCTTATCCTATCTCTGACTTGACAAAACTTTGACTGCAAATACCACACTTAAAAAAGTCCATTTTTTATGGCTGCATAGTATTCCATGTTGTATATGTGCCACATTTTCTTAATCCAGTCTATCATTGTTGGACATTTAGGTTGGTTCCAAGTCTTTGCTATTGTGAGTAGTGCTGCATATTGCGCACATGTACCCTAGAACTTAAAGTATGATAAAAATAAATATATATATAAAAAGTCCATACTATATGCTATATCACATTACTCTCAAAAGCAATTTGAATCAATAGCACTATCAGTCTAACATTGATTACTCTTCATTTATTTGGAGAAATAGAGTCATCATGCCCAATAGAAAATGATAAATTATATCATAATTACATAAATTTGGAGCTGGAAGTAATCTTAGAGATACAGTGAGGATTGAATTTAATGTTTGCAAATCTGGAAATTGAAGCTCAGAGAGGTAAAATTAAGGATTATATTGACTCAGTTTCTGAAAGAACCCTAGAGGCAAAATATCTTTGGCACATATCCTTCAGACACTGCAAAATCTCCAGTAAAAGGCCATTTTGCTGATTTGGGAATACTTTCTAAGGAATCTTATCAACTAGGAATGCAACACATTTTATTTATACATAATTCCATTGAAAGAAATCCCCTTATACTGAACTGAGTGTCCTTTTAGCATTCCTGAAACGTCCTCTTGAAGATTTCTAATGCTTTCTAGAACCAAGGTTAATGTTTTTTTTGTTTTTGTTTTTTTTTAATGAGAACTTCTCTAGGTTTATCTACATTTAAAGAGGTAATTAGTAAAAGAGCTTGTCCTAAAAGTTGCTCTCTTGGAAATCAGTCTAGGGTATGTCCTATGGCACAATGATGCCTTAAATAATGATGTTGCTGTGAATCAACCTTCTCCAGTGTATCACTGCCACTTCATTTCTGTTCCACCTTTAGAAGTTTCAGTAACAGTAGAAATTTTATACCTTTCGTGGATCGTCAAGATCTGTGGCTAATTCATTATCATCATTTTACTGATTGTGGACCTCCAAATTCACCTAAGGTGTTATCTTGCATATTTTTAGGTCAAAACAATTTCAGTCAGATTTTCTTATTCTATTCTCCTCCCATCCTAACACCCTTGAACAGACTTATGTTATCCCTTCAAACACAAAGTCATATTAATGTCCGTCAGGTTTAATAAAAATCTATTTTCAAAGCTGTAAACTTAATTGACTGTGATATAATTATCAGTGCTATTAATATTTTCTGTGCTTAATGTCATTGATTTTATTGCCACAAACTTAGTTTGCAATGAGAATAACACTGACAGCTATGAGTGTATGTGTGTGCATGCATGCATGTGTGTATGTGTTTAACACATCGCTTTCTGTATCAGTATATCAATGGATGTGGCAGGTTCTAATGAAAAGAAAAGAAAACATCTAAAAGAATTTCTACACTACCTTTATAACATTTTGTCTTCATCTATGAATATATTTTTGGTGAAAAAATACAATGACAGCCTGAAAAATGCCCTGTGCATTTTTCACTAGAGGAAGAAGTCTGTGAATTGCAGAATGGATGTTCAACCACACAAAGACTCACAGGATTCACTCTTATTGCTTTTTTCCTGTGGATTGTAAGTTTATGAAGTATAGACTAGCATAGTACTTTCTCAGGTTTTTGTTAAAAAATTTAAATTTCACTTAAAAAGTGAAAGGTACAAATATTCCTTTGTGTCTCAAATGTAGATCAACAACATTAAAAGCAATAGAAATGTATAATGGAGAAATAACTATGGAAAACTTTTTCCTTTTTAACTTAAAATTTACAGCTTGATCCCTAGATACCTTAATGGGAAGCAACTTGGTTCAATGGAATTAACAGAGTCTGGTAAGTTACCTACTGGACAGAAACAGGCCTAATTAAAAGAGTTTGTCAATAAAACATTTAAAAATAGATTTAAAAAATTAAGAATAAGCAATTGATTTACTCTATTTTTTCAGAATAGAATAAACAGGCACATTTCACTGTGGGGTTTATGTGAGCTTTCTTGTTCCTGATTCTGTTGTGTGAAAGTAGAGATTTCTTTAAAGGGGATAATGGAGGCTTGGAAGGACCGTAGAGACCAAAGCCATAGGACATTCAGGAAGTAGCTTCCTTGACGTTAAAGACAAAAGCCTAGATTAACTGACCTCAAAGCAGAAAAGACTTTTACAGATAATCATTTTGATAATATATTAACTTGTTTTTAGCTTTGAAATACACTTGTCTCTTAAATGAGCACATATGGGCAAACAAAATGTTTCAGGTGAAAGCTGGAATTGTTCTTCATGAAATAAAAATAATGCAAGGCCAGAATTCTATCTTTTCAGCTTCCTCTACCATCTCCAAGGTGAAATTAAACTCTTGCCTGGGGCTTTTAGCAGGAAAAGTTGAAAAACTGCAAATGCAGACCAATTTCTTCATTTTGTAGTTGAAGAAACTGAAGCCCAATAAAGATTAAGTGACTTGATCAAGGTCATATGGGTAGAGAGTGAACCAATACTTGAATCCTTGTCTTTTATGGAAACAGCCAGGGGCATGCATACAATTCTGTTCCCCAACACCAGAATTTTGTGCAAAGTATTTATTCAGCATAGTTAGTTTATAACTTCTTGTGGGCTAGTTGGAAACTTTGGACATTTGTTTTATCACTAAGACTTCCTATTGTCTTTTAGTCATTTTACCATTATAGGTTGATTTCATTGAAAATTACAATTATGGTATAATCCCAACATAAGAAAAATGAAAGAAGCTTGGCTATTGAAATAGGGAATGTACAATGATTAAATTACATATTGAGGGTAAGTAGTATTATCCACAGTGTACTAGATGCAGTAAAAGATAAAAATGACTCTCACCAAAGAAGTTACAGTATTTACAAGGAGATTAAAAGCAATTCTATGTGAGAGAGAGGGGGAAAAAAAGAAACATTATTGTTAAATTGAATTTTGCTGAATGTCATTGTGATAGGATCTCATTGAAGAGAAGGCTAAATAAGACAAGGAAGGTTACATGTTCAATGTTATAGTTGAGATAAGCCTTGAGGATAAAATGGAAACTAAATAAAAGAAAATCAAATATATCCTTTTCAGCTTGAAGCATAACATCTTAAAATGTGAGATGATAAATATAGAAATACTTAATAAACCAAATATAGAGTATAGCCTAGTGAGTGGCAATAACTCTTACAGCTTTAAGATACAAATTTCCAGGAAGGTGCATTGATTTTTCTACATTTTATGAATTTCTAATAATGCAGTATGTGTCCACTGATTCTCTTTAACAAGTATGAACAATGTTAATTGGTAATCCTCCTATGTTGGATTAGTCTACCTGGGTAAAATTCCTGTGTCTCTCCTCCTTATCCACATTGATGTTTGAGGGCTGAAGAAACTATTTTACCAACTTTAAAACAAATTTAAAATTTATTTTTAGTTGGCTTCTTCCAGTGAAATGTGGAATTATTATGTTCAAGGTCACTTGTACTTGGCAAAAAAGCACAATATCCTGCTTTTAGAAAAGTGGCTTAAAAATAGTTATTTATAAAATCCTTAAAAGGTTTCCTGAAATTCAAATAGATTTTACAAAATAACAATTTAATGATTTCAGAATAAGTACATGAGAAATTAGAAGATTAAATTTCCTTCAAAAACATGCCTTGGCAAATTAAAAGCCAAAGTGTTCAGGGGAAAAATACGTTTTAGGTCTTAACAGACCCAAAGTATTGTTTTAATAAGTCAGGCAGTTTTGAACCCTGATTCAACAAGTTTTCTCTACTTTTAATCTATTTAGAATTAGATTTTAAAATATCTCCTTTCTACCTTACTTCAACTTTCGTCTAAGTATACATGTAGAATGGAATAATGATCACACAACCTCCTTTTACTTTAAAAATTTTTAAGGTAATTTAGTCAATGTAGACAGGCAAAATGGACAATTCGGGACCACTTATTCCATACCAAAACATGCATTATTTTAATTGCCTACTCTAAACTGTTTAGCTGGTACTGATATTTATTTTTTAAATGCAGCAATTCTGAACATTTTTTCTGCAGATTTATTTAACAAACATGCATTTGTCCCACTTGTCACGAGAGAAAGCTCTAATGAAAACTTACAGTTGAAAACCCAAGAGGAGCCAAGATGGCCGAATAGGAACAGCTCCGGTCTACAGCTCCCAGCGCGAGCGACGCAGAAGACGGGTGATTTCTGCATTTCCATCTGAGGTACCGTGTTCATCTCACCAGGGAGTGCCAGACAGTGGGCGCAGGTCAGTGGGTGAGTGCACCGTGCGCCAGCCGAAGCAGGGGCGAGGCATTGCCTCACTCGGGAAGCACAAGGGGTCAGGGAGTTCCCTTTCCAGGGGTGACAGACTGCACCTGGAAAGTCAGGCCACTCCCACCCGAATACTGTGTTTTTCCGAGGGGCTTAGGAAACGGTGCCCCAAGAGAGTATAGCCCGCACCTGGCTCAGAGGGTCCTACGCCCACGGACTCTCGCTGATTGCTAGCACAGCAGTCTGAGATCAAACAGCAAGTTGGCAGCGAGGCCGGGGGAGGGGCGCCCGCCATTGCCCAGGCTTGCTTAGGTAAACAAAGCAGCCACGAAGCTTGAACTGGGTGGAGCCCACCACAGCTCAAGCAGGCCTGCCTGCCTCTGTAGGCTCCACCTCTGGGGGCAGGGCACAGACAAACCAAAAGACAGCAGTAACCTCTGCAGACTTAAATGTCCCTGTCTGACAGCTTTGAGGAGAGCAGTGGTTCTCCCAGCATGCAGCTGGAGATCTGAGAACGGGCTGACTGCCTCCTCAAGTGGGTCCCTGACCCCTGACCCCCAAGCAGCCTAACTGGGAGGCACCCCCCAGCAGGGGCAGACTGACACCTCACACGGCCGGCCAGGTGCTCCAACAGACCTGCAGCTGAGGGTCCTGTCTGTTAGAAGGAAAACTAACAGAAAGGACATCCACACCAAAAACCCATCTGTACATCACCATCATCAAAGACCAAAAGTAGATAAAACCACAAAGATGGGGAAAAAACAGAGCAGAAAACTGGAAACTCTAAAAAGCAGAGTACCTCCCCTCCTCCAAAGGAACGCAGTTCCTCACTAGCAACGGAACAAAGCTGGACGGAGAATGACTTTGACGAGCTGAGAGAAGAAGGCTTCAGACGATCAAATTACTCCGAACTACGGGAGGATATTCAAACCAAAGGCAAAGAAGTTGAAAACTTTGAAAAAAATTTAGAAGAATGTATAACTAGAATAACCAATACAGAGAAGTGCTTAAAGGAGCTGATGGAGCTGAAAACCAAGGCTCGAGAACTACGTGAAGAATGCAGAAGCCTCAGGAGCCGATGCGATCAAATGGAAGAAAGAGTATCAGCCCTGGAAGATGAAATGAATGAAATGAAGCGAGAAGGGAAGTTTAGAGCAAAAAGAATAAAAAGAAACGAGCAAAGCCTCCAAGAAATGTGGGACTATGTGAAAAGACCAAATCTACGTCTGATTGGTGTACCTGAAAGTGATGAGGAGAATGGAAACAAGTTGGAAAACACTCTGCAGGATATTATCCAGGAGAACTTCCCCAATCTAGCAAGACAGGCCAACATTCAGATTCAGGAAATACAGAGAACGCCACAAAGATACTCCTCGAGAACAGCAACTCCAAGACACATAATTGTCAGATTCACCAAAGTTGAAATGAAGGAAAAAATGTTAAGGGCAGCCAGAGAGAAAGGTCAGGTTACCATCAAAGGGAAGCCCATCAGACTAACAGCAGATCTCTCGGCACAAACCCTACAAGCCAGAAGAGAGTGGGGGCCAATATTCAACATTCTTAAAGAAAAGAATTTTCAACCCAGAATTTCGTATCCTGCCAAACTAAGTTTCATAAGTGAAGGAGAAATAAAATACTTTACAGACAAGCAAATGCTGAGAGATTTTGTCACCACCAGGCCTGCCCTAAAAGAGCTCCTGAAGGAAGCACTAAACATGGAAAGGCACAACCGGTACCAGCCACTGCAAAATCATACCGAAATGTAAAGACCATCGAGACTAGGAAGAGACTGCATCAACTAACGAGCAAAATAACCAGCTAACATCATAATGACAGGATCAGATTCACACATAACAATATTAACTTTAAATGTAAATGGACTAAAAGCTCCAATTAAAAGACATAGACTGGCAAATTGGATAAAGACTCAAGACCCATCAGTGTGCTGTATTCAGGAAACCCATCTCACGCACAGAGACACACATAGGCTCAAAATAAAAGGATGGAGGAAGATCTACCAAGCAAATGGAAAACAAAAAAAGGCAGGGGTTGCAATCCTAGTCTCTGATAAAACAGACTTTAAACCAACAAAGATCAAAAGAGACAAAGAAGGCCATTACATAATGGTAAAGGGATTAATTCAACAAGAAGAGCTAACTATCCTAAATATATATACACCCAATACAGGAGCACCCAGATTCATAAAGCAAGTCCTGAGTGACCTACAAAGAGACTTAGACTCCCACACATTAATAATGGGAGACTTTAACACCCCGCTGTCAACATTAGACAGATCAACGAAACAGAAAATCAAAAAGGATACCCGGGAATTGAACTCAGCTCTGCACCAAGCAGACCTAATAGACATCTACAGAACTCTCCACCCCAAATCAACAGAATATACATTTTTTTCAGCACCACACCACACCTATTCCAAAATTGACCATATACTTGGAAGTAAAGCTCTCCTCAATAAATGTAAAAGAACAGAAATTATAACAAACTATCTCTCAGATCACAGTGCAATCAAGCTAGAACTCAGGATTAAGAATCTCACTCAAAACCGCTCAACTACGTGGAAACTGAACAACCTGCTCCTGAATGACTACTGGGTACATAACGAAATGAAGGCGAAATAAAGATGTTCTTTGAAACCAACAAGAACCAAGACACAACATACCAGAATCTCTGGGATGCATTCAAAGCAGTGTGTAGAGGGAAATTTATAGCACTAAATGCCCACAAGAGAAAGCAGGAAAGATCCAAAATTGACACCCTAACATCACAATTAAAAGAACTAGAAAAGCAAGAGCAAACACATTCAAAAGCTAGCAGAAGGCAAGAAATAACTAAAATCAGAGCAGAACTGAAGGAAATAGAGACACAAAAAACCCTTCAAAAAATAAATGAATCCAGGAGCTGGTTTTTTGAAAGGATCAACAAAATTGATAGACCACTAGCAAGATTAATAAAGAAAAAAAGAGAGAAGAATCAAATAGATGCAATAAAAAATGATAAAGGGGATATCACCACCGATCCCACAGAAATACAAACTACCATCAGAGAATATTACAAACACCTCTACGCAAATAAACTAGAAAATCTAGAAGAAATGGATAAATTTCTCAACACATACACCCTCCCAAGACTAAACCAGGAAGAAGTTGAATCTCTGAATAGACCAATAACAGGAGCTGAAATTGTGGCAATAATCAATAGCTTACCAACCAAAAAAAGTCCAGGACCAGATGGGTTCACAGCCGAATTCTACCAGAGGTACAAGGAGGAGCTGGTACCATTCCTTCTGAAACTATTCCAATCAATAGAAAAAGAGGGAATCCTCCCTAACTCATTTTATGAGGCCAGCATCATCCTGATACCAAAGCCTGGTAGAGACACAACAAAAAAAGAGAATTTTAGACAAATATCCTTGATGAACATTGATGCAAAAATCCTCAATAAAACACTGGCAAACAGAATCCAGCAGCACATCAAAAAGCTTATCCACCATGATCAAGTGGGCTTCATCCCTGGGATGCAAGGCTGGTTCAATATACGCAAATCAATAAATGTAATCCAGCATATAAACAGAACCAAAGTCAAAAACCACATGATTATCTCAATAGATGCAGAAAAGGCCTTTGACAAAATTCAACAACCCTTCATGCTAAAAACTCTCAATAAATTAGGTATTGATGGGACATATCTCAAAATAATAAGAGCTATTTATGACAAACCCACAGCCAATATCATACTGAATGGGCAAAAACTGGAAGCATTCCCTTTGAAAACTGGCCCAAGACAGGGATGCCCTCTCTCACCACTTCTATTCAACATAGTGTTGGAAGTTCTGGCCAGGGCAATTAGGCAAGAGAAGGAAATCAAGGGTATTCAATTAGGAAAAGAGGAAGTCAAATTGTCCCTGTTTGCAGATGACATGATAGTATATCTAGAAAACCCCATTGTCTCAGCCCAAAATCTCCTTAAGCTGATAAGCAACTTCAGCAAAGTCTCAGGATACAAAATCAATGTACAAAAATCACAAGCATTCTTATACATCAATAACAGACAAACAGAGAGCCAAATCATGAGTGAACTCCCATTCACAATTGCTTCAAAGAGAATAAAATACCTAGGAATCCAACTTACAAGGGATGTGAAGGACCTCTTCAAGGAGAACTACAAACCACTGCTCAAGGAAATAAAAGAGGATACAAACAAATGGAAGAACATTCCATGCTCATGGGTAGGAAGAATCAATATCATGAAAATGGCCATCCTTCCCAAGGTAATTTACAGATTCAATGCCATCCCCATCAAGTTACCAATGACTTTCTTCACAGAATTGGAAAAAACTACTTTAAAGTTCATATGGAACCAAAAGAGAGCCCGCATCGCCAAGTCAATCCTAAGCCAAAAGAACAAAGCTGGAGGCATCATACTACCTGACTTCAAACTATACTACCAGGCTACAGTAACCAAAACAGCATGGTACTGGTACCAAAACAGAGATATAGATCAATGGAACAGAACAGAGCCCTCAGAAATAATGCCACATATCTACAACCATCTGATCTTTGACAAACCTGAGAAAAACAAGAAATGGGGAAAGGATTCCCTATTTAATAAATGGTGCTGGGAAAACGGGGTAGCCATATGTAGAAAGCTGAAACTGGATCCCTTCCTTACACCTTATACAAAAATCAATTCAAGATGGATTAAAGACTTAAATGTTAGACCTAAAACTATAAAAACCCTAGAAGAAAACCTAGGCAATACCATTCAGGACATAGGCATGGGCAAGGACTTCATGTCTAAAACACCAAAAGCAATGGCAACAAAAGCCAAAATTGACAAATGGGATCTAATTAAACTAAAGAGCTTCTGCACAGCAAAGGAAACTACCATCAGAGTGAACAGGCAACCTACAAAATGGGAGAAAATTTTTGCAACCTACTCATCTGACAAAGGGCTAATATCCAGAATCTACAATGAACTCAAACAAATTTACAAGAAAAAAACAAACAACCCCATCAAAAAGTGGGCGAAGGACATGAACAGACACTTCTCAAAAGAAGACATTTATGCAGCCAAAAAACACATGAAAAAATGCTCACCATCACTGGCCATCAGAGAAATGCAAATCAAAACCACAATGAGATACCATCTCACACCAGTTAGAATGGCAATCATTAAAAAGTCAGGAAACAACAGGTGCTGGAGAGGATGTGGAGAAATAGGAACACTTTTACACTGTTGGTGGGACTGTAAACTAGTTCAACCCTTGTGGAAGTCAGTGTGGCGATTCCTCAGGGATCTAGAACTAGAAATTCCATTTGACCCAGCCATCCCATTACTGGGTATATACCCAAAGGACTATAAATCATGCTGCTATAAAGACACATGCACACGTATGTTTATTGCGGCATTATTCACAATAGCAAAGACTTGGAACCAACCCAAATATCCAACAATGATAGACTGGATTAAGAAAATATGGCACATATACACCATGGAATACTATGCAGCCATAAAAAATGATGAGTTCACGTCCTTTGTAGGGACATGGATGAAATTGGAAATCATCATTCTCAGTAAACTATCGCAAGAACAAAAAACCAAACACCGCATATTCTCACTCATAGGTGGGAACTGAACAATGAGAACACATGGACACAGGAAGGGGAACATCACACTTCGGGGACTGTTGTGGGGTGGGGGGAGGGGGGAGGGATAGCATTGGGAGATATACCTAATGCTAGATGACGAGTTGGTGGGTGCAGTGCACCAGCATGGCACATGTATACATATGTAACTTACCTGCACGTTGCGCACATGTACCATAGAGCCTAAAGTATAATAATAATAATAAAAAGAAAAATAAATAAAAATAAAAATAAAAAAAAAGAAAACTTACAGTTAAAAATCATAGTAAAGTCATCTGAATGGATGTTTTCCTCCAATAGTTGTCTTTTGTTGAGCACCACAAAGAAAGCATGTTGCCATGTTCCTTCTCTTCAAAAGATTTGCAAGTGGTATTGGCATTATATTGTTCAATGATAAGAGAGTTTTCATTTCAACAAAACATGAATATCCCATTTTTGAAGGAAAAATATAAAACTCTATACAAAAGAAAAAGGTTTCTGTACTAATTGTTCATCTACACTTACTTAGGCATTCCTTAATTACCTAAAAAATACTTTTTAAAGTTTACTTTTATAGACATTTATTATGAAATTAGAACACACTAACTTTTAAGTTTACCTTACAAAGAACATAATGTCTTTTAAAGTTTTATAAAGTTAAATTTACGAACTAAAATCTCCATGCTTTTTTGTTTTTTGTTATAGCTTTTCACAACATAAAGTACAATGATTACATTTTTAATATTAATTAGTTTCCTAGAATATAAAGATAAGAATATTTGAGGCTTTTCTATTGGAGCTAAAATATTAATGTGAATATTTCACCAGGAAAAATATTTGAGATAGTATAAAACATACAAAAATAAAGTGTAGAGATTAGGTTAAAAAAACCAATATATTTATTGAGAGATAAAAAATTTGTTTTACCAAAAAATTGGTAAAAGTCTCAATTCAGTATATTCTTAGACATTCTCATCATGTATCCTAGGTTGAAACACACACAAAAAAGGTTCTACAAGATAGAAGTTAAAATAAGATAGCTCACCTTTATGAGAG
The DNA here is from genome assembly GCF_028885655.2 of Pongo abelii. Classification (NCBI taxonomy): domain Eukaryota; kingdom Metazoa; phylum Chordata; class Mammalia; order Primates; family Hominidae; genus Pongo; species Pongo abelii. Next base: position 87,512,190 of record NC_072000.2, on the reverse strand, counting down.
TGCACGTTTAGAGAGCTCACCATTGTACATCTGGCAAATATGATTAGGGGCTTTTATTTCAGCAATAGAAAACAATTACTATCAATTTTTAAACAAGCATTTTATAAGAATTTAGAGTGTATAATACCTATTTGCATATACTACCAAGAATAGGGCAGGTTTTGGTCATTTAGATTTTCATGCCATGCCAGTTACTTTGTGATTTGTAACAAGGCTACCACCATGAACGACAAAGCACCTGCTACTGCCTGTTCTCATTCCTATGAGAGTGCCTGTCTTTGCTGCTGCTAAAGATCACATTACATATAAGCTTCTGTATTTGAAAAGGCCAGTGGAAAGCAGTAAACTGAAAGGTCACACCTGATGTGACTCAGAGAATGAAAATACTTCAGTTGTTGCTAATTAAGTTATCTCCCATCTTGTCAAATCTACATGCACTTTGAAAATTTGCATTTTACCGAATGAAAAGGCCCAGTCTGCTTTGAGCACATCTTTAGCATAGTTTCTGACTTAAAACTGAATTGTGGCCAGGCACGGTGGCTCATGCCTGTAATCCCACCACTTTGGGAAGCGAAGGCAGGCGGATCACGAGGTCAGGAGATGGAGACCATCCTGGCTAACACAGTGAAACCCCGTCTCTACTAAATATACAAAAAAATTAGCCGGGCATGGTGATGGGCGCCTGTAGTCCCAGCTACTCAGGATGCTGAGGCAGGAGAATGGCAGGAACCCGGGAGGCGGAGGTTGCAGTAAGCCGTGGTCGCGCCACTGCACTCCAGCCTGGGTGACAGAGCGAGACTCTGTCTCAAAACAAACAAACAAACAAAAAACAAACTGAATTGTGCTTACTCCAGCATACAGACACATGGGCATGTCTGGTAAATTAGTAGTGCAGATCCTTCATGGTTCCTTAAGTGTAGGAGTCTAAGAAGTCACCTGGTAAGTTAGAGAATGATACTGGGAAAAATTGTATTATTCTGGGTGCCTTCTCAACCTCTTAGCAAAGATTTATTTCTGATTCCTATATGAAAGGAAAGTTTATGTGAGAAATACTAAAAGAAATCAGCAAAAGAAATGTGTCGCTGAAATCTCTATGGGCCATTGGGAGCAACAGACTCAGAGACCTAAAAGTGTCAACTAACAGAAATGTTGGAAATATTGCCCATAACTTTGAGTGGCATTGGCGTATTGGCATGAACATTAGTATGTCTGAGAGTGAGAACAGGAAATAGTGGATTGCAAAGAAATACCTTCGAAGATTTCTAGAAATTTCTAAGTGAAGCAGTTATTGTAGTTGTGTTTGGGGCAAGAGATATAGACGTTTGCATGTGAAACATAGAAATGTCTACTTGCAAACATATATAAATGTTTATTCACCTCAAGACACATATAAATGTTTATTCATCTCCAGACACATATAAATGTTTATTCATCTAAATGGTGCATATTCTTGTATTCCTAGAATGATTTTTAAAAATCTTAGAGGTGATTCAGGTCAGCTTCTTTCTATTGGAAACAAGGAAACTGAAATGAAGATAGGTCAAGCAACTTTTCAACTTTATCAAGTCCTCTTAGCCACTTAAAACTGCAGCTAGACTCTAACTCCCTTCTACCTCTGAGCTTGTTTCACTACATAGCATTGCTTTCAGTAGAAAATTCAACTCCACAATTGTTTGTGAAACCCCTCCTGTGTGAAAAGCATTAAGCCTTGTACTTAAGTTACTTTTGTGAATTAAGTGGTACAATTTTGTAAGAAACATCAATTCAAGAACCTCACATTGTCCTGGTGTGCAGAATAGCTTTCTGTAGTACTCTGTTTACCTCTAACTATGAAATCAGCTTATCATGGTATTGAATTTTTTCCTATAAGTAACTGAAGCATGGTGAAAATCTGGAGATGAAGCACATGATGGGAAGCGGAAAGATACAAAAATGTGTTCATATTTTAGCAGTAGGGAATACCAGTAACTGCAGGAAATGGCCATGTAAAATACATCATAGGATGGCAGCAGACATTGCATTGGGGTGTGAATTTGCTTTCCCTCTAAAATGTGAACTTTCATTTTCTTCATGCACTTGGTAAATAAGAAATGTCCTTAATGCTGTGATATAAATTGTTCATTGTACCTTGGAAAACAGACACCATTTAAATATTTATAATAATACTAGTCTCTGATTTGCACTGGCAGATAGGTATTCAGTCCAGAGAAACACAACTCCACGGAAATGACATGTAAGAACGTAATTTATTCATTTGCATTTTTCAGAGTTCCATGTCATCTTGATATTTTTCATGAATATTTTTAATAGTTTTAACTATTGAAGTTTCTGTAATATTTAAAAGCAAAAATTTTGAATACAATTTTAGACTGGGTTATGTATGCCTGTTAATTTTTAAATTAATTCTCCCTGAACTTCTAAGTAATCTCATTGAACTATGATCATTTATTCTCTTGAAGGATCAGCTAGTCTTTTAGTTTTAGTTCATGACCTCTTCAGCAATGTTGTCATAGCTTTTAAGAAATTTAGCACCCGCTCTTCCTTGACTAACCTAACCCTTGTTTTCAATCCTATTTTTGCTCCATTGCCTTCACTATAGACATTATGAGAGACATGCCACATCGTTTTTGAAAGTAATACATAAGCTAAAATCACCTTGGGGATTTTTTTAAATTTAAATATTTTATTTTTTGTGTGTACATACTAGGTGTATATATTCACAGGTTACATGAGATATTTTGATACAGGCATGCAATGTGTAATAATCACATCGGCATAAATGGGGCATCCATCCCCTCAAGCATGTATCCTGTGTGTTTCAACCAATCTAACTGTATACTCTTTAAGTTATTTTAAAATGATAGTTAAATTCTTTTTGACTAGTAACCTTGCTGTGCTAGCAGATACTAGGTGTTATTCACTCTTTCTAACTACTTTTTTGTACCCTTTAACAACTTAGGGCTTTTGGAGTAAATTTACTGTTAATCTTTTTAGGGCATGGGAGTTTCAGGAAATAACTATAAAGTAAATCTGAGTCAAATAATTGTTGAAATGTGGTTAGTAACACAATTAAAGATGATTTTCCCTTTCGCCAACTGATTAACAGAAAATCGACTTACCCTCACTTTTCGTAAAATAGCAAAATATAAACAATAACTTTCAGACATTGAACAATAGATGATATGCAACCAGGAGTGGTAAAAGAAGGGAAAACTATTAAAGTGAACCCAACAATTTTTCCAATGTACTGTTCAATTTCTTTTATTTATTTATTTTATTTATTTATTTATTTTTTTTTTTTTTGAGGCAGACTCACTCTATCACCCAGGCTGGAGTGCAGTGGCGCAATCTCGGCTCACTGCAACCTCCGCCTCCTGGGTTCAAGCGATTCTCCTGCCTCAGCCTCCCAAGTAGTTGGTACTACAGGCGCCTGCCACCACCCCGGCTAATATTTTTGTATTTTTAGTCGAGATTGGGTTTCGCCACGTTGGCCAGGCTGGTCTCAAACTCCTGACCTCAGGTGATCCACCCCTCCTCAGCCTCCCAAAGTGCTTCGATTACAGGCATAAGTCACCGTGCCTGACCTCATTTTCTAGGTCAAACAGAATAGGAACCTAAACATAGCACCCTTGCTGAGTAGGGGAGACAAAGACCGAAAGAGCAGGGAGATCAAAGCAAGTAGAATTTATGGAGTAAACTGTCAGGCCTCTGAGCCGAAGCTCAGCCATTGTAACCCCTGTGACCTGCACATATACGTCCAGATGGCCTGCAGGAGCCAAGTCTGTGGCAGCCGAAAAACCACAAAAGAAGTAAAACAGTCAGTTCCTGCCTTAACTGATTAACCAACATTACAACATTCCACCACTGTGACTTGTCCCTGTCCTACCTTAACTGATCAATCGACCTTGTGACATTCTTATTCTGGACAATAAGTCTTATTGTTACAGGTGGATCTTTGTTCTTAGAGATCCCAAGATGGCGGCAAGCCTTTTGTTCTCTGACCTGGGGTTCTTGGCCTCACAGATTCCAAGGAATGGAACCCTGGGCCATGCGGTGAGTGTTATAGCTCTATTTGAAGCTGTGGGTCGTGGAAGAGAACCATGGAACCGAGCAACTAGTGTTGAGCTCGATTAGGACGAACCCAGGCACTTAGCCGAGCAGGAACAATGGCGAGCCTCTAGCCGGATCGGGAGCAGCAGTGGGCGCCTCGCTGGATCAGAAACACAGCAGACACCCTGCTGGATCCAGAGGGGTGGAAGTCAGTGGCAGGTCTGCGACGGTGGCATTCAGCAGTGGTGGATGGCGAGCGAAAGCTCAGCTCGAGCGGGAACAAACATGGACCAGAAGAGGGCGCAGTTGGAAGATCTAATAGGGTGAAAACAGAGCTCCCATACAATGGGAGGGGATCCAAAGGGGGTTGCCCACTCCCACCTTGAATGTCTGGGGTTTATATCCCTATCATTGTCCCTCCCCCGTGCTCTCAGGTGATAGATGATTTGACCATTTCTTTACCTCCTGCTTTTAGCCTAATTGGTGTTTTAGTGAGCCCTTTTTACTACCTGATTGGTTGGGTGTGAGCTGAGTTACAAGCCCCGTGTTTAAAGGTGGTGTGGTCACCTTCCCCAGTTAGGCTTAGGAATTCTTAGTCGACCTAGGAAATCCAGTTAGTCCTGTCTCTCATTATGATCTCCCCACCATGTACCTTGTAACACCTTCCTCTGCTAACAATAGATAACCACATTTTACTGTAATTTTCCTACCCAACTCCTACAAAGCAACCCTTTCGCCATCTCCCTTCGCTGACTCTCTTTTCGTACTCAGCCCACTTGCACCCAAGTGAATAAACAGCCTTGTTGCTCACACAAAGCCTGTTTTGGTGGTCTCTTCACACGGACACACTTGACATAAACTATCAGAGTAGAGAGTGTTGAACAGAGGGAGAGAAAAGGTGCTGTGTAGAAGGGAACTCTTCCAGGCTTTAGCTGAATGTTGATCTGTGCGTGCATGAGACTAAACTAGCTGAGATTGGTGAAAGAACCATTGAAAAGCAGTTGGCAGAACAATTTCCAGAGTTCACACTGGGCTGGGAATAGCTTATGTTTTACTCAGTCAGAGTTGAAAGACTTCTTAAAACGTAGGGCATCATAAGCAACTTCATGTCAAACCAGAATGATATTTCATACTCATCTATGTAATTTTAATCTATTCCTAAAGGTAGAGCCTTGGAATGGTATCACTTCTGTAATTAAAAGTTTCTCTTGACTCATCCTGGAAAAGGTTTTCTATAAAAGGCTGAAAAATATTAAACTGACTCCAATTAATTTAAGCGTGTTCAGATCAAAGATCAACAAACAATATTTAAAGGAATATGACAAAATTTAACATCCATCTCTGTAAAATACACAACATTTGGATCCAAAATTAGTCAGACATATAAAGAACCTAGAATATGCCACAAACATCCAGAACAACATCAACAACAGATCAAACAATGTACTAAAAAAGCAAAGACATAGGATCATCTCAAAAGATGCAAAAAGAAAACATAATTCAGTACACATTTATATTAAGTTCGTGTAAAAGTAATTGCAATTTCTGCCATTACTTTTAATTACTTTTACACCAACCTAAATAAAAAAAAAAAGCTCCAAAAATTTAAAAGAGAAGATAACTTCCTTAACCTACTAAACATGTCTTCAAAATGTACAAAGATAGCATCAAACTTGATGATAAAGAACTGAATTCCTTCCCCTGAAGATTTGGAACAAGACATGTATGTCTGTTTAATTACTTCTATTTAATATCGTAACTGGAGGATCTAGCCAATAAAAGAGGACAAGAAAAAATAAATTAAAATTATATAGATTGGAAAGGAGAAATTAAAATTGGGATGATTTGCAGATGACCTACTTAGGAGTGTTGAAAACCTATCTATAAAAATGCCTCTAGAATTAGTAAATAAATTTAGAATGGTCAAATGATATAAGATTAATTTACAAAAACCAAATGTATTGTTATACAATAACAATGCACCATTAGAAATTGAAATTTGGAAAAATTATTGCATCAATAATACGAAATACTTAGGAATAAATTAAACACAAAAAATTGAGGAAAACATACACACTGAAAATAGAAAACATTGCTATGTGAAATCAGTGGTGTTGGTGGAATAAGCCTCTTCTAAAAGCTACTCCTCCTTAAGAGCATTAACAAATTCTGAAAAAAAAAGTGTGAAACTTGAACTTTTTCAGAACCCTGGAATATAAGGAATATAAGAGAAAGCTTGCAGTAACCCAAGGAGTATTTATTCCAGAAAAAACACCTGAACCTCAGGAAGAACAGTTGAATTTTAGTAAGAAAAGTAAGCCTGTTAGCTTGTTCTGTTCTCATCTCCTTCTTCCTAGCTCCACAACCCTGCAAAAGTAGTGAAAATATGAATGCTAGCAGCCACTGGAGTAGACAACACAGGTTTGGAAATCCTCCAAACACTGTTCTCAGAACATGGCTACTATTTGATATGTCTGGTAATTCTCCAGGAACCCTCATTCGCAGGATTTGTCATTATTTGACCTAAATTAGACTTTTATCAGTGTAAACTGTCTTTTTTACAGGGTCATTAGTGAAAAATGATCAATGACAATTGTTTAATAATGCAACTGCCTAACAGTGACAATAATTGGGGCAAACAAGATGCTGATAAGAAATCTAAAAGTGAAGATGTGGGAATTAAATGTCCATAGGAGACTTTGAAAATGTACAAAATATTCCTGGGAATCTAGAAAGTCATGTACAATTGTCAAGTTGTACTTATAATCAGGGTTGTGGACATGCACAGTAGAGACCTTTGAAGTCCCTCAGGTCTCACCTCCTGTTGACCATGAGGTTCTATGCAAGTAGATAGTGAAGGATAAGGCAGAGTTATAAACACTGCCTGTCTATTGGTGGTATGACCCAACACATACAAAGTTTCTTGGCAAAGCCTGGGATATTTAATGGATGTAGGCACTTAGAGAAATATCTGTCCAATCATTAGATGGCCACTAGGCTAGGCAAGCAGAGACTTCAGTGGCCCTATAAACTAAAATAACACAGACTTTATTGAACCAGTTGAGGAAAATCACTTAAGCATACCAAAAGCAACAAAAACTATAAGCAGCTACAATCCTGGGGGAATCTGACTTTCAGAGTTAGGGCATTTAATAATTTAAAATGTCCAGTTTTTGGCCACACGCGGTGGCTCACGCCTGTAATCCCAGCACTTTGGGAGGCCGAGTCTGGTGGATCACGAGGTCAGGAGATCGAGACCATCCTGGCTAACACGGTGAAACCCTGTCTCTGCTAAAAATACAAAAAATTAGCTGGGCATGGTGGCGGGCACCTGTAGTCCCAGCCACTGGGGAGGCTGAGGGAGGAGAATGGCGTGAACCCGGGAGGTGGAGCTTGCAGTGAGCCGAGATCACGCCACTGCACTCTAGCCTGGGCAACAGAGCGAGACTCTGTCTCAAAAAAAAAAAAAAAAAAAAAGTCCGGTTTTTAACAACAACCACAAAAAGATATAAAACATTCAAAGAAACAACAAAATATATTTCATACACAAGAAATAAACAAGTCAATAGAATCTGTTTCTGAGGAATCCCAGACATTGGACTAGCCAGATAAATACTACATCACCTATGTTAAACGCATTAGAAAAACTAAAGGAAACCAAGTCTAAAACGCTAAAGAAAAGTGCATTAACCAGGTTAGTCTTTCATAACAAAACATCATAAAAGGGATGGCTTAAAAACAGCAAAGTTCTGGAGGTTGGAAGACTAATATCAGGGAGCCAACATGGCTGAGCTCTGGAGATGGTTCTCTCCTAGTTTGTAAATGGCCACTTTCTCACTATGTCCTTACGTGGTGGAGAGAAAGCTCTGGTGCCTCCTCTTTTTCTTATAAGGGAACCAGTTTTATTACATATGGGACCTATCCTTATGACCTCATTTACCCTTAATCAATTCCTTAAAGGCCCTGTCTCTAGTACAGAAACATGGGGATTGAGCTTCAACACATGAATTTTGCCAGAACACAATTTAGTCCGTAGTCTTCCCTCAGCTGGTGCTTCAGAATTTAAGTTCTTCTTTTATGCAAAAATATGTTCATTCCATCCCAACAGCCTTGCTCTCCAGGTCAGTAGTAGGAGTGGCAGCCTTGATGATCTATGAATTTCCAACAATCCCCATAGCCTTAGTTAATTCTAGCATAAAAATCTCATTTAAATATCATCTAAATAAGTTGCAGGTGAAGTGAGGTATAATTTATACTGAGAACAAGTCTCCAACTGTGAACCTTTTAAACAGGATAAGAGATATGTTCTAAAATACGCTGATGGACAGGCATAGGATAGATATTCCCATTTCAAAAAGAAGAAAGTGGAAGAAAGGAAGGGGTGACAGGTCTCAAGCAAGTCCAAAACCTAGGAATACAATTGCTGTTAGATCTTAAGGCTTGACAATAATTCTTTTTGGTTCAATATTCTGCACTCCAGGACAACTGTGGTAACAGTGTCCCCTGGTTTTCCAGGGAGGCCCCATCCATCAAATTCTCGGTAAGGGTCCCAACCATGTGGCTCTCCCTGCAAAGGTGGTCCTGCCCATGAGGCACTGAGTGGGGTCACTCTGGCCCACTGAATCTAAAGAGGTGACCTCACCTTTTGAAACTGAGATATGTTCTAAAACAGCCTTCCTATCTGGGGCCACGGTGGCGAGAGTGGTAGCCCTGATGATCTTTGAATTGCCTCGAGGGCCATTCTTGCAGTTCCTTAAAGAACAGTACACATTCCCAGTTGAATAGCTCCAGTCCTGTAGAATCCATGAATTCTACAGACTTCTTTAATTCTACCCTGCTTTCTCTGTCCTCTTTCCTCCCAACCAGCAATGTCTTTGCTGATATAATCCCATCTCTATTCCTGGTTTTTGCTAAAATGGCTAAAATTAAGTCCATGCGTCGCAACAGTTATCTCTTTATCCAATGGTTATTTAGTCACACCCTTAGTGTTCCCTTCAGACTAACCTCTCTCACTTTCGCAGCTTGGATAGTCTGAGAATTTTCCAAATTTTCAAGTTCTTCTTGTTTTGCTTAAAAGTTCTTTTTTCAATTCATCTCTCTCTTTTTACATTTTACCATAAGCAGTCAAAGCGAAGCAAAGTCATTTCTTCAACACTGTTTAGAAATTTCCTCAGCTAAATATCCAATTTTATCACTGCAAATTCAACCTTCCACACACTAGAACGCAGTTCAACCAAGTTATTTTCTGCTTTGTACCAAGGAAAACTGAACCTTTTGTACAGTTTCCAAAAACATGTTCCTCATTTCTACTTGAGACCTCACTAGAATTGCCTTTAAAGTTCATACTTCTAGCATTCATCTCAAAACCTTTCAACCTCTACCTGTTACCCAGTTCCAAAGCTGCTTCTAAATATTTAGGTATTTGTTACAACAGCATCCCACTGCTTGATATAAAAATCTGTCTTAATTGGGCTTCCATAATAAAATACCATAAACATAATTTTCTTTTTACAGTTCTGGAGACAGAAAGTCCAAAATCAATGCACTGGCCTGCAAAGTGCTACCTTACCACTGTATCTTCACATCAAAGGAAGTGCTTTGGTGTGTCTTTCTCTTCTTATGAGGGCACCAATCCTACTGAGTAAGAACAATCCTTATGACCTCATTTAATTTTAATCACCTCATTCAAAGCTCTATATTCTCTCTATTTTTAATATAGTCATTTTGAGGGTTGGAGCTTCATTATTTAAATTTTGAGAGGACACAATTCAGTTAATACTGGAAAGTATGAGAATGATGTCTCAAGGAATAAGGAATATCAAGAAAGAAATTTACAAATATATATATCAGAATTAAAAATTGCAATTAGTAAAATGAACAATTGACTAGTAATTGTTAACCACAAATTTAAAAAGGCACAATAATCAAAAAACTAGAAGACAGATAATTAAGGAGTATCCTGTTTGAGAAAGAAAAAGAAAAAAAGCATGAAAAAATTGAGAAAAGTGTAATTGACCTCCAGGTCAATTACAAATGTTTCAATACACCTGATGGGAATCCCAGAAGAAGAGAAAAAAGAGAAAAGAAGATGCGAACAACATTTAAAAAAATAATAAATAGAAGCTTCTCAATTTTGATTTAAAAAATAATCTACACATGCAAGAAACACAACGAACCTCAAGTTAGTTAAACTTAATAAGCTCCACATCTAGATACATCAAACAAGCTATAGAAAGCCAAAAGCAAAGAGATATCTTGAAGGAAACATGAGACGAGCAAGTCATCACGTACAAGGAGTCTCAGTAAGATGAATGGCTGATTTCTTATCAGGAACCACAGGTGCAGGAGGTAGTGTGATGTCATATTCAAAGTTCTGAAAAAAAAACTAAAACGTCAATTTATATTTCTGCATCTGGCAGAACTGTATTTCTGTAAAAGAAATTGAGACATTCCAAAAAAACAAAAAGTGAAAAAATCTATTAATCTCAGAGGTTCCATATATGATATACTAAGCAGTGTCTTTCAGACTATAATGCAAGTACACTAGAGAATAATTAGAATCCATATGGAGAGCTAAAGATCACAATTAAAAGTTAATTACATAGATACAAACATAGTGCAAGAGATTCGTTTGTAACACATTTTTTTCTACCATCTAATTTAAAAGACAAAATTTGCAAAATGCAATAATTATAACTGTTGTTGGGCATAGAATGAATACAGAAATAATTTAGGAGGTGGAGCAAGAAGGCCAAATAGAAGCCTCCACAGATAATCCTCCCTGCAGGAACACCAAATGTAACAACTATGTACAGAAGAAAAGCACCTTCACAAAACTAGAAATCAAATGATCAATCACAGTACCTGGTTTTTAACTTCATACTGCTGAAAGAGGCACTGTAGAGGGTAGGAAAGACGATCTTGAATCGTCTGTGCTGCCCCTTCTCCAGCCCCCAGCAGTTGCCGGGCAAAGTGGAGAATCTGTGTGGTTGGGGGAGAGAGAACACAGTGATAGCAGAACTTTGCATCAGAACTTAGTGCTGTCAACATTGGACGGAACTCAGCTGATGCCAATAGAGGGAGTATTTCAGTAAGCCCTAGTCAGAAGGAAATTTCCTATCCCAGAGGTCTGAACTTGAGTTTTGGCGAGCCTTGCCACTGTTAACTAATATGATACAGGGTCCTAAATAAATTTGAAAGACACTCTAGGCCACAAACTGTAATTCCTAAGCTAGTCCTAGTACTGTTCTGGGCTCAGAGCCAGTGAAGTTGGGGGGCATATGATGAAGTGAGACATCAGCCAGGGCAGCTCAGGGAGTGCTTGCACCATCCCTTTCCCAACACCAGGCAGTGCAGCTTGCTGCTCCAAAAGAGACCCTTTTTTTCCACTTGAGGCGAGGGGAGGAAAGGGTAAAGAGGATTTTGTTTTGCAACTTTAATACCAGCTGAGCTACAGTAGGATAGAGAGTAAACAGACTTGTGAGGCTCACATTCTAGGCCCCAGCTCCTATAAAACATTTCTAAATATATCCTGGGTCAGAAGGGAAAGCCCTGTCTTAAAGAGAGGGATCCACTCCTGGTGAGAATCAGCTCCTGCTGACTAAAGAGTCCTTGGGCCCTGAATAATCAACAGCGATATCCAGGTAGTATACGTTGAGGGTCTTTGGTGAGATTCTGAGATGTGCTGGCTTTAGGTGTGACCCAGAACATTCCCAGCCATGGTAACTACGAAGAGACACTCATTCTGCTTGAGAAAAGCAGAGGGAAGAGAAAAGGGGACTTTGTCTTGTAGCTTAATGAGTTCAACCACAGTGATGTAGAACACCAAGTGGGCTCTTAGGGTCTCAATTCCAGGCCTTGACTATGGCATAACATTTCCAGACCTGCCCTGTGACAAAGGGGAGCCCACTGCCCTAAAGGGTGATTCCGAGGCCCGTCAGCATTCACCCCAAGCTCTTGGGCCATAAGTGAACATTGGCAGTACCCCCGTGGGCCTCTGGTGTTGGTGGCCACAGGGAGGGAACCCCTTTCCTGCAGAAAGGTGATAAAAGAGAGATTAAACACTTTGTCTTGTGGTTTGGGTGCTAGCAGCCATAGTAAAATAGAGTACTAAGTAGATTTCTAAGGTTTTCGACTGCAGACCCAGGCTCCCACGTGGCATCTCTGAACCCTCCCAGGCCCAGGGGTCTGAGGAAACTTGGCACCTTGAAGGGAAAAAAAAAAAAAAACAGTCTGACTGGCGGACTTCACCACCTATTGACTGTAGAGCCCTAGAATCTCGAGCAAACATGGGCAGTAGCCAGGTCATGGTGAAAGCAGGACTTGGGTAAGACCCCAAATCTGTCCCATTGGTGGTGGCTACAAAGTACTGGGTCAAATTTTCCATAGCTCCAGGCAACTCAGCACAGGGAAAAAGACTCCATTTGTTTGGGCAAAGAAAGGAAAGAAAACAAGAGTCTTTGCCAGGTAATCCAGAGAATTCTTCCAGATCTCATCCAAGACAACCAAGGCAGTATATATGAGTTTGTAAGTACCACAGCAAACTCATTAAGGGGGCCCCTAATGCCGCTACTGCTGCAGTGACCAAAAAGTTAGATCACAACACCCAAATTTCTTTAAATATCTGAAAAGCCTTCCCAAGAATGATGGCTACAAACAAGCTCAGACTTCAAAGACTACAATAAATACCTAACTCTTCAATGCCCAGACACTGAAGAACATCCATTAGCATCAAAACCATTCAAGAAAACATGACCTCACCAAATGAACTAAATAAGACATCAGGCAATGGTCCTGGAAAGTCAGAAATATGTGACCTTTCAGATAGAAAATTCAAACTAATTGTTTTGAGGTAACTCAAAGAAATTCCAGATAACACAGAGAAGGAATTCAAAATACTATCAGATAAATTTAACAAAGAGATTGAAATAATTTAAAAGGATCAAGCAGAAATTCTGAAGATGAATAATTCAATTGACATACTGAGGTATGCATCAGTTTCTTAATAGCAGAATTGATCGAGCAGGAGAAAAAATTAGTGAGCCTGAAGACAGGCTATTTGGAAATACACAGTCAGAGGAGACAAAAGAGAGAAGAATAAAAAACCCACTGAAGCATGCATATGAGATCTGGAAAACGACCTTAAATGGTAAAATCCATAAGTTATTTGCCTTAAAGAGGAGGTAGAAAGAAGAAAGAGTTAGAAATTTTATGTAAACGAATAATAACAGAGAACTTCCCAAACCTGGAGAAAGATATCAACATTCAAGCACAAGAAGTTTATAGAACACCAGGCAGATTTAACACAAAATGATTAACTCAATATTTTTAATAATCAAACTCTCAAATGTCAAAAATAAAAGAAGAATCTTAAGAACAGCAAGATAAAAGAAACAAATACATACAATGGAGCTTTAATACATCTGGGAGCAGACTTTTCAGTGGAAACTTTACTGGCCAGGAGAGAGTGGCATGACGTATTTAAAGTGCTGAAGGAAAAAACTTTTACACTAGGATAGTATTTCCAGCAAAAATATTATTGAAGTATGAAGGAGAAATAAAGACATCCCCAGAGAAACAAAAGCTGAGAGATTTTATTAACACTAGATCTGTTCTAAAAGAAATACCAATGGGTAATCTTCAATCTAAAATAAAAGAATATTAATGCGCAATAAGACATCATCTGAAGATACAAAACTCACCATAACAGTAAGTTCAAAGAAAACCACAGAATATTTTAACATTGTAAATATATTTACCCACATATTAGGTAGAAAGACTAATATGAACCAATCAAAAATAATAACTACAACAAGTTTTGAAGACCAAGACCATATAATAAGATATAAATAGAAACAAAAAGTTAAAAAAGCAGGGGAATGAGTTTAAACTGTACACTTTTATCAGTTTTTTTTTTTGCTTGTTAGTGAGTTTGTTTATGCAATCAGTGTTGTCATGAATTTAAAACAATGGGTTGTCTTTGCTAGCTTCATGCTAACCTCAAATCTGAAAACATACAATAGATTCATAAAAAATAAAAAGCAATACATTAAAACAAACCACCAGATAAAATTATCTTCACTAAAAGGAACATGGGAGGAAAAGAAAAAAGGTAAAGAAGACCACAAAACAACCAGAAAACAAATAATAAAGTGGCAGGAGTATGTCTTTACTTATCTTAAATAGCATTAAATGTTAATGAACTAAACTCTCCAATCAAAAGACATAGAGTAGCTGAGTAGATTAAAAAAAAAAGACCCCAAATCTGTTGCCTACAAAAAACACACTCCACCTATAAAGACATACATTGAAAATAAATGAAAGGAAAAAGATATTCTATGCCAATGGAAACCAAAAAAGAGCAGGAGTAGGTATACATATATGACACAGAATAGGTTTCAGGACAAAAAACTATAACAAGAGATGAAGAAGTTCATTATATAATAATAAAGGGATCAATTTAGCAAGAGAATATAACCATTGTAAATATATATGTATCCAACACTGGAGCACGCATATATGAAAAGTAAATATTACTAGAGCTAAAGAGAGAGATAGACTCAAATACAATAATAGTTGAAGACTTCAATACTGCACTCTCAGCACTGGACAGATCATCCAGACAGAAAATCAATAAAGAAATGTCAGACTTAATCTGCACTATGGACCAAATGGACCTCATAGATATTAAATATTTATACAACATTTTATCCAACAGCCAAAGAACACACATTCTTCTCCTTAGCACATGGTTCATGCTCAAGGATACACCATGTAAGTCACAAAACAAGTCTTAAAACATTCAATAAAATTGAAGTAATATCAAGCATCTTTTCTGACCACAGTAGAATAAATCAATAAAAAGAGGAATTTTGGAAAGTATACAAACATATATAAATTAAACAGTATGCTACTGAATGCCCAATGGGTCAAAAAAGGCATTAAGAAGGAAACTGAAAATTTTCTTGAAACAAATGATAATGGAAACACAACATATCAAAACCTATGCAATATAGCAAAATCAGTGTAAAGAAGGAAGTTCATAGCTTATAGCTATAAGTGCCTACCTAAAAAAGCAGTAAAACTTTAAATAAACAACCTAGTCATGCTTCTTAAAGAACTAGAAAAGCAAGAGGAAACCAAGCCTAATATTAGTAGAAGAAAATAAATAATAAAGATCAGAGCAGAAATAAATTAATTTGACATGAACAGTACAAAAGATCAACAAAATAAAAAGTTGGTTTTTAGAAAAAGATAAAGAAAACGGACAAACCTTTAGCCAGACTAATTAAGCAGAATAGAGAGAAGACCCAAATAAATGAAATCAGACACGAAAATGGAGACAGTACAACTGATACTGCAGAAATTCGAAGGATCAATAGAGGCCACTATGAGCAACTATATGTCAACCAATTGGAAAACCTGTAGGAAATAAATAAACTCTATGTACATAGCACCTAGCAAAATTGAACCATTAAGAAATCCAAAACCTGAACAGACAAATAACAAGTGACTAGATCAAGTCATAATAAAATTTTCACCACATAAAAATGCCTGTGATTGATGGCTTCACTGCTGAATTCTACCAAACATTTAAAGAAGAACTAGTACCAATCCTACTGAATCTGCTCAGAAAAACAGAGGAGGAGAAAATACTTCTCAACTCATTCTATAAGACCAGTACTACCCTGATACCAAAAAAAAGACAAAGACATAACAAAAAAGGAAAAATATCATAGGTCAATGTCTCTGATGAACGTCGATGCAAAAATGTCTACAAAATTATGGTAAACCAAATTAAACAATACATTAAAAACATCGTTCATCATGACCAAACTGGAATTTATCCCTGAGATGCAACAATGGTTTAACATTCACAAATTAATCCACGTGATACGTCTTATCAACAGAATACAGGACTAAAACCATTTGATCCTTTCAAATCGTGCTGAAATTGTATTTGATAAAATTCAACATCACCTTGTGATAAAAACCCTCAAAAACCTGAGTGTAGAAGGAACATATCGCAACATAATAAAAGCCAAATACAACAGACAGCTAGTGTCATACTGAATGGGGAGAAAGTGAAAGTCTTTCCACTAAGATCTGGAACTTGTCTAGAATGCCCACTTTCACCACTGTTATTCAGCATAGTGCTGGAAGTTTTAGATAGAGCAATCAGTGAAGAGAAAGAAATAAAAGTCATCCAGATTGGAAAGGAAGAAGTCCAATTATCCTTATTTACTGATGATATAATCTTATATTTGGAAAAACCTAAAGATTCCACTAAAAAACTATTAGAGCTGGTTAACAAATTTAGTACAGTTACAAGATACAAAATCAACATACAAAAAGCAAACAGAAAAAAGAACATCAATTCTTTCCAATTGATTTATGGATTCAAAGAAATCCCATTCCAAATCCTAGTAGGTTTTTTAATGAAAACTGACCAGCTTATTCAAAACTTTATATGGAAATGTAGATGTCTAGACTAGCTAAACATAATTTTTAAAATAAGAATAAAGCTGGAAGACTTATGGCACTTGATCTTAAGATGTACTATAAAACTACTGTAACAGTCTCAAAATTGACCTACATACGTATATGATCAATTGATTTTTCAAAAAATATGTCAAGTCCTAATTGCAGAAGTCCAGAATATAAAAATCTTTGATTAAAAACTTTGAAAAATGTTTGTTTTCTTGGAAAAACTTATAAGCCATATGAAAAAATGATTAATCAAAATTGATGAAAATCAAAATGTTGGTTATTCAAAAATCAATGTTAAGAAAATGAACAGGCAAGTCACAGGATAGAAAATATTTGCAACATTTGTCTGATAAAGGGCTTATTTCTAAATAAAGGATTTGTTAGTTCTAAAAAGAAAAGGGAAAAAATTACACATTTCAGACATTAAGATACACAAAAGGCAAATAATTATATGAGAAGAGTACATTTCTCATTCGGGAAGTGAAAATTAATTCTGCATTGAGATAACACATTACACTCACTAGGAGTTATGAAATTAAGACTGAAAACAGCAAAGGTAGGCAATGATGGGAAGCAACTAGAACTCATACATTGTTGGTGAGATGTAAAATGATACAGGAAAATCAGAAAACAGTCTCATTGTTTCTTAATCTTTCTTTATGACCTAGTTCCTCATTCTCAGATATTTCTCCAGGATACATGAAAACGTATGTTCACACAAAGACTTTTACTCAAATGTACACAGCAGCTTCATTCTCATAAGCCCCAAATTAGATACAACCCAAATAATGTAAATGTGAATGGTAAATAAATGGGTGGTTTATGATATAATGGACAACTTCTGAGCAGTAAAAAGGAATGAACTACTGACATAAAAATATAAGATGCCACACAAGCATTAGGCAAAGTAGAAGCAGCCAGACATAAATACGTTACACCTACTTATATGAAATTCTAGAAAAGGCAAATCTAGAGACAGAAAGTAGATGTGTGGTTGTCAGGAACTGAACATTTTAATGAAAAGAGGCATGAGGAGACTTTGTGTTAATTAAAATGTTCTATATCTATGTTGTACCATAGGGAATATAATGCCAGCCAAATATGTATTTTTTTAAAGGAGTCCAGTAGCCAGATTAGAACGGTAATAAGAAAGAGGTACAATTAAATTTAATTACAGTGTATATTTTATTTAACTCGATATCATTCACCATGTTGCATTTAGCTATATTTCAAATGCTCAAGCATTATATGCATTTGGTTGCTGCTGTGTTAAAACGTGCAGTTCTATATTATGACTTTGGTGGTTTGACACCGTACTCAGAATGTGATATATTTGCCAAAACTCATAGTATTTTGCACTTAAATTTATACCTTTTAATGTATGTAAATTATATATTAAAAATCCACTTTAAAAGAAACAATAAAACAAACAGCACAAACAAGTAATGATGAGAATGACTCCCCTGTATACTTCAGGATATATGGAATCTATCCATATATAGGTATATATATGTTAAAAAACACGTATGTCTGTCAATCTATCTTGCACTTGTCAAAATTAAAGAACCAATCAGATGTTTCAGAAACAATATGTTCTATATACAGAAAGTCAGAGAGCAGAGTAAAAAAACAGTGTACATAGAATTCTTTTTATACGAGGGGGAACACACTGTATACGTTCAATTTTATTTTGTTTTCTGGACTTTCTCTTCATAAAACACATAGTGTCTAAAACACTTGATTGACTTGAGTGTTTAGAAATGCAAAACATTAACGGCATTGAAACATACTCCAGAGGGAAGATAGTCCAAGGGTACTTGTGTTCCCTTAAGGCATACATATTCCATTAATCCATATCAATGGCAGCAAAGAAACGACTGCAAGGGAAAAGAAGTACATCCCTTTATTATGGATTCATTTTTCAACACAATCTTTTCAGCTGGCTGTTAATTTGAAATTCAAGGCAGAAATAAAAAATAGCATCTTGTCATGTAGCTTCAGATAAATAGATGTGAGCCTGGGCTTCGTTGCCCTGGGACCTTACTCTCCTTAATTTCAGTGACCTTCTGGGAAAATTACAGTCACCATTTACAGAGTTTATTGATTAAGTAATGAATAAATGATGATACACCCAGGCATTCATAAGTGTGTGTATTGCAGCAGCAGCAGAGCAGGTGTTGAACACTAACCTTCCACCTACGTAATAGCAGAGTCAGAATAAAATCTAGGAAGCACAAGGATTCTAACAGTCTCTGCTATAGTTGAAGAAATTAAAGAATTCCAGACATTCATTTCCATCTGCTCTTAGTTTGCAAAACTCTAAAGCATTGTCGAAAAGGACATTTCAAACAGCCACTTATAACAAACACATGGGAAGATTGAAAATGCTCAGTTCCAATACGTTTTCACTAGAAATTTCATATCTAGTCCCCATTTTCTTTATTGTCCTAAGTACCCTGCTGTCATTGCTGGAAATCATTTTATTTTCCTAAGAGTCCACAAAGTGAAACATTTCTAAAAGAAAATTATTTATTTAACTTCAAGAAGAAAATGTTAAGATTTTCTACACCAATAACTTTTCTGCTTTTAAACCACTCAGAGTTCATTTCTGTGTTCAATTGCATATATAGTAAACATTTATGTATATAAGCAAGAGAGACAGTATATATGTTTAACATTTCATGTAATTAGCTTAAATATTATTGTTATTATAAAAATAGGCAGAGTGAACTTAGTTTTCCATTAGAAAATATCAGGAAAAAGTAAAACATACATATATATTTTAAAAATTATTTTGATATTAAGAAATGTTTTTATTTCTTGAAATATACATTTTAACAGGGTGGAACATTTTATTTACATTATTATTATTTATATCACATGGGAAAATAAGCTACAAGATTTAAGAAGAAAATTTACATTGAAAACTGTTCCTGCAGCACGCAGATTCCTCATAGATTATGGTGAATAAACTGTAAAAAGAAAGGCAAATCTCAGGAAATTTACCCTAAAGATGGCACACATCTTTATGGAGTGAGTGACCTGTTCTTTGTACTGCAGGGACTAAGAAGATGAATGAGGAAAAGATACTGCCTTCTAATACCACTATTATCTAATAGTGGTGATAAAAAAAAAAGCTACATGAACATATTGTGCATAACAAAAGGGGAACATCCTAGAGGGTATTTTCTTTTTTTTTTCTTTTTATTATTATTATTATTATTATTATTATTATTATAATACTTTAGGCTCTATGGTACATGCGCGCAACGTGCAGGTAAGTTACATATGTATACATGTGCCTCGTCATCTAGCATTAGCTATATCTCCCAA
This sequence comes from Pongo abelii, assembly GCF_028885655.2. Classification (NCBI taxonomy): domain Eukaryota; kingdom Metazoa; phylum Chordata; class Mammalia; order Primates; family Hominidae; genus Pongo; species Pongo abelii. The sequence goes on along the minus strand of NC_072000.2, from coordinate 87,492,318 downwards.
TGCTATCCCTCCCGCCTCCCCCCACCCCACAACAGTCCCCGAAGTGTGATGTTCCCCATCCTGTGTCCATGTGTTCTCATTGTTCAATTCCCACCTATGAGTGAGAATATGCGGTGTTTGGTTTTTTGTTCTTGCGATAGTTTACTGAGAATGATGATTTCCAATTTCATCCATGTCCCTACAAAGGACATGAACTCATCATTGTTTATGGCTGCATAGTATTCCATGGTGTATATGTGCCACATTTTCTTAATCCAGTCTATCATTGTTGGACATTTGGGTTGGTTCCAAGTCTCTGCTATTGTGAATAATGCTGCAATAAACATACGTGTGCATGTGTCTTTATAGCAGCATGATTTATAGTCCTTTGGGTATATACCCAGTAATGGGATGGCTGGGTCAAATGGAATTTCTAGTTCTAGATCCCTGAGGAATCACCACACTGACTTCCACAAGGGTTGAACTAGTTTACAGTCCCACCAACAGTGTAAAAGTGTTCCTATTTCTACACATCCTCTCCAGCACCTGTTGTTTCCTGACTTTTTAATGATTGCCATTCTAACTGGTGTGAGATGGTATCTCATTGTGGTTTGGATTTGCATTTCTCTGATGGCCAGTGATGGTGAGCATTTTTTCATGTGTTTTTTGGCTGCATAAATGTCTTCTTTCGAGAAGTGTCTGTTCATGTCCTTCGCCCACTTTTTGATGGGGTTGTTTGTTTTTTTCTTGTAAATTTGTTGGAGTTCATTGTAGATTCTGGATATTAGCCCTTTGTCAGATGAGTAGGTTGCGAAAATTTTCTCCCATTTTGTAGGTTGCCTGTTCACTCTGATGGTAGTTTCCTTTGCTGTGCAGAAGCTCTTTAGTTTAATTAGATCCCATTTGTCAATTTTGGCTTTTGTTGCCATTGCTTTTGGTGTTTTAGACATGAAGTCCTTGCCCATGCCTATGTCCTGAATGGTAATGCCTAGGTTTTCTTCTAGGGTTTTTATGGTTTTGGGTCTAACACTTAAGTCTTTAATCCATCTTGAATTGATTTTTGTATAAGGTGTAAGGAAGGGATCCAGTTTCAGCTTTCTACATATGGCTAGCCCGTTTTCCCAGCACCATTTATTAAATAGGGAATCCTTTCCCCATTGCTTGTTTTTCTCAGGTTTGTCAAAGATCAGATAGTTGTAGATATGTGGCATTATTTCTGACGGCTCTGTTCTGTTCCATTGATCTATATCTCTGTTTTGGTACCAGTACTATGCTGTTTTGGTTACTGTAGCCTTGTAGTATAGTTTGAAGTCAGGTAGTATGATGCCTCCAGCTTTGTTCTTTTGGCTTCGGATTGACTTGGCGATGCGGGCTCTTTTTTGGTTCCATATGAACTTTAAAGTAGTTTTTTCCAATTCTGTGAAGAAAGTCATTGGTAACTTGATGGGGATGGCATTGAATCTGTAAATTACCTTGGGAAGGATGGCCATTTTCATGATATTGATTCTTCCTACCCATGAGCATGGAATGTTCTTCCATTTGTTTGTATCCTCTTTTATTTCCTTGAGCAGTGGTTTGTAGTTCTCCTTGAAGAGGTCCTTCACATCCCTTGTAAGTTGGATTCCTAGGTATTTTATTCTCTTTGAAGCAATTGTGAATGGGAGTTCACTCATGATTTGGCTCTCTGTTTGTCTGTTATTGATGTATAAGAATGCTTGTGATTTTTGTACATTGATTTTGTATCCTGAGACTTTGCTGAAGTTGCTTATCAGCTTAAGGAGATTTTGGGCTGAGACAATGGGGTTTTCTAGATCTACAATCATGTCATCTGCAAACAGGGACAATTTGACTTCCTCTTTTCCTAATTGAATACCCTTGATTTCCTTCTCTTGCCTAATTGCCCTGGACAGAACTTCCAACACTATGTTGAATAGAAGTGGTGAGAGAGGGCATCCCTGTCTTGTGCCAGTTTTCAAAGGGAATGCTTCCAGTTTTTGCCCATTCAGTATGATATTGGCTGTGGGTTTGTCATAAATAGCTCTTATTATTTTGAGATACGTCCCATCAATACCTAATTTATTGAGAGTTTTTAGCATGAAGGGTTGTTGAATTTTGTCAAAGGCCTTTTCTGCATCTATTGAGATAATCATGTGGTTTTTGTCTTTGGTTCTGTTTATATGCTGGATTACATTCATTGATTTGCGTATATTGAACCAGCCTTGCATCCCAGGGATGAAGCCCACTTGATCATGGTGGATAAGCTTTTTGATGTGCTGCTGGATTCTGTTTGCCAGTATTTTATTGAGGATTTTTGCATCAATGTTCATCAAGGATATTGGTCTAAAATTCTCTTTTTTTGTTGTGTCTCTGCCAGGCTTTGGTATCAGGATGATGCTGGCCTCATAAAATGAGTTAGGGAGGATTCCGTCTTTTTCTATTGATTGGAATAGTTTCAGAAGGAATGGTACCAGCTCCTCCTTGTACCTCTGGTAGAATTCGGCTGTGAACCCATCTGGTCCTGGACTTTTTTTGGTTGGTAAGCTATTGACTATTGCCACAATTTCAGCTCCTGTTATTGGTCTATTCAGAGATTCAACTTCTTCCTGGTTTAGTCTTGGGAGGGTGTATGTGTTGAGGAATTTATCCATTTCTTCTAGATTTTCTAGTTTATTTGCGTAGAGGTGTTTGTAATATTCTCTGATGGTAGTTTGTATTTCTGTGGGATCGGTGGTGATATCCCCTTTGTCATTTTTTATTGCATCTATTTGATTCTTCTCTCTTTTTTTCTTTATTAATCTTGCTAGCGGTCTATCAATTTTGTTGATCCTTTCAAAAAACCAGCTCCTGGATTCATTAATTTTTTGAAGGGTTTTTTGTGTCTCTATTTCCTTCAGTTCTGCTCTGATTTTAGTTATTTCTTGCCTTCTGCTAGCTTTTGAATGTGTTTGCTCTTGCTTTTCTAGTTCTTTTAATTGTGATGTTAGGGTGTCAATTTTGGATCTTTCCTGCTTTCTCTTGTGGGCATTTAGTGCTATAAATTTCCCTCTACACACTGCTTTGAATGCATCCCAGAGATTCTGGTATGTTATATCTTGGTTCTCATTGGTTTCAAAGAACATCTTTATTTCTGCCTTCATTTCGTTATGTACCCAGTAGTCATTCAGGAGCAGGTTGTTCAGTTTCCATGTAGTTGAGCGGTTTTGAGTGAGATTCTTAATCCTGAGTTCTAGCTTGATTGCACTGTGATCTGAGAGATAGTTTGTTATAATTTCTGTTCTTTTACATTTATTGAGGAGAGCTTTACTTCCAAGTATATGGTCAATTTTGGAATAGGTGTGGTGTGGTGCTGAAAAAAATGTATATTCTGTTGATTTGGGGTGGAGAGTTCTGTAGATGTCTATTAGGTCCACTTGGTGCAGAGCTGAGTGCAATTCCTGGGTATCCTTGTTGACTTTCTGTCTCGTTGATCTGTCTAATGTTGACAGTGCGGTGTTAAAGTCTCCCATTATTAATGTGTGGGAGTCTAAGTCTCTTTGTAGGTCACTCAGGACTTGCTTTATGAATCTGGGTGCTCCTGTATTGGGTGCATATATATTTAGGATAGTTAGCTCTTCTTGTTGAATTAATCCCTTTACTATTATGTAATGGCCTTCTTTGTCTCTTTTGATCTTTGTTGGTTTAAAGTCTGTTTTATCAGAGACTAGGATTGCAACCCCTGCCTTTTTTTGTTTTCCATTTGCTTGGTAGATCTTCCTCCATCCTTTTATTCTGAGCCTATATGTGTCTCTGCACGTGAGATGGGTTTCCTGAATACAGCACACTGATGGGTCTTGAGTCTTTATCCAATTTGCCAGTCTGTGTCTTTTAATTGGAGCATTTAGTCCATTTACATTTAAAGTTAATATTGTTATGTGTGAATCTGATCCTGTCATTATGATGTTAGCTGGTTATTTTGCTCGTTAGTTGATGCAGTCTCTTCCTAGTCTCGATGGTCTTTACATTTCGGTATGATTTTGCAGTGGCTGGTACCGGTTGTGCCTTTCCATGTTTAGCACTTCCTTCAGGAGCTCTTTTAGGGCAGGCCTGGTGGTGACAAAATCTCTCAGCATTTGCTTGTCTGTAAAGTATTTTATTTCTCCTTCACTTATGAAGCTTAGTTTGGCAGGATATGAAATTCTGGGTTGAAAATTCTTTTCTTTAAGAATGTTGAATATTGGAGCCCACTCTCTTCTGGCTTGTAGGGTTTCTGCCAAGAGATCTGCTGTTAGTCTGATGGGCTTCCCTTTGATGGTAACCCGACCTTTCTCTCTGGCTGCCCTTAACATTTTTTCCTTCATTTCAACTTTGGTGAATCTCACAATTATGTGTCTTGGAGTTGCTCTTCTCGAGGAGTATCTTTGTGGCATTCTCTGTATTTCCTGAATCTGAATGTTGGCCTGCCTTGCTAGATTGGGGAAGTTCTCCTGGATAATATCCTGCAGAGTGTTTTCCAACTTGTTTCCATTCTCCCCGTCACTTTCAGTTACACCAATCAGACGTAGATTTGGTCTTTTCACATAGTCCCACATTTCTTGGAGGCTTTGCTCATTTCTTTTTATTCTTTTTGCTCTAAACTTCCCTTCTCGCTTCATTTCATTCATTTCATCTTCCAGGGCTGATACCCTTTCTTCCATTTGATTGCATTGCCTCCTGAGGCTTCTGCATTCTTCATGTAGTTCTCGAGCCTTGGTTTTCAGCTCCATCAGCTCCTTTAAGCACTTCTCTGTATTGGTTATTCTAGTTATACATTCTTCTAAATTTTTTTCAAAGTTTTCAACTTCTTTGCCTTTGGTTTGAATATCCTCCCGTAGCTCGGAGTAATCTGATCGTCTGAAGCCTTCTTCTCTCAGCTCGTCAAAGTCATTCTCCGTCCAGCTTTGTTCCGTTGCTGGTGAGGAACTGCGTTCCTTTGGAGGAGGAGAAGTACTCTGCTTTTTAGAGTTTCCAGTTTTTCTGCTCTGTTTTTTCCCCATCTTTGTGGTTTTATCTACTTTTGGTCTTTGATGATGGTGATGTACAGATGGGTTTTTGGTGTGGATGTCCTTTCTGTTAGTTTTCCTTCTAACAGACAGGACCCTCAGCTGCAGGTCTGTTGGAGTACCTGGCCGGCCGTGTGAGGTGTCAGTCTGCCCCTGCTGGGGGGTGCCTCCCAGTTAGGCTGCTCGGGGGTCAGGGGTCAGGGACCCACTTGAGGAGGCAGTCAGCCTGTTCTCAGACCTCCAGCTACGTGCTGGGAGACCCACTGCTCTCCTCAAAGCTGTCAGACAGGAACATTTAAGTCTGCAGAGGTTACTGCTGTCTTTTTGTTTGTCTGTGCCCTGCCCCCAGAGGTGGAGCCTACAGAGGCAGGCAGGCCTCCTTGAGCTGTGGTGGGCTCCACCCAGTTCAAGCGTCCAGGCTGCTTTGTTTACCTAAGCGAGCCTGGGCAATGGCGGGCGCCCCTCCCCCAGCCTCGCCGCCGACTTGCTGTTTGATCTCAGACTGCTGTGCTAGCAATCAGCGAGACTCCGTGGGCGTAGGACCCTCTGAGCCAGGTGCGGGCTATACTCTCCTGGGGCACCGTTTCCTAAGCCCGTCGGAAAAGCACAGTATTCAGGTGAGAGTGGCCCGATTTTCCAGGTGCCGTCTGTCACCCCTGGAAAGGGAACTCCCTGACCCCTTGCGCTTCCCGAGTGAGGCAATGCCTCGCCCCTGCTTCGGCTGGTGCACGGTGCGCTCACCCACTGACCTGCGCCCACTGTCTGGCACTCCCTAGTGAGATGAACACGGTACCTCAGATGGAAATGCAGAAATCACCCGTCTTCTACGTCTCGCGCTGGGAGCTGTAGACCGGAGCTGTTCCTATTCGGCCATCTTGGCTTCTCCCCGCCTAGAGGGTATTTTCAATCTGATGCTTAAAATGCCAAAACAATAGCAACAAGATAAACACACTGTTGTACACACCCCCACACACAATACTTATAGTACACACACATATATAAATGAAATATTGCTTCTGGTCTTCCCTCCTCATTGTTATTCTTTTCCATAATATCTAAAAATTAACCTTCTGCCATCTAAAAAATGCTATTCTGTATTAGCCTAAAGGATGCTTTCTATTAATCAAAGATTGATTTAGCAACTGCTATGTGCTAGGCTCTGAGCTAGGGTTTGGGGATCGAGAAATAAGTCTCTGTAAGAAACTTTCAAGGATATTTAAGGAGCTTACAGTCTAGTGCTCTGTTGTTCAGTATGGTAGCCAGGTGTGGTTACTATGCAATTGAAATATGGCTAATCTAAATTGAGATGTGCTTTAAGTATAAAAATACATACAAGAATTTGAAGACCTATTACAATAAAAAGAAATGTAAAATAGCTCATTACTAATTTTCTACACTGATGAAAAGTTGATATTGTAAACCAAAAGTGAAATTCTAATCCCTCCCAACAGACTGAGTGTGAAAACCTGAGATCCAGAAGAGCCAGTAGAATAAGTTCCAATCTGAGTGCAAAAGAAGAGTATTACACTGTGGCTCACGCCTGTAATCCCAGCACTTTGGGAGGCCGAGGAGGGCAGATCATGAGGTCAAGAGATCAAGACCATCCTGACTAACATGGTGAAACCCCGTCTCTACTAAAAATACAAAAAAATTAGCCGGGCGTGGTGGCGGGTGCCTATAGTCCCAGCTACTCGGAGGCTGAGGCAGGAGAATGGCGTGAATCCGGGAGGTGGAGTTGCAATGAGCCGAGATCACGCCACTGCACTCTAGCCTGGGCAACAAAGTGAGACTCCGTCTCAAAAAAAAAAAAAAAAAAAAGAGAAGAAAAAGAAGAGTATTACATTAATTCAAAAGCAGTCAAGCAGAGGGAGGAAATTCTTTCTTATCCCACCTTTTGTTCTATTATTTAGGCCTACAGTGGACTGGAGGATGCCCACTCACCTAGTTAAACTTTATCCAGAAACACCCTTACAAGACATACTCAGAATATTGTTTAACCAATATCTGGGCTCTTTGTTTCCTAGCTGACTTATAAAGATTAACCATCATAGGAGGTATAAGAACATGTTACCTATATCCAAGCTATTTCCCTCATAGCTAACACCCACAGGCACCACATATTTAGATTTGTTTTTTTTTTCATGCAAGCAGGCAGGATGGTAGAGATTATCCATTATTTTTTTTTTGCCAAGCCATTTACACAATGACATAAATGAGCTTTTCTTTTCCAAGCATCTTATGATATTGTTACCATGTCCTGCCACTTACCAACAGTTAGAGTGTTTCTGCATGATAGTTCCTTCTGCGGTCACCAGAAAGATGTTACAGGAAAGGGGTCCTGATCCAGACCCCAAGAGAGGGTTCTTGGATCTCGCTCAAGAAAGAATTCAGTGCGAGTTCATAGAGTAAAGTGAAATCAAGTTTATTAAGAAAATAAAGAAATAAAATAATGGTTACCCCATAGGCAGAGCATCCCCAAGGGCTGCCGGTTGCACGTTTTTAGGGTTAGTTCTTGATTATGTGATAAACAAGGGGCAGATCATTCATGCCTCCTTTTTTAGGCCATCTAGGGTAACTTCCTGTCATTGCCATGGCATTTGTAAACTATCATGTTGCTTGTGGGAGTATAGCAGTGAGGAAGACCAGAGGTCACTGTCTTGGCCATCTTGGCTTTAGTGGAACTTAGCTGGCTTCTTTAGTGCAACTGTTCTAACAGCAAGGCCTTCATGACCTGTATCTTGTGCTGACCTTGTAACTCATCCTGTGACAGAATGTCTAACGGTGTGGGAATGCAGCCCAGTAGGTTTCAGTCTCATTTTACCCAGCCTTTATTCAAGATGGAGTTGCTCTGGTTCACAAACCTCTGACAGTATCACTGTTGTTAATACTCAAATGTATCTTTTTTTTTTTTTTTTTTTTTTTGAGACAGCGTCTTGCTCCGTAGCCCAGGCTGGAGTGCAGCAGTGTGATCTTGGCTCACTGCAACCTCCCTCTTCTGGGTTCAAGCGATTCTCCTGCCTCAGCCTCCTGAGGAGCTGGAACTACAGGTGCACACCACCACACCCAGCTAATTTTTTCTATTTTAGTAGAGACAGGGTTTCACCTTGTTGCCCGGGCTGGTCTCGAACTCCTGAGCTCTGGCAATCCGCCTGCCTCGGCCTCCCAAAGTGCTAGGATGTATCTTTGCTGAGAAAATTGAAGTAGTCAACTTCTTCCTGTTTACACTAATAAGAAGTCATGACATCATAGAAACAAAACAGAACAAAACAAAAAAGGCAAACAAACCAAAACTTGCTTTAAATTAACATCAGAATAGATATTAGAGTTTACATTTACATTTTTAAGCTCTGCAAGGACTCCTTCTTCCTGATCTGAAAGAGAAGCTGTTTCTCAAGATAATGGCAGGGAATAGAGTCAGAATATTCATGTTTTTCAAGTTACCAGTTGCTAGAGAATTTCGACCACTCAGCAGGCCACAGGCGTGGTCTCAGGAAACTTCAACACCGTTATGACTGGAGGATCTTGCAAGTGACGCTTGACTCACCTTCTTTGTCCCATTTGGCCTCCTGTCATGGCTGCTAAGAAGATATTCAGGTCCATTTCCTGCTGCTCTGAAATGAAAGAGGAAGGCAGAGAAATTTCAAATATTCTCCAAACTACAGAGTGTGGTAAGTACTTGGGGACCCAAAAATCTTGGCACGGCTTATTCAGAGGGGATTAAACTGCCCTGTTCCTCCAGCACCTCACCATCATTTAAAGATGTCTAAGCAGAGGGGATTGCCCACTTGAGGAAATTGTGTCGTGAAGATGCACTATCCTGTCCATGCAAAGATTCCAGAAAGAACACACTAGGACCCAGCAAAGCAGGCTGGACTGGATCTCAAAGCCCAGTAAGTCTCACCCAAAGAAGTAACTACAGCCTACAGCAAACTACAAAATCTCTCAGATTAGTATTTGTTTGTTTGTTTGTTTTTTGAGACACTCTTGTTCTGTTTCCAAGACTGGAGTGAGTGGCATAATCTGGGTTCACTGAAACCTCTGCCTCCCAGTTTCAAGTGATTCTCATGCCTCAGCTTCTGGAGTAGCTGGGATTACAGGTGGGCACCACCACGCCCAGCTAATTTTTGTATTTTTAATAGAGATGGGGCTAGGCTGGTCTCAAACTCCTGGCCTCAAGTGATCTGCTTGCCTCAGCCTCCCTAAGTGCTGGGATTACAGGTGTGAGCCACCACACCCGGACTCTCATATTAGTATTTGACTTTGGCCAGTATTCTTTCTCCTCTCCCACTCCAACATAGCAGAAACAAAAGAGAAGGAAATGAGAGAGCACTCACCAGCCCCATCCCATGGTGAATTTCAGCCAAACCACAGCTGAGGGTAGAAGAGGAAATAGACATTATATTAGTTTTGTCTTTGGACTTTTTTACATTTAAACTTTCCCTAGAGATTATAGAATCTACTCATGTCTAAATATTTAAATGTTTTTAAGTAGGTTGACTGTATATGTTTTATCTAAACTGAAACTTCTTTGAAAGTGAAAATAAAGGATGCTAAAAAGTGAACAGGTGTTAATTTATAATAGGTGTAAACTTTTATAGTGTAAACTGTTCCAGACTTGCCAGAAGGTATGATTGTCTTATCTCAGAGGAAAATAGCAAAACAACAACAACAACAATTTATGTTTGTCATCCTTTCAGATCAAGCTGTTTAAGAAAAAAATGATTGAACTTTTCTTTTACAAACCTGACCTCAATGATAATTTAAGTAGTACATGTACTAAAGTCGGAGAAGTACATAGACTAGAGCTTGGGGCCACATCCAATTATCCCATTCCCTTAAAACAGTCCAATAAAATTCACACTAAGATAAGCAGAGATTTTATTCAAAGACCATTGTAACAGAAAGAATTCTCCAATCTCAGGATCTACAGAGGTGAGCAGAGAGCATGGTCCATGTGATCTGATAGAAAATATTTCTTGCTGTGATCAGCCAATTCTCAACATGGACTGTTAGGGAGACATTCTGTATTTTAGTTGGGGAAAAGCTGAAGATTAGGGGCATGTGTAGAGAAGACAAAAATGATGAAAGTGTGGTCCAGATAAGGTAGAAGGTAAATAAGGGACAATTGTAAACACTAGGTGAAACCACACATGGGAACATCAAGCCACATACTTATAGTGTGGCTTTCTCTCCTTCTCCAAATGTCTTTAGTCATTTCTCTTTACCTTAATCATGCATTGTTTCAGCCTTACATAAATTCAAAAGACCAAGATGAAAACAACCATATACCCCCCCCATCCAGCTTAATTAGTCTTCATATGTTTGTCTATTTGCTTCACATATTTTCATTTTGTTATTTGTAAAAAATACAATCTTATACAACTACAACCCTTTGAGAACAATTCCCTAAACACATTCCCCAGCCTACTCCCGAAAAATGTAACTGCTATTCTTAATTTATTGTGTTTTAATCCTTGAATGCAAATGTATAATCAACAATAGTTCTTGAATGTTTAAAAAATTTTTATAAATGTTCCCATACTCTCATAGTTATCATTACACAACTTGCTTATTTTTCACTGCACATCGTTCCATGATTTTAAACATTTTATTCATGCAGCTCTAGTTCATTAATTTCAGCTGCTGATTATAGAGTTGTACTTCATGAACGTTTCATAATATTTATGAATTCTTTAGTTGAGAACCTTTTTGTGAATTCTTTATTATTTCAAATAACACTAAAATGAACACTCGTTCAGATGTGTCCCTGGGTGCTTGTGCAAGAGGTTCCATGGTCTATATATCCAGATTGTGGGGTGTGCCCAGCTTTCTCTTTACCAGGTATGGTCATATTCTTCTCTAAAGTGGTACTTCTAATTTATGGTGTCATTATCTATCTCTTGCTCCACTGCTCTCCAATACTTGGCACATAGGACTCTTTGACAGACTAATGTATGTAAAAAGATCTCATTAAAAAACAAAACAAAACAAAAAAACTTCGTTATTTTCTGTACATTTTCTCTTCAGATACTTTGTTCTCAAATATCACTATACTCACCCTACTCGTTTTTGCTATGAAATTATTTTGTTTGCATCTAATACTAAATACATTTAATGTATATATTAATTTATAAATATATATGAGTTGTATAGTTGCTTAACTGTTATTTCCCAGTTTAATTGCATTAAAGTCAGAGATCATAATATCTTGTTATAATGGTCTTTGAGATTTATTTGAATTTGCTCTTTGACTTTGTTTGTAGCCAGTTTGTAAATTTCAATGTATCCTGAACTTAATGCATACTTTAATTGTTAGGTGAAAAATTATATAAATCTATGCTAGAGCTCTCTCTATCATGTGTCTATCTACATCTATGTAAGAAAATATTTTAATTTTACTTTTCAAATTTACTATGCACACCCTTAGCTTCTGATAGAAATATATTGAAGCCTCCCATGTTTGTAGATTTTGTTGGTTTCTACTTATGATTTTCATATTTTTTATTTATATTTTTGAAGCTGTGGTTTTAGATGCTAAATATTGGTGATGCTTAAATTTACTTGGTGAATATTTTCTTGGGTGGCTATTTCTGTTAAAGCTTATTGACTTAAATTGTGTTTTTATCTGCTGATGACTCTGCTGTAGCACCTTTGGTTTGGTTAGGAATTGCTTGCTGTATGTTTTTTGATTAACCTATTTTGAGACTTATTGTATGCATTTGTTGTAGAATTCTTTTTTAAAGCAACATGTAGTTTTACTACCATGAAAAATGTAAAACTCTCTATAAATGAGTTACTTTTGCCTATTTACTTTCATTGTGATTATTGATACATTTTGACTCATTTACAATGTCATATGGTGCGTTTTCTCTTAACTAGTATATTAATTTTGATGTTGTTGCTGCCTCTCCCTGCAACACCCCTCACCATGGTGCCCTTCCCTGAAAAATTATACTTTTAATTTCACCAGTGTTACTCTTGCCACATGATTTGATTTTCCCAATGACCATTGAGTGAAAGTAACACCTGTTATCCATGAGCAGAAGCATTGCAGGCCAGTATGTGATTCGCTATCATTTCTTTTTTGTCTGTCAGAAGACTAGAGATTCCCGGCCAGACACAGTGGCTTACTCTGGTTATCCCAGCATGTTAGGGAGGCTGAGGCAGGAGGATTGCTTGAGGCCAGAAGTTTGAGACCAGCCTGGGTAACGAACAACATAGAGAGACTCTGTAAATATTTTAAAAATTATGTGTATATATGTGTGTGTGTATATATATAATTTTAAACATTTAAACATTTTTAAAAATTAAAATTTGTATATATTATATATAAAATTTACATTGTATAAATTAAAATTTATGTATATGAAATTTATATATAAATTAAAATTTATGTATATAGAGTTTATATATATAAATTAAAATTTATATATACAAATTAAAATTTATATATTTATATAGATATATACACGTATGTGTTTATATGCATATATACGTGTGTGTGTGTATATATATATATATATATGACTAGAGATTTTCAAATTTAAGCTTCTCCAACAGCCTGAGTCATAGAATGATGATTACAAGGAGCCAGGCCAAGCTCAACCTACAGTAGACAAGTAGTCAGAACCAAAACCAAAACAACACCAGCGTAAATGATATTTAGGAGTCATATTTTAGCACAGCGAAACCCTCATAATCTGACTGGAAAAGATGCTTGTCTCCTTCACTTTCTTTCTTTTTCTTTTTTTTTTTTTTTGAGATGGAATCTCACTCTGTCACTCAGGCTGGAGTATAATGGTGTGATCTCGGCTCACTATAAGCCTACAAGCTCCACCTCCCAGGTTCAAGTGATTCTCCTGCCTCAGCTTCCGGAGTAGCTGGGATTACAGGTGTGCACCAACATGCCTGGTTAATTTTTGTATTTTTAGTAGAGACAGAGTTTACTATGTTGGCCAGGATGGCCTTGAGCTCCTGACCTCAGGTGATCTACCCGCCTCAGCCACCCAAAGTGCTGGGATGACAGGCGTGAGCCACCGCGCCCGGCCCTTGTCTTTCACTTTCTTCCCATCCTTTCCATCCTTCATTTGGTCAGTGCTTGAATACATAAGGTTTTCTACTTTTTATTTCTTTATCTTTCCTGATTTAGAAACTTCAAATTACATTCACATTTTTTTTCTGAAGGACGTCTTTAAATTTTCAGGGCACAAGGAATTTTGCAAGCATCAACTACCTATTGGTCACTCCCTTCCAACCAATATGATATTCTTTACCTGAATTTTAAATCCACTTTTATTTTAAACCACGCATAATAGCCTTTATAGCCAATAACTTATTAAAATTACCAATATATTTTATTTATTTTTATAGAATGCTTATTATTTTTACTTTGAATGCTCTTTCTCCATCTGGTTAATGGCTACTTATCTAGTGATTTTGTGGTTGTTGGATACTTACCCCAGTCTTCTGTCTAGAGCCAAGTCTTACAATGACAAGTTGTGGCTACCCATCTCATGCTCATGTTAGAAACATTAAAGTACCAGTCCAGAGGCAGCAGGCAGCTTTGCTCAGGTCCAGATTAGCATGTTGTGGCTTTGTTCTCTTTCTCACTGGTATGTATTCTTCATAAACCTGAATGCCAACTTGGGTGCAGTAATATATTTTTCCCCTCGCAGGAGCCTGTAAATACCAAACAACTGTGTATTTTGTAGCCATATAAGTACACAGAAAAGAATTTAAAAAAATTTATGAAAGATACTACCAACCTAGCCCTTAATCAAACTTACATTTAAGGGTAGAAATTTTTTCTCATTTTCACAGAAGTTTCCGGAGAGCTTAGTGGACCCAATATCAGCCTCCTTTGAACAATATTTATTCTTATTACTCCTCAAAACAATACTCCACTCCTTTCCTTGTTTTTTATTTTATTATTTTTTTTTTGTCCATGGAAATGCAAATGGTTTTGAACCTGGCTTTGGTCATTTGGCTTTCTCTTTGTAAATATTGCCTGTCATTCAAATGTGCTTAGAGCAGAGTGGCTTTTCAGAGAAGACCCTTACTACACCATAATGAATTTACTACACCATTTGAATTCTCACATAATTCCTCTTCAAAGCAATTTTCCCACCCCTATTTGATTTGATGTTTTCATCATCCTCCCTTGTGAAACATCAGTTCACACAACAAGTTAAGAATCTGGATATTTTTGCACTTCTTATAATTAGTACACATAGTTATCTTTGCTTAGCCAGATGTTAATAGGGCCTTTTCTAAGCCAAGGCTAGCGTTGCTTGGGAAACATTTGAATTCTGGTCCTGTGAAATAAGGAGTGACAAGTCAAAACAGAGTTAATTTTTTTTTTACCACTCATAATCAAAGCTCTTTTCATCCTAAATTAACTAGGCAAACACTGCTACACAGTAAATATTCATTTCCTTCCAAAGAAAATGCAAACTTCTTACATGGCAAAAGTCTATTATTTGTATTATATCTTATTTCTCTCTCACTGCCTCTCGTATTTACTCTCTCTCTCTCGAATGTGTGTATGTGTTTGTGTATGTGTGGCGCTGTGTGTGTGTGTGTGTGTGTGCATAAAAATGATACGGGCATTATTGCAGCTGAGGGCTTACTTTCTTTCTTCAGGGTTTGCTTTTATTCCAAGGCTCTGTATTATCTACGAATGTCTTTGCCAACCTTTCTGAGGCGGATGACACAGATTCCAAAACAATATTCCTAGACCTTAGTATATTCGATGGCTTAATGCACCCTGCCCTCTGTGGGTGGTGTTCCATGTCTCCTCAAAGTAGATAATGAACCTAGTCTGTATTATCTGAATATCCATTTTTTCCATAGTTCTCTCCTGTAATAAGCCCCATCTTTATAATTCATTTAATATTTTCTCTTTCTCTACTCATTTATGTTAGAAATTGCTATAACTTCTTTACTTCAAAACTATTAACAGACACTATTTCAATCATCTGTTCAAGTAGGCTTCATGTAAACATTAAGCTTGATGCAAGCATAATGCATAACTTTTGGAGATCTCTGAGAAATATTTCCTCAGACATACGGGGAATTCCTGTCTTTAAACGAATGCACTTTGTTGTTGCAAGGTGTTCAAAGTAACAAAGATATTTTATGATTAAAAAATCTGAATATGTAGATTTCAGACATATGTTGACCTGTTTGCAGAAACAAATTAGCCATACAAGGAAGTGAAGATGATATAATTCTATCAAATTACTGCTGGAGTCTATATGAATTACAACCCACACATTGATAAAGAATGATGATAGAGATAGATAATTTCTGACAAGGCATTTCTTGACGCAAAATCTATCAGTGACTCAACGTTTCTTCTGACGGTGAATCTGAACTCTTTTTAATCAGTAATAAGATATTTAGCAATGATTCCATTTTATCTGCCCTAATAAGAACACAGACGTTTATCTGTTTACGAAGTTCTCATTTTCTTAGTGTTGTGATTTTTTTTTATGATGCTAAGATGTTTCCACACATATATTCTCTCAAGCTTTTACCCTGCCTTGAAATGCCTAGTCTATGCACCTTTCCTTACCCAATCTCTGCTCATTATGGAGTAATTAAATTCCTACTGTAAAAAGCCTTCCTAAGTCTTCACTGATTCTCCTGCTTTTTAAAATCTCCTCTTCATAAAACTTCAGTTATACATAGCCAGCACTTAAATAGACTCTGACTGTTTTCCATTCTCTATTGTTCTGTTTGTATCGAACTTGATAATAGAGTTTATATCTTATCCTTCAGCAGAACTAACAGCACTTGGCACCATGTTGAGCTCTGCTAAACTTAACAAAACCTGATACTCAAGCAAGTCTTCCAGCCTCACAGGGTCATCTTACCTTCAGAATTTACATAAACATTTGATTTTGACTATTTCAGCTACCTCATATAAGTGGCTTTATGAGTATTTATCTCCTCTGATTGGCTTCTTTCACTCAGCCTAATATCCTTCGGTTTATCCATAGTGTTGTCTATGGCAAGATTTTCTTCTTTTAAAGGTTGAACGCTATGTCATTGTGTGTATATACCATATTTTCTTTTATCTAATTATCTATCAACGGTAGAATGATGGTTTTCAGGGCCTGGGGAAAGGAAGAAATGGGAGGTTGCTGATCAATAGGTATAAAGTTTCAGTTATGTAAGAGGAATGAATTCTGGCATTTGCTACACCATTGTGCACATATTCAACAATATTGTATTGTTCACTTAGAAATTTGTTAAAAGGGGAAAAGAAGGGTTTGAGCTCCCAATAAATGATTAATGGTATTGTTTGGGTGTTCACATTTTCCCTTATGGCATATCTACCTTCCACTGAACTCCTGATCCTGTCTCTGTCTTCAGAACATATAATGTGCTTTTCATACAACATCATTATCAATCTGTTTACTCTATGGAGAACCACAGCACACTTTTATTTAAAAATCTGGGTAAATGAGGCACATGTTACATTAATAAATTATAATGCAAAACTTAGATATTAGTAATACAGATCTTTCAAGTCATTGATACCAAAGATTATCCCATACACAGCTCCATATTCCTACCATCTTGCTAAACTCCGCTTGCTCTCTGTCCACCCACAGACCTTTTGAAATTGCTCTCAGCACCATAGCATTGTACTTACTTTATTATTTGGAGTAGATCAGTTCTCTATGGCATCATACCTTTCTCATCACATGGGTGGCCTAGTGACACATGCACCAAATAAGGTCTGTTACCTATATTACTGCAGTCAGCAGAGTGCTCTGCTCCTTGCTGGGTGCACAAAATCCTCCCAACATCAAAAGTAGTGCTTTTCCACACCACAGGTTAAATCAGATTCTTAGGCAGGGTCTTCCCAATCTACCCTGTGTAAGCAGAAGGGAAGTAAGGATTTATGATTCTCCATCAAAAAGAATAACAGAGGAACAACTCTTCCAATTATATTTATTAATTAATGGAAAGGTAAGCTTTGCCCCTAAGAAAAGGTGAGATTCTAAAAATAATGATGGAATAATAGTTCCTTCAGTGTGGGCTGAATTCTTCTCTCCTGAATTCTTCATTTAGTGGAACTGCAACTCCCACTGTTGCAGAAAGGATTTGTTCACCATACAAAAATAGGAATGTGGTCCTGGGAATTTAATTATTCCTACAATAAAATTCCTGTTTTATTAAATATAAATAGGTATGCCTAGTTATGTTAGGGATTTTATAGTACTTAAATACCAATAATTATTCAAACAGATTTATTGAAAGTTAATGGCAATGTTATAATAATGTCGATATGTTTTATATGCAATAGTTGTTACACCTCATTAAACAGGTTAGTAAATGATCCATTGCTGTTTAATTAACATGCAATGACTGTGTTACTAAATCTTAAACTGTAAATTAAATCCTGATTTGAGACACTTAATTTTAAACTGTGATTGAAAACTTCTTTGGGCATGAACCTCCAGAGCCCCTTTTATTTCTCACTGTTTCTTCCTGCCTTCCTTATATCCCACAATGTATGTTTGGAACTGAAAAGTAGGCTGCTTTTAATTTGTGTGGTTGAACTTTTTCTTAATGGAGAAAAGCATGCCTTTCTGCGAGATGAAAAAGTTTTGAAAGGAGAATAATTTTTATTTCATATCTAGCTTTTTACAGATGGAAGATTACATTTTTTTTTTAATTTTTAGAAAAGGAAGTGACCTGAAGCCTTACAACATTGACTCATACTTGCATAGCAGAACATTGTGCAAGCTTGACAAGCTTCATTCGGCTAATTCAGAATGAAACACCCATCTATTTACCCAAAGAAAAATCCATCACGCAGGTAGGTCTCTTCAAGATTTATTGAACCAGCTCTATACAAAGAGGAACTTGATATTAAGTAGGCAGGGGTGGTTTCTCTATATTTAATAAGGAGAATAAAATTCTGTCAAGGTTTGTATGTATTTCAAAAACATACAGAGTTGAGCCCCTCTGTGGCATACGTCGAAGTTTGTGTGATAGTGGACCAAAGAATGGCAATAAAATTTTGTTCTCCAGAAGGTATAACTTTTTACATCTTCTTTTGTGTTTTTTGGGTGCATTTTAGTGCACAAAAGATGCTTGTGTTAGGATTTGTATTTTGTGAAACTTGTCTCCATAGCTAGACTATGATCATTTTCAGTAATGGCTTCATATAATTTTTAAAATCTGAAGACTGGAAAACACTATTTTAATAATTTGAAATATTTTATATTACCTTGGCTCAATGTGGTTATTTTCCCACAATTCCTTTGATATAAATAATGCAAGAAGATGCATACATTTTTACTTTAGAGTTTTTAAAATATTTTTGAAATATTGTCAATAGAGCTTTTTGGATATACTTGTATATAAGAATGCAGTCCTCTTCTGAATATTTGGATTAAGAAAAATAGAACAAAATTATTACAGAATGATAATTAGAACATTTTGTAGAGAAGCAGAGTAAAAACATTTATTTATTTATTTTGAGACAGAGTCTTGCTCTGTCGCCCAGGCTGGAGTGCAATGGCATGATTTTGGCTCACTGCAACTTTCGCCTCCTGGATTCAGGCGATTCTCCTGCCTCAGCCTCCCAAGTAGCTAGAATTAACAGGCACCCACCACCACGCTCAGCTAATTTTTGTGTTTTTGGTAGAGACAGGGTTTCACTATGTTAGACAGGCTGGTCTCGAACTCCTCACCTAAGGTATTCACGCGCCCCTCGGTCTCCCAAAGATTATAGGCGTGAGCCACCACGCCTGGCCAAAAACCTCTTTTCATACAAATTTTTAAACCTGAAAGTTAAAGTTTTTCCTAGATTCCTTTTTCTTGAAAGTGTTTGTGCATATTTGTTCATGCTGCTTAACAATTTTATATGGAAATCTTTGTGCATCCCCTCCGGCTGCTATCACTACCCCACATTCCATCATGTTTCTCAGGTGGACATATCTGTCTTCAAAAATGAGCTGAAGGATTGCTTACTTTTTATAGCTTTTCCTGTTCATCTATAAGAAATTAGCATCTTCCTCTTTGGGACTTCTTGCTGTCAAGATACTATACTGCTTGTGGCAACTTATGTATTTCTTTGTTTACCTTTCCCTAATTGACTCTAGGCAATTTGCAGACACAGCCTATTTTCTATTCAGCTTGAATCATTAGCCCAAGTAGAGTGATGAACCCACAGTAAAGACTCTGGATTTTTATTGAATATTTACCACTCTGACACTACGTGTAAACATTCAGAGAGATTACCATGACTGCACTCTGCCTCCTTAACTACTGCAGAGAATGAGGGGGTGGGTACCATATCCATGCCTCCCTCCATCTTCTTAATTAAAACCTTCTCCCAGGAAAAGGCTGCCATTGGTCTTTTCACATTGCCATGATTCTGTAGGAGTCTCTGATACAAGGGATGTTTGATATCTCATCCATCATTATAGGGCAGGACTTTCTTCAGGTGGGCTCTGAAATCATCCCACTAGTGCCAAGAAAGGTCATAACATTGTTGAAATTAATAAATATTTATGAATCATAAATAGACTGCAATTTTGTATAAACTGAAATACATTACTTTATCAGAACATAAATAAAAGTGGTGTCAGGAAACTATGAACCCCTCAGGGGTGTAATATTCAGGTAACTATTTCTAAGGAAACTCCCTTCCGTGTGTGCATTTCTCCAGCATGGAAAAATTATTACTATAGAAATGTGTTAATTTGAGTTTTCAATCATTTCAGTTTAAAATAAAACTGGGAATGGAATTTAAAAGCATAATTTTTATGTTAAAGTATAATCAAATTGCATTTATAAATGTATTTGTTTATTTTCTGTATCCACCAATAGAAGATAAGTTGCATGAGAATTAGATTTCTCATTGCTGAAAGCTGTCTGCCTAGAATAACGTTTGCTTAGTAGATATATGAGGAATCCATGAAGATTTGTTTCTTTTTTTTTTATGGATTCTACTTAAAGATAAGATGTGTGTGACACTTTGCCTTTAAATAATATGTTCACATTATTGCTTTCAATCCTACCGTGGCACTGTATGATATGTAATTCAGATTTAATTAATCCAATTTTGCACATAGGGAAACATAAATATCAAGAAACTTGCCTAAATTAACATAGGCTATTGCTCACAGTCCTAGCAATAAAGCAATGTGCTTTTACCTTCAATTCAAGGTCATCTCTATCTTACCAAGACACATAATTGTAAAATTATTTAAATTTGTAAAAGTATGATTTTCTTATTTCTAATATCCAAATTATATAGCTTGGTGAAATTTTAGAGTTTAAACTTTAGCTTAAAATTAGCTTGAGTTTAAATTTGGAGACACCAAAAAATAAATAAATAAATAAATTTGAGAGATGCAATGAATGTTTTCTAGACTTTCTCCTTTCTGATCCCTTAATTTATATATAAACACACACATATATATGCACATATACATGAGTATCTATGAAGTATATATATATACATATACACTTAACCACATAAAATGTGTATATTTTGTTAAATTCAATGGTTCATTAGCACTTTATTTTCTTTAAGCCATTTTTAAAGGAATGTACTGTACTTAAGGAAGGATGATATTAATTATCTACTTTCAAAGAGACCTTTTTTTTTTTTTTGAGATGGAGTCTTGCTCTGTCTCCCAGGCTGGAGTACAGTGGCGCAATCTCAGCTCACTGCAAGCTCCGCCCCCCGGGTTCACCCCATTCTCCTGCCTCAGCCTCCCGAGTAGCTGGGACTACAGGCGCCTGCCACCACACCTGGCTACTTTTTTTGTATTTTTAGTAAAGATGGGGTTTCACCGTGAGAGCTAGGATGGTCTCGATCTCCTGACCTCGTGATCTGCCCGCCTCGGCCTCCCAAAGTGCTGGGATTACAGGCATGAGCCACCGTGCCCGGCCCAAAGAGATATATTCTTATTTGCCAGTGTCTAGAGAGAATCCCACCGGACTTTCCGAGTGATTTTACTGGACCTCATGCTAAAAACTCGACACACAATTGTTTCATGTAAAATGGAAAACACCTGAAAACCCAGTATCCTGTATGTAAAGAAGAGAAGCACCAGAAAAGACTGATCATCATGACAGTATGAAAAATTTCATTAACCTGCTCCTGAGTAAAGCTTGTAATAAAAGCAACAACAAACATTCAAAGTCTCTGGAAACAACCCTAAAGGAAACATCCCTAAGGGGAAAAAAAACAAATGAATAAATATCTACTTATGAATATCAATGGAAATTTGTTAAGAAAGTGAGGGTTTATGATATTTGAACTAAGACTACTCCCTTCTTCCCTTAACCCAGCTCAGTGAAATAGAGACTCCTTTTGAGATTTTTTTTCAACCAAGAACACAGGGCTTTCTCTCAGCTCCCAGTTGCAGGGCTTTCTTACTGGGATGAGTAGAACTTCAATGTTACTTATCCTGCCCTCAGCTACTCTTGCTGAGGCTAAGTGCCAGGCAAATGCAGCTGATAAGTGGTGTTTCTGTTCTTCTCATCCACTCATAAAACGGGGACTCTGCCTTGGATGTGGTGTGCTATAAATGTGGGGGAGCCTATTGCTTACCCTGGCTTGCAATGCACTGGTTCTGCTCCAGGAGAGATAAGTCAAGAGGATCTCAGGTTACTGACCTTCTCTAATGAGTGCTCAACTCCTGTAGTAGGGGTGCCACTGAGAGATGGGTTTGTCATTTTCTTACTCACAGTTCCAGGGCCTTGGCTCAATAATTTTGCCTGTGTGGAGAAAAGCAGGCCATAAAGCCAACAGTTCTTAATATCTTTCTAAAAGCAATAAACTCATTTGCAACCGAACTTGGAGAATTTCCAGTCTGTGGTGACTCTAAAGAACAAGAAAAGATGTGGTGGAAGGGAAATGTCAGGAGGTTTCTAGATTGAATGAAGATTTAGCTTAGATTATTGGTAGTTAGTTTGCAGAAGAGAATTGAGGAATAAGACAGTGGAGAGGAGTCTACTTTGTCAGAACAAATACTGAATATAGACCTCAGAAACTAGTTCTTGAAGGAGTCACAGTTTGATTGCATTGATTTGTAGAGCAATTTATGACTCAAGTTGCTTTTGAGAACCATAGAGCAATCAGAAGGCAATTAGTGGAATTCAACAGCTGAGTGTGGGCAGAGAAAGAGAGCCTTACAAATATTACTTTGATGTAGAGTGACTGTGGGCAATACCCAATTCTATGCCTCCCTGAGGAGCAACATAGGAGGTTTAGCACTGGGAGGTTTGATGGAAGTAATGGTGGATAATTTTTCCTGAAATAATCTGGTCAGTCACAAAAAACATAAACAAGTAAATAACAATAGATAGTCCAAAGGGAGAAGTACCTAAAGATGTTTCGATATGTTACCTGAAATATCCAGTTTCTTACAAGGATTGGAGAGTATGACCGATACATCAGAAACGAAAGTAGTCAGAAAAAAAACTGTCTGTGAGAATGACTAGATGTTGGATTTAACAGAAAAATAAATTCAAAGTAACCATTATAAATATGTTTACAGAACTAAAGGAAAACATGATTAAGGAAGTAAAAATAAAAAGGTATGATAACAGTGTCATATCAAAGAAACAAGGTTAATACAAAAATACAAATAGTAAAAATAAGAAAATGGAAATTCAGAAGTTAAAAAATATAATAGCTGCATTTAAAAAATCACTAGAAAGATGTATCACTAGATTGGAACTGAAAGAAGAGAGAATCAGTGAACAATAATTATTTCATTTGCTTTGAAAAAATCAAATAAGAATTGATGAATAAGACAGTGGGGAGGAGCCCACTTTGGTCAGAACAAATACTGATCATAGACCTCAGAAACTAGCTCTTCAAAGGAGCCACAGTTTGATTGCATTAATTTATACAGCAATTTATATCCCTGGACCCTTGAAAACAATGAGAGAGCTATAGAGATTATTCAAGCAAAAGAATACAGATTTAAAAATTGAAGACAAATAAACAGAACCTCAGAAAAATGTGAGACACCATTAAGCACACGAACCTCAGCATAATGGAAGTGAATAAAAATAATATAGAAAAGAATAGAAAATATATTTGAAGAAATGAAGGCTGAAAACTTCCTAAATTTATTTTACAGCAAATTACTCTACAAGCACAACAAGCTTCATAGGATGAATTAAAGGAGATCTACAAAAAAGATTTATACAATTGTAATAAGATTATACTAAAATGCTGAAAGTCAAAGACAAGGAGAAAACCTTGAAATTGGCAAGAGAAATATGACTCATCACTTATAACCCAATAAGATTAACAGCTGGTGTCCCAGCAGCAATAATCCAGGCTATAAGGCAGTGGAATAGCATGTACAAAGTGTTTAAAAACAGCAATAAAACTGCTTACCAAGAATTCTATATTCTCCCAAGTTAGCTTTCAAAAAGAAAGGCAAAATTAAGATATACAGATGAGAGGAGGGGCCAAGATGGCTGAATAGAAACAGCTCTGGTTTGCAGCACCCAGCGAGACCAACAGAGAAGGTGGGTGGTTTCTGCATTTCCAACTGAGGTACCCAGTTCATCTCAATGGAACTGGTTAGGCAGTGGGTGCTACCCACAGTGAGCTAGCAGAAGCAGGGTGGGGCATTGCTTCATCCAGGAAGTACAATGAGCTGAGGGACCTCCCTCCCCTATCCAAGGGAAGCAGTGAAGGACTATGGACCCGCCCTGAGTACTACATTTTTCCAGTGGATTTTTGCAATCTGCAGATCAGGAGATTCCCTTGTGAGCCTACACTACCAGGGCCCTAGGTTTCAAGCACAAAACTGGGCAGCTGTTTGGGCAGGCACTGAGCTAGCTGCAGGAGGTTTTTCTTACCCCAGCGGTGCCTGGAACTCCAGCAAAACAGAAGAACCATCCACTCCCCCGGAAATGGAGCTTAAGCCAGGAAGCCAAGCAGTCTCACTCATTAGGTCCCACTCCCACGGAGCCCGGCAAGCTAAGAACCACTGGCTTGAAATTCTCACTGCCAGCACAGCAGTCTGGAGTTAACCTGGGGTGATCGAGCTTGGTGAGGTGAGGAACATCCACCATTACTGAGGCTTTAGTAGGCAGTTTTCCCCCTGATAGTGCTAAGGAGACTGGGAAGTTTGGACTGGGCAGAATTCACCACAGCGTGGCAAAGTGGCCATGGCCAGCCTGCTTCTCTAGATTCCTTCTCACTGAGCAGGGCATCTCTGCAGGAAGCGCAGCAGCTGCTGGGGCTTAGAGATAAAACTCTCATGTCTTTGAGACAGAGCACCTGGGGAGAGGGGCGGCTGTGGTTGCAGCTTCAGCAGACTGAATCTTTCCTGTCTGCAGGCTCTGAAGAGAGTGGCTGATCCAGACAAGGGGGAGTCTCCCAGCACAGTGCACCAGCTCTGCTAAAGGACAGACTGCCGCCTCAAGTGGATCCATGACCCCTGTGGCTCCTGACTGGAAGAGACCTCCCAACAGGTGTCATACAGGAGAGTTCTGGCTGGCATCAGGCCAGTGCCCCTCTGGGATGAAGCTTCTAGAAGCAGGCAGCAATGTGCTGTTCTGCAGCCTCCACTGGTGATACCCAGGTGAACATGGTCTGGAGTGGACCTCCAGCAAACTGCAGCAGACCTGCAGAAGAGGGGCCTGACTGTTAGAAGAAAAACTAACAAACAGAAAGCAACAACAACAGCAACATCAACAAAAAAATAGCCCCCCAAAAAACCCCATCCAAAGGTCATCAGCCTCAAAGATCAAAGGTAGATAAATCCACAAAAATGAAGAAAAACCAGCCCCAAAATGCTGAAAATTCCAAAAGCCAGAATGTCTCTTCTCCTCCAAATGATTGCAACTCCTCTCCAGCAAGGGTGCAAAACTGGATGGAGAATGAGATAGATGAATTGAAGTTAGCTTCAGAAGATGGGTACTAACAAACTCTGAGCTAAAGAAGGATGTTCTAACCCAAGGCAAGGAAGCTAAGAACCTTGATAAAAGGTTACAGGAAATGC
The DNA here is from genome assembly GCF_028885655.2 of Pongo abelii. Lineage (NCBI taxonomy): Eukaryota > Metazoa > Chordata > Mammalia > Primates > Hominidae > Pongo > Pongo abelii. The sequence continues at coordinate 87,467,309 of NC_072000.2, read as the reverse complement.
TAACTTGAATAACCAGTTTAGAGAGGAACAGAAATGACCTGATGGAGCTGAAAAATAGCAAGAGGACTTCGGGAAGCATACACAAGTATCAATAGCCAAACCAATCAAGCAGGAGAAAGGATATCAGAGATTGACGACTACCTTGCCAAAATAAGGCATGCAGATAAGATGAGAAAACAAAACAAAAAAAAGAATGAAAATGAACGAACAAAACCTCCAAGAAATGTGGGACTATGTGAAAAGACCAAAGCTACGATTGATTGGTGTACCTGAAAGTGGCGGGTAGAGTGGAACCAAGTTGGAAAACACACTTCAGGATATTATCCAGGAGAACGTCCCCAACATAGCAAGACAGGCTGACATTCAAATTCAGGAAATTCAGAGAACACCACTAAGACACTCCATAAGAAGATCAACCCCAAGACACATAATCATCAGATTCTCCAAGGTGGAAATGAAGGAAAAAATTAACAGCAGCCAGGAGGAAAGGTCAGGTCACCTACAAAGGGAAGCCCATCAGACTAACAGCAGATCTCTCAGCAGAAACACTAGAAGCCAGAAAAGAGTGGGGGGCAATTCTCAACATTCTTAAAGAAAAGAATTTTCAACCTAGAATTTAATATGCAGCCAAACTAAGCTGCATAAATGAAGGAGAAATAAAATCCTTCAAGGAAATGCCAAGGGATTTTGTCACCATCAGGCCTGCCTTGCAAGAGCTCCTGAAGGAAGCACTAAATATGGAAAGGAAAAACCAGTACCAACCACTGCAAAAACACTCCAAAATATAAAAACCAATAACACTATGAAGAAACTGCATCTAGAGCAGCAAGAAGAAACAAATTCAAAAGTTAGCAGAAGGCAAGAAATAACTAAGATCAAAGCAGAACTGAAGGAGATAGAGACATAAAAAACCCTTAAAAGATCAATGAACCCCGAAGCTGTTTTTTTTTTTGGAAAAATTAACAAAATAGATAGACTGCCAGCTAGACTAATAAAGAAGAGAAGTGAGAAAAATCAAATAGATACAATAAAAAATGAAAAACGGGATGTCACCACTGGTTCCACAGAAATACAAAGTACCATCAGAGAATACTATAAACACCCAGACACAAATAAACTAGAATATCTGGAAGAAATGGATAAATTCCTGGACACATACACCCTCCCAAGACTAAACGAGGAAGAAGTTGAATCGCTAAATAGACCAATAGCAAGTTCTGAAATTGAGGCAGTAATTAATAGCTTACCAACCAAAAGAAGCCCAGGATGAGATGGATTCACAGCAAAATTCTATTAGAGGTACAAAGAGGAGCTGGTACCATTGCTTCTGAAACTATTCCAAACAATTGATAAGGAGGGACTCCTCCCTAATTCATTCTATGAGGCCAGAATCACCCTGATACCAAAACCTGGCAGAGACACAATTAAAAAAAGAAAACTTTAGGCCATATCCCTGATGAACATCAATGTATAAACAGAACGAATGACAAAAACCACATGATTATCTCAATAGATGCAGAAAAGGCCTTCAATAAAATTCAACATATCTTCATGTTAAAAGCTCTCAACAAAATAGGTATTGATGGAACGTATCTCAAAATAATAAGAGCTATTTATGACATAACCATAATCAATATCATATTGAATGGGCAAAAGCTGGAATCTTTTCCTTTGAAAACTGGCACAAGGCGAGGATGCCCTCTCTCACCACTGCTATTTAACATAGTGGTGAAAGTATTAGCCAGGGTAATCAGGCAAGAGAGAGAAATAAAACATATTCAAATAGAAAGAGTGGAAGTCAAATTCTCTGTTTGCAAATGACATGATTCTATATTTAGAAAGCCCATTGTCTCAGCTCCAAAACTCTTTGAACTGGTAAGCAACTTCAGCAAAGTCTCAGCATACAAAACTAATGTGCAAAAATCACAAGCATTCCTATACGTCAACAATAGACAAGCAGAGAGCCAAATAATGAATGAACTCCCATTAACAATTGCTACATTTTTTACTGATGGTAGTTTCAACATATGATGGGTTTATCAAAATGCAATCCATCATAGATTAAGTAGCACCTGTAATCTGAGGAGGATTTATATATGATAAATCTTAGAGAAGACCATTGAAAAATACTTCAGAAATATAGAGTGAAAAAATTGTTAAAATGGATCATAGACTTATATGGAAAATGCAAAATTATAAAACCACTAGAAGATATTATAGGATAATTTCTAGATGGTCGTAAGTCTGGCAATGACTTTTTACATACAACACCAAAGTCATAATTTATGACAAAATCACTGATAAGTTGAACTCATTTAAAATTAAAATCTACTGCTCTGAAAAAGACAATGTTAAGAGAATGATGAAACAAGCCATAGACTTGGAGAAACATATGCAAAAGATACACCTGATAAAGGACTGTTACCACAAATATACAAAAAACTCTTAAAATTCAACAACAAGGGGCTGGGCGTGGTGGCTCATGCCTGTAATCCCAGCACTTTGGGAGGCTGAGGCAGGCAGATCATGAGGTCAGGAGATCAAGACCATCCTGGCTAACACGGTGAAACCCCGTCTCTACTAAAAATACAAAAACAAAATTAGCCTGGCATGGTTGGGGGGATGCCTGTAGCCCCAGCTACTCGGGAGGCTGAGGCGGGAGAATGGCATGAACCCGGGAGGCGGAGCTTGCAGTGAGCCCAGATCATGCCACTGCACTCCAGCCTGGGCGACAGAGCGAGACTCAGTCTCAAAAAAAAAAAAAAAAAAATTCAACAACAAGCAAATCAACAATCTGACCAAAGACCTTAACAGACATCTCAGCAAATAAAATATGCAGATGTCAAATAAGCTTTTTAAAGGGGGCTCCATATCACGTGTCATTAGGGAATTGCAAATTAAAGTGATAATGAGTTACCACAATATACTTATTAGAATGCCCAAAAGTCAGAACATTGACAATACAAAATGCTGGCAATGATGTGGAGCAATAGGGACACTTACTCATTACTAGTGGGAATCCAAAATGATACAGCACTTTGGAATACAGTTTGGCAGTTTCTTACCAAATTAAGCATACTCTTATCATACGATCCAACAATTGCGTTTTTTCATACTTGCCCAATTAAAATGGAAATATATATCCACACAAAAATCTGCCCAGAGATACTTATAGAAGCTTTATTCGTAATTGCCAAAACTTGAAAGCAACCAAAATGTTATTGAGTAGGTGAATGAGTTAATAAATAAACTCTGGTGTATATATGGACAGTGGAATATTATTCATCACTATAAAGAAACAAGCTATCCATTCATAAAAGGACATGCAGAAAACCTAAATGCATATTGCTAAATGAAACAAGACATATGTATGATTCCGACCTTATAACTGTCTCAAAAATGAAAAACGATAGAGACAATAAAAAGATCAGTGGTTGCCAGGGTTTGGAGTGGAAGGAGGAAGGAATAAACAGGTGATGTGCAGAGGATTTTTAGGGCAGTGAAAATATTCTGTATGATCCTATAATCGTAGACAGATGACATTTTAATTTTGTCCAAACTGATAGAATATACAATACCAAGAATATACAATACCAAGAATGAACCCTAATGTACATTATGAACTCTGAATAATAACAATGTGTCAATGTAGCTTCATCAGTTGTAACCAATGTACCACTATGGTGCAAGATGTCAATAGTAGGTGAGGCTGTGCATGAGTGAGATTAGAAGATACATCAAAACACTGTGTACTTTCCACTCCATTTTGTTGTGAAACTAAAACTCCTTTAAAAATTACAGCCTACTAAAAATCATTAAAGAAATTAAAGTACTAAAGTGATATACATTACAAAAGTAAAATTTCTTCTCTAAATTCCCTACTGAAACATATTAAGTATCAAATATATGCATGGCATTCTGCTCTGTGTTAGAGACTCGAAGTACATATGAATTTTATCTGCAAGATACTCAAATTCTTCTTAGCTAGATAAAACTTATACACACACAACATTTATTCCAGGGTATGCAATTGTGACTACCATAAGAAATATTTAGGTTCAGATCTATGGGATTTCAAAAGAAGAAATACATTTTTAAAAATTATCATTTTTGAGATGGGGGTCTCACGATATTGCCCAGGCTAGTCTCAAACTCCTGTACTCAACTGATCCTCCTGCCTTGGCCTCCCAAAGTTCTGGGATTTACAGGCATGAGCCATCATGCCTGACCCAAGAAACACATTTTTTTTTCTGGGAAAGCTCACTGGAGGAGGTGGCATTATTATCGGTTTTTGAAAGAAGGAAAGGCTTAGGAATATATAAATGGTGAAAGTTTTCCAGGTAGAAGAAGCTGCAGAAATAAAAGCCTGGGGTTTAGATAGTGGAGATTTGAGAACATAGCAAACCAAAATGAAGGATTCAGTATAGAGAGAAAGCCTGAAGGCGTAAAACCCAGAGGGGCATGCTGGAACAGGCAGTCACCCGAGCAGGTGAGGGAGCGATGAGAGGCTAAGCCCAGCTGCAAGGAGGAATGCTTCTTTGTCTGAGACAAAAAGAGGATGAATAAATACTCATTTCGAGTAAATAAAAAGCTGAAAAAGTATAAACCAGATAATTTTCTATAATTTATTACAACATCCTCGACAAAATCAGCACATTCTAGGTATAGTTTAAAGCTTAAAATCAACAGTATGTGCAAGAAATAATGTGACAAATATTAAATTAGAGACTAATTAAAAATACAGAGCTGTCCTGAACAGTTGAACCCATTGTGCTGCAAAACAGTGCCCAGATGAGGAGACAAGTCGGGAGCGGGGGTGGCTGGCAGAGGCTGTCAACTCCAAAGCCATCTTTCTCTAATTCACAACACAAAAAAATGTCAAATGGGTGAGTAGTGGTTCTAAAAAAAATCCAAAATTAAATTGATATTTGAGTTTTATTAAAAACAATTACACTCATAAGTGATCTTAGAGCAGTCAACTTATGAGAAATAAGAGCGTTTTAAAAGGGCCTCACCTCCACTCCATTAGCTCTGAATCTAGAGCACAATAAGGCATTGCAGAATCACAGTGTCTAAACTCTGCGTGGAAGAAGCAATCACTTTAAACAAGCAGGATTTCTTTCCATCTTAGTTGTGTTGGAAATAGTCCCAAAGCTATAGAGCAGTCTAAATAATTTGCCAATATATTTACTGTGTGGATTTAATTGCATACAATTTCACTTTAGCCAAATGGATTTTCTGAATCATAATTTAGTTTGGGCTTCCTATCTTAAAAACATAGCTAGCAATTTCTGAAATGCTTAATGACTTGTCTGGTAGTCAAATTGCAAACAAAGGAAATGTCTCCAGATGCTCACTCAGGTATTTGGGTAAATTGCTCCTTTCATGGAGCAACTCAAGTTGTTGAAAAGTAAAAGGCAATATTATATTTATATTGGCATAATTTCAGTACTCAGTACAACTCTCAGCCATCCAGTATATAATGCTTAGGAATTAGAGAAGAGCACAATCAATCTTACCCCAGTTCACTGGGGGATACAGAAATAGAATGTAAATATGAGAGACTAAAAACAAGAATAAATTGCTATTTGTACTTCCCTCTGTGCAACTATTAAATATCAAACTATATAAAATATACTATTTGACTCCTGACTTTTAGATTTCCCATTCTAATAATGCTTAAGTATTTTTAAATAAGTATAACCTCAATAGCATTTTGGTAGGCTGCATAAATTATGCTTTCTGACTCTGCCTGGCCTGCCTTGGTGGTAACTATATAATGTTCCTGAAGCAGAAAATTAACCAAATAATATGGGTCATGTAGAACAGCATGGAGTACCAAATGATCCCATCGCACTGATTTTCAACTGGTGCCAATCAACAGAAATAAATGCAGTTTTTAGTTTAAAATTATTTATTTCTTGCATATGAAAACAATTGATCTGATTCAATCAATTTTGTTTTTCTCGTGACTGCTATCTTGTATAAATAGATTGATCATTTCTATTTGTTGATGAAAAAACAAGCTTATGCTGTCCAAGTAACCTACATCTTACCAGTAATAATTTCTGGGCTGCCATATGTACAGGAACAGGAGGCTTGGCCTATGTAAATGAGTTTCTCAAATAAATGCATAATATAAAATCCCAAATATTCTTATCTTTAGAAATCAATGTTTCTTTGAAAATACGAGTTTTTTCTGCATCCAGTCATCCATTATGAAAATATGATTTTATAGACTTTGGCTTCCCTAGTTCTCACAACAGTTCTAGAAACATAGTGCCTTTCTTTTAGCTATACTGCTTCCAGAAGGTTTTTAAGAATAACTCAATAAATATGCGTTTTCTTCACTTTTCCACTTTTTATACCCATCTCTAAGTCTTTCCCTAATTATAAGCACACCTAAACTGTCCACTCTTTAATACTAAACTGACTCATTTCATTTTCATAAAACAAGTGTCCCTTTAAGTTCATGGTTTTTCAACAAAAATAACAATAATCTTTGTTATAACACAAGATATTTCTTTTAAAAAATCAACGTGGTTGCAAATAAAATATTAAATGCTGCAGTACTGTCCCATTCTCCCTTCCCTTGTCCAGAATCACTCTTCTGGCTGCAAAGCTGTCAGCCACAGCATGACATCTGCCAAAAATGAGTTCAACTCAGAATCTTGTCAGGTATAGCCCATGTTTTGTGTCCTCTAATTTTCTAAAAAGAACAAACAAACCCAGAGCATAAGTACTTAGATGGCTTCTAGGGAAGCTGTCATTTCCACTGCAGCTTTGTTCTTTACTGCAGATAGAGGCTGATACTAAAAATTGCTGGAAGAACAGAGAAAAATAAAATAGCATCAGCAGCATGTTGATAAATGTCAAATGAAGGAAGAAGATACTAGACCATAAAGCAAATATGGGGGCTGATACAGAAAGAGAAGATATTTGAATATGTTAGTGAATATTCAGAGCTAAGATAAGGGTATGAATAGGGTAATGTATAGAAATGTTTCATTAAGTGAGAATTACACTTAATCATGTTTAGCACTCTGGTTATAACATTTCTAAATATTTGCCTGAAATATCTTATTTAGTCTACTGAGATAATGAAGACACAGCCAAAATATGTGTGTGAGTGGATGTGTGAGTCTCTCATTCCCTATATGAATTTTGAATGGGAAAAATATATATAAAGTATTGAATAATTTATAAGTATATATTTCCTACAAAATACTTGAGCACATATATATACATATATGCACAAGGAATCTCATGACAATATTGCCAGTGGTATGAAAAAAAATGTATGTGTGTGTGTGTGTGTGTGTGTCTATGTATGTGAGTATATATGTGTATGAGAGAGAGAGAAAGGATTACATAATATTATAAATGGAAAACTGTGCAGCAATTAAAATAAATAATTTAGGTTATAATTTAGAAATATATTAATTGCATATCATTAAACAAAATAGCAAGCTACAGAACAATATGAAGAGTCTAATCCCAATTTGTTAAAACATCAAAACAAAATTGTAGTTGAACATATAAGATTTACATTTATGAGCACAGAAAAATAATTTTAAAGGATAATAAATGTGGAACTATTAAAGACAAAGAAAAGGCACAGAAGGGCTTACCCAGCTTACTATATATATATTATTTAAATTTGTTAAACAAGCATGTTTTCTTGTTTAATTTAGATAAAAAAATTAAAAGTGCACACAGCATTCTCAGAGTAAGTGCGTTGCTGAATAGTTTGGAAGTGAGAGGAATGTCAGACTTCCTAGTAATCTCTTTCATTTATATTTCAGTACCTCTGGCCATTTTTAAAAGGTAATAAATACATGGAGTTGATGGCTATAGTGACTTATTTATTCTTTTCTCTTTGCTTTGAAGTCAAGAAATATTTGTGCTCCCGTTTACACATGACTCCCCTCGGCCCACACTGTTTCCACATAGTCTGTTATTAAAACAAGTTGGAATAACATGATAAAACCCTCAACAGTTGTCTCTTGACTTTCAACTCCATGATTAAAAGGAAACTGAAATTATAGTCTAGAGGAGTATCCAAAGTATGTACACGTGACATAGTTAGTTCAGATGTTGTGCAGAGTGCAGCAAAGTGTAGCTCCAAAGAAGACAGAATAAGTAAATGTTAAGTAAATTAGTTTAATCCAAGCAGATAAGAAAAAGGCATGTATTTAACTTATATTGAAGAAACAGTCACTTGGTAGGAGGGGAAAAGGGGGTTTAGAGTATAACTGTAGAAGACTGGCTTCTGGGCACGGTGGCTCATGCTTGTAATCCCAGCACTTTGGGAGGCTGAGGTGCGTGGATTACCTTAGGTCAGGAGTTCAAGACCAGCCTGGTCAACATGGTGAAACCTCATCCCTACTAAAAATACAAAAATTAGCTGGGCATGGTGGCAGGTGCCTGTAATCCCAGCTGCTTGGGAGGCTGAGGCAGGAGAATCACTTGAACCTGGGAGGTGGAGGTTGCAGTGAGCCGAGATTGCACCGCTGCATTCCAGCTGCTGCAATAGAACGAGACTAAGTCTCAAAAAAAAAAAAAAGAAAAAGAAAAAAAGAAAATTGGTTTCTGGACGTCTTCAGAAACTCATAAATATTGTATCCCTTTTTCCCCCGAAATTTCCTAAATAACAAAAAGTGCACAGGGACAGGGATGTGGAACAATAATGAATGCTAGTTACTATTGTTAAGTTAAATTAAATTTGACCTGTAACTGCCTCTGTACTTAATAAACTTTAACCTAACTTAATATGTAAACAAATTACTACTTAACTTGAGCATATTTTCTTATAACAAGTAATTGAATTTTGGCCAATCACAGCAGCTGAACTTTCAGCCAATCATAGGCTGCAAACTGATTGGACATGTCCAAATAATGTGAATGCAAAACATTAGCCAATCAGGCTATTTCTGCATGTCACATTTTTCTCTGTCTATAAAAGCCCACTCGTGTTTCTGGGTGAAGTTCTCTGAAGCTTTACTGCTTCAGGGTACTGCCTAATTCATGAATTGTTTCTTTGTTCAAATAAACTCTGCTAAATTCAATTTATTGAAAATTTTTCTTTTAAGATATTCGCATCAAAAATGAGTTTCAACATAGATCCTCAAGGACCCCCAGGAGCTCTGAGTGACCAAACAAAGGTACTCAAGAGGGTCCCTTGTGCCTACTGATCTCTTGCAGCAAATTCTCACTGTGGACAAGTTTTCTCTTTGATTTCAGCTCCATGGATTTATGTTTTGAGCTGACTGATTTTATTTAAGCATTGTTTTACTGGACTGGTTCAGGATTGAATTGGATTCGATAATTCACTGGATTGGATTCTGTTAGAGGCCTCAGGTAGCCACTTTTTGAAAATGGTTCATCCAAATCTAAGGAATCTGTGACCTTACTTAATGAGACACCTGGTAACTTAAAAAAATATATTCAAAGAGATTTATTCTGAGCTAAACATAAGGACCACGACCCATAACACAGCCTCAGGAGGAACTGAAAACATGTGTCCAAGGTGGTTCCGTTACAGCTTGATTTTGTACATTTTAGGGGGACAGAAGTTACAGGCAGACATCAATCAATACATGTGAGGTATACATTGGTTCAGTCTGGAAAGGTAGGACAACGAAGCAGGAGCTTACAGGTCATAGATGGATTCAAAGATCTTCTGATTGGCAATTGGCTGAAAGAGTTAAGAATTTAACTCTGAAGACGTGGAAACAGTAGAAAGGAGTATAAGGGGTTGTGGAGACCAAGGTTCTTATTATGTTGACAAAGTCTCGTAGGTGGCTGCCCTTAGAGGCAATAGATGGGAAATGTTTCCTATTCAGTCCTTTAAAAGGTACTAGACTCAGCTAATCTCTTCAGGATCAGAAAAACACCTGGATAAAGAAGGAGATTCTCATCCAAATGTAAATTTCCCCCACAAGAGGCAGCCTTGAAGGATCATTTCAAAATAGGTCAAAGAAATGTATTTTGGAGTAAAATATTTTTATTTATTTGAGAGCCTGCTGTCATTTTGTGATGTTTCTTTTTTCTTTTTTTTTTTGGAACTTTTATTTTAATTTCAGGGGTACAAGTGCAGGTTTGTTACACGGGTGTTTACCTGTGTCATGGGGGTTTGTTGAACAGATTCTTTCATCACCCAGGTATTAAGCCTAGTACCCATTAGTTATTTTTCCTGATGCAGGTATTAAGCCTAGTACCCATTAGTTATTTTTCCTGATGCAGGTATTAAGCCTAGTACCCATTAGTTATTTTTCCTGATGCAGGTATTAAGCCTAGTACCCATTAGTTATTTTTCCTGATGCAGGTATTAAGCCTAGTACCCATTAGTTATTTTTCCTGATGCAGGTATTAAGCCTAGTACCCATTAGTTATTTTTCCTGATGCAGGTATTAAGCCTAGTACCCATTAGTTATTTTTCTTGATGCAGGTATTAAGCCTAGTACCCATTAGTTATTTTTCCTGATGCAGGTATTAAGCCTAGTACCCATTAGTTATTTTTCCTGATGCAGGTATTAAGCCTAGTACCCATTAGTTATTTTTCCTGATGCAGGTATTAAGCCTAGTACCCATTAGTTATTTTTCCTGATGCAGGTATTAAGCCTAGTACCCATTAGTTATTTTTCCTGATGCAGGTATTAAGCCTAGTACCCATTAGTTATTTTTCCTGATCCTCTTTCCCCTCCTGCCCTTCACCCTCTGAAAGTCTCCAATGTGTATTGTTCCCATTCATGTGTCCATGTGTTCTTATCATTTAGCTCCTACTTATGGAGAACATGCAGTATTTCGTTTTCTGTTCCTGTGTTAGTTTGCTAAGGATAATGGCCTCCAGCTCCATCTATGTACTTGCAAAAGACATGATCTTGTTCTTTTTTATGGCTACATAGTATTCCATGGTGTATATGTACCACGTTTTCTTTATCCGGTCAATACCTTCAGTGATGGGCATTTCGGTTGATTATATATCTTTGCTGTTAGGATACCAGTTAACTTTATGTGTTAATACAAAAATTATGGGCCTAGAATCTGTATATTTTTTGAGAAATGATTTAATATTACTAAGAACAACTTAAATTTACAGTGGCCACAGTGGGGAAGTTTTAACCTAGATAAACCTGTTCATTTGTGAAGTGCATTAAGAAAGAAAATATCAAAAATGCCACAAAATCAATAGAATGAATTTTTTTGTTTGTACACATAGACATCTAAAAGATTAAATAAAACCAAGATTTCCTCTTTAAAAAGTTTCTTAGAGAAGGCAAATTAAAAATCTTGAAAGTTTTTTTTCATAAATATCAGATAAAATCTTTAGCCATCTGGGCAGAAAATTTTGTTCCATTGGCCAGAAAAACAAGTGGAATTCAAATAGTCTTTAATAAATAATTGCCCATGTGTTAATTATACCTGGTGCAGGAATACAATTTTAGAATGAGATCTGTAAGATCTTTTTCTGCCTATATGTTTGCATATGTTTGTATGCATGATATATATGTGTAACATTTATCTCCTTAAGATATCACAAATTAGATTGTAAAATATCTGCTTTTATATGGCTTTAATAAAAATAAGTACTTATATAAATGAAGCATTCTCTTAGAACAAAAGACGACCTAACTCGAATGCTTTTCAAGTTCACATAAATTCAGCAATCTTTGGAAAATAAGAATATTGTTGATTTGATTAAAAGAGACATATCTCCAGAGTTTTCAGTATTAAATATTATACAGTTGCATGGCATTTTCTACTTAGGTTCAATGGTAAAATAAGCTTGGGTTATCTCTATATTACAAAATTGGAAACCAAAAAAGTAACATAAGATTATAGCTAGCTGTTTAAAGTCTCATCTTTACATGCAATCTAAGCATAACTGTTAAAATAAGTTAGTTAAATAGATGTCAACAAGATAAAATTCCCATATAAAAGATGTCCTTCCTATAGCAGAAGGTTTTAACATTTTTTTCATTAGAATGGAAAGATGAGGCTCAGGGAAATCTGTACAAACAAAAATCTAATTCTCAGACCTATCCACAAAAACCAAAAAGCCTGAGTATAAAGATAAAATTGTGATTCCTTAACAGTTTCTTATTGAATACATACTAAATATATTTGGTAGTATTAGTAAACATGTCCTATCCTACATTGACAAATTGTACAATGAGGAATCACATACTTCTGTAAATTATGATTCATAGATTTACCAATTGACAGATTGCTGGTGTCACAGACAGTTCACAATTGCTGTCTTCTTAGTGTTCACTGAAAATTAAGGTCACTAAGAATTAAACATTCTAATTAATATATGTAACTAAAATTGATAGAAATAATGAGAAGCAATTCTGTATGCAAGTATACAAAGAACATAAGATGTGCTTTTGTTAAGAAAAAGCTATGAAGAGGTGAGGATGTTGTATTTTTAAGAAAAAAAAATATTTTTGCCCTAAAGAAGGATGAGTGGTTGCTTCAAAATGAGAAGAGAAAACTGAATGAAAGACAAAGTTGTAGAAGATTTTTTGTAGATAAGTCTTGTGAAAGATGTTCCATTTGGTCAAGCTGGCTAAAGATTAAAAGGGAATTGTTTATAAGATTCGTTTTCTAAAAGTTGAGAATTAATATCAAAAGTATACTACTGCAAAACTAGAATTTGGTCCTCTCTGTTAAAACAACAAAGTTTTCTTAAAGTATTAGTACATTCTTAATAAGAAATCATGAAAGATTTTTCTTTACCTTTTAGATAATTGGCCTGGGAAATCAAAATTTTTTGTGTTACTCAGATAGTTTTCTGTGCTTCATGTTGTCTTTATTAAGTTTTGATCACATAAGAAAATGGAGTCATCTCTACTAAAAGGGCAAAAGTTTTTCTACAGTGATGGAACTTTCTACTGTTGCTCACAGCTGCCTGTGATGCTATTTGATCAAGTGTTTTCAACCTTTCGTATTTTTAACAAAATTTTTCCAAAATTAAGTTCTAAGTTAAATCTTTAACTTGACCCTGAATTAACTTGGGAATTTTCCAGATGGGCCCTTGGAACATCTCAAAAGTATACTTCTATTTATAAAAAGAGAGATATTGAACTAATTCAGTTTATTTGATACATTAAATTAAATGTACGCTATTTGAGTGCTGGGTACACTAAAATCTCAGACTTTACCACTATGTAATTCATCTATGTAACCAAAAAACACTTGTACCACAAAAGCTATTGAAATTTTTTTTAAGTAAGAAAAAGTTATATGGAAAGCATTGTTAAGTACTGCTAAAACCTTCTTTGAGTTGTATTTCTAAGAATGTGGGATGTGTCATTACTGCCTGTTTCATAAATTATATAAAATACATATAAATCTGTTAGTCCTGGTATAACACTATCAGTGATAATTCTAGTTATTATCTTAAAATAATATTCTAAGATTATTAACAGATACAAGCCATATGTCTTTGTCAATTGCATCATTATTTTAATGAACTCTCATCAGATCTTTAACCATGGCCATTTTAAGTCTTGTAATTCATGGACAGTTAATTGTTTACTCTGGTACTTTCCCAAACAACTATAAGCTGAAAGTGTTTTACCTTTAAGGAGATTCATGGAAAAGACTTTCACAAGTACAGGTTTGTGATAAATTTAAGATCATACCATCTGACTAGGTAAGAATCCCCAGAACTCTAAAGAAGAAACTTACTGGTTCATAGAGCTTCTAATCTAATATTCAGCAGAACAAGAATTAATTAAATACCAAGGAAATTATTTGGCAGATTTTCATGCTGTGTCACCCAGTATTAAAATTTTTAAGAATTGCAATTAGAATGAATTCCATAAGATTGATGCAAGTCAAGTTACCTATAATAGCCTATTTTAATAACAATGCAATGCACCTGATTTGTAAAAACAAATTTTGTATCTGAAATCATGTAAATTCAGTGTTAAGCATGGACTCATAGAGAGGCTGGACTGCTGCTCGGTCCTTCCTGAGTCCTTAAAGCTTCCATTATTAAAACCTATCACTCCAGAATTCACCATGGGAGAGATAAAATAATTCACATTATGAAAAAATATTGGTGAAGTTACTATTCTAAAATGACTAAAATGGTTTATGACCAATGTTTGGTTTGTCAAATCCATAATTCTTATAAGAAAATAAAAACCTCAGATGATATATTTCCAGTATCTGTTCAATCGTTTGAACAACTGCAGATGGATTCCGTTCAACTGTCACCTTTAATGTATATTTTCTGGGTGTATAAAAGCTTTCTTATGCATGAAGGTCAATACTATAACAGTAGCTATAATAAAAGGTTGTTAGAAAATATGTTTAACTTATAGGACATTCCTGAAGAAATCTCCAGTGATAGAGGTACTTCTTCCACTCGACAAGTTGTAAACCAGTTAAATAAGGTATTACAAATGCAGTGGCACTTTACAAAGCTAACTGAACCAATTGGATTGCCTTGGTCAAAGGTATTAGCAATTGTTGGCAATCAAACTTACTCCCGCTGGAAAGCATAGATTGACCCTTTATGAAATAGTTACTTCAAAGCCTATCCCTTTAGTAATAGAACCTCATGTAATTCTCACTCATAAATTTTGACATGACTCAATAGTGCAAGGCTTTGTTGCATTATACCAAAGCATAGTTTCACCAGGTGAAATAAATCCTTTGTAACTCACCAATTGATGACAACCAGATCTTTCATGATCTAGAACCTGGAGACTGGATCTTTTGGAAAAAGCACACCAGGGAAAGACAGCCCTTGAATTCCACTGGAAGGGACCATAACAAATTCTTCTCTGCAGCAAAACTTCAGGGTGTCGAGTCTTGGATCCATATCTTTCAACTCTAAAGGGCCACTCCAGACTCCTGAAACTCTACACCTGTTAGAGGTCTTAAGATAAAGCTGACCAAGGAAATTTTCCCCAGAAGCAGATGGCATTCAAGATGTGAACAGCTTTCCCAAGATTATATATCAAAGCTGCTTTGCTGTCATGAAAGCCTTACCTTTTTAAATTTACTTTTCCTTAATATTTTGTTGTTTGAGTCTGATATAATTTGGCACTTTGTCCCCACCCAAATCTCATCTTGATAGACTGTGGACTTTTAAGTTAATGTTAAAATGAGTTAAGACTTTGGGGGACTGTTTGGAAGGCATGATTGGTTTTGAAATGTGAGGACATGAGATTTGGCAGGGGCTAGGGGTGGAATAATATGGTTTGGTTCTGTGTCCCCACCCTAATCTCATCTTGAATTGTGCTCTCATGATTCCCATGTTGGGAGAGACCCAGCAGGAGATAATTGAATCCTGGGGCTGATTTCCCTCATACTGCTCTCACGGCAGTGAGTAAATCTCGTGAGCTCTGATGGTTTTATCAGGAGTTTCTGCTTTTGCATCTTCCTCATTCTCTCTGTGCCTGCTGCCATCCATGTAAGATGGGACTTGCTCCTCCTTGCCTTCTGCCATGATTGTGAGCCTTCCTCAGCCACATGGAACTGTAAGTCCAATTAGACCTTTCTTTGGAAATTGCCCAGTCTCGGGCATGTCGTCATCTGCAGTGTGAAAATGAATTAATACAGAGTCCTTTCCTTTTTCTTACAAAAAAATCCATGGGAAAATAATCTGTGGATTGCTGTAGCAAAGGCTTATGCTCTAGCAAGAACCCAGAGAAATTATTGGGCTTATGGACTATTGCTCAGAAATCAGAAAACAACTCCACTAATGCCAATGTGTCTCTGTGTTCCTAATATGAGTCATCCGGAAACCAAAAAGAAGAATGGAAAGAGATTCTTGATACTCTAGACATCACTACTATTTGCTTTCCTACAGGTAATGGAAATAATACCCTGACTTTTCCAATCAATAACTTAATTGCTACCAAATATAGAAAATCTATCTAAGTGTGATGCCTGTAAGAGGTATATTGTACTTCTAGGCATTGTTCACTCAAGGCCTTGGTACTACTTAAGCAGCTAGAATACATGTTTGTATGATGTTACTCTATTAAATACAGTAAGCTCCCTTTCCACTAAATGTGGTTATGAACCTTCACAGCATGCTTTATAAAAGAACCACAAAAAAAAAAGGTCCGGATCCCTGGACCTTTCTCAAGAGCTATGCAGACTTATAGGCAAACAAATATAACTGGCTCCTGCTCAAACACCATTTGATAACATTGTTTTCCATATCTGAGGTCCAATATAGAGTCTATAGAGAAATTTCTACTCTCTTCTACCTCCTTCTTCATACAGATTTTACTATTTGGCCTGGCTCAGTCCTGCCCTCTGAATAGCTTTCACTGAAAATTCCCAATAAGACCTCTCATAATCAGAGGCCAAAGTGGTCATTGACTGAAATTAGTACCAACCTCAAAACAGATGAAGATATATTAGCTTCCACTGAAGAAAAGTTCTAGTGGCATTCTTGGGGACCCAGTTTAGTGGTAGTGAGGTGCTTGTTGTAGGAAATTTAAAGCTAATTTGTAAAATGGGAAAAGTATTGGATTTTGTGGTTAATCAGACCTTCCAGGGACTCAGATGAATAGAAGCCACTCTCCAAAATGTGGTTGAGAATATTTATGTTCAACAAAAACACGTAATGCTTTAGAGTGCCACTGTTCCCATGTTGGGGGCTCATGTGGTGTGGTGCTGAAGAAAATGAAATGTTGCACTTACCTTTCCCCTGATGTTATTACCACAGAAAGCCTAATTAGAAAGGTGGCTGTTACTCCTAGTTCTCTAGACACTGCCATTAAATACATTAAAGAAATTTCTCAGAAAGAAGAAACATATAACGTATTTATGAGAGCAGCTAATAGTCGGTTTGAAGGCATCCTAAATGGTGGATGGCAAGCCTGACTATTCCGAAGTTTTCTCTCCCCTACAACCCACCCAAGGTTTTCTAATCTTTATTTATTTGTTTATTTAATTACTTATTTATCTATTTGTAGTGGGTCTCTAGGTTACTATGACTTGTATTACCAGGCTAAATACAAAAATGAATACGTAAGGCCATTTTACTACAAACTATGGTCCTTAATTGCCATCATACCAAAGACTATGACTCATTGGACTGACTGCTGAACTATTTTTGTTGCCTGAATTTTGAACTGTTTGATTTTGGTCAGTTTGGTTTGCAGATAGTTCTGCTAAGGAATACACTTCCGTTTTGTGATATTGTCCTCCTGATAGCCATCATAATAATTTCTCTGATGTGTTATATCCCCTTAAGAGTCTTAAGTGCTTGTATGAAGCCTTCCTTTGTACACCAAGTGGTCTCATTATAGTAAACATAAAACATGAAGAAAGCACTAAAAAGTCATCCAACTAATTTGACATTGTTAATTAAGACATCCATACTGAGACCAAATGAGTCTATTATGATGGTGACAGAAAGGGTGTCAGTCCTTAAAATTGAAAGGCTGACTGAAAGGGGGAAATTGTTAAGTTAAATTAAATTAGATTTGATCTAAGGCATTTCTTTTAACATCATATGGAAGAAAAATATTTAGACAAAGTTTGGCTTTGTTAAAAAGCACATTATATGAAAGGGTATCTGAGGCAGGTTTACCAAACTTTTAAACACACATTGGTTTTGATGTATGTGTCACAGCAGCTATTTTTTTTTAAATAAGTGTACATAGAGTTTTCCAAAAGCATCCACCTGACACTTTCAAATGTGTTTTGCAACTTTATTCATGTGCTTGGCAGATTCTGTGCAGGAATAACTTAACTCGTCAGGCATTTGGCATTCCGTTACATATTGTTATATGATTTCAAGAAACAAACAAATATCCTCTACACTATTTTCAGTGTTTTTATTCAGTTCATTGGGTACAAAAAACATTAAGATGCACACAGTGATAGCACAGATTTACCTATACTGTGGTTCAAATCATGTATAGCAAATATTTGTTCACTACCTCTCTCTTCACTACCAATACTTCAATTTGAAACATTATTATCACTACTAGAAATATTGGAATAATCACCTGATTTATCACTCTACATCCAGTCACTCCTGGATCCAGTATATCCTACATCTTTCACTGTCATATTAACTTTACTGTTGCCCAGTTGTGACAGATTCCAAAAGTACTTCATTTTTTCCTTCTTCCCTGCTGAATCTGCCATTTGAAGCTTTTCACTACAAAGACTTAATTTATTGTTCCTGTCTTATCTCTATTCTCCCCTTTGCAACTTCCTATTCTGTGTTTTCTTCTCAACATGCCCTACACTTTCCTTTCTATTGTTTTTATTATTTATTTATTTATTTTTTTTTTTTGAGACGCAGTTTTACTCTTGTTGCCCCAGCTGGAGTGCAATGGCACGATCTCAGCTCACTGCAACCTCTGCCTCCCAGGTTCAAGAGATTCTCCTGCCTCAGCCTCCCAAATAATTGGGACTACAGGCACCGTGCCCAGATCATTTTGTGTTTTTAGTAGAGATGGGGTTTCACCATGTTGCTCAGGCTGGTCTCGAACTCCTGACCTCAGGTTATCCACCCACCTCGGCCTCCCAATGTCCTGGGATTACAGGCGTGAGCCACCGCACCCAGCCTCTATTGTCTTGCCACCACACCTGGCCTCTGTTGTCTTGATTTTGTATCTTTCACCTGAAACCCAGACTGTCTTTTCCCACACTTGCCTTTTGAAGTTTAACCAACTCTTAATTTGTGCTTGATTGACACCAGGTCTGAGAGTTTCAGAATGGAGTAAGACACTGAACTGAGTTTAAATCTTCCATTTTTACGAGTCTGAGATGGGAATAAAATATCTGCATTTCAGAGCAGTTGGAGAAGAGTGCCTAAAACATAGTCATTGCTGGTTGCCTAGCTTTTCTACCAGGAACCATTACATGATGCATTTAAACATTTTATTTTTTTACTGTTATGCTTTTTTTCCCATTGCTCCCCAATATAGGTTTCTAATGGATAGGGAAATAAGAGCAGATTCTGTTTGTTTAATGTGCCTGTTTTTTGTTTGTTGTTTGTTTGTTTGTTGTTGTTTTTTGCTTTTGAGACGGAGTCTCACTCTGTTGCCTAGGCTGGAGTGCAGTGGCACCTTGTCGGCTCACTGCAACCTCTGCCTCCAGGGTTCAAGCGATTCTCCTGCCTCAGCCTCCCGAGTAGCTGGGTTTACAGGTGCCCACCACCACGCTTGGCTAATTTTTAAAATATTTTTAGTAGAGACAGGGTTTCACTATGTTGGCCAGGCTGGTCTCGAACTCCTGACCTCAGGTGATCCGCCTACCTCAGCCTCCCAAAGTGCTGGGATTACAGGCATTAGCCATTGTGCCTGGCCTTTTATACATATTTCAAAACATCATGTTGTACAAAAAGGCCCTGCCTAGGTAATAAGGCTGGTGTGGAGTGGACATTACAAACAGAAGGAAAAGAAAAAGAAAAAGGCATGCAGGCATGAATTAGCTGGGTAAATGCAAAGGAACTTCAAAGAATTCACACTAAGGATAAGCTAACAACATGGTGCTTAGTAAGGCCATACAGTTAGGCATTGGCCTGGAAATAAAGGTCTTTGGAGCTTGAGAAGGTAGCTTGAAGCTTATCTTATATGTAAAACACTGAAGAGCGTTTGGTGTGGTCTGATCTGAATTTAAGAATAATTTACATAGAAATACAGAGAATGGAAAAAAATAAATAAAGCTGCACAGCTGGAAACTTGCAATTATTTATATAAAATCATCATCACTAATATTTCCATAACATTAAATATATGTCAGGCAATTTCTAGGTGATTTACATATTAACTAATTTACAAGAGGAGGATATGAAACAGATATGTGTATATGTAAATGAAAACATGTTTCCCATATAATATGGTAATATTAGAGAAATTCTACCAGTAGATAATGTTGCCTCCCAAGAGAATAATGAATGGGGCACATTACCGTGATAAAATCAACCAAGCTGAGAGATAATTCTTGGCCTCACCTGGACTGACATGAATGGATAGCTACTCACAGGACCAGGGGTGTCCTGATCCTTCTCTGGGAGGGCCTCAATTTCTGATGGTGTTCCAATTTCAGTTCCAGTTCACAGGTATATTTACAAAAAATAAAGAAAGAAAGAAAAACACATGTTTCCTTAAGGTAATCTAAGCAAAACTCCAGTTACAGTCAAAATATTATATTTTGCCTCTTCTGAGTAATCTGCATATTATTTCTCTCATGTTTTATGTGTTGATCTTCTAGTTGAATCTCTAAAGAGTGATTTTATTTTCCTCATTTCCCAGTTCTCAGGGACACTCTAAGTTATCTCTTCCAAGAAATGAAAGGTCTAGAAATATATCACTTGGATCTTTATACAAGATTTTATACATCAATATGTTACACAATATTTTCTTAGAAAGACAAGGACTATCATTATATTTAAAACTGTATAAAAATGCAGAAATACATTTTATATATCTGATTTAATGAAAAATAAGCTTTCTTGGGTGATGGTAGTAATGATGAAAGGGGAAATTACAAGTTAATGAGGTCCAAGCGGATTTTTCTGGTAACTGTTTTTGACCAACGGCTAGAATTTAAAATCTCTAGAGAAGGGACAAATTGCACGTAACAACGTCAGATTTTTTTGCATTTCTATGAATGCTGGCAACTTTAAATATCTTCCCAGCAAAAGAGTGATGCAGAAACACTGAGAGTCACTTCTAAAAGAAAGTATTAGAGGCTAGAAGTTTCTTCAGCAGCATTTTCTAAGTGTCTCAATTCTTAGGCCACATGCTATTTTATTTTTCTATAATATTTTATTATGTTAAATAAATATTTCTGAAAAAATTTATTCTTCTTGAGTCAAGTCACTTATTGCTTTATTTTTCTACTTACCCTCCAAAATTATTTTCGAAGTTTCAGTCTCCATCTTTTCCTTACCCCTTACTCTCTCTCATTTCAGATACCATTTCACTCAGAGGCTTCATGGTCACTTCTGTTTGTATCAGCCAAAATATGCTAAGTTATGCTGTGGAAATAAACAGCTCAAAGTTGTAGTGGTCTGTAACAACATAGTTGTGTATTTTTTTATTTTTATTTTTATTTTTTGAGATGGAGTCTCGCTCTGTCGCCAGGCTGGAATGCAGTGGCGCGATCTCTGCTCACTGCAACCTCCACCTCCCAGGTTCAAGCGATTCTTCTGCCTCAGCCTCCCAAGTAGCTAGGATTATAGGTGCCTGCCACCACGCCCAGCTAATTTTTGTATTTTTAGTAGAGACAGGGTTTCACCATGTTAGCCAGAATGGTCTCGATCTCCTGACCTCGTGATCCGCCCACCTCGGCCTCCCAAAGTGCTGGGATTACAGGCATGAGCCACCGCGCCCAGCCAACAACATGGTTTTATTCCCCTCACAGACCTTGGCCAGGAAGAGTCCACAGCAGCGGCCATTGTTGTGACAGTGGGAGTGGAGTAAGGTGGGGCAGGAAGAGGTTAGGGGCTCTCTCCCATGTAATTGTTTACACTCTACAACTCAGACCTATGCCATGGGGAATATTGCCGGTTGATGTGGAGGAGCAAATGAGCTGTGACCAGGTAAAACATCGCTCTCAAAGCACATCCCCAAAATGGCATCTTACTTCAGCTCAGATTGCATTGCCTATAACAGGTTAGGTGGCCAAGCCTATTCTCAACTAGGAGGAGAAGTATGATACTTCCCAGAAACTACATAACACAATTTACCCACATTTCAATGACCCTCAAGCTTCTATTTCTATTTTCAATCTTTTTTTTTCCAGCCCCAGTCCTGCCTTTCCCATTCTCAACTGGATACTTCCATTTTAATATTAGATGAGTGCCTCAAACATTTATCATGTCAGAACCAGAATTCATAATCTCCTTCCAAAGCCAACTGGTCTCCGACGTCCATATACATAATAATTTCAGAATAATGTTAAACTCCTTGACCATTTCCCATGTAATCACTCTTGTAAACCCTGTTGATTATGCCTTTGAAATTTTTCTCGTACTTAAAACTTTATTTTTATTTCCCCCCGATTTCCTTAGTTCAGACTTCCTATATGGTCTGCTATTCCACACTTAATAGTATACAATGCAGGTGAGTTGAAGTAAGTTTTGATTGTGTCATTTTCTTTGCTCAGAAGGCTTTAGTGTCTCCCATTGTTTAAAAAAATTATCTAAACTCTATTTAATTTGTAATTTAAGGCTGCCTAAGTGTTACCAGCCCCAATCTATCTTCCCTCACTTCCATATATTCATAGTTTGTTCCATTCCAGTTAGAAAAGTCCTCACCCTCTGAACACAAAACACAATTCATATTTTCATATTGTTGTCTCTTACTCATTCTTAGGTAATTTATACATTTTTTTATTCTTCAGAGAGAGTTCTGTACATAGATGTTTCTCGATACCTCGCTAAGAGGAAGAAAAAGAACACTATATTGTTTTTATGTGAGCATTATCAACTGCCTGACATTTTGCAAAATTCTTTTAAAACATAATCTCATGTATTCCTTACTTGAGTTTTATGAGATGACTACAATTATCTTCATTTTATGCATGTGGAAAACTGCAGCTTTAAATAAAAGATGATTAGAAATAAGGGCCAGAATCAAAATATGGTTGATTCAGAGCCCGTCTGTACTTTTATATTTAATATTTGAAACTGTGTTGGATGCACATTCATCCAGTGAGTCTATAACTTCTACCCAATATCTTCCTTGAGTTGAAAATTTTTCTAGGTATAGAGTAAACTGATTATATCACATTGTGCTGATTGCCTTAAATCAAATTAGCTTCAGAGACAAATAGGAAAGTGGTCCTCAAACTCCTTGACTTAAATGTATGTACCTCCTTAAGTCTATTGTAAGCCTCTAAATGTAGTGTTTTCCAATCTGTGTCATAGTGTTCACTTATCAAACATGATGACTACCTCATAAAATTAAGACATCCTGTAATTTGCTTCTAACATTCTGTTTGTAAAGATTCCCAGTAACTAAAGATTATTTGAACTAAATAATATTTTAAAAATCAGTAAAACTTCCTCATAGTGTCTAATATAAACAATATATAGAAACATATATGATACATTGAGATGTTTATATGAGATATATTACTAAATATCAATATAAAAAACTGAGAGTTTATCTCTCCTTCAATAATTCCATACACCCCCCAATATATGTATTTTAGTTGCATTGAAAAATATTCAAATAATAATTGTAATTCAGCTGTGATTCACTATTTTTCATCTCTCAGCTGCTACACATGAATTTCCACTGGAAAAAGCCAGAGTTGTGTAAGGTACCAAGAAAAGTTTTTCCAGATTTTATTATTCTTGGAAGGAAGATTAGTGTGGAAGAGGCCTAAAGGCAAATCTGCTCATATTCACCCATAAATACACAAAATACCAAATACAAAAGTTTAGAAAGTTCTATTTCTAGAATAGATATGGTTGGTTAATTCATAAGTTAAGTATTCCTTAAAGATTTGGTGATTTTATTGGGCTGTCTTCAGTGAGAAAGCTAAACATTTCTACTTTGCTTCAGGTATTAAACAATCAGAGCTCACTCAGGAGCATTCTTTCTTTAAATCAAAGTCATTTTATCATTGGTAATCGATAATCAATAATCCCAAATATCCAGTCTTCTATCCAAAGATAATGTAAAAATTGATTATGACCTCCTATTTGAGAATTCTTTTACCTATGGCTGAAATATTATTCGGTCATAAGTTACTGCTTGAATTGTGACTAAGCTTTAGTATCTGTCTTAGTCTAAATCAAGAAAACCAATTTATGAAAGAAAATCAATGCTGAGTACATACCTGCAATATGCAAAGGTCAGTCCTTGTTAATGTAATTTGTAATAACAGTTAAACAGAATAAAAAACAAACATTTTAATTGGGATTCTCTATTAACAAAATAGCCTGTGCTCTTCAGCCCCTAACTGGCATAGTCTTCTTTATGTGTTTAATGAGTAAACTGCCTAGAGCAGAAGCAACAGGTGGTAAAAGAAATTATTTTAACAGCAGTAGAAAGAAATGAAGGAAAAAAAATACACCCATCTAAAGAGTGAACCATTAGTAAAAAAAAATGGACCTTACTCAGTTTTATGACTGTAATATCTCTTTTAAACGTTTCACTACCCCTCATGAATGATTGGAGTGCTTTCAACTTATTTTTAAAGCCCACACATAACTATGGCACTACCTATTTCCTTAACTTCCTTTCTCTGTGGCATCATCTAATAAACACACCTCAGAAAAGATAGCTTCTTTGCCCTTGGATTTGGAGGAAATATCTTGGGAGAGACCAAAAGGAACTGTTCTTTCTGATTTTTGATTACTTGGAGTAAGTTCTATTTTATATACTAACAAAATGGACATACTGTTAACAAAAATGGACATAAAAATAGATTAGGTTGTCTACAACAAAAAGATCAGTGACATAATTTTCCATAGTGAATTCAAAGCAAATGCAAATAGTATAATATTTTACTTATAAAGCAGTTGTCCAAGTATCCTACTGTTATGTCCTTAGGTATGTAATTAATATATTTAGTGCTGGATATCAGAAAGACAGAGAGAAAGAGAATTCCACGATTCAGAGTTGTGATTTAAATACCTAATACAATTGTCATTCCTTATTTGTGATTTTACTTTCTATGGTTTCAGTTACCCACAGTCAACCGCAGTTCAAAATATTAAATGGGAAATTCCAGAAACAAACAATTCATAAGTTTTAAATTACACAGCGTTCTGAGTCATGTGATGAAATCTCATGCTGTCCTGCTCCATCTTGCCTGTCTTGAATCACTCCTTCGTCCAGTGGATTCAAGCTGTCTATGCTTCCCAGTACGTATTCACTTAGCGACTATCTCAGATTGACTATGACACTACTGTGGTGCTTGTGTTCAAGTAACCCTTACTTTACTGAATAAAAAGTGCAAGAGTAGTGATGTGGGCATATTGTTATGATTATTCTGTTTGATTATTAGTTATTGATGTTAATCTCTTACTGTGCCTAAACTATAAATTAAACTTTATCATAATTATGTACATATTTTTTTAAAAAAGAGTATACGTAGGGTTTGGCAATACCTGCTGTTTTCAGGCTTTCACAAGAAATCTTGAAACCTATCTCCCACAGATATAAAGGGGCTCCTCTATTCCTCTGGCTCTGTTCAAGAGCCAAAACAAATTGCAAAGGTGGCATTGTAAGATATCATTTTAACCTTCCATGTGTTAGCTACCCGTGGGAAATTCTAGACTTGCCAGAAAAAGACTGGATGGACCAACCTGCCAATAGGCACAATTAAGCCATTTTAATGTCAGTCATCCTGGTGAGAGAAATCTGGAATCTGAAAATTGATCAACAATTGTAATGTAGTTTCCAGTGTGTGCTTCATTTACCATAAACATTAAAACCATTTTAAAAAGAGGGTGCTGGAGTATGAGAAAGGGATGCAGACAGAGGCTGACTGAAAGAGTAAAGAAGAGACAAAGAGAAATCAGAGAGAGGCAAAGCAATGTATATTAAACATGTACAAGCTCCACAGCTGTGTAAATTTGTGAGGGTTCTAGGAAGCTATGAAGTCAAAATTCTCCTCAGTCCTGCTCCAAAGCAAAAGAAAATTGCTTTAGCAACTATCCCCCCAAGTGCACAAGGAATCCTTTTATAAATAGGTCCTTTGTGATTTGTATTAATCACCACGTATGAAAGCTTTCAGTCTGAAAAGTAAATTTCAAGGTGTTGAAGCAACTTCAGTACAGAACGTGTTGCTTTTGGAGGAAAGCTGTCATTCTTCCATGGGTGCTGTCAAGTACAAGCTGTCAATATGAATAAAAGACTATGGGCCACTTATAAGAGGGAGGGTTGGGGGTAAATGATGAGGGAACTTGGGGTTAAATTGCTGGGAGCCCTATTTTTTTAATTAGAAATTCCATCTGGTAGTTTCTACCCCACAGGGATTCTGAGGTCAAATCTAGAGGAATGCATTTACAAAATGACTGAAATTTGTAGGCTCAGGCTCAAATCAACATCAATAATTAAAAAAACAAAAAAACAGTTTGACTTGTGTTATTAATTGTGTACTAAAAGTTGACATCTCGTGAGAATTTCTCACTCTCAAAGTTTTCCTCTGCCCTCCTACTTTGCTATTTAAAGAGTGGTTAACACATAACTGAAAAAGGCAACTGTGTTAGAAACCCGCATGATTATACTTGTTAATGAGGAATAAGGTGTTTGGTCTGTGGGTGGAATATGCCCCTCAGACAAACTCACACTACCCAAATGAAGCCGGTGGAGCCATCTCAGTTCATAACTTTCACACCACTCTGTGTTTATCTTTGGGTTCTCTTAATTCAAAGTCTGTGATCTTTGGAAATGGTTTTGTTTTCCCATGGTCTTAGTTGGGCTTCCTAGAGAGCAGTGGCTGGCAACCGCTCTCTTTCCCAGCCTCACTTGAACTCTTAACAGCAATCCACTTGTAATGATGCCAGTTCAAGGGTAGGATTAGGATATTTGTCCAGGAGACCTGGAATTTCTCAGTTTCACTTTCTGAATTTAAGAAGGGCAAATTTGCTCCTGAATTTTAGAGAAGATATTTTAATTCTCCTGTTGACCTTATGTGGAGATCCTCGAAGATAGCAAGGTAATTTTTTAAGTGCTGAAATACAGTATTACATGAAGATTCCTGTATATATCTCTGGATTTACTTTTCAACTCTCATCAATTCAACTTGGCCAGGATAATAACATTTCTTATTCAAAGCTGTGTATCTACTATGGGAACTCAGAAATTAAAGATTCACCAACCAAATGACCAAACGACTCTAGCAACCGATCTTCACAGCAAGCAATATTTTCTAAACAATGGGATATATATGATGGAATGAACGATTAACATCTACAGTGATAATAGAGTTCTCTGAGCAGTTTAAAAGCATACTATGACAAGCCACACAAGAGAAGGTGAAATACCACGTCAACCTGGAACCTCTCCATATGGATTCATGAATACCGTGACCACGTACACACAGAAAACACTGCCACAATTTCACAGTATTCATCATCCAGGAAATCTACGCACTTAATCTGAAGAACATGAATTGATGATTGGCACCAACAAATACTTATCTATCCTTGTAGATGTAAAAGCAAATTTGGTTGGCCCTTTTTCATTTGAGCACTATTTTCTACCATTTCAGTTCTCATCAATGGAATAACAAGTGGTAATGATAATTCAATGGCTCATGATTATTATAAATTCTGTATAGCTAGTAAAATATCAAGTTCTGTTCAATGCAATTTTAGAGAAAAATATAAGTATTTCCTCTGTTCATTTCTTGTTTTACATATGAAAAATAATGATTGAAAATAATAGCTGAGTATGATATGAGCATGAATATGTTGTGAGAATGTTTAAATCAACTATTTAAATAATGCATATAACATGTTCACTCCACCCTAACTGATAGAAAAAACATAATCCAAACCAGTTGTGCGTATGTGTGCATGTATATATTCTCTTTTCATCAGTGTATTTGACTCTATAAACTTAGCAATGCCATATAAATGAATAGGTACTGTTTACTTGTTTTGGAAAATGACCCATGAGCATCAATTAACTTTGAAGTAATCTTTACATATATCAAAATATGTATGTGACGTGTATTCCATGTTCAAGGAAATTACTCTATATCACAATACTTCATGCTTACATCAACCTCTATTTCTGGACTTTATCTAAAAGAGAAATCACATACATTTCTCACATATTTTAGTCAGAAATGAATGTCCCTATGTCACAGCATGACCATACCTAGTAGTTGTTTTCCTCTTGCTTTTACAATTTATAAAAGAGATTTATATGTTACTTATGTAATACATGTATATAACATAATTGAAAAAAGTATTTGAAAAAATACGTGTGCTTTCCAAATTTAAAAGTCTGTACTTTACTTTCAATGATCTACTTGATTAAAATTACATGTGTGTGCATACATGTGAGGGGAAGGCTGCATGTGTAGGGGTGTTTGTGGACCTATACATTTTTGGCATACAGTGTCATGAAAGTCTGCTAATGTATACTGTCACTTTTAACAGCTATTGGCATTTATAATAGATCTTAGGAAAAGCAGTGCTGCCAGATGCCTGGTTTGGGAAATTGACCTAAAAAAAAATGCTGATTTTTAAGAACGCAACCAAATAATTAAAAAGAAACAAGTAAACTTTTTTTTTAACAAACTACTTTTTACAAACTATTTTGTTATTCATGTTTGTAGCTTTCTTGCCTTAAAAGTATTGGCATTGTGTTAAAATATTAAACCACATCTTTGACAAATATTAAATGCATATAAAATTAAGTAATGTGGAAGAATTATGTGTCATTAACTTAGAACTATATATTTATTAAAACTGAATGTTAATATTTATTTTAAGCTTTCTTGCAGCCACGGTAAATATCATAACATATGAGAAAAATGACAATAACATTTAAAACATATTAAAGACACATATATATATTTATGCTTTTACGTGGTAAAACACTGTTAACTTCATTTGATTTCTAGATAAAATTAAACATTTTTCTAGTCATCAAACTTATTTCTGTATTAAATCAAGGAGGAATTTGTTTTTTATCATGCTATAGGTTGTTGAATAGACTATTCTGCAAACAACTAACATTTGCAGAATATATGGAAACCACTCTTCATCAGATGGTCTTTAAATTATTATGGCACAAAATGAAAACATAAGCAAAACCCCTCCTTGCTAAACTCATATGAAATATTTGTAATGATGTGCACTTCCAGCACTTGAGCCTAACGAATACAATCTCAATACCAAACACACAATGAGTAAGAAGAAGGGATTTTAGCTTCATAATGTAAACACTTATGTATCAATTTTAGTTCTGCAGTTTGATTTTTTCATAGTCATTTATATTGTACAAAACATTTTGCTGCTAGTAGTGGTATAATAATGAATGGATATTTGAAGTAAATATGAGGATGTATGTAGGTTACATGGCACATTGGATACATTCAATTTATGTGAATGATACATTCCTCCTAATTAGGAAGGACATTTTTTACTATAGTAATTATAATACCTTGATTTTTTAAAATGATTTGTGACCTAAGCATTTTTATATACATTATTTAATTTGTAAACTTCAGAAGTATTATAATGCTCATATTATTTTCATTTCTACTTATTGAGATATAATTCACATACAACAACATTCACCCATTTTAAGTGTAGAATTGGGTGAATTTTGGTGAATTTATGCAGTTGTGTAACACCACTTTAATAAAACTGAAGGATAATATTAATCATCCTGAAAACTTCCCTTGAGTCCAGTTGAAGTCAATCTCCTCCTCCAACTTCTAGTCCCAGGCAACCACTGATATGCTTTAATAAGTACACTTTTGCAGTTTCTAATTACACATGGTGCTAAGTAAAGATAGAGCTTCTGTGTCTTATTTTTTCCCCTGCAGCTTTTCAATTGCTGTAGCACTATTAGTTGAAAACACTATATCTTATTGAATTACTTTAGCATTTAATTGAAAATCAATTGTCATTACATAAGTAGGTCTACATTCTATTGTGATCCAATGAGCTACGTTTCTAAGTTTATGCTAATATCACACTATCTTAATAACTGTACCTTCATTGTAAACCTTGAAAACAAGTAGTGTAATTTTCTAAACTTCTCTTCATTTTTCAAAATTGTTTTTGTTTTTCAGATCGTATGTCTTTTAACAGAAATTTTTGAATAAGCTTGCGAATTTCTTACCAAAAAATGGCTGTCTTAATTTTGATTTAGATTGCACTGAATCTATAGATTAATTTGGGGAGACCTGCATAAGCATTGTATATCTTTTCATTTATTTAGATTTTTTTTTCATTTTCCTTTCCAGTGGTTTGTATTTTCCATATCTTGCACATAATTTGTAGAAACATTTACAAATTTTTGCAATTTTAAGTGGATTTGCAGTTTGATTTAATGTTCTAATTGTTCACTGTTTATACCTCCCCCACTCCCCCCACTCCCAACACAATTGGCTTTTGTGATTTGTCCTTATGCCCTGAAGTCTTGGTAAATCCACAGGTTAATTCTAGGAGAATTTTTTTCTTACAATTCTTTAGGACATTATATGAATGTAAACATGATGTATTACCCATGTTTTCTAGGTTCCGTATTTGATGCTTTGACATCTAGGGCTTTGCTGACCTGGGAGAGACTGCCTCCAGCAGGGTTAGCTGATTCCTAGTCACTTGCCTATGAACATGCTTTTTCTCTGCATACTAACCAATTGAAGGCCCTGACTCTCAGTGCCTCCTTTATCAGGCTCTTATACTTTGAGCCACTACGTCACTGCCCTGATCACCCCAGGAATAGGTTTAGACAAATAGGGACAGCCCCTATACAGAGGCAAGAGCCCTCTAAAATTGTTCAAACTAGCCAATCCTAAATCTATGTAGCCTGCTTATCTTGCCCTGTTCATTCCCTCAAAAAAAAAAAAAAATCATAAAAACTCTTGACTGCAGTTCCCTGTTCTTGCTGCCTGTGATCAGTGCTGGTGTTATTTCCCATGGCCCTCTGCATCGTGTTCTTGGGAACTGTGAGCAATAAACTATATTTCAATGGAAACTGTCACCTAATCTGACAGCCTCATCATACCTAAATACAAATAAAATCCATACTTTAAAACACGTGGTCATGTTGTCTACAAATGAAATAGTTGCTCTTCTTCCTTTCCAATGCCTTTTATTTTTCCTCTGCCTCATTTCAATATAATTTTAAATGTTAACTCATGAGAATACACAACCATGCTTTTTTCTTAATACAAAGTAGAAAGCATTGAGTAGGATGCAAGTTCTAATTTTTTGTTGGTTTATAAATATTGTTAAGGAGATTTATAAAGTTTCTTTTCATGTAAAGTTTGCTGAGAATTTTTATCATGAATAGGAGTTGAATTTTGTCAAATTCTTCTGTATTTATTAAAATGATCATATATTTTTCTTTATTTTCTTAGTTATATTGGTTGGATTTCTAGATAATTACACCAATCTTGCATTTTCCTGATAAAATTCATTTTACAATGTGATATATTTATTGCTTTTATAGATTGCTGTGTCCCACTTGGCAAATTTTGTTAACTTCTTGGTATGTAGGTTTATGAATATTATTGGTCTGTAGTTTTCTATCCTTCCAATGTATTTTTAAAACACTAATAATAATAATATTAGTTTTGTAAAATAAGTTAGGTGATGCTCCCATCACTCCTATTATCTGAATTACTTTGTGTGTGTATGTGTTTGTGTGTGTGTGTGTGTGTGTGTGTGGTTTTTCTTATTTTTTTTTTTCTGTTCTTCCCCAAATACATGACAGAATCACCAGCATTGACATATAATTCTGGGGTTATGTTTACAAGAAAGGTTTTAATTGTAAACTTAATTTTTAAAATTTATATGGAGTTCTTTAAGTTTAAATTTATTCTTGGATTTATGTTTATACAATCCACTTTTTACAGATTTTCTTTATTCCATCTAGATTGTCAAATATGAAATCATAAATTTGTTTATAACATTTTCTTATTATTTTTAATATTTGTATAATCTGTTCTGATGCCTCAGTTTTTCTGATATTGGTAATGTTTCTTCTTTCTTTTATTTCTTATTTTATTATTTTTTGAACTTTATTTCATTTTTGAAATTTATTTTTATATATTTTTTTCTTCCAATTTTATTTTAGTTTCAGAGGCTACATGTAGAGTTTTGTTACATGGATAAATTCTGTGTTGTAGGGGTCTGGCACAGAAATTATTTTGTCACCCGGGTAGTGAATGTAGTACCCAATAGTTTTTCAATCCTCACCCTCCTCCCACTCTTCACCCTTAAGTAGGCCCCAGTGTCTATTGTTCCTTTCTCTGTGTCCATGTGTACTCAAAGTTTAGCTTCCACGTATAAGTGAGAACATGCAGTATTTGGTTTTCTGTTTCTGTGTTAATTCACTTAGGATAATGGCCCCAATGCATCTATGTTGCTGCAAAGGACATAATGCCATTCTTTTTTTATGGCTGTGTAGTATTCTACGGTGTATATGTACCACATTTTCTTTATCCAATCTACCACTGATGGGCAACCTAGGTGCTTATCTAGGTTGATTCCATGTCTCTGCTATTGTGAACTGTGCTGCCATGAACATCCAAAGTGCATGTGTCTTTATGGTAGAATGATTGAATATTCCTTTGGGTATATATATATACTCAGTAATAGAATTCCGTTTTAAGTTTTTTGAGAAATGTCTGAATTACTTTCCTCAGTGGCTGAACTAACTTACATTCCCATCAGCAGTACAAGCATTCCCTTTTCTCTGCAATTTCTCCCGCATCTATTTTTGACTTTTTAATAATAGCCATTCTGACTGGTCTGAGATGGTATCGCATTTTGATTTTGATTTGCATTTCTCTAATGATTGGTGATGTTGAGCTTTTTTTCATATGCTTATTGGCTGTGTTTTTGTCTTCTTTGGGGAAGTATCTGTTCATATTCATTGCCAGTTCTTTAATGGGGTTGTATTTTGCTTGTTGAATTGTTTAAGGTCCTAATAGATTCTAGACATTAGACCTTTGTTGGATGCATAGTTTGTGACTATCTTCTCTCATTATGTAGGTTGGCTGTTTACTCCCTTAGTAGTTTATTTTGCTGTGCAGAAGCCCTTTAATTTAATTACATCCCACTTGTCAATTTCTGTTTGAGTTACAATTGCTTTTGGAGTCTTTTTCATGAAACCTTTGCTAGGGCCTATGTCCAGAATGGTATTTCCTAGGTTTCCTTCTAAAGTTTTTATAGTTTTAGGTTTACATTTAAGTCCTTAATCCATCTTGAGTCAATTTTTATGTATGGTTAAAGGAAGGGTTCTAATTTCAATCTGCTGCATATGACTAAACAGTTATCCCAGCACCATTTATTGAATAGAGAGTCACTTCTTCATTGCCTGTTATTGTTGACTTTGTCAAAGTCAGATGGTTGTAGGTTTGCAGCTTTATTTCTGGGTGCTCTAGCCTGCTCCATTCGTCTGTATGTCTGCTTTAGAAGTCCAATGTGCTACCTATTGTGCCACAGAGCCACATCTTTAATTTCTAATCAGTCTTTTTCAAGATTTACCAATTCATTTAGTTATTGATTATTGATTTTATATTATTATTTTTCTGATTTATATTTAATTAACTTCTTGCCCTTTTCTATCTTATCTTTTACCCTATACTTGCTTTGAGTTTAATTTGTTCTTTCTCAAATTCTTAAGGTTTAATCTCAGATTATTGAATTTTTTAGACCTTTCTTTTCATTAACATATTAATTTAAATTACACATTTTCTTTTCAACATTACTTTAGCTGCACCCTCACAATATTTATTTGTTGAATGTTTTTTCTTATCATGTAACTCAAAGCTACCTCGTGATTTCTTCTTTTCCCTGGAATATGTAGAAGTGTGTCATTTTCCCCCCAATATTTGGAGCTTTCCTAGCATTTTTTGTTACCGATTTCTTATTAATTTTGGTTAGAAAATAGTTTCCCCATAATTCTAATCATTTTATATTTATTAAGAAATTGTTATGAAACACCAGAAGGTCATTTTTAAAAAGCTCATCTCAGCCAGGCATGGTAGCTCATGCCTGTAATCCCAGCACTTTGAGAGGCCAAGGCAGGTGGATCACTTGATGTCAGGAGTTCAAGATCAGCCTGGCCAGCATGGCAAAACCCCATCTCTACTAAAAATACAAAAATTACCCGGGCATGTTGGCATGCACCTGTGATCCCAGCTACTCGGGAGGCTGAGGGAAGAGAATCGTTTGAACCTGAGAGGCGGAGGTTGCAGGGAGCCGAGATCATGACACTGCACTCCGGCCTGGATGACAGAGCAAGACTCTGAAAAAAAAGAAAAAAAAAAAAAAGCCCATCTCTACAAAGAAATACAAATAAAACAAATTAGTCAGGCATGGGGTTACGTTCCGGCAGTCCTAGATGCTTAAGTCCCTGAGGTCTGAGGTGGGAAGATTGCATGAGCCCAGGAGTTTGAGGCTGAAGTGCGCTATGATTGCGCCACTGGAATCCAGCCTGAGTGACAGAAAAAGACATTGTCTCAGAAAAATCAAAAGAAAGAAAAATAATTAGGTTATCATTTCTAGATGTGCGTATCATTCAAACCAAGTAGAAACGGACATTAAATCAAGGTAGGTGGTAGCATTATTCAAATATAATAAGTCTCCTTATTTTTGGTTTAGTTCTGTCAATTGCTGAAAGATGTTAAAATATCCACCTACGGCTGTGGAATTAACCAATATCTCCCATTTATTCTTGTAATTTGTAATTCCTGTATTTGAAGCTCTGTGATTAGTAACTTATATGTTTACGATTATTATGTCTTCCTTGCCAATTTAACCTTTTTATCAACATAAAATGATCCCCTATCTCCAAAAATATATTCTGCTTTAAAATCTATTTAATCTTATATTAATAGAGTGACTTCAGCCTTCTTATGACTACTGTTTGCATAGTATAACTTTTTATATTCATGAATTTAAGTCTAGTTTATGTCTAAATATTTAAAGTAGCATTCCTACAAATAGCATGTATTTACTTCTTCCCTTGTGTGTGTGTGTGTTATTTTCTAATCCATTGTGACAATCCCACATTCGAATCAAAGTGTTTTGCCAATAACCATGTAATATAGTTGATTGAGTACAGCTCCACTCTTTTATTATTTGCTTTCTAACCCACCTCCCATTTCTGTTTTGGTGCTGTTCTCTTTCTCTTTTCTTATTTGACATTTCTTTTAGAATATAATTTTAATTTTTCTATCAACTTTTAAAACTCAGCTTATTTTATAATATTTTATTGTTTAAGCTGGGGTTAAAATATGCATTGTATCTTTTCATGTAAAATATACAAAACTTGTAAATGTGTAGGTTCACAGCCCACATTATTTATGCTTTAGTGGATATATGTACTGCTAATAAGTAAATTATTAATCAAATCAATGATCTCATTTATGTAGTTTATATAATATGTCATTTTTTGTTTGCTGATGTCAAGATCAGCTCTTTTTTAATTTATGGTTTTCAACAATTTAATAGTGATGTGCTGAGGCACAGCTTTTTTGTATTTTTTTCATCTGCTTATTGTTTGTTAAGAATATTCTATGTGGAAACTTCTGACTTAAATCAAATTTAGAGAATTCTCAGACGCTAATTATTTGTTTTTCTTCTGGTCTATTTCCTCATTTATTTTCCTTCTAGAGCTCTAATAACATGTATGTTAGACCATTTGATATTTTCTCAAAGGTCCCTGAGGCTCTCTTAATCATTTATAGTCTTTATTCTTCTGTGTTCTTCACAATGGATAATTTCTTTCAATTTATCTCCTAGTTCACCGATTCATCTATTATTTACATTGCACTAAGTCCATCTAGTAATATATTTTGTATATTTATTTTACAAGAATTCCCACTTAGTTTTTTATATTACATTATCTGTATTTCTCTACTGAGATTTCCTGTATTTTCATTCACGTAAGCACATTTTGCTTCACTTCACTGAGGGGAGCTATACTAGCCACTTTAAAACTCTTGTCTGCTAGTTCCAACAACTGGGCCATTTTAAAGTCAGTTTACACAAATTAGAAATGTAAACTCTTGTTTCTTGGGTAGAAGCCCATCTCAAATCCAGTCTTTTGTAATTAGTTTAGCTGATTTGAGTCTACACCATGTATGAAGAGTTCAGGGGTCAATAATGGAATATGTGATCACCTCTCTGGTTTCTTCCTTCCAGGAACTCCAGTCCCTTTAGTAGCCATAGTTTCCCTGGATTCATTTTTCTGATTTCCTATGTCACAACACTGCAGTTAGTCTTCCAACAGCAGCAGACCCTCTGCTTGTGCCATAATCACAAGACTGGGGATTTTGTTTGTACAAATCCCCTTCTCCAGTGTCTATACTCCCCGCCAGTCTGCCTTCTGCTGATCGTTGTCCAGTGTGGCTGTTTTTAGTATTATGTCTAGATTTTATGATTGGTTTATTTGGGCAGAGGAGTATCCTGATAGCAAGTGATTACTCAATTGCCAAAACGTGATTCCCATTTTTTATCTGAGGAAATTTATTTTAAATGAATCAAATACATTTGTGTAGTTAACAAGACATAGCATTGGAGCTGATTCCAGCTCCTTAATATCATGATAATTTCATAACACTGTTTATTTTCATCTAAGAATATACATTTTAAACTAAATGTATGATTATTGATTTCCTAAAAATTACCAGTAACAGTAACAGCCTGTAATAAATTCTATGGTTACTGATTAAATCAACACACCATTTGTTTAAAAACGTGTTACTAGAGCAGTCAGAACTTAACACTTCCAGATTATCAATATGTTCACTGCAACAAACACATATAAATATCAAGAGAAAACATAATGCAGTTGTTGTGCTCAGCAACAATTATTATATTTATTTAATAGATATGATAATAACAGTGAAGCATATAAATATATACTAATCAATAAATACTAATTTTAAAAAACAAAGAAAACACTTGCTGTATCATAGATGGACCTTGCAATTATTAACACTGATCCATATTTTCCCAGCTAGCTGAATCAGCACAACTTAGTAACCTTTATGTTTGTAAGAGATTAATTTGATGTAGGTATAGCTTAGGTATCCAGAAATTTCCTTTTGAAGATTAAACCCTAGCCTCACAGTGAGAATTCCTCTTGGGGCTAGTACTAATCTATTAAATTATTGCCTATTCTAAGCCTTTTTTCACTTATTTTTATAATGTTTATGTTTTAAGAATTGTGATAGCTGGCTTTAATCAGGGAGCGTTAATCAAGGTACCAAATGAGACTACTTTATATTCAGATACAATGAATGTTCCTGAATGAACAAGATGGGAGTAGCCTTTCCTGTACCTTATTTTTCTGGAAGAACTTAAAGCTGTTCAGTAAATTTAACTGCAGTCACTGACTGTGATAGAAAGTAATTTGAATTAAATGTATATTCAAAACTATTTAACCCAGAAGGTAGCAGACAAGGGTATTTAAAATAAAGCTTCTGGCAGAACATGTGATGACTTTAATGATCATTGTGCTGGAAAACAGGTGTCAGCCTGCCTCCCTTTCATTTCCTTCCACCCCCTCCTCTTCCCTTCCCATCTGTTTTCCCTTTTCTCCAGCTTTTCATGTGTATGTTTTGGTCTGTGAAGAGTAATTTGCTATCTTTAGGTTTGGGGTAGGGGATGCCCACCAACATTGGGAACCAAAGATGTGGAAAAACCTACTGTTTCCACTAGTACCTTTTTCTATTTTGTTGAGTAAGTTTCCCTGTGGTTTTATGCACAGATGGAATAAATGTGTCTGCCTTTTCCACACATATTAAGGTGGTATGCCCCACAGGTTGTATCCCCTGATGGTTTAAATGATGGTAGCAAATGAATTTTTTAAAAATAATCAACCATTTATTCCTAGAAGAAAACTTCCTGAAGGCTTGTTAACAACCCCACCAATGCTAGATTTGGATTATTTGAGTAACATTAGAAACTTTTTGGTAATTCAATTTCAATTTGGGAATCTCCTGCACAAGTCCAAGTATTTGGATAACTACAGAAAAGACAATAAAAATAAAACTAGAAAAATCATTCATAAAATTTTCAGGATCAATGTGCCAAGAACCTACATCTATTTCTGTTACTCTGGTGCAGATCTGCTCTACATTACTACTAAATGATTGGTCTCTAATCTTCTCCCCAGACAGGCCATCTCCCCAAACAGTGCTATACACTTAGGATCCAGGCACTTTTCTGTACTTCAATAAATTTCCAAAACCATCTTCCATAAACATCTCATGACGTTACTTGACCAGTCAAAAATCTTCAGCGGCTTTGTGCCAGGCATTTTTTACATGTTGGAAGAGAGAACAGAAAGTGACCAAATCAGGCAAAATTCCTTGCCTTTCTAGAGAGCAGTAAGGAGAAAAATGCAATGAACAAATAAGCAAGCTGACTTTATAGTATTTTAGAAGATAATAATGGTATTCAGAAGCATCCAGTGGAGAGGAGAAGATGTCCTTGCGGGTGTTGAGAAATCAATTCTAAATAAAATGACCAGATAATTCTTACTGAGATACTGCTGTTTATAATTCCCTAAGGAAATCAGGGAAAAGACTGTGTGAATATCTTAGGGAGCAATTTTACAGGAAAAGGCACTCAAGTACAAAGTTCTTAACCTAGGAGGCCAATTGTTACATTGACAGAACAGCAAAGAGACCAAACTTGACTGAAGATGAGGGAATGGTGAGCAAGAGGAGAGAGAGGGAGAGAGGTAAGGTCAGAGAGTTAAGTAGGGCAAGATTTTGGCCATTGATAAGGACTTTGATCTTGACTTTGAATAAGACAAGGAATGACTGACAGGTTTCAAACATAAGAGGGACATGGCCTAGATTACAGTATAAAATGATTCCTCTGACTGTCCTTTTGTCAATTGAGTAGAGAAAGATGGGGGCAAATCAAGAAGGTTAATCCATGTGAGAGATAAATGGACACCTAGAATAAAAAGAAAGCAATGCATAGAGCAGATGTAAGTTTTGCAGGGACCTCTTTAAAAAATACAAAATTATTGCTACCAAGTCAGGTACAGGAGTAAATATTTATTTAGAATAAGTAAAGACTGCAAATGTTAAAAAACTGTCAACATGATATTAACAGGCATCATAAAAGGCCTAGAATTTATAAGCTATTAGTCGTATTATTATTACCTGCCTGCTGTATCTCTGTGTTGCTTTTTCCCTATACCTCCAGATGCATTTTCCTTGGCCAATCCTTCATATAATAATTTTATCGCAGAGAGACTAGAAAGATAATTATCTTGTTGAAAAAAGTCAAAACTCCTTCTTTTGTTCAAGCATGGTTGAACAAAATTTTTCCTTAATTTTTGAGAGTTTAGAAAAAAATAACTGTTTCACAACTTTCTCTGCAGTTCTTTGCCAGGCTGTCCTTGTTGCTGGCGTGAAGCCCTCTGAAGCTCCAGCCCTTTAACCTCCCATCCTTGAACCCTGGGGAAATACACAGCCCCAAACACTGGTCCAGCTTGACCTAATCCTTATCTTCTGGGGTTCCTCACTCTCACTCACCATTGCTACCACTGTGCTAGTCCTCAGGGGCTGGATAAGCCTGGGTCACATTCGTCATCACCCAGAGAGAAGAACCATGTTGCCTTTAGATACTTTGCTCTTGGAGTGACTGGTTGAGTCCAGATACTGTTCAACATCAACTAGGGGCAAGTGTTGCTCTGGACTTGATGGTTGTAGAGGTGGTGTTGTCAGCATGCTGCTCCCTACTCCCAGCTTCAGATCTCTCGCCAGAATGCGTTAGAGTACAGACTGCACCCTGTGCCTACAGCACATAGATAGATGACTGTCCTACATTCCTGGAGGGATAGAAAGGACCCATACTAGGGAGGGGTCATGAAGCTTAAAGTTTATTACTTTCAAGTTAAATTCACTTTTGGAGATACAGATGAGGAGAAGTAAACAGTATGTTTCTTTGTAAGTGTTGTATCAACGTATTTTATAAATGTTGGTGATAAAGCCAAGAGGACATGAAGATAGACCGGATGTGAGTGCAAAAGAAGGAAAGAAAGCAAGAAAAGCACCATGGTTTTAGCCTGAGTTACTAGAAAAAAAGAGTTGCTTGCTTTTCTTTTTTTCTTTTTTTCTTTTTTTTTTTTTCCAGATGGGAAAGTCTATGGGAGGAGAACATTTGAGAACAAGAACAGAAATTCCGTTTGGACATGTGAAGTTTCTGATGGACATTGGCATACAAACAGAGATGTCAAGAAAGGCAGCTAGGTATATAAGGAAATAAGGGAAAGGATAGGGAAGAAGATACATGTTTTAGAGTCTTCAACATATAAATGGGTTTGAAATTGTTAGATTGTGTGAGATTACAAAGGAATAGGAGAAATAAATTCAAAAGACTATTCCTTATGAGAGGTGAAGCCCGCTGGACTTCCTGGGTCGAGTGGGGACTTGGGGAACTTTTCTGTCTAGCTAAAGGTTTGTAAACACACCAATCAGCACTCTGTAAAGATGGACCAATCAGCACTCTGTAAAATGGACCAATCAGCGCTCTGTAAAATGGACAAATCGGCAGGACTTTGGTGGTGGCAGGGGAGGTGCTCCAAGTAAGGGAATAAAAGCTGCCTGCAGGAGCCAGCAGTGGCAATCTGCTCGGGTCCCCTTCCACGCTGTGGAAGATTTGTTCTTTCACTCTTCACGATAAGTTTTGCTGCTGCTCACTCTTTGGGGCCGCACTACCTTTGTGAGCTGTAACACTCACTGCGAAGGTCTGCAGCTTCACCCCTGAAGCCAGCGAGACCACGAACCCACCGGGAGGAAAAAACAACTCCGGAAGCACCACCTTTAAGAGCTGTAATACGGCGAAGGTCTGCAGCTTCACTCCTGACGTCAGCGAGACCATGAACCCACCGGAAGGAAGAAACTCCAGACACATCTGAACATCTGAAGGAACAAACTCCGGACACACCATCTTTAAGAACTGTAACACTCACCGTGAGCGTCCGTGGCTTCATTCTTGAAGTCAGTGAGACCAAGAACCCACTGGAAGGAACCAAATCCGAACACGCGTATGTTGTACTCTCATCTTAAGATACCTAGATGTTTAAAACAAAATAAAAATAATATCAATAAATAAAGGAAAGAAAAATTATCAGCCAATGAGGTAAGAAACAAAGGAGAGAGAGAGAGACAGAGGAGAGAGAGAGAGAGAGGCTGTGCCCTAGAAGCCAAGAAATAAAAAGAAGTACATTAAAAGAATAGATGATCAAATAGATCAAGTAGGAGAAAGACTGAGAACATATCATTGAAATTAAAAATATATAAATTAAAATTTTTTTTTAATAATTTTATTGATGGTCTTGATAAATAGGTATAAACAAATGTGTTGTTAGAGGATGGGAAGAGAAGAATTAAGCAGTTTAACTTTGGTTCATTTGTTTACCCCTACCTGGGTGATGTTTCTAGGGAAGAATAAACTCAGATAAGTTTAGGTTACTCCTCTTGTAAAACGTTAACAATAACCCACTAGACAACAAACTAATGATATTGGAGGAGAGTTCTCATCCATTAGATTATTTTAGTAGTTATTGGTTTAGTGACAATGGTAAACAAACCTAGAATCTACAGGCTTATGAGGCCTGGGTTTTTGGAAAATATCACATAAACTATGGAACTACCTGAGTATAGAATGGAGCTGTTTCATTATCTGAATCTTCCTTGCTGTGTGAGGTAGTGTTTATCTCAATTAGAGATCACTCCTCTTGACCAGACCTAGAAAGTACATCTCATGCTGGAATAAAGGACAGGGAGTCACCGTGCTATGTCTGTGCCCCTTATTTGCTTACATCTTTGAAATTATTTGTAAAGCTTGACACAGTGAAAGATCTCTGTGAGTCCCTTATTTTCTGATTGGATCCTTTATTTAAGCTGAGAGAGGGTTCAAGAAAAAAAGAAATGAAAGAAAATGGACATATTTTTCTAAGATCTTTCTTGTAAATGCAAGTAGAGGAATGAAGCACAGCTGTAGGGACAATGTGGGGTCAAAATGGGTTTTATATTTAGATTTTGTTTGGAAATTCTTTTGAGTTGAACAGTTACATGCTGACAAATTGGAAAACCTAGAGGAAATGGATAAATTTCTGGACACGTACAGCTTGCCAAGATTGAATGAGAAAGTAATAGAAAACCTGAACACACAAAACGTGAGTAATAAGATCTAGGCAGCAATACAATCTCCAATCAAAGAAAAGCCCAGGACTCAATGGCTTCACTGCTAAATTCTACCAAGCACTTAAAGAAAAACTAGTACCAATCTTAGTCACACTCTTCCAAAAAATTGAAAAGCAGGGAATGCTTCTAAGACTCATTCTACCAGAGCAACATTACCCTGATACTAAAAGCAGACAAAACACACCCACACACACGAATAAAACGACAGGCCATTTTCACTAATAGACATTGACACAAAAATCCTCAACAAAATGCTAGCAAACAGAATTCAACAGCATGTTAAAAAGATCATTCACTGGCTGAGCACAGTGGCTCATGCCTATAATCGCAATACTTCGGGAGGCCAAGGCATGTGAATCACTCTAGCCCAGGAGTTTGAGACTAGCCTGGGCAACAAGGCAAACTCCGTCTCTACAAAAAAAAATACAGAAAACTAGCCCAGTGTGGTGGTGCATGCCTGTAGTCCCAGCTACCTGGGAGGCTGAGGTGGGAGGATTACCTGAGCCTGGGAGGTCGAGGTAGCAGTGAGCTGTGATCACACCATTGCACTCCAGCCTGAGTGACAGATTGAGACTTTGTATCAAAAAAAAAAAAAAAAAAAAAGATCGTTTATCATGATCAAGTGAAATTC
Source organism: Pongo abelii (assembly GCF_028885655.2). Classification (NCBI taxonomy): domain Eukaryota; kingdom Metazoa; phylum Chordata; class Mammalia; order Primates; family Hominidae; genus Pongo; species Pongo abelii. Next base: position 87,424,831 of record NC_072000.2, on the reverse strand, counting down.
ATCCCAGGGATGAAAGGATGTCTCTATACATGCAAATCATTAAGCATACATCAGATTAAGAGAATCAAGGACAAAAATCATATGATTATTTCAGTGGATGCTGAAAAAGCATTCAATAAAATCCAACATCTCTTCATGATAAAAACTGGATATAAAAGGAACATACTTCAACACAAAAAAGGCCATATATGACAAATCTACAGCATACTGAAGAGGAAAAGTTGAAAGCTTTTCTTCAACTTTTCTTCAGCTTGATCTGGAACAAGACAAGAATGCCTACTTTCTCTACTTTTACTAAATGTACTACTGGAAGTTTTAGGCAGAACAATTAAGCAAAAGAAATAAGTAAAGGGTATCCAAATTAAAAAGGATAAAGTCAAATGGTCCCTGTTTGCAGACTATATAATCATATATGTAGAACCCCACATACTACACACACACACACACACAAAACGTGTTGGAAATAATAAATGAATTTAGTAAAGTTGCAGGATACAAAATCAACATACAAAAGTCAGTAGCATTTCTACACATCAATGCAAACTATTTGAAAAAAAACTCAAGAAATAATTCCAGTTACACTAGCTACAAAAAACCATCCCAAAAATCTAGAAATAAGTTTAATAAAGGAAGTCAAATATCTCTGCAATAAAAATTATAAAACATTGATGAAATAAATTAATGTTTCCACAAATGAAACATCTCATGTTCATGGATTGGAAGAATTAATATAGTTAAAATATTTATATTATCTATAAGAATGAAAATCAGGAAAAAAAATCCTGCTCTCAGAAATGTTTACATATATTACCCAAAATAATGAACTAAAATTACTATAGCAGAATCATTATTTGTAATAACTTCAAACTGGAAACCACCCAAATACACATCAACTGTAGAATGGATAAATAAATTAGGATATAGTCACATAGGAGATTATCATATAGCAAATGGGAATGAACAATCTACAGAAACATGCAACAATATGAATGGGTTTTAGAAACTTCATGGTAGAGCAAAAGAATTAAGGTACAAAAGGTTTGTGAAGTATTAATGTAAAGTAAAATATATTTATATAAGATACTACATTTATAGTGTATTTGTATAAAGTACAAAAATATATTTAAAAATCTATTTTGTCAAGTCAGGATACCAGTTACTCTTGAAGGGCTAGTTACTGGAAGTGGGGAAGAAAGGGAACTCTAGAGTACTTGCAATGTTGTATTTCTTGACATAGGTTCATTATTGAGTCCAGCTTTTGAAAATTGTTGAGGTATAGTATGAATTGAGTAAAGTGGGTTTTAGAATGGGTTTTAGAAACTTCATGGTAGGATCTAGGCGCTGTTCTGTACTTCATTAATTTAAAAAAAAATAGGCATACAAGTGGACATACAGCTACTCCACTTTTTTTTTTTAGATGGAGTGTCACTCTGTTGCCCAGGTTGGAGTGCAGTGGTGTGATCTCGGCTCACTGCAAGCTCTGCCTCCCAGGTTCACGCCATTCCCCTGCCTCAGCCTCCCAAGTAGCTGGACCTACAGGCACCCACCACCACGCCTGGCTAATTTTTTTGTATTTTTAGTAGAGACGGGGTTTCACCGTGTTAACCAGGATGGTCTTGGTCTCCTGACCTTGTGATCTGCCCTCCTCAGCCTCCCAAAGTGCTGGGATTACAGGCATGAGCCATCACGCCTGGCCGACTCAACATTTTTATTCCATTTAAATGACCTAATTAAATTGAGCCCTCATAACAGCAAACTTTATAACTAAAGAAGTGCAGCAGAAAAGAAAGATGTAGTTTTTTGTTGTTGTTGTTTTTGTTTTTTCTTGAGATGGAGTCTCACTCTGCCTCCCAGGCTGAAGTGCAGTGGTGCGATCTCAGCTCACTGTAACCTGCACCTCTTGGGTTCAACTGATTCTCCTGCCTCGGCCTCCCGAGCAGCTGGGACTACAGGCGCATGCCACCATGCCCAGCTAATTTTTGTATTTTTAGTGGAGAGGGGGTTTCACCATGTTAGCCAGGTTGGTCTCGAACTCCTGACCTTGTGATCCACCCGCCTCAGCCTCCCAAAGTGCTGGGATTACAGACGTGAGCCACTGCACCTGGCTGGATGTAGTTATTTTAAGTCCTTATCTCATCTTCCATCCTTAGTCCTCCATATAGGAAATTCTCTCAGCTGAGCATTCTTGCTTCAAAAGAATATTACTGTTAATGATGCAGTAGTAGTCATACTGTTTAGATCACACCTTGGTTGAAGTAGGTCCCTATCAAAGGAGAGTCTTCTATTAATAGCCATGCTATATGTATAATTCTTAATTCATAATTGGTAAAGTTGGGAGTATGATATAGCAGCTCCTCCCTTTGGAAAAAGCCATACTTTTTCCCTCCAACCATTTAAAATAAAGAGTAGGCCCTTCTCTTTGCTATATAGCTATCAAATTATAACATTTTACATTAAGTAAAAATCACCTGAATTATTTTTTTGGCTTACTTTTTTAAAATGTTGACTAATTATCAAGACTTTTTTTAAGAACCTGTAAATGTTTAAGCTGGCTTAGAGACTCAATGAACCAGCATGTAAAATCTCAGCATTCTTAAAGCTAGAACAATGAGAAACAGCCTAGTATTGATACTTTTACTGTTGAAAATTATACTCACTATTCGCTAATTAGTTTAATGATTGCGTTCAGTGTTCTCATTTTTAAAGGTGAAATAAACATAACGCTGTATTTTGAGAAGGATTATGTGGCCATGGTTAGCAGTATGTGGAAAGAAAGGTGAGATCATGTAAAGCGGTGGTAAAAATGGTTAGCCCAGTCATTTTACAGTCAAGCAAAGAATGGAAATGTCAGGTTAAGTAACACAAAGATACATGGATACTAAACAACACAAGAATGGGGTAGAATGTAAAGGTAGTAGGAATTAAATGGAGAAATCTATGGTGTTATTTTGGATAAGGAAGGGAAGACTACAGAAATATGTGAAGTCTTGTTTTTGTTTGTTTTTAGCAAGATGAGCTGGATGGAGCAGATGGTCAGATTGGCCCTGTATCTATCAATTATATTATTTGCATGATGGTAAGGTAGAGAGAAGTTGCAGGTGCTCACTGAGAAAACTTAGATGAATGCTTTATAATGGCTTACTTACGAATGAATATAATAATCTTTTTTTTTTTTTTTTTTTGCCCAGCAGTTAGTTGGAGGAAAGCATTAACAACATTTAGAAGCAGAAAGCTGTTGATATGGTTTGGCTTTGTGTCCCACTCGAGTCTCATGTTGAATTGTAATCCCATAATCCCCACATGTCATGGTAGGAACCCGATGGGAGGTAACTGAATCATAGGGGCAGTTTCCCCCCATGCTGTTATAGTTATAGTGAGTGAGTTCTCATGAAATCTGATAGTTTTATAAGTCTCTGGCATTTACCCTGCTGGCACTCATTCTCTCCCCTGCCGCCTCGTGAAGAGGTGCCTCCCGCCATGATTGTAAGTTTCCTGAGGCCTCCCCAGCCATGAAGAACTGTAAGTCAATTAAACCTTTTTTCTGTATAAATTACCCAGTCTCAAGTATTTCTTCATAGCAGCATGAGAACAGGCTAATACAGTTGTTATAAGATATTCCTGACACTCATTCAATGAAACACTGACACTTCTGTAGATCGCCATGCAATATGTATAATTCTCAATTATTATCCTAATCCTCAGGAGGAGACAGACATTTAGCAAATTTTGGAACAAGGGGTTTGACAGTAGGGAAAAAAGTTAGAGCTGGAATCCACTGCCAGTTACAACAAAGAGAGGGCCTTTTAGTCACAGAAATGAAAATAGAGTTTAAGTATAGGGATTAGGGTGTGTCCTCCAGGCTAGGACAGCAAAAATAGTAGGGTTCTTCTAAATGAGTATAAGCTGCTCTGGCCTCAGGTCCTGGGATAATAAGAATTAAATATTGTTGAAGTCCTGATGTTGAGTCAATTTCTAGCAGTAAGAGAAAGGGATAGAGAAGTTGAGAACTAGGCTGGCCCTATGGTTTCAAGTAGAAAGTCCCCTGGTGCTTTGTGATGGTTAATTGTATGTGTCAACTTAGAGGGTGTTTCTGGATGAGATTAATATTTAAATTAGTGAACTGTGAGTAAGCAGACTGCCCTTGATAATGTGAGTGGGCTTTATCCAATCACTTAAAAGCCTAAATAGAACAAAAGGACTAGCCTCCCCAGGAACAAAGGAATTCCCCAGCAGACTGCCTTTGGACCTCATCTGCTCAATCAGCTCTCCTGGGTCTCAAGCCTACCAGCCCTTGCTGCAATTGCCAGTTTCCATAATTATAAAACCCAATTCCTTATAATATCTATCATCTATGTATCTATGTATTTATGTATCTATGTATCTATTTATCTATCTATATACACACATAATTAATATTATATATTACTTGGGGGTCTGCACAGCTGCTCAGGACTGTATATTTTTTAACATGTACTCAAAAATAGAATTGTGTTTGATTTATTGAATAAATGTATAAAATAGGCATGTTTCAGAGGTATTCATTTTTATTTTACAAAATAAAAATGAATCAATCTGAAAAATACATCATTTCAGCTAATGTGAAAGATACTAAGTCTAGAAAAGAAATCTTAATTTACCATGCCTAGCCCAGCTTCCTAAGCTCTAGTTTCCACTACTTCCGTTTACACCATGTGTGTTTCCTTTCATAGTTGCTGAGGAAGTAGGAAGTACAGTAGCCACCAAGAGACAATCACCATTCTCATCAATAATGAGCATAGTTGTAGTCTACCAATATCTTAGTATATTAAATCACTTAACTGTCACAGGAAGACTATGGGGGAGGATTAGGTTTAAGAAAAGCTGAGAAATTCCTGAAAAAATCTGCATGTCAGAACTCACATAAAAGCAAATTCACATTATAGACAGACTAATACCTGCTTTAAAATCTTAGATTTAAAAATAATGTAGTTTACCAATATCTTTCCCAGTGTTAATACCATGAACACAAATTTTAAAAAGTGCCAAAAGACCTCAAACCACCAAAAACAACCCCTTAAAAAATGTGTTAACTTTGAAACTTTGTTTAAATACTTCCTCTTTAATGCTCTGTTCCTAGTTCCACAAAGAAAAAATGTTTAGGAATTAATATTTCCCTCAGGGGAAATGTACACTTGATTTTTTTTTTCTAGAAAGTCTGTGATTTGCAACGTCTTGCAGACCTCTTAAGGATATCAAATTTTCACACATTGAAAAAGCAAAGGGAATAGGGACCTCTACCACAGTAGTATAATGGAGGTTGTTATCCAAAGTACAGGGGTCAGTGAAACCAATATTTTACTTTTAACCTCTTCCCCTCAAGACATCAGAGGGTTTGTGTTGAACTAAGATGCTATGCCTCTGCCGATGGGGCCTTACACAAAGCTCAATCTTTCACCAGTGGTGGCAATGGCAGAAGCGGAAGTGTTCTGTCAGCAATTATTGTTTCCCAATTGCCTTGAGAGATTTTATGTTATTCTTTTATTTCTAAAAAAAATTTTAAATAGTTAGCATGTATTAGTTTGATAGGGCTGCTGTAACAAAGTACCACAAACTAACTGGCTGATATAAACAATGGAAATTTACTGTCTTACAGTTCTGGAGCCCGGAAGTTTGAAATCAAGGTGTTAGCAAGGTTGATTCCTTCTGAGGTTCGTGAGGAAGGATCTGTTCCAGGCCTCTTTCACTGGCTTGTAGATGGCCCTCTTCATGTTTACATGGCACTCTCCCTAAATGCGTATCTGTCTCATTTCCCCTTTAAATAAGAATTCATTCTAATGATCTTATTGTAACTTGACTCAGTTTAACTTGATTGCCTCTGTAAAGATCTTATCTACAAATAAGATCACAAGGTAAAATACTGGGTCTTGGGATGACAACATCTGAACTTGGTAGGGGACACAATTTGACCTATAACAGTGAGTCTGTCCAAGAGAATGCATGGACTGACTTCCAGTTCACCATGAGTGTCCAGACAATATTTTTATGCTAAGCTATCTTAATATCTATAACTTTAAACTATGATCATTTTTTAGGTGTTTCCATGTGACAGGCATTGTTAGTCATTTTTCCATAAATGTACATGTAAAGATAAACATATATGCATGCATATATTTACGTATTTATAAATATATTTTTAATGCAAATCTTTATAGGTCAAAACTGTTATGTTTAACAAATAAGGGAATTAGTCTATGAGAGATGAAGTAAATTTCAAAAAGTTATAGGACAAAGTAGTAATCGAGTCAAGGTTTAAACTGAGCTTTGTCTTACACCAAAGCTGATATTCCACAGCCTCTACAGGGCTATTTTATGTACTTTCACCTTATTCTTTCTTTTTTCTTTTTACTTTTTTGTAAAGGTAGAATCTCATTTTATCACCCAGGGTGGAGTGCTGTGGTGCGACCTGCGCTTACTGCAACCAAACCTCCCAGGTTCAAGCGATTCTTCTGCCTCAGCCTCCCGAGTAGATGGGATTACAGGTGTGCGCCAACACGCCCAGCTAATTTTTGTATTTTTAGTAGAGACAGGGTTCCACCGTGTGGGGCAGGCTAGTCTTGAGCTCCTGACCTCAGGTGATCTGCCCACCTCAGCCTCCCAAAGTCCTGGGATTTTAGGGGTGAGCCACCATGCCTAGCACTTTCACTTTCTTCTTGTGTGTGTGTACTTTCTGTGAGTCAGATGCTATTTATACATGATATGATCTAGAAATTTTAAAGCAGGTATTAGTCTCTCTTCAGTGTGAATACTTCATTTGCTTTTATGTGAGTTCTGACATAGAGGTTCTTTCAGGAATTCCTCAGCTTTTCTTAAATCTAATCCTACCCCATAGTCTTACTGTGACAGTTAAGTGATTTAATGTATTAACCTTCTGTGTTTTGAATTGGTCATCAATGGAAACGTCTAAGTGGTTTAACACAGTAACAGTTTATTTCTCATTCACATTACATTAGGTTGGTGCAAAAGTAATTGTGGTTTTTGCCTTTACTTTTAATCTGAAAAACTGCAATTACTTTTGCACCAACCTAATAGCTCAACGCAGGTTGAAGAATGGAGTGGATCTGCTCACATAGTCATTCAGAAACCCCAGTTTCTTCCGTCTAGTGGTTCTGCCATCCCTCAAGTTTTTAAGGCTGACATTATGTTTTCAGCATCTTGTTGATAAAAAAGAGAAGAGTCAGAATACAGAGAGAATTGCACTGGATGTTTTTAGGGGCAGAGTTTGGAGTTGCATATATCATTTCTATCAATATTCCAGTTGCTATAATTTAGTTCCATGGCAAGGTTAGGTGAAAAATTTAAAAGCAAAAGGGAATGAGAGAATAGTAAACAACTAGTCAATTTTCTACAAATGCTTAGAGAAAAAAAGCTTAAGTGAGAGCTCAATACTGGAATTAAGATCCATTGTTTATTAAGATTGATAAGCCTGTAAAGTCTTCATGACACAGCTAAACAAAGAAAATGAATTCCACTATCCAGGATATGTTAAAAAAAAGAATTGTCTGATGATCTAACTGATTTATATTATTGAGTATATAAGGAAAAAAATACATGGTCTTTACCCTTAAGGAATTATATATTTTTAAAATTAGCAATATCAACAGTAAAAATACATATCCAATTTATATTCATTAAGGTATTTTTATACAAATATTATCTAGGACTAGCTGTGCGTTAACATCTTAGAAAGAAAGAGAGTTAGTTCCTTTTTACTAATTTGCACATTAGGTAGTTCCTTTTTCTTTATACTACAATTTCATAAACTTCATCAATAAGAATATATTTAAACTTAAAACAAAAACAGGCAGAACTGACTTAGGTTGGATTCCAGCAGGAAATAGTTGAGAAATTGCAACACAGATCAGTAGAAAGAGATGAGAAAATTGGATAAAAAGCGATTGGAACAAATGCGCATAATCATGTAAATAAAAAAAGCAAGATTGCGATGGAATGGTTTTTAGAAGAAATGGTAATTCAGCATGTGATTGATACTGGGGAAGAAAAAGGAAATTTGCCTAAGAGAAAGATGTACCTAGCAGAAACTAGAGAATAGTAATACACTAAAGATTTAGTTGTAGACATGAGGAATAGTACAGGCAGGAGGTATGAAGAAGGTTATTTTGTGCAGAAAACTAGAAAAAGTCTAGTCTAAGGATTTCTGTGCACCATGACAAGGAGTTCCCAGCTAATCTGAAATTCTGATGACTGTGAAGTTTAGTGTTTACTCTGGCTAAAGGGCTGAGTGTTGAGCTTAGAGGAGACTAGGTGCTCGAGGCTATCATAAAGTCTTAGATATGGGAGCACAGTGAAAATAGAGATAAACTACCCATGATCATGTCTCCAAAGCTATGGATATCTGTAGAAAAGAAAATGAAACCGTGTACAAAAAACACATTGAAGTGTCATTTTTAAGTAGAACCTTCTCTTGACTCTTTCTTAATTTTTCTTCACATTGAATTTGTATTGTCAAATTCTAAGGGTTTTTCTTTCCTAGACTTTTTTAATTGGGAAGGGTTTCCTAGAATATATCTACAGGATAAAGATGGATAAAAGGGGACAGAGGCTAGGAAGAGGCTGGCTTCCAAAATAGCCTCAAAATAACATGTATCTCTAAAGACCTGTGGATGGTACTCATAATAAATATAGATATGTCCTTATTTTTAACAAAAAAAGTAGAGCTTAGAGAAATAACAATACTGTCTAAAAGTCTCAAATCTTGCCATTGGCAATTATAAATAAGAACACTGGTTTATAACCCAAAGCTCACTTTGTAATCGTATTGCTGACGTTAAAAGTCAAATTAATCTCCTCATTACAGTGCAGATAGAATTGCCCAGCAGTAAAAATAAGCTTTGCCAAGTCAAAAGATGTCCAGTCAGGAAAACCATGCATTCTCCTGCACATGTGTGAGCGCACACACACACACATATGCATGCTCAAGTGTGCAAATACACCACTTTTATTTACAACTTAAAGCAGGTAGCATTAGACAAGGTAGGACTACGACTTTTTAAAAATATTTAGTATGTAAATGTAGTCAAATGAGATTTTAAATCTTCCTTTTGATCTATATAAGCCCAGTAATTCACTGACCTATTTTGTTTAGAGAAAATTAACAATTTGAATTGCACTAGGTTGGTACTAATATTGTATAAACATTTGTGTTGAGAATCAACATACTGAAATGACCAGTTTTATTCTTTTAGTCATGGATTCAAAAAATATTCATTGAGTTCCTCTTAATTTCCAAGAATTATAGTAGATTTCAGGTTGTTGTAAAATATAAATAATATATATATATTTACACATACACACATACACACCTACCCACCCACACACATATATTTATATGTTTTTATATATACATATATAATCTATACCTTTATATACCAAATTTGCATGTTTTTTCATTAAAGTTGTAAATGTTATCACAGCTCCACTTCCAATTAATGGTTATTATTACTCCTTATGAGCTAACTTTGTTTACTTCTATACTGTTCTCTGCTACTTTTATTTAAGCGTATCTATGAATTACCAAAACAATTGAAATAATATTGAAGAAAAGGTGGCATATATCATGAATCCAGCATCTTCTCTGTGTTAATTTATTTGTTCCTGTTTTCCCGTTGTAAATCCGCAGGCTTCCTTATCTCCTCGTCTGTCAAGCTTTGCTTTATTACAAGAGACATTCCTATAACAATTAATATAGTGAATTTGTGTCTCCTTCAAAATAAAAGACGGTCATTTTATTCTGATTTAAGAACATTTAATTAACTCTAATGTCTTGCTCATTTGCATATTTTACCCACAATGCACTACAACACATTTTCCTTTAAAGTTATCATGACCTGCAGATGTGTCATTTTTATCCTTGTGGCTACCATTGAGCAAAGTGATGGACAGATTGAGAAAGTACTGCAATTACTGTTTCAGTCATATCCAACTGAATATATAAATGTTAGGAGAGAATGGAGGGCAGGAGATTTCAACTTGCCTGATCTGATTCTCTTTTTTTCATTCTCCAAATCTGTCAGTGACTGTAATAGCGTTGATACAATCTCTGAGCTGCTTGTCTACCATGACTTACACATTTTAAATTTAAACTAACTTCCCTTTTTGTATGTATCTCATATTTCCTAAAGCAGTGGACTAGTAAGCATAAAAGTGCACACCATAAAATGGGTAGGTAATTCCTCCCTCATAAACATCTTGAAAGACATAGCAAATAAATAAACAAAACCAAAACCAACCCAATGAAAAGAAACAAACAAAAATCTATTGCTATGACATTATTATAGACATAATGGGAATTTATAAACATAGTGTACTTTACATCACATTATGCTCAGAATAAGAAAATCACTTTAAGTAGGTTTTGATTAATGAGACACTCAAGAGGTTAATTGAACAAAAATTTGACCTGGCTTTTCTTCTAAAGGCTAATTATAAAGTTTGTATAACTCAATTTACAACCTTAGAAAATATCCACGTTTCAGAGCTCTTATTGTGTCATTACTTTTTACTCCTGATGATGATGATGATGAAGATGATGATGATTAATTTTTAGGGTGAGGGGAATTTAGCACAGGGTCAATATCCTGGACTTGAATTATGATGGGAAACATATAAAAAGACTCAATCATTATAAGCACAATTCTAACAGCACTACATTTTATTATTAACAACTGACTATGCAATTTGTTCGCATGTGAGAGAAGGGTATTTGACACTTTTACAAATGAAATACCTCATTTTTTTCCCAAATATATCAAAGAATTCCACCTAATTCTGACATTCTCCATTTAAACCTATTTGAGTTACGGAAGGGTGGACTATTTAATATCTTCAATATATAAAATTTACTTACGATTTTTTTCTGATAATGAAAAAATGGTTTATGTTCTCTTCAAAGTGAGTTGAAATTGATTGAATGTTAGTAGGCATGATGCTATTATGGCACATTTGCATAATTCCTTTATGATTATTTTATAGTGGAAGTAGAGCTCCAATGAAGGAGCTCTTTAATTAAGTCACTGTCGTCTTTTTTAGAGGTCAGGCAACTCCACTCAAGATAATATTTATCCATGTCCTCAATTAACAATGCACTGCAGATGAGACCTGTTTCTCAGTCCTGAAATGAATCTGGAACTGGAGGGAGCAAGTGCATGCCAAAATACAATGGGTTTCTTTCCAGCATTTTTGGCCAGGAGTCAATCAATGATCTGCTCCCAGAAAGCAAGAAGAATGATAAAAATGACCCTTGGAGAATAGGAAACCTTCTCAAATAACAAGATGAGGGTTTTGCTGAAATCCTGGCATTTCTCAGATGATTTGAAAGGAACCCAGTAAAAGATAATTGGGCTGCTGTCTAAATAGAAGTAAGAAAAAGCAGGCATGGCGGGAGTGATAGAAATTAAACCCAGAGAACTCTTCTGGAAAGGTGAACTTCATGGGGACACTCCCTTTCCAGCCTCTTGTTAGATAATACCTTATCTGACTTTGTGTTTTGTTTGAACAGGAACACATTTTCTCTTAAAAACACAAAGGAAATATGTACATTTTATTTATTTTAATATTAAAGGCTTTTTCTCTTACGTACTTAAGTGTTCCCAATATTTTTAGCCCAATATTCTAGGTTAAACTAGAGAAATACACTTGAGTTTTACCATTATTCTTCCTTCCTTTAATATCATGAAAGGAGAAAAGATTTGCAGTAAAAGTTTAGGAAGATGTGTATTAGCAAATTAACACAAAAAACATGGGTTTTTCTTGTGCATGTTTTACCACATCATAATGTATGTTATGCAATATGCATGTGCTCCATGGCTTAAAAGCTGTCTATTCCTATAAGCCTATCAGATTTTCAAGTACTCCGCTAGAAAGAATTTCAACCTACACCCCTGGGATCTTTCTCCCATTACCACCTAACAGTGGGATTAATTAGTAGCTGGAAGAGTCATGCTGGGGTTTCAGTAATTGCTCAACTACGCCCTGAGTCTGCAGTCATTTCAGGAAGGGAAAAGGGTACTCTGCTGACAACGCAACCGGCGGGTTTTGTTTCTACATTTCAATATTAACCTTAAGACAAAGGAGAAATAACTTTTATAAGGAATTGTGCAATTAAAAGAGCTAAACTGCAATGTTGCTTCTTTCCTAGAACCCTGCTATTGCCAAGCATAGTTTACGTTGAGGCCTGCCTGTCTCTTTCACAGTGACACCAGAATTTGACACATTCAGGGGTGGTGAGGCTATAATCTGAGCCAAGATACTAATTATAAAGAACATGAAAGGATGCTAAATTTGGCTAGAGAACAAAAGCAAATGACTGTGCTTTTAAAAATCAGTTCTAACATTTGATCTTCTTAATCATTTATGGTGGTTGTAATAATGCTGGAAAATAACACTGCATAAAGGATTAGTAAACATTGCTAAGAAGAAATTCGCCCAAAGATAATAAGATTACATTTGCTTGAAAAACCCAGTTCCATCCTCATCTATTCAAAGTTTTTGTGAATTCTGCAGTAGAAGCCATCTCTGGTTTGCCAAATCTTTGCTTGATTTAGTTACACATAACAATTGTCTTTTAGAATATGAATATAATTGTTTTATAATTGTATTTTTGCTTGATGGGGTCAGGGTTCTTTTGCTTCTAGTAAAACCCACATGGTTAAATGCAGTGTAGAGAAAGATTATCACATGCCATGTGCTTGTTATTAACCACGTGTTTCCCTCTGAATGGCTACTTTCTCTTTAATTATGTCTTAATAGGGAAGGTGTACATTATTGACTTTATCCCTTCCGCCCTCACAACTTCACAAGCCAAATCCTATTTGAACCAATTATGCACCCTTTTCCTAACTGAGGACAGACTGGTTTAGTTTCAGCAATTCCATTTTTGTTCACTGAAATATTAACCAACCAAAATTCACATTCAAGTCTGAGAAACCTTTCTCAGCAGTGGAAGACAATCGTGTATTAGTTGTCTCATTTGTCAAACACAATCCAAACACTGTCAAATTGTCTCAATGCCTACAACATTTATAGTACAGCTACCAGAATCAGAATTAAAAATACTTGGAGTACAAATTTTCCCTAAAAGCTTAGGTAAAGTTTAACTCTTATAACAAACATGAAACCTTGATCCTCCAAGGTGTGGAGGTAGAGATTTTGCAAAGAAAATACCTACCCAGGAGAGACATGGATTTTGAACCTTGCCAGATGAATCCAGGGCGTAACATACACTAAAAGGCCCCAGGGAAAGAAACTCCCCCTTTTTTTCATTCTTTAAACTTTCTTTCTGGGTAAATTCAGGCAGTTTCTCAATTTATGAACATTTCCTTCCAGCAAGGTTTGATCGTTGTAAATGCATTGCTGGAATGGCAGACTCTTTTTGGCAGAAAATCCAGAGTCAACAGATATGTGCCCAGGAAACCAAGTTCCCAATCTGGGAAGGTCAAATTCAGGTGAATTGCAAGAAAGTCACTTTTCAATCATGCTGATTTCTTCTAAATTAAGCAGTGCTGGAAAACACAGACACTGGCAACACTGCTATTAAGATAAGTTTGACTTATTTAGCAGCAGTAGTAAACCTGGGAAGCTGACTCAAATGAGCGAATGCCAATAATGCTGGTAAACAAGTGTTCACACCTGTTAACAGCTGTGTGGGTTTGCTGCACCAGGTGTGCTATGTAAACTTAACTCAATGCCACATTTATCACTTATTAAGAGTTATCAAAATGCATCACGCAGACTATCCTGCTGGCAAATGTCACATATAAAGCTGGATGCCATTTATCAGGAGCCACAATTAAGTAGATTCACAAGCATAATGTATATGAGAGATCATATCAAATGAGCTCTATAAAAATTCTGTACTATGAAAAATAGCAAAGGAAGTCTCCTCCAAAACCGCATCCCTGGATGAGTTCCACAAACCATTCAGTTCTAATATTTTCAAGAAGCCAATGGAAAACCAGCATGTTAATTTTTTTGGTGGGGGAAGCACAATAGAAAATTATGATGAAGAGGTGCAGACTGCTGATTAAACTGCTGCAATGCCAATCAAACACAAAATTTGAGAACTTGCATATTATATATTCTATTGTAATAATGGGAGATACTGTGTGCAGATCTTCCAGGTGCTAGTTATGCAATTAACTTGGTTGTAAATTTCTCCTACTTCTGTATAACATTCTTAATAAACTGAATAATCCTATCATGGGTATTGAGCCCCTTGAATACTGAATCATAGAATTAATATGTTGGAAAGTACCTTAGAGGTCAGTTGTCTAACATGTTCTCCCTCAGCTTTTCTAGAGAACCGCTTTAAAGTCACTGATGAGCTTCAACTTAAACATGTCATAGTAATGAGGACCTCAGTCCTTCACAAGAAATATATTTCTTTTCTGAAGATTGCATTTCTCTGTTATGTTACATTCTTCTTCCCCACAGTTTTATACACTAGTCCAAATTCAGTGCATTTGAGCCTACTGCTTCCCACAACAATGTAGTTCCCAGAAGCACAGAGACTGTGTTTGTCTTTCCCATGTTGGTACCCACATCATTTGTGTACTGGTGTACTATTACACAATCATTTACAGTTCCAGATAGTGGATAAAATACGTATGTTTATTAAGTTAGTAAAACAACAGAAATTAAACATCTTTCCTATTATATCCTGATAATCATGAAAATGTTTAAAAACAGTTATAAACCCTTTAATTCATTTCACATTCTTCAGTTTTTACTTATATATTTCAACATCCTGATTGCATATCCACGGGTTTAAGTGTGTGTATGTGTGTCTGCGTGAGTGTGTGTGTATGTTTTCATTGGCAAGAGAGAGAAGAGATGCCCATGCCTTATTACCTTATGCCAGTATTCTTTAGCCATTGACAATTTTGTTTTTTTTTTTTTTTGAGACGGAGTCTCCCTCTGTCACCAGACTGGAGTGCAGTGGCGTGACCTTGGCTCACTGCAACCTCCATCTCCTGGGTTCTAGCGATTCGCCTGCCTCAGCCTCTGGAGTAGCTGGGACTACAGGCGCACGCCACCATGCCCAGCTAATTTTTGTATTTTTAGCAGAGATGGGGTTTCACCATGTTGGCCAAGATGGTCTCGATCTCTTGACCTTGTGATCCGCCCACCTTGGCCTCCCAAAGTGCTGGGATTACAGGCGTGACCCACTGCACCTGGCCGACAATTTTTAAATGATGTAATTATTTTACCTGGCCAGGTTCTCTTTGTCCTGGTATATCAAAATCATGGTCATGGTATAGCAGCCTGTTTACGTTATCATCATAAATTCTTCAGCAGTGTTGTACCCCCTAGTGTTCCGGATATCAGCCATGCTTTTCCGCCTCTCCTGGTCTTTCCCCTCCCTTAGCACTGCAGCTGAGTGGAGCACAGAATGCCGAGACCATGCAGAAGAAAGAATCTATTTTTCTGAGGTAGAGTTATAGGAAGGGAGGGCCTGTGTTTTATGAGTCCATTAGAAAAACACAATCCTTACAACTACATTGCTCTGTTCTCTCCTGACTTGATGTTTGGAGCACAGAGGGGATGAAAGGGAGGAAGAGTTCCCTCCCACTGCCAGAGTAAGTTAACATGAATACTACAGATGAAATTCATAATGAGGACAATATCTATACTATTCATTCCCATATCTTCCTGTCTCTTTCAAAGTGATAAATTCAAATAAAAATGATGTTGAAAACAATATCTATTCCTTCATTTATATCAGTGTCTTATGAGTTCTTTGAAATATATCTGTATAATCTATATTGATGATATAGACATCTGTACCATTCCCTACATTTTGCATTATAGCGAAATATGCACTTTACCTTGTTCTTTTTTAACTTTCTCTAAAATTGAAGACTTCAGAAAGTAAAAAAATTCAAATTTTTGTCCTTCCCTTCTATCTTATATTGTTGTGCTTGTCTAAGTCCCAGATTTGTTAGCAGCTAGAGCTGACATTTTCTGGCAATCATTAACAAAGATTTTGAAAACTTCCTAGGGTGAATTCTTTCTAAGAAAAACAGTCCATGTAATAATTACTTATTTTGTACTTACTATGTGAAACCATTTTCAATACCATTCCCTATGGAGATTTTAGTTGGGATGAGAGGAATCCGAAAACAAATAAATGTTATGAGTGAAAAATATGTATTTATATATATATATATATATATAAATGGATAATAATAGTGGAAAAATAAAGCAGGCTACAGTGTTTTGGCCAAGGGCATGAGAGTGACAATTTGTTGGTCAAACACTGCAAAAGTAAAACCTTTGAGTAAAGAGATGAGGAGAAAGGAGTAAGAATTATGAAGGTAATTGGTACAAGCACACAAAAGAAACTATTGTAATATAACTCAGACTTCACTGTACATGTACATGAAGTCAAGTAGCACAGGGGGTCTACAGATGATTCCGTCAGGAGAACAGAATTTGTCAGTATAGTTTAATAAAAGATCAAAAGGAAGAAAAAAGGAGGATGATTTTAATTATTTTTTAAATGGTTCCATTTTTATATAAAATAGAAAAATACTTCAGCTCTTAATCTTAACATAATGTTCAACATTTTTGCTTTTTATTCGTGTTGCCGTTATTTGAACCTATTTTATCATGCTTTCTCGTTTTCATGTGCTGTCTCACTTTTGGAATCCATTAGGTGCTAAATGTGTGAGTGCCAAGAATATCACTTGGGATCCTGCTTTGCATGAGGATTCTAGAGCCAATTTTGCATGCAGAGACGGATGGGAAAGGTTTCAGGAAAGCTATTGAA
The DNA here is from genome assembly GCF_028885655.2 of Pongo abelii. Lineage (NCBI taxonomy): Eukaryota > Metazoa > Chordata > Mammalia > Primates > Hominidae > Pongo > Pongo abelii. The sequence goes on along the minus strand of NC_072000.2, from coordinate 87,408,006 downwards.
TTTTCATACGGGAGCTCAAATGAAACCTTGAAGCCATGTAAATTTACTTCATTGAAACACACATATCGTATAAATTTGCATTATATTTTATAATACGTACTTATTTTTCTCATCTCTATAGTAAATTGGGAGGGCAACTAGACTTTATCAAAACTCTAATCATCTAAATTAAAAGTCTTAAATAATTTCAGGGTGTGTTATGCATGCAGCATATGTGCGTGAGCTCTCTCTCTCTCACACACATCCTTCTCAAGCTGATTTCTGGAAAACAGCTAAACCAAATGTGTCAGAAAGGAAAAAGCCTATTAGAGATAGAATTGAATCTTTCACACGTTATCTTCTCTTTTCCTTCTCTTGCGTAGGTAACATAATTCAATTCTGCCTTTGCCACTCACCTTTGACAGAAAACTTTAAGGTGGTGATTCTGTGGAGAAATTAACTTTGATAAAATAATTCCATCCTGTGGATATCTTGGCTTCAGGTATTTATCATCATTTAGAGAAGTGGCTGAAATGTTACTTTTAGGATGAAGACTTGCAGAGGCTGAATATATGCTGAATGTCTTTAGTTGGCTTTGCCTATGGGTTGAGCATAAAATGGATCACAGGAAATAAATTAGTTTCTGCACAGAGCTATTCAACATGTATCCATTATCATAGGAACAATTCAATTAGCGGCTCTTGGGGACCAGAATATAGCCCTATAATCTTCATCTTAATAGCATCTATATATCATTGCAGTCTAATCTCCAGGTTGAACTGAGTGGAAATGGCGGTTACCCATAAATTAAAAAAAAAAAAAAGTTTAAATAGTACTAGTCTAGTTCCATTCTCATTATACTCTCCTGGTATACATTTTAAATGTTTTCCTTTAGTGCACGCTCTGAGTTCTGCAAATTTAGTACTGCTATTTTGATTTGACTTAGTCTTTTTAATTTTTAGATAATTCAGTAGGATGAAAGAGAATTGTTTGCTAGTTTGAGGCTGTTTACATTATCATCATAAATTCTTCAGCAGTATTTGTCGTCCCTAGTGTTCAGAATATCAGCCATGCTTTTCTCCCTCTGCTTCTGGTCTTTCTCCTTCCTTAGTGCTGCAGGTGAGTGAAGCACAGAATGTTGCGACTATGAAGAAGGAGTCTATTAGAGTTATAGGTAGAGTTATAGGAAGGGAGGGGCTGTGTTTTATAAGTCCATTAGAAAAACACAGTCCTTACAACTACATTGGTCTGTTCTCTCCTGACTTGATGTTTAGAGTACAGAGGGAATGAAAGGGAGGAAGAGTTCTCACTGCCAGAGTAAGTTAACATGAAATGACCTTTCCCGTTATCTCCTTCCTTACCATTGCAACATCGGGCACACTGCTCCTCCTAGTCTGATTTAATTCATTCACCAAAAATACAAAATCTGGTGTATGTCTGAGCTGGAAAAAGAAACTGCCAATAGAATGGTGCTCATGTGTGAAATCATTGCCAGCCATGTGGGATCTATCCTGGCTTGGCATTCACAAAGCTGGAGGGAACAACTCAGTTTAATGGAGGAGCTGAAGAACGAGAAGTTATACTATGTATATGAGGGCATTCCTTATGGCCATTGTGTGATCTTATTTCCCCTGACACCACCCTTACTGTAGCTCTTACCATTTTAGATTTGAATAAATGACTTGTTCCCAGCCACTGACCTACTCCCACGTATTCCTCTAAGACATCACACTTTGCCAGATTAATCTTTCTGCAAGAGAGCTTTGCAGATGTCTTCCCTCTGCTTTATGCTTGCAATGGACCCCTCTGTTGCTCCCTGGATGATAAAGTTCACACTCCTTAATCACAGTATTGCAGACATCGTGGTCTTTTCTTTCCTTACTATGCTAAGTAAGGCCTCCATTCAAATCTTGCCTTTTTGGCCAATTTTTCCCCCCAGAAATCTTATTTTTATATTGTGTGGAAAACCTGGATGCCTTTTTTTGATTTTATACCTCCTTTGAAACTCAGCTTATGCCATTCCTGACCCTTCAAAGCATGTCCTGTTGGAAAAGTGACCTTTTCCACCTTATTTTTCACCACTTTCTCTTATACAGTCTGACATGACGACCACACAGCTTCTTCAAGACTTTACTATGCTATCTATGCTTACCTGTGTTTTAGGTGATTTTGTGACAACTACCTGGCACATTGCAGATAACAACATCGCCTTCCCTTTTCCAATTAGTCTCTTTGTCCCTTGTCAGTCTATTGAACTCCTACATATTGGCTCAACCTATTTATTTACTTTTTTTAAAATCAGATTTTCCCAGCAAAAGCCCTAGGAAAAATTTGATCCTCTCTCATCTGCACTCCCATTCGTTTTTATCTATACACTTTTTTATCACATGCGTATTTTTTGAGTTACTGTTTACATGCTTGTCTCTGCTGCTACTTAACCCAACCTGTAATTCTTTGAGGGTAATACAAGAGATCTAATTATTTACATGCCCTCAAACCTTAGCAAAGTAATTTTGAAACATAGTTGGTCTTCTGTAATGGTTTATCATTAATAATAATTTACCATGGATTCCTTTGTTATATAACTGAAGTAAAAGAACATTTCTCTCTTCAAGTAATCATGATCTTTTAATTGATTTCACCAAAGACAATAGTCTTAACACATGCTGCTCTTAAGCCAATGAGTGTCTTTTTTTCTTAGGGATCTCTACACACTGGGTAGCTGGGAATTAAAGAGGTAACTCCACTAGAAAGAGCTGAAAAAATGTGCAGAGCTCTCTTAAAGCAATTCAATAGGCAAGAAAGAAAAATCTCTTTCTGATTTTTAATAAAGAACAAGTTGAGGTTACAACACAGTGACAGAGTGTGATATTGACCTCTCAACAATCATCCCAGGAAATCAACACATTATCTTAAAAAAAAAAACTGACATTTAAAAAATTTTAAAATAAGTTTGATAACAATAGCTGTAACTATGGGAACCCTCCACTCCCCTAGGTTTGAATTAAAAAAAAAAAATCTCACAGGGATTTGGTTTATCATTCCTAACAAAAGGTGCTACTTAGAAAGAAGAAATGACAGCTTGTGAGTTATGAGACGTGCATTGACAGTTAGTCATCCCCTCCATCAAGAAGACAAATGAGTAATAAAATTCTGGGATCAGTGAGTAGATTCAGGAAATGGAAACTCAAACATCCCTTTCTGTGGCTCTGCAGTTTTGACCTGGTCTGCTTAAAGTCCGCTTCATCCCAAACACTGGAAGAAGTTAACAAATATTAGTGACACATATTCCTATTTTCTGCAGTTCAGAAGTGGAAAAGTTACCATATCGTGCAAGATGCTGTTCTGCAGTAATTTGCATTCTAAATGGGAGCAGAAAGTTATGGGGAAAAATTATATCCCTTTTGGCATGTTTTCAAGCTAAATTTGGGAGACCAGAAAAGTCTGAATAAATTATCAAGCCTACGCCAAACATCTTAGAAAGTGATTTAAACTAAACCCAACTTATACGAATGTTTCTGAATGATTATTTGACACTTTGACTTTTGCATGTTAAAAACAATCAGTACAGTTCTTTTTAATTATTGAATTTATGTACCTCAAAGTTAGAAAATAAATACTTTTTCAATAAAAAAGAAATAAGCCAAAAGATTGAGTTAAAACAGGGAAATTCAAAAACATCAGTTACAGAGCAATTATAATCTTTTGAACAATTTGACTTCAGGACATCTCATTATTCTCTTGTTCTCTGTCTGTCTCTCCTTCTCTCCTTTTCCTGAAAATAGGGACCTGAAAGTATTTATATCTTAATATTCCAGAAATATAGACTGAAATCTTTACTCTTTATTCTCAATTTTCTGAACATCTTGTTATACAAACTACTTTGAGTGAAAGAGTAAAGAAGGAGAAAAAGAAAAACGAAGAGACAGAGAAAGAAGAGGAGGAAGGGGAGGGGAAGGAAAAATAGTGAGAGCTGGACGTTCTGGTGATTCTGGAATAATGACAGAGAGCAAGATGATTATATTCTGTGCTGCTGGGGAGCACAGCAAGTATTTAAAATATGCTCAAAATGACTTGCTTGTTCAGTAAAATTACTCCTCCAGGGCAATGAGCCTTATTTATCTTGGGGTTTCAAACTCCTTATGGCAATCTGACCCCCCTTCCAGTGGGTATGAGCATTCAGTTTGAAAAGCAATTTCACATAGGAGTTTCGTAGCCTGGGCCATGCATCTGGGTCATTCCTCTGTCACCTCTCCCTCCTCCCCTTCCCTCTATGTTGATCAATGCTTTGCATCTTAATTTTAAAGCAAGCATGGTAGGTGTGAACTGTGAACTCCCACACAGCAAAAAGAACTTGCCTGAGCATTGTGTTAAGAGACATAGCTACTTCAGCCTGTCTTCTGCCTGCACTAGACCCAACCACTCTCCACAGCCCCAAGTATTAAAATACCTGTTTAAAATATTGCAATACTGCCAAACCACAAAATGTACCTTGTCCCAACCCACATGGTCCACCCAACCACTGTCAGTAATTTTCTACTCATCTCCCTCTATGATTTTCTATTTCCCCTTAGATTCCTTTCTGTTTCTTCATTGCTCTCCTTGCTTCTTTTTGTGCTTTTCACTTCCCCATGGCCCCTTTTTGTTTCCTCTCTATTGTTCCTTTAAAACCTCAGTCACCTTTGTCTTGGTTGGAGTTGAGCTCGGTTTACAGTGGAATCTTTTTCTCTTACTGCAGTAGTCAGAATAAAGTCTGTCTTGCCAAGTTTAACAAGTGTCTAGTGCTATTTCTCTTTGACATAGGTCATATTGGCTATGTAGGGAGCAGTCAATTAGTAAAGCTTATAAAGAAGGTGAATGTTATTCCATACAGAGTGTGATTGGCAAATGGGAGAGAAGGTACTCCCCTGAAGAGGCAGCGGTAACTCAACTTCTGCTTGTTATCTTTATATTCAATCTACTCTTCTCATATATTTTATTTTTTTCAAGCAAAATCAGAGAGCAGTATTTTTAAGTAAAATTTTCATACTGTTAAAATGATGACTTAAATTACCAAACACTGTAATTACCAAATGAATAAACACTATATACAACACACACAAACACACACACACACCCCCCCCAATAATTTCCTTACTTATTATGGCAGGTTGTGAATGAGAATGTGTGTGTATGTGTGTATTTCAAAGTCCTTTTGGATTATAAAAGCAAGAATAAGAAAAGTATTTTCTGTCATTTAACGTAAATTGCTAAACTGACTGTTGCATCCTCTGTTCAAGGCAATATTATAGTCAGAATAACACATATGAGAGACCCGTCTTGTTATCTAATGGAGGGATTCTATCTATGGGCTGTCAGTTACCTTCAGTCCTGCTAAATTTATGTGAAAACCAGTCTATTTCCCAGGCATAAATTATTTCTCTAAATAAAGGAAAACATTATGCTCAACAGATATGGTTCTGATTGCAGATGTCACCTTAGTTATAGTGTCACTGCTATACAATAGAGCCTCAGATTTTTAATTAGTTTTGTTACATTTGACAATAACTAGTTTCCTTTGTGTTAAATATTTTACATTGTGTTTCATCACCAAATAAAGGAAAAAGCATTTAAGTAGGCATCACAAGAAAATGGTAACTGAAGTAAGACTTGTCATGAGTATTTTTTCATCTTCTGCAGAGAATTGCTTCTCATTTCTTGTTGTCCCAGTCACCACCAAAAAAGCTAAGTATTTCTCATTCCTATCTTCTTCCTCTTCCTGTTATTTTCTTTATTTTAAAAAAGTCCATGCTTGTCTCCTTCCTTCCATTTGCATTGGCTATTATTAGAGAATAAAAATAATTATTAACACAGTAATGTTTATGGAACAAGTCTCATCCATTTTCTATTCTGTCGTCATTATACCCATAGCTTCCAGGAAATATATTTAAATAACACATACGAAATTTGGGGAACAAACTATACTCTATGTTAAAAATTGTGGCTGGCTGTAGAGTATGAATCCTGCATGTCCTCACTGGGTTGTGTAGATGATGATTCCATCACCAGGTATTAGTCTGTTCTTACACCGCTAATAAAGACACACCCAAGACTGGGTAATTTATAAGGAAAGAGGTTAAATTGACTCACAGTTTCGCATGGCTTTCAAGGCCTCAGGAAACTTACAATCACGGTGGAAGAGGGAGCAAATAACGTCTTTCTTCACATGATGGCAGGAAAGAAGTGCAGAGCAAAAGGGGGGAAAGCCCCTTATAAAACCATCAGATCTCATAAGAACTCAGTTGCTATCATGAGAACAATGAGAACTCACTCACTATCATGAGAACAGCATGGAGGTAACCGCTCCCATGATTAAATTACCTCTCACCAGGTCCCCTCCCACAACAGGTAGGGATTATGGGAACTACAATTTAAGATGAGATTTGGGTGGGGACACAGTGAAACCATATCAACCAGTTTGATAGGAAAGTCTTGAGTACTTTTAATCAATTTGAACATCGGTTCTGAAGCCTTGTCTTAAGATAAAGCTGAGAATGTAGAGGTGTCCACATTTTGACATAAGAAAAGCCAGCTGGATAAAAAGCAAACATACAAAATCAGAGTTAAAGGAATCACAGAGAAATATAGCTATACACCTGAAGACATCATAAACTCTTACCAGGAACTTGCCCTACCCCTATATGGTATTTTTTAGTTATATAAGACAATAAATAGCTTCTATTACATTAGCTAATGGACTTTAGCTCTCTATAATTTGCAGAGAAAAGTATTTACTTGATACACACTCAATACAAAGTCATTTAAAAATGTATCCCAGGCCTGCAAAGCCTGACTATGGCCTGACTGAATATATTAATTCTGGCATTTGGTAGCCAGGATTAACTAAATTAATTATAGGCTTCAATTAAGGCTTTAACTAAGTTACTTATAATCTCTCAGTCTGAGTTTCTTTTTCTCCTTCTGTAAAATGGGTTTTATAATAGCTATTTTACAGATGTTCCAGGACTATATGAAAAAATATGTAAATACTTAGAGACAATATGAAATACTTGGTAAGAGATGGCAGCAATAAAGAATGAATGTGGCTTTGCTAGTTATGAAAGACAAATAATGCAAACATTGCCAAAGCTCCTCTAAATCCTGGCCAACAGACAGGAATCTTTGCCAATTGACCATGAGCAATTCTATTCCCTTAGCAAGGGCATCTGAAAGTCATTCATTCAACAAAAGTTTATTGCACATTTACTATGTGCTGCCCATCATCCTAGATGTTAGAGCAGTGAATGCAATAGACAATATATTCTGATTTCATGACTCTCCCCTTCTAATGGTAATAGAAATTAAACAAAATGCACGTAAAATGTACAATCTGCTACATGGTAGTGAGTACTATGGAAGAAAAACAAAGCAGGAAAAAGGAATGAATAGGTCGTTTCAAAGAAGAGAACGTTTTGACCTAAGTAGAGAAAAGTTTGCTGAAAATGGGCACTATATGCAAGGTCTCAAGTGGATGAGTGAGTGAGCCTGCAAATAACTGAGTGAAGAGCATTCAGGCTAAGGGTGCAATGTGTAGAAAGCACCTGGGGCTGGAGCATGCACTATAAGCTCAAAAAATTAAAAGAGGTGTCTGAGTGGGCATGAGATGAAGTTCGAAAGGTAATAATGATGATAGGCAAAATAGACATTAATACAATGCTAATGGTGTTAAATGTATGACATAGCTAACTCTTAATTTTGGTTCCATTATCTACCTGTTTTTGTTGTTGTTAAAAAATGTTCATTTTTTTCCATTATTTTGAAAATTGTCAAATAAAAGAAAAAAAAAAGAATTGTTTTCCCTACTGTCATCATCTCTAATCTCCATTCCCAGAAGACTCTATTCTCAACTCTTAACTGTTTATTTGGGTAATTATCACCATATTACTAAGTGCTATTCTTAAACTATTACTGCATAATTTAGAGGTTTTAGGTATTAAGCCTCAACTTTTTGCTAGGTTAGATGAGGTTTAGTGTAATTTCTCTTCTTTCACTTCCTTTGCCCTTCAATATAGTTCGATCACTTTCCTTTAGGGCTTTTATGATTATATTTTTAAATAAAAATTAGAAATTAACATGCTTATCTTATTCTCTGAAGACTAAAGATATTATTTCTTGATTCTCCATTTTGAAAATTGAGGCTTCAGCAGCACTCACCCTTCTCTCCAAGTTACCCCTACCTTCCAGAATCTTCTACCTAAAAAATTTGTCATTTATGTTTTTACTTTTATATTTTCAAGCCTGAAAATGTTTATATGTTATTCTGTAACTATAAGTATATATACTGTATATAAATAATATATAGCATATACATAAATATATATAGTATATATAACTGTATAACTCTATATAACTATATATTATGTAACTACAATTTCAAAATTTAAAAATGTAACTCACTATATAAATATTCATTACAGGTGAGTATTTTCTTTCATTTATGGATCCCTTCCATAATTCTGCTTCTCAGATCCTAAGTGTCCTTTTTTTCTTGAATAACATGTCTTTATCTCATTATTTTTTATTACTTTCAGTTTCCTCAAGTGTATCACATCCAGACAACTCTACCCCTGTAATCTTCCCTTTTACCTCTATATTTAAGCCTTTCTTCCTTCTCCAAAATGCAAATAGTGTCTTTTAGCCCTGTTCCAAAGCTTATTTTTGGGGCCTTCTCTTCATGTCTTTTCTAGGTTAGATCCACTATTTTCCTAACACTCTCCCTCCCACCTTTCTCTCTCTCAACTAAGTCTTCTTTTCCCTAGAGCGTATCATCAAGTAACTTCTTTTAAAAATTTATGTAAGTCAACTTACTGAAGACTTCTGACTTTGAAGATGTCTTTATTGTGCCTTCACACTGAGGTTCATAATTTCGCTTGATGCAGAATTCCAAGTGAAAAATATGTTGTCCCCAAACTTTGGCTGCTGGAATCAATAGGGCAACTCTCAGTAACTACATCTGACACTGGTCTAATTCCTGTGCCTTTGAACATTGCTCTCTCCTCGAAAACTTTTCTCTTTTATACTTTGGGATCAGAAATAGTTCAATGATATGTTTAAGTATAGAAATATTTTTTTTCTTTTTTTTTTTTGAGACAGAGTCTCGCTCTGTTGTCCAGTCTGGAGTGCAGTGGTATCATCTCGGCTCACTGCAGACTCCGCCTCCCGGGTTCAAACAATTCTACTGCCTCAGCCTCCCAAGTAGCTGGGACTACAGCCGCGCGCTGCCATGCCCAGCTAATTTTTGTATTTTTAGTAGAGACGGGGTTTCACCATGTTGGCCAGGATGGTCTTAATCTCCTGACTTTGTGATCCACCCGCCTTGGCCTTCCAAAGTGCTGGGATTACAGGCGTGAGCCACCACGCCCGGCCATTTTTTTTTTATTTTGTTGGAAACTCAAAAAACATAAAAACACCTCTGCTCTTGAAAATTTTACTCCATAGTATTTTTCCTTATGGCCTTCTTTCTGATTTCTGGATGTTTTCTTTTAATAAATGTTACTAACTGGCTAATGAAGCCTAGATTTATCTTTTTATATCATAATTTTTGCTCATATTTTATGTCCCTTACTTTTTATTCTACTTTATGGAATAACTTTTTAAAAGTTGTTTTTTCCATGACTTAAAAAATCACTATTACAACCATGCAATGTATAAAGATATTTTGGTCAACGGCAGAATGCATATATATACATATAGGTAACAATGTATTTCCATAGTTAAGCAATGTATGACTGCTTTTTAAAAAAATACATTTGACAACTAGAGTTTTATTTAATATAAAAATATTTCACTAGTTAGAGAATACAAACTCTGGAGTCAGATTTCTAGATCCAAATCCTGCTCTGCCACTTGACAGCTATTTGACAATTTACTTAACCTCTTCATACGTTGGTTTTCTAATTGGTAAATTGGCTAGAAAAATAGCTCCCACTTCAGAGTTACAGCAAGAACTGTGAAGTGAATCTATGAAATGTGCTTGAAACAGTGATATGAAGCTGTTTCCATAACATACAGCCTATTAAGTTGTTAAACAAATGTGTATTAGGACTTATTATGTATCAGACATATTCTAAGTGCTTTAAATGCGTTAGGAGAGAAAACGTGCAAAATTCTCTTATTTTGGGGAATTCACATTCAACTTGGGAATGTTAGATGAATCAAACATGATAAATAAATAAATTTTGTAGTATGTTAGAAGGAGTCACTGCTATTTAAAAAAGAAGGAGGAAGAGGAACAGAAGGGGGAGGAGGAGGGGAAAATAAAAGCTATAAGAGAACAAGGGAGATGAGGAATTCCAGGTGTGTATGAGAGGCAACAGATGAGGTTTCAATTTTGCATAAGGCAGTCAAGGCCTTATATTTAAGATTCCATTTAAGCATTTACTTGAAGAAGGTTATGCAATGGAAAATCATAAGGCATGTTGGGAAAAATGGGGCAGATCTCTCCTGTCCCAGGCAAGTGTTATCCTAGCATCCCTTATGATTTGCCATTTGTCTCAAATATTTCATTTTATGAAAATGATGAAATGTTATTATTATTTATAAAATTAAAATGAGCTAGGGGATCATTTTGGAGGGTCTCTATTTTGTGCTTCTGGGACTTGGTTTGGCCTCAGTCTCAGTGTGAGACTCATAAGCAGTAAACAGAATCCTTAATTTGGCATGAGATTAACTTTTAACAAGAGAGGAAACAATAACCCATCTATTCTTTTTTCAGCCTTTTCCAGATGCAAAGTGACTAATGCTTCCTTTTCAAGGCCAGCATGCATACAAGTGGTTGATGATGAAACGGAAGGCTGTTGGACAAAGGTGTGGGGCAGCTCTCTCAGGTGGAAGGGAAGGGCTTGATGCTGTTGTCCCCACCCACCACATGATGACTATGTAAGCAAGCTGTGAGATGTGTTATTTGAGATATGCGTGGCTGACAAACTGATTTAACATCATGACCACACACTAAGAATATTTAGTCTGAGTGTATTATATTTTACTAACCAGATGATCAAAATAAAAATGATATTTGTATATTAGTTATTTGCTATTTACTTCTTTCTAGTCCTGTAAATATTTCAAAAATATTCTTATTAGAAAATATTGTATGTAATTTTTATTAGCTTAGAGCATCTTTTCACTCTAAAGTATCCAGATTTGAATGGTAAATTATATGGTCACTTGATTTGTATGCGAATTCCTTGATCTTAGGTTAGAGCCAGGGTTGGCAAACTAAGGCCCACCTTTTTTTCTTTTGGGGGGTATGGTCCATAAACTAAGAATCACTGTTACTTTTTGAAATAGTGAGAATGAAGAACCCCCACAATTACATTTTGTAACACATGAAAATCATACCAAATTCAAATTTCTGTTCTTAAATAAAGTTCAGTTGGAACATAGCCTTGACCATTGGTTTAGTATTGTGAATGGCTGTGTTTCTATTTACGAAAGCAGAGTTGGATAGTTGCAACAGGTCTGCAAAGCCTAAAATGTTTATTATCTATTTGACCTTTTACACAAAAGTTTGCCAACCTCTGAACTGGAGTATTCTGATTCCAGTAACAAAGATCTTTCACTATACATTAATTAAATCACCATATTGTTCCTCTGATATTGGTTAATACAATATTTCCCTGTCTGATGAACATGGATCCTAAAATTTAAAATTACTGAGATTGCAAATATGAGATCAGGTACCTAATTCTTGGCAGATTTACTAATGTAATGACTACCATATGGTAAGGCTTCTTGGACTATTGCAGGGTAGACTTTTCCTGCAACATCCAATGACGCCTCATCATTTTTTGAATTTTTCATTTTTTCCATTACACTACTTATGAAGATATTTCAACGCTCATTATCTATTTGAAAACTCAGGAGATCTGAAATTGCTTATGACAATAGGCATGTTGTATTACTGAGTCTGTGAACAGGTGTTGTGTATTGCACTGCAAGCTTGCCTAAGCCCCATTGTTCATGCACTATTTAAAATGTGGGTAGACCAACAAGGACTGCTAGGCATTTCGTGGAGAAATATATATATTAATTTTCAGGAGTAGAGGGGAAAAAAGAACAGACTTCTTTGTTTGATGGGCTTCAACATTTGGGGCAGTATCAGTTTAATATTATAAATTTTCCTTCTGTTCTATTGCCAACCCAGTCACTTTAAGTTTAGCTAATTAAAATTAAGTGTGAAGTTGTACTGCTGTTGTGTAGATATGGTGCCATTCAAACAATTGATTTAGATAATTAAGGAAAGCAAATTTAGTTTAGGAACTCATTCTGAGGCTAAATGCATAGAGGAAAACTGAAATATACCCTCTTTAATCACCCATTCTAACACAGGTTCAGCTGTCAACATATTCTATTGTTAATAGCAGTTGCAGGGTAAGCGGAAGCCTGTGGTAGAGTTTTCTAGCATATTTAACCATAACGCACAAGAATAAAAGAGGTTACATTGATTGCAATATTTCCGGCCATTAGATCACATTGAATAATCTGCCCATGATAATTCTGAACATGTCTTAAATAGGTTTGATACTTTCTTGCAATAATCATTGCTGCTATTTATTCAGTGTCTATTACATACGCAGTAATTATAAATACAAGATCTGACCCACATTGCTTGGATTTGTTCCTTTTTTTTTTTTTTTCTCTCGTTTTTGAGACATAGTATCACTCTGTCTCCCAGGCTGAAGTGTAGTGGTGTGATCTTGGCTCACTGCAACCTCTGCCTCCCAGTTTCAAGCCATTCTCCTGCCTTAGCCTTCCAGGTAGCTGGGGCTACAGGCATGCACCACCATGCCCAGCTAATTTTTTTATTTTTAGTAGAGACGAGGTTTCCCATGTTGGCCAGGCTTGTCTTGAAATCCTGACTTCAAGTGATCTGCCTGCCTGGATCTCCCAAAGTGCTGGCATTACCGGTGTGAGCCACTGCGCCTGGCTGGATTTGTTCTTTATCCTAATTCTTCACATCTTTGAAGACTAGAGGCAAGTTATTTAATTTTTCTGTAATGTCATTTATTGTACACAGTAATAGTTTGTGAAAATAAAATTCAACAATACAGGTTAAAAACTCAGAAAATAAAATGTAACAGAATCATTATCATTACTTTACTTTTCATTTGCATAACCATCCTTCAAGGTAGGAATAGCATCCTTTTGGCAGTGAAGGAACCTTGGGGTTAGAGAAGTGAAGAATCTATAGAAACAAAGTTGATAAGAGACACATTGAAAATCAAAGACAAGACTCACTGCTGAGAAAACTCCCATTCATTCTTCCTATTTCAGCTCATTGACTCTTACAGATTCATCTGTTTATAGAAGCAGTAATGTCTGTGGCCCACACACCAAAGATTCACAGTACCTAACCTGGTTTCCAACTCCCCACAAATTTGATTCATTTGAATTGTGATTTTAACAGCTTACCTGATAAATCTGATGTTATCAGGAAGTTTTGAATTTTATACTCATTTTTTTAAATCTGCAAGGGAATGAGATTTGATCAAATTGTATACAGATGGAGTTATTTTTGGTCAGGGAAGCTCCCAGCACTCTTCAAATTACACATACTGCAAGCCAAAAAAATCATCCATATATCTCTCTGTTAGAGGAAGAAACAAAAAGAACATTAAAATAAGTTCCTAGGAATATCTCAACCGAAGGCTTACTTGGAATTCAAGAAGCAAGTGAAAAGCATTTGGATGCATTTTAAGAGATAATTGCTACCAAATAATTTATAGGTGCAGAGCAATACCCAAAGAGAAAATACCAGTAGTTAAAACCTAGTAAATTAAAACCAGAGAGTCTACATGCCTGGTATCCTGTTTAAGATTAATTGGATCATAGCAGAAAGTGCATATTATGAAGATCAAATACTAGGAGAAAAGTCATAAAGTTTGAAAACATATCAGTGTATTTTCATCCCTGCAGATGCCTTATATTTATTGTTAATGTAAACAGATGTTAATGACATTGTAAGAGCTTTTGAGAGAGGGAGAGAGGGGAGGAGAGGGAGAATGAGAGAGAGAGGATATTTCCCTGCAGATAAAGTAGGAGAAAAATGGATATTAAGAAACATCTTATAGCTTGGATTTTCAAAAAACATATTTTCCAGTCTAAAACAAAAATTAGTTTATTTTCTCTGGATTAGTTCTAAAAACTAATTCCACATTCTGAGGCAAAGAAATGGAATGGCAAGGTGAGGGGAGAGAAGGAGAGATAGGGAAGGAAGGGGAGGTGGTTTGGATTATTGCATCTATTTATTTGTTAACAATGTTACATTTAGTTGGCCAAAGAGTATAATTGCCTTTGAATTATGCTATTTTGAATAAAGCATCATTGTGTTAATGAGATTTTGCTATAAATATTGATGCAAATAGTCAATAAAAAATAATATTTAACTCTTATTTAGGACTCTTGAGTATTTTCTCTTTCATTTTTTTCAATGGATATTGTATCCTACTTCCATTGTAGCTCCCATCACTCTTAATCACACTGAATTATTGAGAGAGTCTATCTCACCCCAAACAATAAGCTTCATGAGAGTGGGAACCATGCATACATCTTCCTATGTGCAGCGTATCATTAATGTTCCATTTATATTTGAGGAATATAAACTCTCAGGATGTGTGAGAACGTCCATGTTTCACCTAGAGCAGGGTTGCTCAGCCTCGGTGCTATTGACATTTTGGGCTAAATAAGCCTTTGTATTGGGGACTGTTCTGTGCTTCATAATGTTTAGTAACATTCTTTATTTCTACTCACCAGAAGCCAGTAGCACCCTTCCAGTCATGAACATAAAAAGTGTCTCCAGATATTGCTTAATATCCTCTAGGGTTAAAATCATCACCAGATGAGAACAATGACTTAAAAAATAACATTTTATTTTAATATACTAAATCGGGTGGTGTGTCCAACTTATTCCTGCCACTGCTATCCGTTCCCTATCACCTCTCTGTCTCTCTCTGTCTCTGTCTCTCTCTCTTTCACACACACACACACACAACACACACACACACACACACTTCACTGAATTTCATATGGCATAACATGATGCCCTGGTTGGGTAGGAGATGGAGTCAGATATGCTTGGAAGTTTGAGTTAGGTAACCTTTTTCTTTCCTCAGGGGAATTTCAATGATACACAAATACTAATACGGCCAAGCAGACACCTTAGAAAGAACTTGCACATTATACATACTTGGTATAAAAATAGGAGTCTGTTTGATAAATACGAAGATGTATACACAAAGGAAGATGTATGCATGGTTCCCACTCTCACGGAGCTTATTGTCTGGGGTGAGATAGACCCTCTAAATAATTACATGGGTGGGATTGGGTGACAGAAACAAATCACAAATAGACCAAGCAGAGGAAGCTCTCCATGAATCAGACTAAATGATAGCATCTGATAGTTCAAGGAAACAACTTGACCCACCCATTACCCAGAAAGCGTGGAGAGTTTTATATGTAAGGAAGAATGTATATAAGCACTAAAAGATCTTTAAATCTTATGCACACAATTTTTTATTAATATTTTTATTTTTGATGAAATTTTATCATAAGACTAAAATACAGAGAAGCAGAAGCTGCTTTTCTACCACCAGAAAAACTGTCAAGACCTTCTTCCAGAGGGTTACAATCATCATTTGGAGGCTGGGAGCATTTTCACTGGCATAGAAGGAGCATATGGACAGCAGTGAACCAGGGGAACTTAATGTTGGAAGGAGCCTTGAGGGGTCTGGGATCAAGGAATAGAGGGAGAGGAAGCCATGAGCAGAAAGGCAAAGGGCAACAGGAAGCTAAAGTAGTACATACAGTCCACAAAGGCTGAATGGGTCAGAAGTCTCACAAAAGATTTCAGTGGTGGGGAGCAGGAGTGGTGGCTCATGCCTGTAATACCAGCACTTTGAGAGGCCAACGTGGGCGGATCATGAGGTCAAGAGATGGAGACAATCCTGGCCAACATGGTGCACCCCATCTCTACTAAAAATACAAAAAATTAGCTGGGCTTGGTGGCACACACCTGTAGTCCCAGCTACTCGGGAGGCTGATGCAGGAGGATCGCTTGAACCCTGGAGGCAGTGAACCTAGATCATGCCATTGCACTCCAGCCTGGCAACAGAGTGAGACTCTGTCTCAAATACAAAACAAAACAAAACAAAAAAACAAATAAAACAAATTAAAAAATTTCAGTGGTGAGATTTGCACCAGAAAAGAAGCCACAATGCAGATGCATGTAAAGGCTCGGGAGACGTGACAGAAATTCTTAGACACCTCTTGAAGTTCTTTCAAAAGGACAGGAGGGGGAAAGAAAACTTGAAAAGGGGTGGTGCTGATTGTTAATTCTCAACGATTTATAACTGAGGTTGAGATAAAGCAGAATATGGTTGCATTTCTCATAAAATTAATCCTAATAATGCAAAGTCTGTTTGCTGTTAGGTAATATATCAATGTATTTCATGGTATTAACACATTAAAGGAGAAAGTTGTACCATCTGAAGAGCTACAGATTTTTGTTTTGTGATTTAACAATCATTCATAATCGAAACAAACAGAATTCTTTTTTTATTTTTAAGCTATTTAAAAAATTAATTTTAAAAACATGGGCCAGGTCTATCTTTTCTTTTTCTTGTTCTTTCTCTGTTATCCAGGCTCACTGCAGTCTTGACCTCTCAGGCTCAAGCAATCCTGCTTTGGCCTCCTGAGTAGCTGGGACTACAGGTGTGTGCCACCACTTCTGGTTATTTTTTTTTTTTTTTTTGGTAGAGATGGGGATTTACCATGTTGTCTAGGGTGGTCTGGAACTACTGGGCTCAAGTGATTCTTCTACCTAACCTCCCAAAGTGCTGGGATTACAGACTTCAGCTGCCTCACCCACCCCAAAATTCTAATAAAACACTTATTAAAGGTAACTGCCTTGTATTAATAAGAAATATTTAACAAAAATATACAGCAAATATCCTACTTTGTGATAAAATATTAGAAACATTGCCTTAACAGTAACCCACAAAGCAAGGATTCTCAGACCCTGCTGTATTCAAAATTTTACTGAACTTCAAAAAATGTAATAAGAAAAGTAAGACAGATAAAAACAATAACTTTAAGGACTGAGAAGTAATGCAACAAAGACTTGTCTTTAGATGAACACAGGATGGGTACCAGAAGTTTCCACAGGTATTGAGAAGTTTCCACAGGTTCTCCTACTGTGGTTCAAATCCATATAACTTACCAAGCTTTTCTCTATAAAACTATGACAATCTTTAGATGCTGAATGTGTACAGTTACAAAAGTGAACAAGCACTGTCCTCTAAGATGCTATATAGTGCAGAGGTTAAGGGGTTCAGTGATTAAAACCTGGAGTCAGAGTTTCAAATTTTGTTTTGCCACCTTAATAACTGTGATCTAGGTTCAAGTTAAATGACTTTTTCAAGCTTCAATTTCCCGGGGTTAAAATGGGAATGACGGTGTTTCATGAAAATATCTGTTGTCAATTTGATCATTTAAGATCGGCTAATTCAAATATCTAACCCTTATTATAGTCGTGTTTCTTTCTTTTGTATTTATTATATTATTTCCATAATGAATTTTAGAACCAGATTATATTGGACAACCTCCTGTTCATTTCCATTCAAAGTTGTCCTTTTAAGTTATTTAACATGATTTGCTATTAATTTATCCCTACTTGATATCTTGACATCTGATTCTAGTATGTTTGTTTTTTCAACACTTTGTAGGTTTTTATATGATGAAAACAATTGTCAGAATACAATTATTGTCAAAATTTATTGTATTCTGATAACACCTGCATTCTTTACTTGGGATTTCCCAAGACAGCATGGAAAAAAGTATATATTTTCTTTTTAGAAATTGTGGATGAATTGAAAAATGGTTTGATTTCCTGCAGATTCATGATAGCAGTTTTCTCAAAATACAATGTTCAAGGCTATCACTGAAATACTTATTTAAACAAAATATAAAATTATGTACAATGTTTTACAAATGTGAAAAATATACAGCAGTATTAAAACTAGACATAAAGCAAAACTATTTTTTCTATTTCTTAATTGTAATTATTTTACAATTATAAAAATAAAATAAAATTGATTATAATTGATGTGAAGCATTGATCATTTACTTCAAAACTCTAAGAATTTAAATCTTCCAAAATAATTTTAAATACTAAAGATATGTTCTTCTTGCCTTTTAGTGAGTAGTAAAAATACCTCTAGAGGAATAAGTGAAAATAGAACAATACCTTTCAAAGATGGAACCAAGATACTCTAGAGTGGAGTAGTTCTTTGCTTTGGTAATATATAATTTTGTCTCAAGAAAACAGAGAACTGGAGAAAAAAAGCAGGGAAGTATTTAAAAGGTAGTTTATATTTTTTCTCCTATTGCCATTTACGAAAAGAATGGAAAAAGAAATGGAAAATACAGACAAGCAGGTGGACCTGAGGCCTGCTCTCAGGCTCTTGCCCCATTTGCTTTTGGTAGAGATGGATCTTCTCTTTAAAAGGCAGCAGATGTGCATGGGCTGCCTGCACTTGCAGGCAGATGGACAGAGGAAGGGGTGCTTAGCACAGAATTCTCAGACGTAAGCAGTCTGTAAATCTGCTGTGCCTTAAACATGTTCTGTTAAATGTTCATGTCCCTATATAATTCTACAAAGTGCTTGCCCAAAGCCTAATCTCAGTTCCAGCCATGGCAGCCCCCAGCCATGGGTAAGCCTGGTCATATGTCCATGGCAGATGGTGATCATTTTATGGTAGTCTGGTTTACTCCTGTTTTATACAGGGTTATAGTGTTTCAACATTCGTTAGGTTCTGATGAAGGACAACACAATGACCCCAGGATAGATGAAAGGTAGAAGAACTCTTTCTAACTTGTAGCTCTGAAGGAGAGAAGGCTGCCGCACAGAGCCACACAGGGACTTCTACCCAGGGAAAAGGTAATAGCCAGCTGGAACGGTAGGAGGTGGCTTATCTACATATGGCAAGCAGGAAGGGGTTGCTAGGTTTAGTAGCCTTCATGTATATGGATGCTTTGCATAATTCCATGGACCCTAATAAAAAGGGGATGTCCCCAGATATTTAGCACCTGGAGACCTCTGGCAATTGGGTGTGTGTATTGTTAACTTGGAATCGTTAAAGCCCAATAAGGGAAGTGGCTGAGAATCATGCTTAGCAAATTGCCCATGAAGGGTAATTAAGAATTCTTAGCCACGATCCCAAACTTGGGCCAGGACAACACTTGTGAAATATTATATTACACACATGTGGTTTATCTTTAGAAATAGATACAAATTGTCTATAGATACTAACTGCCTAGAGTTTGGCTTAATATTTTAAATCATGATCATCTCTGCTCTTATTGCCTTTGGCCAGCACACAGATTTTGTGCCTTTGTGCACCGCAGATTGGCAAACTATGGTGCCTGGTAAAGAATTTTCCATATATTCCCCTTTCCCTGCACATGCATAGCCTCCCCCATTTCTACATCCCCCATTGGAGTGACATATTGGTTAATAACTGATGAAACTACATTGACACTTCATTATCACTCAAATTCCATAGATTACATTAAGGTTCACTCTTGGTGTTGTACATTCTATGGGTGTAGGCAAATGTATAAATGTATAATGTAACACAACCACCATTATAGTATCATACGGAGTAGTTTTACTGCCCTAAAAATCTTGCTGCACTCCATTTATTCATCTGTCCTTCTTCTTATCCCCTGGAAGCCACTGATCTTTTTACTATCTCCACAGTTTTACCTTTTCCAGAATGTCATATAGTTAGAACCACATAGTATAGCTTCTTTTAGATAGTAATATGCATTACTTTTCCCCCATGTCTTTTCATGGCTTGATAGCTTATTTCGTTTTAGCACTGAAAAATATTCTATTGCCTGGATGTACCAGTTTATTAATCCATTCACTTACTAAAGGACATACTGGTTGCTTCCAAGTTTGAGGAATTATTAATAAAAATGCTATAAACATCCCTGTATAAGTTTTTTTATGGATATAGTTTCAACTCTTTTGAGTAAATACCAAGAGTGCCTGAATACTGGATCATCAGGTAAGGGTGTGATTGGTTATGTAAGAAACTGCCCATCTGGATGCCACAGTGACTGTACCATTTTGCATTCCCACCAGCAGTAAATAAGGGTTCCTGTTGCTCCACATCCTGGCCAGCATTTGATGTTGTCAGTGTTCTGGATTTTGGCCATTTTATAGATGTGTGGTGATATCTCAATGTTTTAATCTACATTTGTCTGATGACATATGATGTGGAGTATCTTTTCATATGCTTATTTATAATTTTTTGTTTCATAATTTTTTACACACAAATATGTGTGACTTATTGAACAAATATTCACATGACTTCTTACCAACAGTAGGGGTTATCATGATGTGGGTTACATGGTTTTGTTTTTGTGTCTGTGTGGGTGCATGTACATGTATATGTGTCCATGTGTACAAGTTACACCCAGAGGCCTATCCTTCAGAGCCCTCTACTTTAGTGGGTCAATTGAATCCAGCTCTCTGTTTTTACACTTGAGGTTTAAAACATATTAGGTATTTAACATTCTCTGATTATTTATTCAGTTTTTTAATGTATTTAGTATTATATATATCCCTTCTATTCTATTCACATTATTCCAGCAATAGGATAACCTAGGCCCCCTGAAGTACTGTTCAGGATACAATACTGAACAGTTGTTGGAAGATGGTAGCTTATTTTTCATTTGTTCACAGTTTTAAACACATGATATTAATTTTTTAATTATGTGTTTTAAACTTCAACTGTTTTTCTTTACTGGATCTTAGAGGCCTGAAGTTGATAAAATATTATTTTAAAAATAAAATATGATGCTTTGTAGTTAGATTTTAAAAAAACAATCATGTTTGATGCCATCAATCAAGATATAATTATGTAAAAATGAAATCTAAATTGATATGAGGGAGATAATCTTTATACTTGACAATGTGCTTTTCTAATAAAATTTTCAAAAAATAAAAGTGTAGACATCCCTCCAAGACCATTTTTATGTCTAATCCTGTAGAAAAATATGCAGATATATACAGACATCTTGTCATATTGAGCATCATCAAGTTGGCGTGACACTGAACAGGCTCTGTCGAGTCTATGTATATGAGTGCTATTGGGGAAAGTGTGGGAGACACTTTAATGTACAGATAATTCTGGTTTTACTATTGCCCACTAACTTCTTAAGTGTGGGTAGAATACTAGAAAGAAAGAGAAAAATAATTTTCAAAAAACCTTGGAAGAGAGAAAACCACAGACAATCCTGACTACCTTGAAATGGATGGGTCAGCAAGCTGTGGGGTGTCCAAGACTAAGACACACAGTCATTTTCACTAAAATACTAATCCCAGCAGCACACTAAGTGTAAATCTAGTCACTTACTATTCAGTGGCATTAATAAATCAAATTATCCAATGACAACTGTGAAAAATTATATTTTTCTTTTATAAAAAAGCTCACAGAAATATTTGAACAGTTGGCAAATTAGAAAAAAAAAGTTGCAAATCAAATTCTAGCAGATTGTGTGAACTTGACCTTTCCTTCCCCATTATCCTGCCACTGTAAACTGGTAAAACACACATAACACTTATAGAAAAGACTGACAAGACCACATAAAAGAAAAATAATTTCCCTCACCTCTAAGTCCTCTCAAAAATGTCACTTATTTTGATCTCACATTCAATGAAATACCAGTTTTCCCAGCGACTCAATTTCCCTTGTGTGTATTTCATTTCCAAACCAAACATTTGGCATAATTTTGGTTAAGAAGGTTACCTTCACCATCTTTCGTTTCTAAGCACTACTGCTATGAAATTAGATTATAAATTACTACCCCTATGGTATATGAGTTAATGCAGTGTTGTGTTATAAAGGATGTCAAGTATTTCTTTTATAATTGTGCCATTCTATAGGGAACTTCAGTAAGTGAATCATTTGTGAGAAAGACAAACTCAATTTGTCTATTCAACAGTAAATTTAATTTTAGAGAATTAAACATTTATTCATGTTAAAAACTTCTAATGAGAACTTACTACATTCCGGAGACAATACTGAGAGCACAAAGATAAATAAAACAAAGATCCTACCCTTTGGGAACACACATCAGAATAAAGGAGAGAGAAATGTGACTAATCTGAATACAGGCTGTCTTGCTCACGAATGATTCCCAGTACGTCCACAGCATCTGGTAGAAGTTCAGCGATATTTTTTTAAATGTGTTAACAGAAAACAAAATAAAAGTTCTTGTAGGAACAATATCACAGAGAGTTATACATAGGAGTTTTCTGAAGGTGATAGGGATAGGGAATAAGGATTTGTTTAAAATGAATGCGCTCAGATTTGCTAAACGAACAGATCATTATTTTTGAGGAGGGTACACAGTTGAAAGAAGATGATGAGGAGGAAGGTTAAACTACACAACCAAGGAATCCAGTTAATACACCAGAAAGGGCCCAAATAATATGTTTATAAGAGATTAAAAATGATACAAACAAACAAAGTAGTGGGTCTTTATATTGAGATACTAAGCTCTGAGGAGCAGGGACTGTGTCCACTCTGTTCACTAGTGTATTCCCTGGGGCTATGAAGTGCCTTCAGCATAGAAGGTACTCATTAAATATTGTCAGATGAATGAATGAAAACAATAATTGACATTTACAAAGGCCTTACTATGTTCTTTCTATTATCTATGTTTATCCTCAGCAGTTCTATGAGGCATTTTCCATATTTACCCCCAGGAAACTCAAGGGAAGAAAGGAAAAATAACATGCACGAATTTTCCCAGCAAAGTAAGATTGGAGCTGGAATGTAAAACTCGGGGTTGCAGATGCCAGTATTGGGGCTGTATATCCCACTAATTCAAATAGAGATGTCTGTACATTTTTGTATCCTAATTTTCTTACTATTACCTAAAGCTGAATCAACTTATGCATGACTCCCTTATATTTTTGCAAGTACTTTCTAATTCATGATGTATCTGCATTGCCTAATATTCCAGTTACTAAGGCTGTGTGACAAATTATCACAAAATGTGTGGCTTACAATAATAACAACATTCATTTTATTCATTAATATGCAATCTGGTCAGGTTTTGGCAAGAATAGGTCCTCTCAGCTCTGCCTGGCAGCAGCTGTGTTGGTTCAAAGGCTGTGATTATCTGAAAGCTTGATCACTCTCATGTCAGGATGGCAGCAAGGCCTTAGCTGGGACTGTCAGCTGGAACAACTATGCTCTCTCCATGTGGCTTGGGCTTCCTCAGAGCATGGGAAATGGGTTTCAAGGGTAAACATTCAGAAACACAGAGAGAAGAGAAACAGATTGAAAGAGAGATGCAGAGCAAGAGCAAAAGAGGAAGAGGAAGTAACTCTGCCGCCTAGCATAAGTTAGCCTTGGAGTCATACATCTCTATTACCACTGTCTATCCATTAGGATGAATCATTAATGCCATCCAATGCTCACGAGGAGAATTAAACTGCATCTTTTTATTGAGAAGTTGCAATGTTTAGAAGACTACTTGGAACAATAAATACTACTGTGAACATTTTTGAAAAACTCAACCTGTCCGATCAACCGTAAAACAAATAGGAAATTCCTTTAGAAAATGGAATATAGATTCTTCAAATTCATGGAAAAGAGTAATTCTTAATGTCTTGATAATATCAATATCTTACATTAATAATTTATTCAGTGTTAGTATTTACTTAATCCTCATAGATCCAGTTATTATTTCTATTTTAAGGTTACAGAAATGGAGGCACAGAGAAGCACAGCAACTTGCCCCGTGTTAACACAGCTAGTAAGGGATGTAGCCGGCAATCAAGCCAAGGCAATTTACTTGTGCTATTAGATGCCACTTTACTGCCTTTCTAAGAGGAGTCTTGGAAAAAATAGTCATTGGCCAGTTGCGGTGGCTCACGCCTATAATCCCAGCACTTTGGGAGGCTGAGGCAGGAGGATCACTTGAGACCGGGAGTTTCAGACCAGCCTGGCCAACATGGTGAAACCTCATCTCTACTAAAAATACAAAAATTAGCTGGGCATGCTGGTGCACGCCTGTAGTCCCAGTGACTCAGGAGACCAGGCAGGAGAATTGCTTGAACTTGGGGACGGAGGTTGCAGTGAGCCGAGATTGCACCATTGCACTCCAGCCTGGGTGACAGTGAGACTCCATCACAAAAAAAAAAGAAAAAAAAAAAAGGAAATAGAGTTCTTACTCTTACTCTACAGACAATTTTCACACTTTGATCTTTCCTCCATACAATTTCCTTTCATTCACATGTTCTAGACATTACAAACTGGTTTGGTTATACTGGCAATGTGTCCACTTAAAATATCGACATAAAGAAACTCCATTAAGCAACTGAATTTCATGGGGTTTTTTGGCAAAGAAACTCATTTTATGAGCAGTTTCAGCAAATAAATATATATGTAGTTCATTAATACTCAAAATGTCAACAAATATTAAAGTGTAAGATATAAAGAAAAAGCACAAGACAGATTTGAATTTTTTTCTAAAAACAAATATTGTATATGATAGAATGTAAACTCCTTACTTCAAAAAGATCAGCTCCTATATGAAAATAACAATATATATTAAGGAAGTGGTTGGGGAATGTTTGAACAAGATAAAGATATATCCTATTCTTGTTTGAAATGGTTAAGAATCTTCTTGAAATATCTGCTCATAGTGTTCTGATTGTATACTGTTGTGTCCTCAAATATAGTTTTTATTTTTTAGCTGAATAGGATTATTCTTTATCAAAGCACTACCGTAATTTAAAAAATAATACATTATTAAAACTATTAAAATCTGGATAATTGGCATCACTGCAAAGTAATGTTAAAATCCTAGTTTCTCAACACAGTATTCATGATTATTATTATCATAAAAAATCACTTAATGAATTTCTTTTTGCATTTTACACCTATATAAATTTAAAAAGCAATAGTCTTTTCCTTGTAAATTCTCATCATGCAAATTAGACATTTCTGCTTATCTGTAGAAATTTTGCAAAGATCCATGGCATTCATGGGCTTTTTAATTAAAAGAAAAACACTTATCTATACCTGGCTAATTTAAAAAACCCTAAACTTTTGGCATATTTTTAGTAAACAACTTGATTGTTTTATCTACAACTTATCATCTACCCAGTGTGAAAATTTATCATCTGTGATTTGAGATTTAAATACTCGTGTAAATATATAGTGTTTTAGCTTGACGTAAATATGTTATATTAATGGGTTAACATTGTTTAACATATGTTGGTTGTATATCAAAATGATTTGGTCCCCTTTAAAATGTCAGATTGTTGAATCACTTTTAGAATATTCCAGTAATTCACTCAGACAACCTGGGTTTTAGGTGAGATGGATAATAAGAAACAGCTGGATCAGCTATTCTGCTATCAAGAGACATCATCGTAAAAGAAGGAGGTTTATAGACCCAAGTACATAAAATGTTAGAATGACAAAGTACCACAGAGATTGTATAACCAAACTGACACCTTTTAAGGTTGAGAAAAATGAGGTCAAGAGAATGACTTACCCAAAGTCACATAGTAAGTTAAGTGTTAGAGTCAGCATAGAATCAAAGTCTCTGTTTTCCACAAGGCATCATCTTCTACATCCTACCATCTGCAATATGGACTGCAGGAAAACTCAAAAAAAGGTGTGTGTTTTTTCTAGTACTATTTTACTTGCTCTGGGGAAAAACAAACAACAGCAGCAAAACATGCACAGAGTGTCTTTGTGATATTAACTCTCAAAAAGCATCATGAAAGAATCTGACAAAATTAACTCCAAAGCTGTAGTTAGTTCCAGACAAAAGTACATTTTTGGATTAGCTACAACACTTAACCTTAAACTATTTGACAGTATGTACAGGCTTGTAGTGCTTATAAGTTGTAGTACATTGAATAATAACCACCCCAAAATATCAAGACCTAATCCCTGGAATTTGTAAATATTGTCTTATTTAGGAAAAGTCTTTGCAGATGTGATTAAATTAAGAATTTTGAGATGAGGAGACTATGCTGGAATATCTGGGTGGACCCTAAAAGCTATCACAGATGTCCTTAAAGAGAGAAGCAGAGGGAGACCAGACACAGAGGAGAAGACAATGTGAAGAAGGAGGCGGAGATTAGAGGGATGAAGCCACAAGCCCAGTGTATAATCAGAGTTCTCCAGAGAAGCAGGATGAATAGAATGTATATATAAATGTATACAGAGAAAGAGACTTATTTTAAGGGATTGGCTTGTGTGATTGTGAAGACTTGGTATATTAGTTCATTTTCCTGCTGCTGATAAAGACATACCCAAAGCTGGGCAATTTACACAAGAAAGAGGTTTAATAGACTTACAATTTCACATGGCTGGGGAAGCCTCACAATAATGGTGGAAGGCAAGGAGAAGCAAGTCACATCTTATGTGGATGGCAGCAGGCAAAGAGAGAGAGCTTGTGCAGGGAAATTACCCCTTACAGAACCATCAGATCTCATGAGACTTACTATCATGAGAACAGCACGGGAAAGACCTGCCCCCATGATTCAATTACCTCCCACTAAGTCCCTCCCACAACACAGGGGAATTCAAGATGAGATTTGAGTGGGGACACAGCCAGACCATATCACTTGGTGAATTCAAAATCTACTGGGTGAGGTCATCAGGCTGGAGACTCAAGAAACAGTTTTAGTTCAAAGTCAAAAGCAGTCAGGATGGAGAGCCAGGAAAAAAGCAATATTACAGATGAAATGGAAAGGCCAATAATCATATGCCGCTTATTATTTACTGAGTAAATAATCAAAATGAGTATAAATCCATTTCCTCAAGAAAATGCTTTTAATCATTAGAAACAATGTTTTTGTTGATACATGTTGTTATTCAATAAACTGTTACAGTTGTTTTGAAATGGTAAACCCGTGCCAGTGAGTAAACTGAAGCTGAGACAAACTAAAAGCCATAGGTAAAATAAAAGTTACTGGTAGACTTTCCTCTTATGAGAGAGGTCAGACTTTTGGGTTTTTTTCAGGCCTTGCACTGATTGCATAGGGCCCACACACACGAAGGAGAGAAATCTGCTTTACTCAAAATCTACAGATGTAAATGCAAATCTTAGACAAATGCACCCTCACAGATACATCTAGAATAATGTTTGCTGGAAGCTGTGGCTCCATCAAGTAGACACACAGAATTAGACATCATACCCAGGATTAACCACTGGAAGCTAAAAGAGACAAGGAACAGATTCACTCCTAGGGAACCTGGAAAGATTTTTTTTTATGTTTTACTTTTCTAGTTTTTTGTTTTTCTAAAGAAACTATATTTTAAAAATCAAAATCAACTGTATGAATCTCTAAATATATGATGGGAAACATCCTGGGGTACTTGGCATTCCAGTTCCCATAATCTTTTGCCCCATTTTATCAATCACTGCTATATTAATAAGGATTTTTTTTTTTTTTTTTTTTTTGAGATGGCCTTTTGCCCAGGCCAGAGTGCAGTGGCACGATCTCGGCTCACTGCAAGCTCCGCCTCCTGGATTCACGCCATTCTCCTGCCTCAGCCTCCCGAGTAGCTGGGACTACAGGCGCCGCCACCACGACTGGCTAATTTTTTGTATTTTTAATAGAGATTGGGTTTTGCCGTGTTAGCCAGGATGGTCTCAATCTCCTGACCTCGTGATCCGCCCACCTCTGCCTCCCAAAGTGCTGGGATTACAGGCGTGAGCCACCGCACCCGGCCAAGGATTTTTAATAGTAGTTCAATAAGAGTCAAAGTGTCTGAGTAAAAATGAGTAAAACTACACTTCTTCAAGAAAATTCCTTTAATCATTAAAAACAATGTCTTATTGATGCATGTTGTTATTAAATAAACTGGTATAATTGATTTGAAATGGTAAACCAGTACCAGTGAGTAAATTGAAGTTGATTCAAACCAAAAGCCACAAGTGGGAAGTTATACCACACAAACACACACACACACAGACACACACACACACAAATATTTATATATTGGTTTGTCATTTAGAATAGTGCCTGGCACAGAGTAAGTGCTACCTGTAAATTTATTAAATATGTAAATAAATCATTTAAAAATACCATTTAGAATAAATAAAAATTAAAAATACAGCTAGAAATAAATTCCATAAAAAATGCAAAATAACCATTTAAAAACTTTTAAAACTTTATAGTAATTGAAGAATAATTAAACTATTGAGAGATGCAACATTTTTTTTAACTTTTATTTGAAGTTCAGGGGTATAAGAGCAGGTTTGTTACATAGCTAAACTTGTGTCGCGGGGGCTTGTTGTAAAGATTATTTCATCACCCAGGTGTTAAGCTTAGTACCCATTAGTTATTTTTTTATCCTGTCCCTCCTTCCACCCTCCACCCTCCAAAAGGCTCCAGGGTGTGTTGTTCCTCTCTATATCTTCATGTGTTCTCATCTTTTAGCTCCCACATGTAAGTGAGAACATGGGGTACTCAGTTTTCTGTTCCTATGTCAGTTTGCTAAGGGTAATGCCCCCCAGCTCCATCTGTGTCCCTGAAAAGGACATGATCCCCTTCTTTTTCATGGCTGCATAGTATTCCATGGTGTATATGTACCACATTTTTTAATCCAGTTTATCATTTTTAACCCATTTATCATACAAATCCAGATGGGCATTTAGGTTGATTCTATGTCTTTGCTATTGTAAAGAGTCGAGATGCAACATCTTTATGGATTTGAAAATATAATTTGATAATGAAGTTGCTTTCTACCAAAATCATCTACAATCCAATTCTAGTCAAAATCCCTGTGGGAATTCATGTAGAACCTGTAAAGCAAATTCTAAAATTTAGATTGAACAGAAAAAAATCAAGAAACTCTAGAAAACAATTATCTTAGAGGACTCATTGCCAGATAACAAGCATATTATAAACCTATAATAATTAGAAAAATCTTAACCGTCATGTATTACTTGTGGAAATGTAAAATGGTACAGCCACTTTATTAAACAGTTAACTTTACAAAAGTTAAACATGAATGACCATATGATTCAGGAATTCCATTCCTAGGAATATATCCAAGAGAAATGTAAACATATGCCCACACAAAAACTTGCACATGAATATTCATAGCAGGATTATTTATAACATTGGGAACAACCCAGTGTTCATCAGCTGATGAATAGATAAATATAAGGCAGTATATCCATACAATGGATGTTATTCAGCAATAAAAATGAATGAAGTACTGCTACACGCATGGATCAATCTTGAATACATTATCCCAAATAAAAGAAGCCGCTTACAAAAGACCACATATTGTAGTTGTAGGATTCAATCTATATTAAATGCAGAGACCAGGGAAATCTATAAAGAAAGTAGATTAGTGGTTTCTTAGGCCTGGAGTAAGGTATAGTAGTGGATAGAAAGGGTTGAGGAATAGGTGCTAATGAGTATGTGGTTGTTTTAAGAAGGATAAATATATTCTAAAAGTAGATTACAGTGATTGTTACACAATCTTGTGAATAAACTAAAAATCATTGGATTGTATAGTTTAAATGGATGGCTTGTATGATATGAGAATTATACCCCAATAAAGTAATACTCCTGCATAGGTAAACTAAAAGAATAATTAAACAGAATAGAGAGCCCAGAAACAAAAGCACTCATATACTTAAACTTGATTTATTATACCACTGGGTTTTCAAATCACATGTAAAAATAGGTAATAATCAGTAAATGGTGTGAGAACAATTTGTTACTCATATGGGAAAAATATGAAATTGAATTCTTATCTTACACTCTACAAAATATTTTATTCCACAGAGATTAAATAAGTAAATGCTATAGACAAAACTGAAACATTTTGAAAAAATTATAGAGCATCTTTATTTCTTTGGAATATTAAAGAAAGAGCAAGGCGTGGTAGCTCAGTCCTGTAATCCCAGCACTGTGGGAGGTTTAGGCAGGCAGATTGCTCGAGCTCAGGAGTTCGAGACCAGCCTGGGCGACATTATGAAACCCCATCTCTACAAAAAATATAAAAAAAAATTAACCAGGCATGGTGACATGCACCTATAGTCCCATTACCTGGGGGGCTGAGGCAGGAGGATCCCTTGACCCTGGAAAGTTGAGCCTGCAGTGAGCTGAGATCATACCACTGAACTCAAACCTGGGGGACAAAGTGAGACCCTGTCTCAAAAAAGAAAGAAGAAAGAAAGAAAGAAAGATCACTAAAGAACTAAATGTTAAAAGCATAAAGTTGACAAATTTTGCTATATCAAAATTAAGAACTTCTGATCACATTATGATACCACCATAAAGTTGAGGATAAGGCACAGACTAGAATATTTACAGCATACATGTAAGTGACGAGAGAATTAGTATTTAAATGAATGGTGTATAAATATACCATTATACTCCAAATTATTATTAATATTAGTATCTAAATAAATCATAGTATAATTAGTATCCAAATAAAACAAATTAACGAATAATGAATAAGCAAAAGACTAATACCATGATAAAAAATGTGAAAAGATATAAACTGGAAATTCACAGAATTAGAAGCTGGAATGGCTGATAGAAGGATGACAATTCTTAGACCTTATTACTAATTTTGAAAACTCTTAAAACTGCAAGGAGTACATCCATTGGTCTGGCAAATATTATGAGACCAGGTCTTCCCAAATACTGGTGCCAGTATGGAAAATGTGTATTTTCATGTGCTGTGGAGGGCATATAAATGGTTATAGATACTCTGGAGAAGGATTTTGAATTATCTCGCATATTTGAAGATGTTCATAACTCATGCCCCAGCAATTTCTCTCTTACGTGTATTCCCTAAATTAGTTCTTGTGCACCAGAAGATGCTCATGAAAACATGCATGCCACTTTGGTTGGAACACTGAGAAAATGTAGAAAGTCAATAGACTCACAGTGGAGTACTATAATGTGGTAGCATGGGCGAATACCTCAAGAATAATATTGAAATGTAACAGGAGGCCTTAGAATAACACAAAAGGCAAAATCATATTTCTATGTCCCTAAATATTTATTTTAGGGACATAGAAAATGTGGAATGTAAGGAAAAGATATGGGACCAAGGTCAGGCATATTCTACACCTCGGAGTTGCTGGTAAAGCTATGTTGTGGATAAGTGGATGTTTGTTTTTATTTTTATTGTTTTAAAAAAGCAAGTAATGGTTTATATAATCTTTTGCATATATAATTATTACGAAAAGAAAAATTTTATTTGTATAGAGATTTCTCAGTGGAGAGTAAGGAGGTAAGTTTTTTGTTGTTATTTTTGTTAGTTTGTTTGAGAGACAGGGTTTTTCTCTGTGTCTGTCTCCCGGACTGGAATGCACTAGCAGGATCCTAGACTGTAGCTCACTGCAGCCTTGATCTCCTGGGCTCAAGCAATTCGCCCTCCTCAGCCTCAGCCTCTCAAAAGTGCGGGATTGTAGGTGTAAGCCATCATACCTCGCCTTTTTTTTTTTTTTAATTCATTTTAGTAACTCAAGAATTTCAGTCTATTTACTTCATTCATCTTTGAAATTGGTAAAACTATCTAAACAAATATTAAATTACATGTGAGATTTAATCTAATTTAATGTAAAAATTTTATTAAAACTACTTGATGTTTTCTATTTTGGGGTAATTTTTCAATGAAAATTTTTAAATGTTACTTTACAAGGCTAGATAAAACACTTCTGTTCATTAAGATAAATTGCTAAACCATATTTCAATTTTATATCTTCCTCTATATCATAGAGTTTTTTTGAAAAAAGACAGGTCTTGCTTTATTGCATATTTTAATTTTATTTCTTCCTCTATATCATAGAGTTTTTGGTTTTTTGGTTTGTTTGTTTGTTTTTAAAGACAGGTTTTGCTTTGTTGCCCAGGCTGGGGTGCAGTGGCATGATCACGGCTCACGATAACCTCCACTTCCCAGGCTCAAGCAATCCTCCCTCCTCAGCCTCCTGAGTAGCTGAGACAATAGGTATGCTGTTTTATTTCTTAATACTACCTTTATGGTGGAGGTTTCTTAATAGCACCTATAAGGTGAAAACCTTCTGCTGCTGCCTTCCTGGTGCGTCAGAATGGACAAACAGCCCTGGGGCTAGGTGTCTTGCAGACCCCAACTTTCTCCTTAATTTATAAATTACTATAGAGGACATTTATCATGTTTTTATTTAAATATTTCCACTTAAAAAACTCCATCAGAGAAAAGTAAATCTAATATAAATTAACTCCAGTCCATCTTTTTAATAGTCACTCTTTAAAATTCTCAATAGAATGTTTCCATAAAACCAGTTTTACTAGAAGGTGTGATAAGAAAGTAAATTTTAGTTTTGATTGCTTTAGAATATAAAGTCCGCTCAACATTTCATTCATTAATTTTAATTATACCATTTGTAAGTAGTTTATGGTAGACTGGCCCTGAGCCAGACTCCTGTGTGCACAGGCATTGCACTTCAGTGATGATGTTTCTCCTTTCCACATGTCGTATCAAGAAAAGGAGACTACTCTACTCTTGTGATCTATTTTGAACAATATCAGGCTTATTACTGGGCTTTACCAGTTTTTCAGAGCATTGATTTTCTACTCTACTGAATATAGAAATCGTATCTCTATATAGGGTCCATTTTTAATAGAAGGACCAATAAGTGTCTGAGTTCAAACGGGTCTATAAAGAGAAGGGTTGACAGTCAGTCAACACAGATTTATATACGAAGGGAGATAAAAAATGAAAAAGAATATAAGCAAGAGAGAAGAAGAGATTGAGAGACATTAGTTTTATTTTTGTTCTGTTATGAAGAGCTATTTCTTTTCCATAATTTCCCAAAGCTGAACTCATTCATTCATTTATTCACTGATTTAATGAACACGTTTGGAGAAACTACTGTGAATCAGGGAATTGTGTTAGGTACCACTGCAAAATTTCTTAAAAGTTTTCCAAAAAGTTTCTCTCTAATATTACTTGATATAAAAGGTTTAAAGGCTATGTAACTTTAATAAAGGGACTGATGAAGGTTAAACAAGTTTTTTACTACAGAACTTGCATAAATTGTTGAAAGGACATATAGCCTAAACAAAGGGGTTGAAGAATGTTAAACAAGTTTGTTTATTGCAGACTTTCTCATGACCTTTAATTTATAAGTATGAGTTATAAATCTCCAAAAGAAGCATATTCTATGCAGATTTTTCTAAGAATATTTCATTGAATAATCATTTTTATGTTTGTTTTTCATTTTAGGTTCATTTTAAGCAATGAAAAAAAGACGTGAAAATGATTATTCAATCAAATATTTTAAGCATTTAACCCTGAATATGAGTTTAAGATAGGAAGCTGCTCTTTGTAGATTCACAATTCTAAATATAAGTGACAGGTGGGAAGAGGAGGCTTGGTTTTGTTCTTTTGTTTTTGTGTTCATAGTTTTATTTTTGGAAAACACCATGTTTCCATTAAATATTTAATATCCTGTCTTATCAAAGTGGTCATTTGGTTTTCTGGGGTTTCTTTCTAGCTTTATTGGGTATGATTGACAAAAATTTAAGATGTACAGTATTTAATGTATGTACATGTTGTGAAATGATTACCAAAATAGGACTAATTAACATATCCATCACTCTAAATAATTACCTTTTTGTGAGTGTTATTTAATACTAACAATTTTAGCTTTTGTATTTAATGGTTCTTCATACATACTAATTTATGCAGCAATTATTTATTATATGTTATTATATACCAGACACTAAAAATAGACAATACATTTTTGTAATAATTTTGCATTTTTTAAACTTAAATTATATCTTTAACCTACAGAGTGTCATGGCTTCTTTAGGAGCTTAAATGGCTTTAATAACATTCGTTGATAAATTGAATCATTTCTGTGACACGTATCGTAATAATTCAAGTAAAATTTGAGTGTAATTGAAAAATCTCATATCAGTAAATATCCATTTTCATTACTCTTTAGCAAAAAGAAAAAAAAACTGCTTTAAAAACAGTTGCTTACAAATTCTATGACTGTATCTGAAAATTTGGAAAACAACACTTAACTAAATATATTCTTTATGTTTCTGCTATAGAAAAAGAGAGAGATTGAAGAAGAAACAAATAATATTTTAAAATGTGTATCTAAGCTGTATTTAAGCTCCCATGATGAGGGGAGAAATGTTTTTATAATTAAGAAGAAAGTACGGAAACCATATGACCTCGTTAATCACCTTTTGCCAAAATCTCGAGTCATTTTAAAAATAGTCTGTGCCCAAGACATGAATATGCCTATAACAGTCAAACTCTTAACTTTCTGCTAAATTGCCTAAAAATAGTCAAAAACCCTGCAGTTAAAAGGTTGTAAAAGTGAGCCTATTAAAAATAATAAACTAGGATCTATTTAATTATATTATTGTTAGTAACTGCCATTGAAAAACAAGAGCAGGATAGTATCTGAATAAGCATTAGATTTAAAAGGGGGAGATGGGCTAATGAAAAATTACCTCATTAGCAATGAGTAATAACATAATTTGCAAACATTTATATGTGACCCAAGGAAAACAAATGTGGAAGGGTAGTTTTCTAATCTGGTTAGACCTGGCAAAACTTTGTTTAGACTAGAGCAAAATGTGAATCCTTTCCAGGCTTTGAAGCTGAGTCAACACAGAAAGAAGGAAGTGTAGATTTATTTTGGACAATTCGTTATAATTTGGATTATTATAGAACCTTTTCCAAAGTTCACTGCATAATTTGGACTTCTTTTTTACTCACTCTGTATAATTTGCGTATCTAGAACTAAAGAAGGTGTAAATGGTACCAGAAGGGTTATGGGGGGTATTCAAAAGTCAATCACGTTCGTTTAAAAACAAAAAATCCAAAAAACTATATGTTCAAAAATAAAGAAATTGACACATGCACACTAATTTTATTTCTCAAAAAATAATCTCTATTTTAAGATTGGCATGGAGAAATTAGCTTTTAAACAAAAACTGGGACATATAGTTTAACAATCCATGTCTTCCATGTGAATTATTTATAAGAACAGTTTTGCAGTGTTTTAAAATTGAACCAATTTAGTTATACAATTGGCAAATCACATTTATTAAAAATTATCCACTTTCAACCAGAATATAAGCCTATCATGTATAAGAAAAATGTGGTATTCAACTTGTTATCATCAGATTCTAGAGCCTTGCATATAGATTTTGTACAATTAATCTTTTCAATTGTTGAATGAAATCTTATAGGTAATTAGAAATTTACTGGAAAACCCAAACTGTTTGGTCCATTTACATTTAGGCAGTAGAGTCAGGTTTCAAATAAACCCTTCTGTATTACCATAATGGTCTTTGTTTGTTGGTTGGTTTGTTTGTTTTGAGATGGCGTTTCACTCTTGTTGCCGAGGCTGAAGTGCAATGGTGCAATCTCAGCTCACTGCAACCTCCACCTCCCGGGATCAAGCGATTCTCCTGCCTCAGCCTCTCTGGTAGCTGGGATTATAGGTGCCTGCCACCATGCCCGGCTAATTTTTTGTATTTTTAGTAGAGGAAGGTTTCACTGTGTTGGCCAGGCTGTTCTCAGACTCCTGATCTCAGGCTATCCACCCGACTCAGCCTCCCAAAGTGCCACAGTGTTTTTTGAGAAGACCTTTCCTTTTATATTGTGTGAAGAATTACTACAGTTATCCATTTTACACAGCTCATGTCTAAATGCAGCAAGGGAATGGACCAGGACAGAGTTAAATTGGACCATACACAGTGTCATTGCAGTAGTTTTTACAAATGAGCATGTGCTATTGCTTGATCTATAAAGCTTCAGCATTCTCTATTATCTTGAAACCTGGAGGAGGAAAAGCCTGGAATTTAGTTCTGTCAGTCTGTCAGGATTTCAAGACCACGTGCCATTCCTATACCTCTCCCTGCTCTTCTTCTGAATTTTTGGACATTGGGCAAGAGAATTTTGTGACCCTCTTTAATTGGAAAAACTATTCCCAACTATATCTTCTGTATCGACTGTCTCTCTTTTGATGTTACTTGCTCTGATTTAAGACAATGGCACTTTTTTATGAAAACAAACTTGACCACTCTGCATTCTATTTTTCCTTTGTTTTTTAGTGTCTTTAGAATAATTCAAACTAAAAGGATCTTATTCTAGGTAAAGGAAAGTCTACTATGAACCATGCTAATTGAAAAGCACTCAACTGTTCATCAATCTTACCACCAGGTCTCCAGATACAGAGAGATCTCTATTGATAACATGCTCCTGGAGATGAACTTTAAAATATTTAACATAATGGCAATGGTCTAGCTTAGAACAGAGAATATCTAATCCCAGTTTTCCTTCATTCTCTCATTTTCCACTTTCTCCTTATCCGTCTGCCACCTTCTTTCTCATAATTCATGATCTAATATTAATTTTATATGCTTGTTGCTATGAAGCATTTATTTCCAGGGGCATAAAGATATGTGTGACAAAGCCTCAACTTATGTTTAAAGACTCTTCCTTCTCCCAATATCTTATACACGGGTTTATGCATATAGGCAGCCTGTAACAAATTCCTACAAAACATATATATATATAGATATATATATATGTATATATAGATATATATATATGTATATATATTCTTTCATATTGGTTTAAGAAGACATAACTTCTTAAATGTAATGAACAAATGTTCTCTTCATATAAGATCTCTGTATTCTAAACAACTGTAGAAAAGTAGTGCAAGTATCTATACCTCTTTATGAGTGTTAGACTCATATCTACATGAACACAGTAAATGAAAGACAAAACATGGAAAAAATTAGGCTGCACTAATGTTTCTCTAGGAATAAAATTAGTACATGAAATATGAAATATATGCATTTAAAAATATTTGGTTTTGAAATGTAATGCCTATCCTAAGGTTTTTCATTAAGGTTAATTATTACTTTTATCTACTCATGTATTATCTGTTTTACTTAGCACAAATTTTTGTATGAATGTGAAAAATGTAGAGGAGTCAACAAGCTTCTGAAACAATCATCTTCTAATGAGAAAAATTTTACATGCAAGTTCATATGTCTCAGTTCATGGTCATATTTTGATTGTTAATGAACAACTAAGATAATGCATTAGCTTACAGGATTAATACTGACCTTTTATCAAAGGATTTCTGTTGCAACAAATCCTATCACTCATTCACTCACTCACAGTTAATGTAGTTAGAAGGGTCAACTGAGGTTACAGCAGAAAAATGAACAAGATTTAAACACCAATACTTGTGAAATCCATGAAGATAGCTAAAATAAGTAGTTTTAAGTAGTTTGAAAGTACTTAAAATCTTACCTTTAAGACAAGATTAAGTATCAAGTTCATGGTAGATCCTGGTAATCTGAAGAATGCCGCCTTCCAAAACAACACATCCTAATCCTCGGCGCCTGTAATATGTTATCTTATGTGGGTAAAGAGATTTTGAGGATGTGATTGAATTCAGAATCTTGAGATCCTGAGATTAACCTAGATAATTAAAGTAAAGCAAATATGAGTGCAAGGTCCTGATAAGAGTGAGGCAAGGGGATCAGAAGGGTACTAGGAGTTGTGATGAAGGGGAGGAAAGCAAGAGGTTAGTGTAGTGCAGAGAAGAGGACCCCAAACTGAGACATGTGGGTGCCTTCTATCAGCTGGGAAAGACAAGAAATGAATTTTCCCTTAAAATCATCAGAAGGAACTACCCCAGCCAATGCCCCTGAGAAAGAATTTGGACCTCTGGCCTCCAGAACTATAAAAGAATACATTTTGTTACCTCAGCAATAGGAAACTAATATATAGATGTAAATCATTTTTGAGGGGTACGGGGGAGAATCTAAAAGAACTTCAGATGCCCTTAAAGATGTTCTCCTTTTTTACAGGGGACTTGTGAGACAAAATATGATGATGAAAATTATCTATTTCCACAAAGTTTAATATTCACACTATGCTGAAAAAAAAAACTGATTTTAATGCCATTTTACATTTTTCCAACATCTCCTTTTCATTTCTATTTAATTCTCAAGGATGAATATAATTAATCTACTTGTAGGTCAAAAATCCTAAACAGTTTATGATTTTTGTGTCTTCTGTTTAAGATAAGAGATTCTCATAAAATTAGTCTTATTTAAAATTTAGTATGTAAATGTGGCAATTTGTAAAATAAACTTGTATCATTGAATTTTGATTATCAAGTTCAGAAAGAAAGGAAATAGGATTTGACTGTTGCCTGGACATCAGAAAATGTGGATCCTACCTTGACTTAGTACATTCAAGCATCTATAACTAGCATACCCTGATAATTTTTAAACCCCAGAAATTTATTTCTCAGTTTCAGAGGCTGGGAAGTTAACAATCAAGGTACCAGCATATTGGGTGTTTGATGAGGGACAGTTTCCTGTTTCATAGACAGTCTTCTCATTGAAACCTCACATGGCAGAAGGAGTAAGGAGGGATCCCCCTGGAGCCTCTTTTTTAAAAGCACTAATCCCACTCATGAAGGCTCTGCCCTAATCACCTTTTCACTTCCCAAAGACTTGACCTTCTAATACCATCACTTGGTGATTTAGGTTTCAACATATTAATTTTAGGGAGGACATAAACATTCAGAACATATTATTGTCCCTGATCCCAAAATTCATAATCTTCTCAGATGCAATACTCTTTTCATTCATTTCAGTCTATTGTCTCCAAAGTATTAACTTGTTCCAGCAGTAACTAAAAAGTTTAAAGCCCAAAGTCTCATCTAAATATTACCTATGTCAGATAGGGGTGAGACTTAGGGTACAATTCATTCTGAGGCAAATTGTTCTCCATCTGTGAACTTATGAAATTAAACATATAATGTGCCTCTAAAATACAATTGTGGTTCTGGCATAGGATAGATACTCCCATTCAAAAAGAAAGAAATTTGAAAGAAAAGAAGATTGAAATGTCTCTAGCAAATCTAAATCCTTAAGGCTCAAGAATATATATATATATATATATATATATATATATATATATATTTCTTTTTTAATATGGCCCTCTGTCCTTTAGACCTGCTGGAGCCAATGACCACAGTTTTGCTGGACACAACTCAAACTGCAGCTTTCATGGGTTAAGTCATGTGCCTAAAGATCTCCTTGCTCAGAATTGCCTGCCAGTGGCTTTACCCATTTAAGATCATAGGAATATAACTCTTGAAGCTGGACCTTTGACAGGAGGGGCAGCACTGATGATTTGCGTTTTCTTCCATTGTCTTAGAAAATAGGTCCTCGTTTTTGTTTACATGGCTGACTAATTTCCACATTGTCTTGATGAATAGCTTCTAGCTTCAGTTGAGATGGCTGAACTTTATTCTCTTTACCACACTCATACTCTCTTTCACACAGGCTTTCTTATTTTTGCAACATGGATAGACGGAGAATTTTCCTAATTTTTAATTTCTGTTTCCCTTTTGATGAACAATTCTGTCTTTAAATCATTTCTTTATTCTCTGATTTTAACATAAGCAGTCAAGAGGGGCAAGGCCATTCATAAATATTTTGCTTAGAAATTTCCTCTGTCAAATATCCAGTTTCACTATACACCATTTCTACCCTTTCACAAAACCCTAAGACACAGACATAATTCAACCAAGTTCTTTGTCACTTTATAGCAAGAATTGCCTCTTCTCTAAAATCCAATAACATGTTTCTTATTTCTGTCTGAAACCTCATCAGAATGGCCTTTACCATCTATATTTCTAACAATATTGTGTTCAAAATATCTTAGGTATTCTCCAAGTCAATCGAGACTCCCTAAATCGCTTCTCCTCTCCTTCTAAGCCTTTTCCAAATTTCCCTAAACAATTTGTTCATGGTAATGTAGACTTTTTCTAACCTGCACTTCAAAAGTCTTCCAGCCTCTACCCATTACTAGTTCTGAAACCACTTCCACATTTTAATGCATTTGTTATATCAGCTCTCCACTTCTTGGTATCAATTTTCCATCTTAGTTTATTTGGGCTGCTATAACAAAATGCTAAAGACTGGGTATAGTATTTTTTTAAGTAGAAATTTATTTCATAATTCTGGAGGCTAGAAGTCTCAGATCAGTGTGCCAGCCTAGCTGAGTTCTAGTGACAGCTCTTGCCTGGGTTGCAAACGGCCAACTTCTTGCTGAAGTTGGCAGAATGGCAGAGGAATCTCCCTGCAGTCTCTTTTATAAAGGCACTAATTCTATTCATGAAGGCTCCATCCTCATGGTCCAACAACCCCCAAAGACCCTCACCAACTAACAGCATCAACTTGAGAGATGAGATTTAACATACAAATTTTCAGGGAACACATTTATTTAGGCTGTAGTATAGCTAAATTAGTTTCAAGTAAGTCAAAAATTATGTCATTTCCCAGTTTCCTCAATTTTTAAAACCAAATGATGAAAGTAGATTGTTTTTAAGGCATCTTTCCTCTTGAAAATATATTATTATGTGATATGCAGAATGTAATAAGTGAGTTCCCTTGACATAGTGAGTCTGTCTTAGAAAAATACTCCATCTTACATTTCAAAAGGCATCAAGCCAATAGGGTCCAGATGTTTGCCTAGTCAGTAGAGATAATACCAAATCAGATAAGGGTGTAACCCTTTACTATCAGTTCTCACCAGAGGACTCAAGGTCCATAAAATGAGCAGAAATTCAGCAGCTAGACGTGGCCTTCTTGATAGCCCCTGTCTTTTCATCATTCATGATCAGCAGCATCTCATATCTGCTGCCGAAGACCCTTCCTAAATCAAGGATTCTTCTTTTCAAGACGTTGATGACCGTCTGGATCGGATGAGGACACTCTCCTTGTCCATGTCACTCTCCTTGGACTGGTTCATTAACACCTTTTTAATCATCTTTTTCTCTTGATGTCAAATGATACTGTTTGGTTTAAAATTTTAATCTCTAACATTTATATATTGATTAAATATACTATTACGTGTGGTTTGCAATATTGACTGACTTGTGAAGTGGCTTGAGCTTATGTTCCCATGGATCTTAGTGCTGAGTGATGGGTAGTACCAAGAAGAATTGCCTCCTTGGGAAAAAACTCCATGTGGCTCATGGTTTCTATTACTGAAATAGTAAAATTCTGACTGTGAAAATACACAAATGTGCATGGATCTGGTTATGTCTGACCTTGTGCCACTCATGACAAAGTGACAGTGAACATTTTTGTTGTTGTTGTTAGTTTCTAATTCCAGCAATAGTCTTAAATTGGGGCTCAAGGAACAAAGCAAGAAGGTCCTCTAAAAATCTCAGAAGAATTCATACCAAAGAACTTAACCTGAGGCTACCTCTTCAGTTGGATAGCTTGTAGACTTGTTGGATCCCAGCTGTCTTATATGTGCTGTGGTAAATAAACATTTTCCGGCCTTCATAAAATTTTGAGAAATTGGGTACTGGAAAATAGGAAGAAAGCATAGAATAAAGTTTATTGTTATTAAATTAAACATGTAATGGAGCAACGTAGATCAAGCCCAGCTCAATATTATAACATTTACAAACATTTTGAAACAGCAAAATCAATTACCATGTGAAATTTAACTCATTTGGTAGGATTATCTTGTTTTTCCTGCTTAGTTACTTTAATCATTTTACACTAATGTTCCAAGATTTTCCTTTCCAGATAAAGTAAATTTTTCAGCTATCTTGTGGTAACCTTTCAAAACTTCAAATGTTTCTAATATGCTTTTAAAAAGTAAAAAAAAAAAGCAAAAATATTGAGTTTTTATAAAAAAGACATTTTGATTCAAAATAGCAAAATAAAGAAAATACTGAATTAGAAAACCATGGATGATGCCTTTTTTACTCAAGTTGATTGTAATATTTTAACTAAATTTTATATTGTCTTTGTGAGTAGGTAAAAGGACAAGACAGCTTGATGCTAATAATTGTCCTCCCTCTCACTCCAGTGAAAAGTTGACTGTTTTCTATACAATTGCATAATGAAATTGAAGGTGATTAAGAACCTTATATTGGCATAGCATGTATCTAGATTTTATAATAAGAATAAGGCTTTCAATCTAGGTGTGAGTCTAATATACCTTTTTGTTAGCTGAAACTATGGACAAATTTCCTGAGCCTCTCCAGGAATTAATAAAGGTAACCTTCAAGACAGGCTGTTGTAAGGCTTAAGTATGGTAATTCTGTGTTTAGGCACTTATCACAGTCAGTCTCATCAAGCCCTTAAATGATAGCTATTGTCATTTTATTAACATTATTACACACCAACTTTTATGAATTCACATTAATTGCTTAGGTATGAGGATACATGCAGTCAACAAAGATACAACTAAAACAGCAAAAAATGCATTCAGGTTTAAAATCAAAAACTACTCTGAAAACATTTGTAGTAGAAATAATTATTTTATTTTGACTTTTACTTAACATGCAAACATCCAAACATTTACCATTTAGGAATACAACTATAAATAATGTTAGTAGATTTCTTGTTATTGTCAAAAAGCTTGCATCTGCAGATTATTGAATGTCAAAATAGAAATTGAGTTTGTCATCAAAATGCTTAATGTCATAACTGCCTTTCTCTGATGCATATTTCATAAAGCTAAATCACTTAGTTTTGTATAGTTTCTACCTGTGGAAGAGGAACTTCCTCTTGCTCAGCTGTATAACAAGTCAGCCAAAGATAGCTATATTGACAGCTGGGAATCAAGTCAATTTCTCTGACTCTATACTCTGATTTTAGGAAGTGGCCTCTTCAATTATGTCTTACAAATAGAATTTTCTCTGTGGACCGAGGCAATCCTTGACTTAGTTTCCAGATCAGATATGTCTTGTTTTACTACTCCTGTTAAATGCTGGAATTGCGTTCTGTAATTTTAGTACTAATCCCAGCCAGTCCTTCAGAGTGCCCCCATGAACTTCCTTGATGATTTGCTTTTGTCGAATTTTGAAAATTAGGAGACATTTTCCTCATAGTTTTTATTTTACGTTCATGTCCTTATCCTTTTCCCTTACCTAAAGAACATCGTGTTTCTGGTAACACGCCATGCTCTGAAATACCTTTGTCATCTGGAGTCCCTTCTCTGATGCCTTTTCATTCTCAACACCAGCACATACCCA
Organism: Pongo abelii; assembly: GCF_028885655.2. Classification (NCBI taxonomy): domain Eukaryota; kingdom Metazoa; phylum Chordata; class Mammalia; order Primates; family Hominidae; genus Pongo; species Pongo abelii. The sequence continues at coordinate 87,364,851 of NC_072000.2, read as the reverse complement.
GTTCTATCCCTGTGTTTTAGTCAGATATAGTGGAAACAAATAAACACTGTACTCCATTCCAGCCTTGAAAGAAGAAGCAAATTGTTTGCTCTGTCAATGTGGTGCAAGAAAATAAAATTAAAAAGAAATCCCAGTGTGTGCTAAGTCAACAGTAGTCACCCTAGGCCAATCAGTGACTTTGCATGTGAGGTAAATTTGTGTGCTCTGGGGGCAAAGTAGAAGAAGATATTTGAGGTCTAAGACACTTGAAATGATAAGAAAGTCAAGCTGTTTCAAACGGCATGGCACAGATGCAGTCAGGAGAGGGGATAGTACATCTGCAGCATTGTCTTTAGAACAGGACTATACTGGGTTTATGTAAAACCATCATTAGTCACCTGCTGCGTGATCTCCCTCAACTGCCCTGACAGATTACTCATCTATAAAAATGAGAGTAAAAAGCTATCTCATTGAGGGTAAGGTTTAAAAATGAAAATACTTATGTTAAAGACCTGCAACAACATAGTAGGAACATGAAATACCAGTGATAATGATGATAATAGTAATAATTACCACTGTGTTTTAAATTAGGATATTTAAGATGGAGAGCAGCCTTTCAATGATTAGGAGAGACATGACATGAAAATAGCTTATTATTTACAGATCTTGAGGGGTATAGACATGTCTGGAGGCCACACACATGAAGGTTAAAGAGCAGGTGGAGAGACAGAGAGAAAGAGACCATGGATCAATGTCTTTATTGGGATCTAGGACATTATTTAATCAGATTTCCTATGGGAAGTTTTACTTGGTAGGTTTAAAGCAAGCAGACACAAAGTCCCAGAGGTAACATTGTGACCGGAAAATGGTCACAGTTGATCTGCACAATCCATATGGCATGTGGAGATTAGCAGGGCCAGTCAAGTAGGCTGTATCTAGCTGTCACACGGGGAAGTGGTCACCACTGGGAAGTTGTTTAAGGCAGATATCTGGATTGATCACACTGGGGAACTGAGAGTTGGTGTAGGACTAGAAACTGTTTCAAGAGTGACTAAGCTTTACTTCTGGTATAAAAAATGTAAACATATTCAAAATGGATACCAAGGCAACATAAAATTATAAGAATTCACTATATATTGGCATAATCATTGTATTGATATCAGCTGAAAATCTCTTACTTACCCAGACAGTCTCCCTCTTGACATGTTTCCTTCCATATTTACCCTTTAAGATATATATTGTCAATTTACGTAGTTTTACTCTCTAAGTTTGCCTTCGAACATCAACGAAATTCCTACACACAAATGTTGGTGTAACTGTAATGGGTATCATTATTTTTTTCAGGACTCTTACCCTCTGGTAACGTACTTGCCATTCCTTACCTTCTTTAGCAATTTCTCCAAACAGAGCAAGTGACCAGTCACCACAGCAGCCTCAAGCCCCAAATTTCAAAATTTTCCGTGGAAAATTAAGGTTGCTATTTGAAACAAAGAAAATGAAGCCAAGCAAAGTAAATAACAAAAGTGAATATGCTCTGTATATGAAAATTTTAAAGCAATGTTACTAAAGTTGTAATAATGGCCCGTAGAAGAAGTATGCATAAACACACACCATGTCATTTGACATTTAGTTCTTTGCAAAGTGATTTGATGTTTCAGAGCTTAAAAATATTGTGTAATTTATTTAATATTTATATAGCAATTTATACTGGTTACAATCTTACATGACTTTTATTACTTTGTGATTTATACTTGCCCAGTGTGCAAACTACTTCCCACATATTAAGGGAGAGCTTTTGAAATTGATCACTTTTTCAGCCTCAATAAGTTGTCATGTAATAAATCACAATAAGATTAAACACTCATTAGTTCAGTAACCTGTTCAAGCCCAGTGTAAGCTAACTGCAGCCTAAAGGAAATAGACCAGCATCCTTAGACATGGCATTGATCTCTGTGCTTTCTTGAGTTGATGCTCCTTTCAATGATAGTATTTGATTCTGTAATTGAGACTTCCAATAAGGATGCATAAGAATTTAAGAAAATTTAGCTACTTAAATATTCAATAAATTCAAATATCCTGAAAAACCTACATTGTTCAAAGCAGGATCAATGATTTTGAATTATCAGAAATTCATCTGAGTTTCAAGAATATGTTTTGAATTTGATTGGTTCAATTCAGAGTTATTAAGCTAGTGTTCAATACTAGGTTCAAAGTGGTATACAGCATACAATGAAAGGGATAGGGTGTCTGTAATATGTAACTGACATTTCCTGTATCCCTTTCTCTATTTACAGTATAATCAAGATACCACATAAACTGGGTTTTGAATAAATAAGGCAGGTATAAACTAAACGAGGGCATCCTGGAGCTGACATTTGATTGCACTGTGTCACTAGAACTAAGCTGTGAATCATCATGTTTCATACTGCTTCAACATTTAATATGAAATTACAGAGGAAGGCAATAAGTAGGGCTGAATAATTTTAATGCAGTGTATTACTTGGTTGCATACCCTAACTCAAAGTTTTAAGTTAAAGACAATCTTTAGGCCAGGCGCAGTGGCTCACGCCTGTAATCCCAGCACTTTGGGAGGCTGAGGCGGGCGGATCACCTGAGGTCAGTAGTTTAAGACCAGCCTGGCCAACATGACGAAACCCCACCTTTAGTCAAAATACAAAAATTAGCCAGGCGTCATGAAGCCTGTAATCCCAGCTACTCGGGAGGCTGAGACAGGAGAAACATTTGAATCAGGAGGTGGAGGTTGCAGTGAGCCAAGATCACATCGCTGCACTCCAGCTTAGGGAACACAGCGAGACTCTGTCTCAAAAAAATAAAAAAAAAATCTTGAAAGTCTGCTGATAGTTAAAATTCTGTTGATTTAAGTAACCACATACTAATTGTTCTTCAGTAAAAATAATTTTTATTTATGAAACTTTGTTTTATGTGTAGATACTAACTTTATTAATAATAATACTCTCCACTTTCATATATGCTACATCACTGACCAATTTTAAGTGTTTTCTCTTTTCCAGAAATCACAGGAGAAAGCAAAGATGTTTTGGCATCAACTAAACTTGGATTGTAACATTGACTCTGCCACTTTCTAGTTGCAATGAGCTTCAATTTTTGTCTTCTCATAAAATGAGGATAATATTCCACACTTCACAGAGTTATTGTAAGAATCCATTTAAGTAAATGAAGTAACTGACATGAAAACTGATTATATAACTTGCCTAACGTCTTCCAACTGGGAATAATGCTGCATATATTTAAATCTCTGTCTGTGACACTAAGGTAAGTGATTTTGAACTATATCTTATTGGTATTGGAAACAGTGCACAGAAAACTGTTATGTACTCAACCTTTATTTCTGCATGGAATCTTGCATACTGCTTCTATTAAATACACACAGTTATAACTCTTATGCATTTAAAGTTTCTGTCATAGTGTGTAAATCTCCTACTCTAAATACTAAGGTAGAGAAGAAAGGTGCTCCTTCAGGTTCAAGAAGATTATACAAACCAGTTCTAAGAAAGAGCCAGCCCTTCTTACCATGTAGTCATTTTAAAATAGATCGACAAATTATTTAATAATCCTCCACCCTTCAAAAGGTGGAGCCTGATTTCCCTTATCTTAAACAAGTACTATACTTACTAATTTGCTTCTAATGAATGAAATATGGTGGAGGTGATTATGTGTGATTTCTGAGACTAGATCATAAAAGAAACTGCCTTATCCTGTTCTTTCTCTTAGACTGCTTGCTCTTGGGAAAATCTGTTGTCATGTCCTGCGAGCCCTCAAGCAGCCCTAAAGAAAGGTCCTCATGGCAAAGAATTGAGTTCTTCTGCCAGCAGCCAGCAAGGAAATGAAACCCTGTGCCAATAGCCACATAAGGGGACAATCTTGAGTGAACCTTTCAGTCCCAATCAAGCCTTTAGTTGATGGCAACTCAGGCCAACAGCTTGATAGCAACATTATGAAAGAATCTGAACCAGAATCACCTGACTAATCGATGATGAAATTAATGACTCACAGAAAATGTTAGATAATAAATGTTTAGCGTTATAATCCACGAAGTATTAGGGTAATCTGTTTTGAAGCAATAGATAGATAATGCACTACTGCTCTAAAGGATGCACAAAGAAATATGTCCAAGACTTCTGCCTTTTTTTTTTTTTTTTGAGACTGAATCTCGCTGTGTTGCCCCGGCTGGAGTGCAGTGGCATGATCTCAGCTCACTGGACCCTCCACCTCCTGGGTTCAAGCGATTCTCCTGCCTCAGCCTGTGCTATAGCTGGGACTACAGGTGTGTGCCACCATGCCCAGCTAATTTTTTTGTAGTTTTAGTACAGACGGGGTTTCACCATGTTAGCTAGGATAGTCTTAATCTCCTTATCTCGTGATCCGCCCGCCTTGGCCTCCCAAAGTGCTGGGATTACAGGCTTGAGCCACCACGCCCGGCCCCTTTTTTTAAAGAGCGAAAGGAAATTCTGCTAATTTTTTTTGAGATATTTATTACAAAACAAATCAATTTGCACAAATCTAGTAGGTGAGTTCAGTTGGAATAAAGGAGTATAATTTATCTAAGCAACAAATTTGAAGTTTGTGTGCCATGATATTCCTTTGAGTATCAGATTATCATATAAGGTAAAGCACTGTAGAACTTTTTAGGCAAAATGGGAGAAACATGAGCATTAGTAAATTTTTAAAATTCTTCTAGTATCCCAAGGGAATTATGTTCTCCAGGTGACAGTAGATCTAAAATAAGACTCGCAATCATGACTTCAACTTTGATGCAGATCATAAAATCACAGAAAGGAAACTTTCATCAGAACTCAGTCAAAAATAATGCGATACTTAAGCAGACTCCAAGTGCTTGGGGAGTGAACTTCAGCTTTGTAGATGCGCATACAGCTCCCACAAACGTCAGAACCCTCTCATAGAGGGCAAGTTGCTGATGCATTGCAGAATGCTTCTGGCTGGCACTCTGTTTAAACAACCTCAAGTGATGCATAGCTGTTGGTGCCCTCTTCTAAGCTGGAATCTAGTCTTTTAAGCTTAGATTTCCAGCTTCATTTATGGAAGAAACAGAATAGTTCTCTCTTTAATTCACTTAACATTTTGTCTTAGTTTATGACATATTTTCAAGAGGAAGAAATCATAGAATAAAATAGCTATTTAATAATAGGCATTAGTATTAGTATTATTAATAATACAAAGCATTTTATGATAATGATAGAACTTTAACACCCTTTGTTCTCAGCACATTTTACCTATCCCAGGTCTATTTTCCTGTCACTGAAAACACACCTACATAGTCCTATCACATATTCTGGGCACATTGTAGGTACTGATAGGAGTTATTGAAGGAAAACTATATATATAACTTCCAATAGATGAAATGCTAATTGGTGTGTTATGCTTCTTTGGTGAAAGGCATTGTCCTCTTTGACCTACTGTATAATGAGATTTATTTGGAGCATCAAAGCTTTCCATAAAAACTGAAAAAATGTTTTGAACAGTAACGTAAGCATCAAATTATTGTGACTTCTTAGGGAAGTGCAGAAAGATGGAGCAGCATCACACTTTTTGAAATAAGCAGATCACCTTCTTAAATAAAAGACTAGTGTTTTGAGGACAACATGTTTTGGAATAGATCATTTCAATTATTGATTTTTGATGTATTATTAAGACCTGGCATCTTCTTTTTAATGTTAAGAAATGATTTTCTCTTTTAAATCTACGTTCCCACTAGCCTGTTCAATGCTTTTCTAACACTGATATTAATGGAATAATATAACTACCGTAATTTCACATTTTCATTTCTTTAAGAGAAAAAACTCTCAGAATATCTCTTATGGTTCATGCTTTAATAATTATGTCAGTTATAATACTACAGGGGAACCATCATTTCTTCAATATGAACAGGAAAATTAGAGCTTAAGAGCCAAGACTGGAGTGATGGCCTAAAGGCAAAACACCAAGACTGCCTTTAATTCAGGATGTAGATCTACCTATAACCAAATAAGTAGACCTCTCATATTACTAAATAGTCTAATTTAGTCCAGTAGAGAACTAAACTTAATTTTGTACACAAAGCTCACTAAACTAATAAAAAAAATATGCATTTCTCTGGCCTTCCCTCTTGCATTTCTTTCTTGGGACTTTGCCTAATGGTTGTTAGTTACTGAGGACTAAGTCTTCTAAATAATAAAGGCAACCTAACTTTAAAAAGTCCATTTTAATGGCTTTCCTTTGAGAGTGGTCCACAGTGAATTCTAGTCACTTGTAGTCATAGCTCCATCCTCTGTAACTTTTTCTTGATACAGTGAACTGCAAATAAGAATACGAGCTGAAAGTTTGTGTTATGTACATAAGAATACTTATGTAGGTTTTATGCAGCCGTGTAAGCACACACATACATACATACACACACACACACATACTGTATTAGGTATAGTTTTTCCTGAGGGATCATAATGGAAGTTGCAGACTCTTATCCTTCCAAATGGTTGACATTTCAAATTATTGACAGAGGGACAGAGAAGTCATGAGGGGGCACTATGCCATCACCTTGGGTAGGTTTGAATTAAAATCAATAGGACTTCAACAGGTGCTGACTGTACCAGGAGAGGATGTAGGCAGCTCTTATCACTGCTTTACATCACACTGTTGAACAATAAGCACTTTTTCTTACTGCTGCCTCAAGGCAGTAGATAATTTTTTAAAATACGTGTTTGGTGCTGTGAAAGAAAAATAGGATCTTCACAACACTAGGCACTCCATTAGTTGGGACTCTGTCCCTACATTGAGGTGCCTCTGCCTAGGTAGTGCACCCAAGTCTCTGGCAGCCTCCATCTTTCAAAATATAGATGTAGATAGCCATGGTCCCACTGCTAGTATACTCTGTGCATGTGTGCTGCAGAGGTTTATCAGCTGTGCCCTCTGAAAGGGCAGCCACCATAGCCCTCTCCACATCTGAGCCCACTGGAGCCACACTTGGTGTGAGTGAGGAGTGCTGCCCTGGAATGTCAGGAGCAAAGCATGGAAATTATTCTATCCCCTAGGCCCTTGTACTCTGGGCCTGTGATGCAAATGTCAGCTCTAATAATCTCCAAAATGCCTTTGGGCTCATTCTTCTATTGCATTTATGAATAGCACCTGGCTTCTGTTGACATGGAAAATTCACAGAAATCACCCTGTTAAATAGTAGCTTGGACATATCCTTGTTGTCTTTTGAAAAAGATTTCTCCTATTTTTCTTATATGGATAAATTGAGAGTTTTCAAAAATGCTAAGCTCTGCTTCCCTTTGGATTCAAAATGTAACATTTAAGCATTATACTCTTTTAGCATTTTACTTTAAGCACTCAAGTCAAGCTGAGCTTTCAAGATTTTACTAAGAAATAGCCTCAGCTAAATATCTAATTTCATTACTCACAAGTTCTACCTTCCACAGAACACTAGGACACAAACAGAATATAGCTAAGTTCCCTGCCACATTATAAGAATTTCCTTTTCTTATTTGCGTTTCCAATAACACATTTCTCATTTTTGTCTGAAACTCCATCATAATGGCCTTTATCCTTCATGTTTATAATAGCATTCTGTTCGGGATTACTTAGGTATTCTCTGAAAATTGAGGCTTTCTATCTGAGCCCTCACTAGTATCACCCTTAACAGTCTGTTCATAGCAACATAAACTTTTTCTAGACTGCACTTCAAAACTCATCCAGTCTCTACCCATTATCCAGTTCCAAAGACTTTTCACATTTTAGATATTTGTTACAGCACCACCTCCCTTTTCAATGCTGATTTTTTTTTGGTTATAGTCTGTTTAGGCAGTTGTAACAAAATGTCATGGACTGGGTATCTTATAAGCAACTCTTATTTTTCACAGTTCTAGGGTTTGGAAAGCCCAAAATCAGAGTACTGGCAGATTCAGTACCTAGTAAGGGCCCATCTCATAAATAGATGATTCATCCTGGGATATCTTTTACAAGGGCACTAATTTCATCTATGAGAGCTCTGACTTCATGAACTAAATACCTCCCAAAGGTTCTGCCTCCTAGCACCATTACATTAGTGATTGGGTTCTCATCAAATCTCGGGGGGCGGGTACAAATATTCAGACCATATTATTTACTATGCCAGCGCCAGAACTAGTAAAACAAATGATACCATTTTAACTATCTAAAAGTGAGGAAATATCTGTCTTTCATAATTGTTTTTATCGCTGCATTTTACAATATGTGATGAACTAATATGAAGCAACAAATGTGATTATAAAACAACATGAAAATCAGTAAGAATACAATATTTTAGTGCATGAAATCTTATTTTTATTAATATTTTGACTACATAAAATATATTTTCACATTTATAGAATGAGGAAATATGAAAAAGAATAAAAATAATTTTGTTACATAAAAGGCATCCAAATTGCAAAAGAGGCAGTCAATTTACCTTTGTTTGCTGATGACATAACTGTCTACCTAGAAAACACTAAAGACTCCTGCAAAGACTCCTAGACTTAATAAATGATTTCAGTAAAATTTCAGGATACAAAAATCAGAAGCATTTCTAAACACCAGTTACATTTAAGTTGAGAATCAAATTAAGAACTCAATCCCATTTATAACAGCCACTAAAAATATAAAATACCTAGACATACATTTAACCAAGGAAGTGAAAGATCTCTACAAAGACAACTACAAAACACTTATAAAAGAAATTGTAGATGACACGAACAAATACAAAAACACACCATGCTCACAGATTGCAAGAATCAATATTGTTGAAGTGACAATAAAGCACAAGGAGATCTACAGATTCAATGCAATTTCTATAAAATTACCGATGTAATTTTTCATAGAAATAGAAAAGACAATACTATAGCTCATAGCCAAAACAATCCTAAGCAATTAGAACAAATCCAGAGGCATCTAATTACCTGACCTCAAATTACAATACAAGGCTATAGTAAATAAAACAGCATCGTACTGATAACAAAACTAGACATACAGATCAATGGAACAGAACAAAGGACCCAGAAATAAAGCTACATACCCTAAACCAACTAATCTTTGACAAAAATCAACAAAAATAGACAATGGAAAGAGGACACCTTATTCAGTAAATGGTGCTGGGAAAATTAGCTAGCCATATGCAGAAGAATGAAATTGGACCCCCTCATCTCTCATCATACACAAAGGCATTTCCTCATCAAAAATTAACTCAGGATGGATAAAGACTTAATCATAAGCCCTGAAACTATAAAAGTCCTAGAAGAAAACCTAGGAAAGACTCTTCTGGATTGGCCTAGGCAAATAATTTATGACAAAGACCCCAAAAGTAAATGCAACAAAACAAAAAAATGAACTTTAAACTAAAAAGCTTCTGGAGAGCAACAGAAATAATCAATAGTATAAACAAACCACCTACAGAATGGGAGAAAATATTTGCAAATTATGCCTCTAGAAAAGTCTAGTATTAAGAGTCTATGAGGAACTCAAACAACTCAACATAAAGAAAACAAACAACTCCATTAAAAACTAGGCAAAGGACACGAACAGATATTTTTCAAAAGAAGACATACCGTGGGCAACAGACGCATGAAAAAAATGCTCAACATAGATAATCAACAGAGAGATGCAAATTAAAACCACAATGAGATATATTCTAACACTACTTAGAATGGCTATCATTGAAAAGTCAGAAATAACAGATGTTGGCATGGACTTAGAATAGAACATTTTTACACTATTGGTGGGATTGCAAATTACAACCTCTATGGAAAATAGTACAGAGATTTTTCAAATAACTAAAAATAGAACTACTGCTCAACCCAGCAATCCCATTACTGGATATCTACCCAAAAAAATAAATAATTATATTAAAAAAGATAAATGTACTCTTATGTTTATCACAGCACTGTTCACAATAGCAATGTCATGAAACCAATCTAAGTGTCCATTAATGGTTGATTGGATTAAAAAATGTGGTACATATATACCATGAAATATTATGCAGTCATAAAAAAGAATAAAATCATGTCCTCTGCAGTGAAATAAATGCAGCAGGAGGCCACCATTCTGGGTGAAATAACTCCCAAACAGAAAATCAAATACTACATGTTCTCACTTACGTATTAGAGCTAAACAAAGGATACCTATGGACAGAAATATGGAAATAATATACATCGGGAACTGCAAAAAGGAAAATGGTAAGAGGGGATTAAGAGTTGAAAAATTACCTGCCAGGTACAAAGTTCACTATTTGGATGTGGGTTACACTAGAGGCCTACCCACCATGATGTGATATACCCATATAACAAACATGTGCCTGTACCCTCTGAATATACAATTTTAAAAATAATAATTTTATTAAAAATATTACAGATGATTCATTTTTATCCTCTAAAATTGTTTTTAATATAGTTGATATACTATCTTTCTAAAAAATATCTAATATACCAGAAAAAAATGATGGGAAGAAGCAGTATTTGTAATGAGCTTATTAAGTTTAGAAGATAAACTTACAACAAGCCGGCTTTCCACAGCAAATGGTTCTTGGATAAGTGCCGTGCCCTTGTCTCCTTCCTTTGGATTTTTGCCACACTAAGACTCAATAGAAGCTGTAAGTTTTGAAGCTGGCCAATTGCTTAGTTCCTTTTAACTTTGCTTATTTAAACAGAAACTACATTCCGTAATGAATATATTTTTGCTACATCCTTCCAGTAGGAACTTGTTGGGCAAACAACATCAACAGGTTTGGAGTTTTGTTTTGAAGTACTGTAATTTGCTTTATATATTCCTATAAATTATCTCAGTTTAACATCAGGATTCTGTATTTCCCTAATTTTGGAAGGATTGACAGAATTCAAAGCTAGTCTTCAGAGTTAAGATAGTCACACACTCTATGTCTTTGGGAACTTTTTTCTTTCTATGTATTTGTTCTTTCAGGAAATTTCAATATAATCATAGCATTCAGAGGTAGTGCACAAGGTTTTAGTCTATTGCTCAGCTCTCAGGGGATCTTTGAAGAAGTAAATTAGTCACAGTTGCATGTCCCTTCAGAAACATTGTTCTTGTGTATGTATTCAGATTTATAATTGAATATTTGAAAAATAAATAAGTGTTTTATTAAGCCAATACCTTTGATGTTTTCTAGCAGCCAACATGAAGGAGAAAAAATTTAGTTTTGTCACAGTTTCCAATAAACCTAGTGATGAATTGTGGTACCATGATAAATAATGTCAAGTACTAGGTATCCAGACATAATGGAGATTTAACACTGTATTCCTGAAATAAGGATATTTGAAGTATGAACATCACAACAGTATTTTATATTATTTTTATGCTACTGCACTTAGATTTTTCTTTTTTGTATTAATTTTATTGATACATATTAAATATACATAGTTTGGGGGTACATGTGATAATTTAATACATTCATATAATTTGTAAAGATTAAATTAGTGTACTTAGGAAGTCAATTACCATAATTATTTGTTTTCTTCTTGATGTAAGAGCCATCTTAATTCTTCTCTTCTAGCTATTTTGAAGTGCACAATAGATTATTGTAAACTATAGTCACCCCACTGATTTATCAAACATTGCCTTATTTTTTCTATCAAACTATATTTGTACCCATTAATCAACCTCTCTTCATTTCCACCTCTCTTTCTTGCTCTCTGGTAGCCACATACTTACTCTCTACATTCATGAGATCCACTTTTCTTTTAGCTCAAATATGAGTGAGAAAATGCAATATTTGTCTTTCTGTGTTTGACTTATTTCACTTAATGTAATAGTTTACAGCATTCATGTTTCTGCTAATGACAGGATTAGATTTTTATTTGTGACTGAGTAATATTTCAGTATGTATACATATCACATTTTCTTTATTCATTCATTCCTTGATGGGCACTTAGGTTGATTCCTCATTTTGGCTGTTGTGCATAGGGCTACAGTAAGCATGAGAGTGCAGATATCTCTTCAATATATTTCTTTTCTTTCTTTAGGTTATACTAGTAGTGGAATTGCTGGATCATATAGTAGTTCTATTTGTAGTTTCTGAGGAACCTCCATACTGTTCTTCATAGTGGCTGCACTAACTTACATGTCTACCAACAATGTATGCGCGTTCCCCTTTCTCTGTGTCTTCATCAGCTTCTGTTACTGTGTGTCTTCTTATAAAGCCCATTTTAACTGGGGATAGATGATATCTCATTGTAGATTTGATTTTCATTTCTGTGATGACTAGTGATGATGAACACTTTTTCATGTACCTGTTTGTCATTTGCGTGTCTCCTTTTGAGAAATGTCTATTCAGATGTTTTGACCATTTTAAAATCAGATCATTATTATTACATTTTGCTATTGAGTTATTTCAGCTTCTTATATAATCTGGTTGTTAATCACTTGTTAGGCGGATAGTTTGCAAATACTTTCTCCCATTCTCTGGGTTGTCTCTTCACTTTGCTGATTGTTTCCTTTGCTGTCCAGAAGTTTTTTAGCTTGATATAATCCCATTTGTCTATTTTTGCTTTGGTTGTCTGTGCTTTTGAGGTCTTAACACCCCACCCCCCCAAAAAAAACAAGAAAAAAAAGGTATCCTAACCAGTGTCCTAGAGCACTCCTTCGATATCTGTGATTTATTTAGAAATTCAATATACACCTTGTTTAAACCCTTTCTCAGTCACTCAGACTTCTTTTTTTATTGGATAGAAGTGATAACAATTCAGTGATAATTGACTAGATTGATTACCCTATACACCAAATTCAAGTAAAATAAATATATTAATTACTTGTTGAATAATCATCTCCAATGTGAGCTGATAGACATTCACCAAAAGTGAGGTATGTTTCAGGGTACCATGAACTCTGATTTTTGACCCTTTACTATTCTACACTTTGATTCAATGATTTGTATGATTGCATTGAAACTACTTCAAAATATTGCATACATGAATAATATAATCATGACTATAATAGATGGCAAAATTGAAAACAAAACTGTATTTGCTGGTGAAAGAGAAGAGATTAATATAATAAATTAAATTTAATGAAGACAAACATAATATGAATGAAAGAGAGCATTCATTAAACACTATTAGATGTGAAACACAATACTGAGAGTTTTTACATAGGTTATCTTATTTAATTCTCACTACAACCCTGGAATATGGAATATGTGTTACTATTATCCATGTTTGATGGATTTGGAAGTCAAAGGATGAAGTACCTTTCTCAAAGTCACAAATTCAGGTTTTGAATGTAGTATAATTTCAGAATATGTCATCTGTTTTGTACAATAGTGCCCTCTAAAAAGCGTATGCTGTGGCCTAAGTAACCAATAAGACTAAAATAATAAGATGAAAGATAATGGTTAGGAATAGTACACATAAAAATGACTTAGGACTTTAAAGAATAGTGAATAAAATGTTAGTAAATGGTGATAACTATAGCATCAAAAATTAAAGTGATCTTAGTAACTAACTAGAACTAAAATTCAATTTGGGCCACAGCTAGTACATTAGAACACTTCTGTGAGAATTCGGAAAAAAAAAAGAAGAAGAAAGTGCTGCTCCAGGCAGGTCCAGTCACAAAAGATATCTCTACTTGATAGACCAGTGAGGATAAAGTGCCCCCTCCAGCAGACCGACTAGAAAGACATCCTTACTCTAAGGTGAGAACAAGAGCCAAAGCTTGAAGAGATAATCAGTGATCATTTGCTCCATTTTAACCCTCACTATGTAATGCTAAATAGTTTTTCCCATATTTGTGTTGATTGAATTTGATATTTAGTGTGGATAGACATCGAATTTAACTTTTTATTTAAGAATATCCATTTTTTTGGTCCGTAACATTTGTTAACTAGTTTATCCTTTCCCTAAAGATCCACAACAGGTGATATAATTTATGATCCAAACTGACAGTTTTGAGAGTGCTAATTGCTAAACTAAGTCAAGGCAACTTATCTAAGCTAGATGAAAAAGAAAACTAGGATAAATGGTTACTGTACTTTTGGATCAGAGACTACGTATATTACTCCTTTAGTTTATTTGTGCTTGCAATGATTTCTCCCTGTCTGAATTAGTAATGCCTAAGTGTTCCACAAGAGGGAACCAAAACGGTGAAGTACTACATTCATAGGAGAAAGTGAAAGAAAGAACCTCAAAATGCCTAAGGAGCTGACTGATAAAGGTGTTTCTCTCCCAAAACCATTCAATAAAGACTGCAGGAGATGGGTCTTTCTAAAAGCGTAATAACAGTACAAGACTTCAAGGGACATACAAAACTAAGAAAACATGACATTGCCAAAGAAACATGGTAATTCTCCAGTAACTAACCATTAAGAAATGGAGGTCTATGAACTTCCTGACAAAGAATTTTAAGCAATTTTTTGAAGGAAGCTTAGTGAGCTACAAGAAAACATAGACAATTCATTGAAATCAGGAAGATAACACATAAACAAAATCAGAAGTTCAAGTTGTGCTTCTATCCATTAAATACAAACTGCCAGAAAAAGAATTTAAGAAAACAATACCATTTACAGTAACATAAAAAATATTTAGGAATATATTTAATCAAGGAAGTAAAAGTTCTATACACTTAAAATTATGACATTGTTTAAAGATATTGAATAAGAAACAAATAAATCGAAAGATATCTCCTGTTTATGGATTGGGAAAATTAATATTGTTAAAATATCTATAGTACTAAAGCAATCTACGGATTTAATGCAAATCCTATCAAAATTTCACTGGCATTTTTCATAGAAAGAGAAAAAAATTATAACATTTTTATATGAAAACACAAAAAACACAAAGTAGCTAATACAATCTTAAGAAAGAAGAAAAAGGTGGAAGCATCATACTTTCCGATTTCAAATTGTAAGTCTTATTAATCAAAACAGTATGATACTAACATAAAAATAGACATATATGCATACATATATACATATACATGTGTGCATATATATGTGTGTGTGTTCTTACACATATATATGTACTGGTATATGTACTGGTATAAAAATAGACACATATGCATACATGTATACATATACATATACATGTATGTGTGTCTGTGTGTGTATATATATATATATATATATATATATACTGGTATAGTCTATTCTAAAATAGAGAGCCCAGAAATAAACCCACACATATGCAGTCAATAATCACCAACAAAGATGCCAAGAATACACAAAGGGAAAAGGAGGGTCTCTTCAATAAATGGAAAGACCAGATACTCATATGCAAAGGAATGAAATTGGATCTTTACCTTACACCATACACAAAAATCAACTCAATATGAATTAAACAATTAAATGTAGGACTTGCATTGATAAAACTCCCAGGAGAAAAACACAAGGAAAATATTCATAACCTTTGAGATGATTTTTGTGATATAACATCAAAAGCATAGAAAATACAAGCAAAAATGAGAACATGCGACTACATCACATTAAATCTTTCAAACAGCAAGAAAAAAATCAACAATGATGAGGCCACTTCCAGAATGAAAGAAAATATTTACAAATCATATATATATATATGAATTAATGCCCAAAATACAATCAATAGCAAAATACCAAATAACCTGATTAAAAATATAGGCAAGGGACCTGAATAGACATTTTTCCAAAGAAGACATACAAATGGCCAACAGATACATGAAAAGGTGCCCAGCATCAATATTCATGATGGAAATGTAAATCTAAAATTCAATGAGCTATTACCTCATGCCTATTAGGATGGCTATTATCAAAAAGACAATACATAAAGTTGATGAGGATGTGGAGAAAAGGGAACTCTTACATATTGTTGGTTGGAATATAAATTATTAAAGCCAGTATAGAAAAAAGTATGAAGCCTCCTCACAAAATTAAAAATAGAATTATTATGTGATCCAGTGGTCTTGCTACTGGGTACATATCCAAAGGACATAAAATCACCATCTTGAAGAGATATCTGCCCTCTCATCTTTATTGCACCATTAATTTACTCTACAAGTCAAGTTATGAAAACAATCTAAGTGCCCATACACGATGGGACTTAGCATGATTGTGATATAATTTAACAATGTATATGTATATAAAATAATGACATTGTACACCTTAAATACACACAATTTTTGTCAATCATACCTTAATAAAGCTGGAAAAATATACCAATAGTTATTAAAATTTAATAGTTTTCCTCATTTATTAAACTTTTTTATAGAAGCAAAGAGTATGTGATCTTTTAACATGTCATTTGTATAAAAAATTAAAATAGGACACATCCAATGTTTATTTGGTTGCCTACAAAGATCACAGTTACATTAGAGAAAATAAAAGCATCCAAAAATGACAACAAAAATAAAGAAAATCTGACAGAGTGGAATTAATTTTGTATGCATCTAATGTTCTATCAACTTCAACCCAAAGCCGGCAGACAACTGTTGGCATCTGTTAACCAGTTTGTTATGGCTTCAGTCTTAAGTGGCTAGGCACCATTCAATTCATTATGTTACCTTTAATTCATCCAAAAAGCCAGTGAGATAAAAAAATCACTGCATAAAATGTTCTCCATCTCACATTTGCCATTTCATAGATACTACTTTTTTTTTCCTTTGCCTATGGAGGTGAGCTCATTTAATTTAAAAAAAAAAAAAGCCCTAAGATGACCACATTTTTAAATGACTGACAATATTAATTCTGCTTTGGTATGTCAGCTACAATTGACTTCTGTTTTGGTAACTGGATTACAGTTGATTTCTTCGACTGTGGCATGCAGTATATACAACTATTTACAACAGAAATTGTAAAATGATGGTGCCCTTTTATTATATTTATAACAATTTTATTCAAATTCAGGCACATTTTATTTTATTGTGCTTTACTTTATTGAATTTGCAAATACAGTAATTTTTACAAATTAAAGATTTGTGGCAACCCTGCATAGAGCATGCATGTCAGCATCATTTTTCCCAACAGCATGCGCTCACTTCAGGCCTCTGTTTCACATTTTGATAATTCTCATAGTATATTCAAATTTTTCATTGTTATAATATGTGTAATGGTGATCTGTGATCAGTGATCTTTGATGATAGTATTGAAATAATTTGAGGGCATCAAAAACAATACCCATATGAGATGGAGAACTCAGCTGATAAATACCGTGTGTGTTCTGACTCTTCCGCTGACCAGCCCTAACGCCATTTCTCCATTGTCTTCAAGCTTTGCTATTCCCTGAGACACGCAATGTTGAAATTATGCCTATTACTTACCCCACAGAGGTCTTTAAGTGTTTAAGTGAAAGGAAGAGTCACACATATTTCTTTAAATCAAAAGCTAGAAACGATTAAGCTTAGTGAGGAAAACATTGTCACAAAACAAGATAGGCAGACAGCTAGGCCTTTTGCATCAAACAGTCAGCCATGCTTTGAATGCGAAGAAAACTTTCATGAAGGAAATGCTAGTTTGGTGAATACCCAAAGGAAAAGAAAGTGAAACAGCCTTATTGCTGATACGGAGAAAGTTTGAGTGGTTTGGATAGAAGATCAAACCAGCCACAACCTTCTGTTAAACCGAAGTCTAATCTAGAGCATAACTCTAACTCTTTTTAACTCTATGAAGGCTGAGAGAAGTGAGAAAGCTGTAGAAGAAAAAATTGAAGCAAGCAGATGTTGCTTCACGAGGTTAAGTAAAGAGACCACCATATCCGTAACATAAAAATGCAAGGCAAAGCAGCAAGTGTTGGGGTAGAAGCTGAAGTGAGTTATCAAGAGATCTAGGTAAGATAACTGATGAAGGTAACTACACCCAACAACAGGTTTTCAATGAAGACGAAATAGCCTTATGTTGGCAGAGGATGCCATCTAGGTCTATAGGTAGAGAGGAGAAACCAATGTCTGGCTTCAAAACTTCAAAGGACAGGCTGACATTCTTGTTAGGGATTCAGCCAGCTGGTGAATTTAAGCTGAATCCAATGTTTATTTACCATTTCAAAAAGCCTAGGGCTATTAAGAATTATATTAAATCTATTCTGTCTGTGTTCTATAAATGGGACAACAAAGACTGGATGACAGCATGGTTTACAGCATGGTTTATTCCATATTTTAAGCCCACTCTCAAAACCTAATGCTCAAAAAGAAAGCAAAGTAGATCTCTTTCAAAATATTACTGCTCAGTGACAATGTACGTAATTACCCAAGGGCTCTGATGCAGATGTACAAGGAGATGAATGTTGTTTCCATGCATTCTAACACAATACCTATTCTGTAGCACACACATCAAGAAGTAATTCTGACTTTCAAGTCTTATAATTTAATAAATAAATTTTGCAAGGCTGGATAGATGATCAAAGCAGCCAAAACAAGCAGCTGCCATAGACAGTAATTCTTCTGATGGATCTGGAAAAGGGAACAGAAAAGCATCTGAAAAGGATTCACTATTCTAGATGCCATTAAGAACATTTGGGATTAATGGGAAGAGGTCAAAATAGTAACTTTTACAGGAGTTTGGAAGAAATTGACTCTGGCCCTTATGGATGACTTTGGGAGTTCAAGACTTCAGTGGAGGAAGTAACTTCAGATGTTGTAAAAATCACAAGAAAACTGGAATTTGAAGTGAAACTTTAAGATGTGACTGAATTGCAGCAATCTTATGATAAAACTTGAATGATATGAGTTTCTTACTATGCATGAATTTACTCTTGGTGAAGATGTTGTGAACGTTGTTAGAATTATAAAATTACAACCAAGGATTTAAACATACGTAAACTTAATTGATAACGCAGTGGCAGGGTTGAAGAGAATTGACTCCAAATTTGAAAGATCTACTGTGGGTAAAATGCTATGAAACAGTATTGTATGCTACCGAGAAATTTTTCATGGAAGAATCAATTCAGTAGCAAATTTTATTGTCATGTTAAGAACTTGTCACAGTGACCACAGTCTCAGCAACCACTACCCTGGTCAGTCAGCAGCCATCATTGTTAAGGAAAGATCCTTCAGGAGTGAAAGGATTATTTCTTGCCAATGGTTCAGTCCATTGTTAGCATTTTTAGCTAGTTTTTAAATTAAGGCATGTACTTTTTTTGACATATGGTATTGCTCGCTTAATAAACTACAGTATGTATAGTGTAAACATAACTTTTACATGCACTGAAAAAACAAGAAATTCATGTGATTTGCTTTACTGTTACGTTTGCTTTACTGTGGTGGTCTGGAACAGAACCCACAATATCCCTGAAGTGTGCCGGTAATTAAGTTAGTTATTTTTAGCATCTTTCTCATCTACAGTAGAAATATAAAGTATAAAGCCACGTATATTTTATTCATTTTCATATGCCCAGAAACAAACATGCTGCGTTTCACATTGAAGGTTTTAATATATCATCTTTTAAAAGAGATTAAACTGGTGCAAGGTTTTGGATTACTACAAACCAATCTAAAATGCTATCAGATAAACAATGGAAATGCACATGTTATTAATCAGCAGAACATGTTAATCTATGAGGATACAGGTGTTAAGAACCACCCATAAAAACATCTATTGAAGCGCTTTACGTATAAAATAGGGACAAAATGATGAATGTAGAGTTAACAACCAGCCAAAAAGACCCAAAATGGATTTAAAATCCCCTTCTGGGGGCATTTCTTTTACTCAGAGAAGAACATTTTATATCAGAGATTTCCAAAAGTTTCCCCTTTGGCACCAGTCAATTCAGTTCTACAATATCAAAGACTTCCAAGGATAGCTAGAAAACACAAATTCGTGTAATCAGCCAGTAAAAGCTGCCTGGTTGTGCAATGTAAACTCTGTATTATACTAAGAAAGGAGCTTCTACAAATAAAAGACATGTCCATTCACTAAAAAATAAACTCTCAATTAAATGAAAATGTCTTATATCCAAATACATTTATAATTGTGTATTATAGTTGGAAGAAATATTTTATTTTTAAAAGCACATAAAAATTAAATATTGGCATATACTTTATCAACCACTACTGATAAATGGCAGATGGTATAAAAAGCACAAACATACTCTTATATACTCTACGACTTCAGCCTAGTTAACTCCTGAGGTCCACATTAACATCTAGATGCTGGGATTTTGTTGGTTTGTATATGAATGTGGCCTGTTCATTTCATTATTGACTCTGTACAAACTTTATATTTCTTCAAGACAGTTGTGTATTTTATGAGTCATCTTTTTATCAATTGAGCATTCAAAAATTATGCGTAATTTATCTCCTAGTATACTTAACTAAATAATAAAAGGTAGACTTTATTTAGGTTTGAAATATTCAGAAAAAATGAAGCGTATGTGAAGGAAAACAAATTTTCAGGGGATTTACTCAAGAAAATTGCTATGGTCACACATGGTTTCTGGCATGCCAAAACCAACTTGATGAGTTAATTTACTTAAGAGTTGTGTCTTTGTGAATATCATAAGTTTGCAATTAGGCAAAAAGAAAAAGGTAGATGGTGATACAGATAGCATCAGATGCACATAGAAGCTTTAAAACATGTTCTTTCTACATTTTAATATAGGTAGCCAAGGTATCAAGTTGCATGATAACTTTTTCAGTTATGATATGATCTATGGACCCTATGGCTGGCAGCAGATGAAAGTGTGATGTCCAGAGTTTCAAATCATGTCAGATGAAGAATCAACAGTGCAAGCTTTTGTAGAATGGGTGATAACTTTCAGACACTCTTCCTTAAAAATTACAGTAAAAGAAACCTGATTATCATTGGATATTCAAGTAAGGTTGTATAAGAAATATTTGTGTTTGTTTCTGCTTGCTGAAACTTAAAACACCGGGGATTTCATTATTATTTGCCTAATTCCTCATTCTGCTTGATAATAATACCCAGAAACAACTTTTGTTAATATTTCTGTCAATTATGCAGACAGTGGTAACCATATATTATCATATTTCTCCAGTTAACTCACTTTATGAGAGAGAAAACATCCACTATACATTTAATTTTCAGAAGTTCTTCCCAGTTAATATTGAAGGTTCTTATACTAATCAAATGCTGAACATATTCTATGATAGTTCTTTTATGCCAAAGGCACGAAAATTCTCAAAAGCTACCAGGATGTTAAAACTGTTTATTTTTTTTTTTTCCAATACTTGTATTTTGTAGATCAGGACAAGCCACCGCCTTTAGTACGTGTTACCTGACACTTAAAAAAATGTCTCTCAGTGCTCTGGGAAAATAATAACTAAATATTTTTAAAAATCTTAAAACCTCCTCCAAAATCTTCTTGTGGCCCATCTTATTAGTTTTTTTAAATAAGATGATCATACTATCCTGAGGCAAAATATTTTCTAGTAATTTTTTTGCTAAAGTGCATATTGTTTAAATAGTATGCACTTTCTAAAAACACAGCAAGCAGATTGTTGTTTCTATAGCAGTAACAGTACTATTACGAGTAAAATAAAAACTAAATGTGTTGTAAATGATAGGGCACAACTTTCTTTTAAGTGGCTTGACTCTCAAGGTGTATGATGAGACTCGTTAAGGCTAGGCTTCCAAAGATACAGTTATTTAAAGGAAACTGGTTAGATGGAGACAATATTCAAAAAAGCTCAGCATTATGTACTCATTCACTCATTCATTCATTCATTCATTCAACCAGTTAGGTCTTCAGTTATTCTTCTAAGAGTGGGTGGAGGCTTTTTCTTCTTGACTCTTACATTCTAGTAAGGAAGACAGAAAAAATAAAAAGTCCAAGAAACAAATTCATAAATATATAATGCCAAGTAGCAATAAATAGTAGGAAGAACAGATAATGAATAAGAATAGTGAATAGAGATTAAACGTAAGTGACTATCTATGACCAATTGGATAAGGAAAGAAGTCGCTATGTGAACAGAGACATACATGTGGCAAAAAGGTGAAACATGTTTCTCCAAGGAAAAATAAGTTGAAAATATGCTTAACATATTTGAGAAAAAGCAAAGAGGCCAACATGGTTAAAACATGTCAAGAAAAAAGAGAAAAATAAGGCATAAAGTTTGAAGGGAGCAAAAACCAGATCATATAGAAGACAGTAGTTCATGGAAAGGAGTTGGAACAATTTAAGAGATTTAGAAACAAGATTTTATATTAAAATAATCGCAATGACTATTGTATGGAAGAATATACTATGGGTAGAAACAAATATGGCAGAAGTGGGACAAACTAGGAGACAATTACATAATCAAGGCGAGAGATGAGGGATGGTGGCTTGATCAGAGGTAGTAATAGTGAAGTAAAGAAAATATATTTGGGATATATTTTCAATGCAGTGTCGTTTTCTAAAATTGAAAACACTTGGAAAATAACAGAGATGAGTGCAAAGGTCAAACTTTAGGCAAAAGCCATATTAAGGTTATGATAGTTAAGATAGATGCCTATTAGACATTTGAGTAAGAATGTAAATAGATAGATAGATATGTAAGTATACAAGAGAATTCCATGCAATAAATTAAAATTTTGAAGTCTTGGATATTTTTAAAGCCACACATCTCAGGAAAATGAATGAAAAGAGACAGAAAGATGTCTAAGTTGTGAGCCCTGGAGCACTGCAACATTCAAAGGCTGCAAAGAGAAGGAGGGCTCTTCAAAGGATATTGATACAGAGGAGTCAGTGAGATTGGAGGAAAGCTATGAGAATGTGGTGAACCTAAAATCAAGTTTAAAAAAGTTAGTGTTTAAAGAAGGATAGCCTGATTAACTGCTGAAGAAATGTCAAGTAACATGTCCTGTGAATTGGTCACTGGGTCACTGGGCTTGGCAGCATGGAGTCACCATAAACATTAATAAGGTGATTTTTCTTGAAGTTTAGTGGTAAGAAAAATCAGACATAAGCAGACATCAAAAAAGCTGAAGAGTGAAACATTCAAAGCACATTTGTATTTTGAAACATTAGACTGTTCAAAGTATGTCTGAAACACAGCAATTACAAATAGTATGTTATCATTAAAAAACATGAGCCTTTAATATTGCATAAAACAGTTTGTGTTTTTTAAGTTTTCAGTAGGCAACCAGAAAATTGATTATACTATTAAATACATTATGATGACTTTTAACCAAGAAAAATAAGCTCATATGAAATTGTAATTGATTTTAGGAATGCCAAATTCAATCTTTAATCATGAAATAAGATAACACAGAGATGAAAGTTTAATTTAAGAATATTTTGAATAACTTTTATACATCATACATGACCAGATCCTTTAGGGAATGAACTATGTGAACAGTCTCTTTCCTTTTTCAATAATGTCTTCACTGTCTTCAAAAGTTCAGTCTTTATGTTGCTTACGGTTGAAATATAAAGACTTTTAAATTTAAAATTACTAGGCTTGGAATTGGCTTTTTTCATGGCCTAACCCAACAAAGGTTTTAATATTTTTCTGAAAATGTATCTACTTCTTGATCAAACTAGCCCCTCTTTCTGGGCTAGTGTGAGTGTCTTTCCTACCATAATATTCCAGAGGACATGGATTTTGTCTGCAGAATTCAAACTCAGATTTCTTCTCCCTGAAAGTTTCCCTAACATTCATAGTCAGGAGCTTTTGCTTCTGTTCTATTGAGCTTCACTATACCGTTCTTCACATTATCCTGCCACATTGCTCTATCTACATGCCAGCATGCCTTGCTTCCCAACAGGCTGCCAGTCCTTCACTATATAAGTCTACGTTCTGTTCAACCTTGTAACTTGATATTACTAGCTGACCCAATAGCCTACTTAGCACGTAAGTACCTGAAAATGTTGTAAGAAGTTATTTAATTAGTTATTTATCTTGTGAATTCTTCAAGTGGCAGAAAAAGCAATGTGCCTATTCATAATTTATTTGTTTCAATGGTCATAATAAATTTAGTAGTTTATTTTCAATTTAATACTATTTAATTGTTATTTATATATTTTTTGGATTATTTCTATAATAGCCCAGAACAATATTGATAAAGTTTATTAAATGGAGAAATTGTGAAGTCTCTGCTTTTGCTGATTTTCTTAGTATTTAAATATTTGTTGTTTCTTAATCTATATTTTCACATGTAGTTTTCTTATTTTCTCAGATAGATATTAAAACGTTTAAGATATCTGTTTATTCAATAGCAATAGTGGTGATTAAAAACAGATTATTTCCAATTTAACATCTGTCAGATAAATTAAGAATCATGTAAGGAAATAGCTGAAATCACAATTAAACTACTATGCTCTAGGTTTGTACAAATGCGATTCCAAAAAAAAATGTATGCCTGCCCTCACAAAGCATACATTTATGTTGGAAAATTAAAATGTATACTGTAGTTGGATAGCAAATTTGTTCATAAAACTCAGATAAACAATTAAAATAAAAATTTTTATCTTCAGTAATTTAATCTTCCTAATTGCTGGGAGGCAGTAAGCTAGAATAATATTTTAAGAATCAATTAATGATATCTCAATTTTTCCTGATTTACATAGCATCATTGGAATAAATATCCTGTCTCTTCAAAGGCAAATTTCATGATGTGGCTGAAGCTGTCCCCTGCTTTCTTTTTTCTTCTCGAAGATGGATTCTGGACCCAAGAGAAAGTGTGGTTGTCAGGGGTTTAAAGAGCGGAGTTCAGGGGATGGAGGAGAGGCCTCTTTCTGATACTAGTCCTTATGTGAGCCGGTCAGCTCTTCAATGAAACTCTTTTGATCCTCCTATGCGTGTGTGAGGTAACTCCCAGAGTCTGTCACTGGCCTTCTTGATGGCTGACGTGCTGACGTTCACTCTCGGTGACATGCAACCCATGATCTTCGTGGCGAGAGAACGACCCAGTGCAGAGCCCACCTCCCCTTGCTGACTGATTCATCTCAGCTCTCGCTGGCACGGTATCACTTCAAGGTCTGACTGTGGTTCCCATTAAATCTTAAATCCTGATGGCTCACCCTACAGCTTTAGGACAAAAGCTTGCTTTGTCTCTCTGCAAACATTTTCCTTCTGGACACCGACACCTCTCAACTACTCATTAATCAGTTATTTTACACTTTCCCCATCTCTCTGCAAACATATCCCTTCCGGACTCCCACACCCCTCAACTACCCATTAATCAGCTACTTTACACTTCCCCCACGGGGAATGTGGATATTGAGGTTTCCTTCTATGCACATAGGAACCATCGTAGGGCAAGAAATGGTACCTCAGTCTATCTCATCACTCAAACATGCCTGCACTCTTTGTGCTGGCAGGTTGCCGCACAGCTCCCCATAGAGCGGGATTATCTTCAGATTTCAGAATAGAACTCGGGGCAAAATCTCCCATGTTTTTCAAACAACATAGCTAACACATCTCTTCTTCAGAAGTTTAAAACCAAAGAAGTGAAATCAAATGTGCCTCACGGTTGCTTCTTCAACCTCTATTCTGTTTCTCACTATTCGCTGTGGCTGGAGGGCAGACTTTATATATTTTCCCTGATCTGGAAGAAAATTTCGATACATTATACTCATTCACCCTTTCCTAGGTGGCTTTTACTTCTCCTGTAGGAATGCTGATCAGGAAGCTGGAGAAATACAAGCTCCCCAAATGAAGAAAAAACAAAAACAATGTTTCTGTGTATAACAAGACTATGATTAGAATGAATTCCAGAACACAATTATCTTCAGGGTATGATATTCTGAATTGAATGTATTTATATATCATTTATTATGCTGAAATTTTTATTATGTTTTATTTGTTTACATTTGCTTTTTCTTTTTTCTTGCCATACATCTGGATTTTACCTTTTTTTTTTTTTTTTTTTTTTTTTTGAGACGGAGTCTTGCTCTGTCGCCTAGGCTGGAGTGCAGTGGCGCTATCTGAGCTCACTGCAAGCTCCGCCTCCCGGGTTCATGCCATTCTCCTGCCTCAGACTCCCTACTAGCTGGGACTACAGGCGCCCGCCACCACGCCCGGCTAATTTTTTTGTATTTTTAGTAGAGACGGGATTTCACCATGTTAGCCAGGATGGTCTCGATCTCCTGACCTCGTGATCCGCCCACCTCAGTCTCCCAAAGTGCTGGGATTACAGGTGTGAGCCACCGTGCCCGGCCTTTTTTTTTTTTTTTTTTTTTTTTTTCTTTTCCTTTAATCTCTGATTGCTAGGATATTTTTCTGAAAAAAAAAAAAAAAATAGAGTCAAACCAAAAGACTTCAAGGTTCTTTTATAGACCTGTTAATCTAAAGCTACACTGTGGATAATTTTATGGCTATATTATTATTTTCCTAGGTGTGGTCTATGGACCTATCTATTATAAATGTTTAATTTGAGATTAATTTTAGCCACCTCTGACAAGGCCATGTTGTTTACGTTTTCCACTAGGAATTATTAAGATTTATATACATAGAGTAACAACTGTTATATTTTAGCTTGTTTTATAAATTAGACTAATTAGAGGGTGGAAGCAACATAATTTTAAAATGGAATATTGGCAGGTTAATATTTTTATTCTGTTATTAAATACTTATTGTACTTAATTTAAACAGTATGTTTAAAAATACTGAGTAGAGCTGCTGAACTGTGCATCATATAGAAAAGAAAAATTTGCTAGTTTTTCTTCTAAATTCAACATAATTATGTCTTTACTCATCATTC
Source organism: Pongo abelii (assembly GCF_028885655.2). Lineage (NCBI taxonomy): Eukaryota > Metazoa > Chordata > Mammalia > Primates > Hominidae > Pongo > Pongo abelii. The sequence continues at coordinate 87,338,270 of NC_072000.2, read as the reverse complement.
AGCTACAAAGCTAAATGTCAGGTTTCCAAAAGACAAAAATAGCTAATTTATTCTGCACTTAAAAGTTTTGGATTTTTCTGAAATGTGAAAAAAGTATATTAATTATTAGAATTACTTGAAGGTGAAGGAACTGAATTCTTTTCAGTTTTATGATTTTATGAGATTATAAAATCATTTGATTGATTGTGGTTTCTTTAAGAGTTTGTAATATCCAAAGTCATTCATATCCATAGAGTATCTTTTATTTAGGAGGAGGGCATTATTTTTCATATCATTATTACCATCTGTAATACTAAACTGCCATTTTCTTTCAGTTCTCTGCTAGGCATTGTATTAAGGTTATTATATCAAGTTCTAGCAACATCTTTATCAAAGTTTTTAAAATGTATCTTCCAATTCTATAGATTAGAAAAGTGAATCTCAGAGAAATTAAATTGTATAAGATTCTTCAGTTAGTAAACAACAACTAGTTAAGATTTCAATCTACGTGCCTGACTTGAAAACTTATGTTCTCCTAGATATACATTGCCATATGGCTAGAATAATCCATGAAAAAAATTTTCAAAGGTATATGATAAAGTTTTAGACATTCTATATTAAACCAGTTAATAGGCCTAGTCTATAAAAATGAACTTCTCTGTTGAAAAAGTTTGGGAACGTATGTGTATTTCAAAGACATCAAACCAAGAGGACCCTTGGTAGGCTGAGGGTTTAAATAAAGCCAAACAAAGACTGATGAAATCAGCAGGTCTTACTGGGCATTCACTCTTGGTCTAGGAAGCCTTCTCTGAACACTACCTCCTCCCTTACCCCCATGAACAGCTGATCTCCCTTTTGTGTGTGCCAATTATTTGTTTTTCTTTTTTCATTTTTTTTAGCTCTTGTCTCTCTCCATTGCAGTTCCTTGTGTTGTAATAACATAATTAAACTATTAGCCAATTGCTATTTACTTCTCCTACTATTTACTTCTATTTCTCGGCCCTGCCCTTTATCCTTCAACCCTAATTAAGAGCTAGTTTCTTTCTGGAGTTTGAGTATCATAAACCACATCCTAAGTGTGCCCAAGAGGAACACATAATGAGCAGAAAAAGACGCTTTATCAAATTTGAGCCACTGAAAACAGGAAAGGTGGGCAATTTAATAAAATCTGTGTTGATGAATTTTCATACTGGATAGGAATAAATGTTTCCTCAATGACCTGTGGGGCTAGATGAACAACAGAGTAATTGATGACTCTGCCTCCTCCCAACCTATTAGCACTGTTTAAGTTTCCCAAAGCAAGATAGTCACAACTCCAGGTAAAGCTATGATTTGGTGGAGCTAGGTAAATAAGCACTATTGATACAGACCAGGTTCTTGGCTTCACTCAGGAAGGAATTCAAAAGTAAGCCAGTGGTGGACGAAAGCGGTTTTATTAAAGCGGCATAATTACAGTTCTGTGACTGCTCCTTGAAGAGCAGGTTTAGCCCATAGTCAGTGCACTGAGAGTAGCAGCCTATGGGTTATTGGGTAGCTGGATTTATATCCATTTGCAATTACATCTAAATTAAGGGGCAGGTTATTCAGAAATCTCTAGAAATGGGCAATAACTTCCACATGTCGCCATGGTATTTGTAAACTGTCCTGATGCTGGTGGGAATGTCTTATGCTGATTGATGGTGAGAGCAACTAGAGATTGCTTTCAGCACCACTTGCCAGTTCTGGCTGGTTTCCAATCTGGTAGGCAGCTGAGTCCTGCCAGTCTCAGACCTCATTCCCCACTCAGAAATTGGATATGCCTCCTTAATTTTAAAGGGTTTGGAAAAAGATGGAGGTCCATCTTCTGTAACTGCTTCCTAATGATTTTATGGCTGTAGGCTCTGCCTAGCATTAGATGAGTAAAAATCTCTGGACATCTGATCCAAGGGACTCAAATGCAGGATGCTTTTTATTCTCCAGATCAGAAGGTAGGATGGGTTGGAAGGCTTCTACCACCATTGTTTTTACACAGAATTATATTATATGGAAGACACAAACTTTACTAAGAGGTTAAACAAGCAAGGGCCAAAAATTAATAGTAATAAGATATCTAGTAAAGGTACTAGGAAAGGTTAAAAACCAGGTGAGACTTAGGACAGCAATTATAATAGTCGATCAGATATAGTTGGGATCAGTGACCTGGTTATATCTATGTAAACAGGTAGCTTGTTTGTACATTTTTTGGATATTAATCTCAACTTACCCAGAATTACTAATAAATATGCATCAAGTTTTATTAATAACTGCACAGACTCCACCTTACTCAGCTAGTAAGTAATCCAATGCTAGTCTGTTATCAAGGATTACATTTGCCAGCAGGTGTTGGGACTCTTGAATTCTTTTTAATGCCTGATCTGTGTTGGTAGCCAGTGATTCTAGGATTTGAGTCAAGTTTTTTAATGTTGACTCATGGATAGCAAATCCACCCCAAGAAGGTTGCTAGTACTATTGCCACCCAGATTCCCAGAATTAAATCTGACAAGACTTGGTATGCTCAGGGTGGGATGGCCATAAACCTGCCTGTATGAATTATATTGCTTAATTTTTTTCTGATACTCCTGGGTCTTACGGGGTTATAGAGGGTGAATTCTAATGGGGCAAAGGTGGCCAATGTACATTCACTCCTGTTCCGATTTTGATATGCAAGGGAAAGCTATCCCTAAAAGAATAGGTGGCTCCTCAGGAATTTAGAAGTAGTTATAGAGTGGGACTTCTTCCTACTCATGGCCGCAAACAAAAATGAGCCCTATTAGGGCGAAAATTGAGGCCCTACAGAAATGTGATGTCCATCCTTTGCTGCCAAGTTGGGTATATAGAAATATTTTTCCCTTGCTCCAATGAGGTGGTTAAACAGTCCTTGTTTTCCAGAGAGGGCTGTATTCTCACATTGCCAGATTAGGCGGTTGTTTTGTTCTTGCACTTTCTGATGCAGCAGAAGGCATCACATATAGTTTCCTCTCTTACAAATGGAATCCCATTTACCTCACTGTGGTTTGGGAACTTGGTGACTAGAGCTGGATCAGAGCATCACAGGGAAACCTTCCTTTTTGTATTATCAGCACAATAATGGGTGCAAAAAAATAGTATCATTAGTATACTGGAGATATAGATACCATGTGGAATCCGTTAAGTTGGAGAGAGCTCCGCCTAACAAGTAGTGGGGTCTAAATACTTTGAGATCACTATGGTTTGTTAGGAAGTCTGGACACATGACTGTAAACTTTTTCTGGATGTGCCAGATGGTGGACCTCTCTGTCCTGGGGATTGATGACAAATACAGCAACCATTAAGTTGATTCCCTGACACTATAATTTTTGAAATATGTACTTTGAAGTTTTGTTTTCACTCACAGTGGATTATGCTAATCAGGGGAACAAACAGTAGTCACAGTGTCTGGTTGGGCTTTAGAGTGGCCTCTATACCCAACAAAGACAAAGGAGGTTTTTCCAAGGAGAAAGAAAGCAGTTGGCCAAAGCAATAGAAAAGAAGTATCAGGAAGAAGAGAAAATTCACATTTCACAGCACCATGTTACCACTTCTAGCTGAGTGCTGATTCTTTTAAATGAGTAGCGGTGACCCTCCAAAAGTTTACAAGTGTAGGTCGTAGGTCCTCTTTTTGTGCCTGCAGGTACTCAGAAGGAACAGGTTGAATCCTGGAGAGGGGCATCCAGCTAGTAATTCCCTGGAGTTTAACAGCAGTGGGGGTGCTCAACAACAGTCAACAAGGGCTCTTCCATTTGGTTGTAATTGTTCGTCAGAGAATACATTTTCCACGTTTTTAGTAAGACTAAGTCTCCTGCTTGAACAGGGAAGCTATTCTGTTCCTTTGAGTGAGGAAGTAACACTTCATTTCCATATGCCTGAAAGGCCTCTTGAAGCTGGCCTGAATTGATAATATGAGTGAGTATTCCATGGGTGTCTTCATCAAGTAGTAGGGTAGTAGGTCTAAAGTTAAAAAGGGTCTTCCATAAGTCATTTCAATGGATGAAGCTTTAAGTTTCCCTTTGAAGCCATCCTCTTCCTCAAAAGTGCTATCGGTAGGAGGAAACATCAGGCCTCTGACATCTTTTGTGAGAGTTTTGCTAATGTCCTTTTTAGAACATGAATGGCTTTTTCTACCTTACCTAAGGATTGAGACCTCCAGAAGGAGTGAAGATGATAGATAGTGCCTAAGGCTGAGGAATCCCGCTGGGTCACTTCAGCTGTGAAGGAGGGTTCCTTATCACTTTGCAAACTTTTTGGTAATCCCAAACTTGAGACAATTTTTTTTTTAAGTAAGAATTTGGATACTTCCAGTGCTTTTTCCTCCCCTGTGGGGAAAGCTTCTAGCCACCCAGTGACAGTGTCTATAAATACTAGCAAATATTTTAGTCCACTGTAAGGTGGCATTTGAGTGAAATCTATTTGCCAGTCTTCTCCAGGATATGTTCCTTGGTGTGTAAGTTTGAGTAGTGGGGGGTGGGGTATGGGGCGGCTTCCTGGCTTGTTATAGGCACAGGATTCACAGGCCTTGGTGAACCTTCTTATAGTCTAGAATAGTTACTTCTCCAAGAATATTTGAGAATCCCATCCCAAATATGAAGAATCATGAAAATGCTTAATTATTTCCCACTGATCAGCTTTGGGGAGAGTTTATTGTTTCTATTAACCACTCTGAGGGATCATTTTGTAAGCCTTTCTGTTCTGCCCATTTAATTTCCTCAAGTGTATAGCATGGTGCCACTGGCATGGTCGGAGTTCCTGGTGTTAGTACAGTAGCCTGGAATGCCAGTGTTTCTTTAGCTGTGGCCTTGGCTGCCAGGACAATTATTGGAGGACAATTCCTCTAATAATAGAGGGATCTCCCTTTTAGTGTTCCCTGAAGTGAATAACTGCTGCCTCCTTTTGAAGTTGGAAATGTCTAAAAGTTCCAACATCTCAGAGTGATGTTGTATGAGGGATCTATTGGCTGTTAATAATCCCCTTTTCTTCGATATCACTGCTTGAACATGGAACACCAGGAATCCATATTTGGAGTCAATAAATATATTGACTCTTAAGTCTTTTCCCAGTTGGAGGGCCCTAATTAGAGCAATTTTTCTACTTTTTGGGCAGAAGTCTGGGTAGGTAAAGTGTTGGCCTCAGTGACTTCTTACTGGCTAACCACAGCATAACCTGCCTTTCTAACACCCTCAGGAATAAAGCTACTTCTGTCTGTAAACCACTCAACACCAGGGTTAGGCAGGGGTTAATCTTTGAGGTCAGGCCTGCTAGAGGAGGAGGTCCTTTCTATGGTTTCCACACAAGAGTGAATGAATTGAGGACCTGTTTCTGGGGATGTGAAATCTGGCAGCAGGGTAGCAGAGTAGACATACTTTAAGAATAACATCTGGGGCGTTAAGCAGAATGGCTTGATATTTGAGTAACTGGCCCCCTGTTAGACACTTTTGCCACTAGGATACCATGTACTTGATTTTCCAGGCCACTGCACAATTTAAATTGTTGTCCCAAGATAAACTTACTGGCTACTTCTACTAATAAAGCAGTGGTGGCCACAACTCACAAGCATCCTGGCCATCCAGCCACCGCCTGGTTTAGCTGTTTAGAAAAGTAAGCCACTTGTCTGGGATTATACCTGAGTCTTTGAGCTATAATACCCAAAGCTCTCCCTTGTTTTTCAGCCACATAAAGGGTGAAAGGCTTTTCTAAATTTGGAAGTCCCAAAGGAGGGGCTGTTCCCAACTTTTCTTTTAGGGTTAAAAATAACCTATTGACAGGTATTATCCCAATTCAAAGGCTCATGATCACTGCTTTATAGAGCTTCATAGAGTGGTTTTGGCATGAGCCCAAACCCAGGAATTCAAATCCAATGAATACAGTCATTTCCAAAAAGGCTCTTAACTGTTTCTTCATCTGAAGGGGCTAGAGTGCCAGGATAGTCTGTTTTCATTTTTGGGCCAAGGTCCTTGTCCCAGGAATGAGCATAAACCCCAAATATTTAACTTTCTGTATAGAAATTTGAGTCTTGTGTGGGGGTAATTAATACCCTTATTTTCCAAGAACATTAAGGACCTGCACTGTGTTCCTGTCATAGTCTTCCCTAATAGTACTGGAAATTAATAGGTCATTCACATATTGCAACAGGGATCCATTACTTTACAGTAGTTCCCTCAACCCTTTTGCCAATGCATTGCCAAAGAGATGGAAACTGTCCCTGGGGAAACAGGGAAAAACCCTGGGGAAGGAGTGTCAAGGTATGCTGAGATGCAGCATGAATGTCTGGATCAGTCCATTCAAAAACAAAAATATACTGGGATTCTGGAAGTAAAGGTATGCAAAAGAAGGTGTCCTTCAAGTCTAATACTGAGAACCAATTAGCATCTTCAAGGACTTGGGTCAATATTGCGTAAGGATTAGGAACTATTGGGAGGACTAGCACTGCTGCCTCCTTAACTTCCCTCAGATCTTGAACAAATCTATAATCCCAATATGGTCTCTTTACAAAAAAAAATGGGAGTGATACATGGGGACTGACAGGATTGTAGTAATCTGTACTTTAGAAAATTTGTTATTGGGGACTGGATGTCCTCTTTTTCTCAGGTCTCAAAGGATTTTTTTTTTCCATGGATAATTAACATTGAGTTTTAAAATAATCTGGACTGGGGGTACATTAACAGCTCTACCAGTACCTTTCATATTCCAAACAGAGCTGTTTAGTTGAGAAGCAATATGTCATGGAAGAGCCTTTGTGTGTGTGTGTGTGTGTGTGTGTGTGTGTGTGTGTGTTAAAGCAAGTACTTAGAGCTAGGAGAAGTGCCCCTTCCTGCCCTGTTGTCTTCTCATGAGGCTCTCCAAATTGAACTATGACCTGTAATTGGGAAAATAAGTGTTTTCAGTAAGGGGATAGGGCACTCAGGCATAAGCAGAAAACTATGAGAAAATGTATGGTTGTCCATGGTGAAATGAAGGGGATAAGCGAATGTCCTAAATTTTGGCTGGCCATCAATCCCTGTATGGTAAAGGAGTGGGAAGGCAGTGGCCCTAAGTAGTGGGTTAGAACTGTGAAGGCTGCTCCCATATTCAATAACTCAGTATTTTTACCTTCCATGTCAAGTGTCACTTGAGGCTCCTCTGTGGAGATGGTAATGTGTACAGTGAGAGGTGTAGACGACCTCAGGCTCTGTCAGTCCTCTGTTCTCTTGGTTATTATGGATGTGGGTGGCTCAGACTCCCTTTTAAGCCAGGGATAGTCCTTACTCCAGTGGCCTTCTTGCTCACAGAAGGCACACTGATTTTGGCCCAGGGCCCGGTGAGTCAGGGGCTCTTGTCTGGTCATTCCAGATGCCGATCTCAAAACATCCTCAGGATAGGTAAATCTGAGGTAGCAGAGCGCTTAAAGCAACTGCTAACAATTGCACTTTTGGGTTATTTATTTTGGTTTTTATCTCTTCCTCCCCCCTACCCCTATTGTTGTAAACTCCAAAGGTCATGCTTAAGAGTTGGCTCATGGGGGTTTGGGGATCCACTGCTGCCTTTTGTAATTTCCTTATAATGTCAGGGGAAGATTGAGTATTAAAATGTATGTCCAGGAGAGCTCATCCCTCTGGGGAGTCAAGGTCTACATTAGAATACTTCCTGAGTGCCTTAACCAAGGAGCCCAGAAACACAGCAGGATTTTCATTTCTCCCCTGACTTCTCTAACTTTGTCATAATTAATTGCTTACCACACAATTTTTCATACATTCTACTAAACAAGTTAGCATGTTATTTCTGTGTTTGAGATCTTGGGAAACCCTCTGGTAATGCCACTGACCTACATCTCCCCAGTATGATAAATGTCATGGCCTTGGTTGTGAGTGGTCACTCCATCTGCACTTTTATGGCCAGTACCTAGAATTTTTTTGTTTCTCTTCTTGGTACAGCAAGTGGATAATAATATTTGCAACCCATGCCAAGGTAAATCAAAGGACATGGCCAACTTAATAAACTCCTCTGTAAATTTCCCTGGATCCTTTGAAAACCAGCCAAATTTCCCCTTGCATAAAGCCAAATTGGACATGGAAAAAGATGCGTATACTCTGTGTTCCCCCATCTCCACTGGCTACCTCCCACAATGAACACAGCTTCAATTTTAAGGGCTGATAGGGGTCCCACTCCTGGTGGTACTGGTTGGGCTGATTTCCTCAGGCAGTGGGAGCTATAGGCTAGGGCTAGTTACATAAGGGAGATGGGTGCCTGATCACCTTGGGTTGGAATCCTGTGCAAGATAACCTGTGGGTCCTCTCTCAGAACTAGGGGACTGAGGAAGCTTTGAAGGGAGTGTAGACCTTCTGGGGGAGCAGCTAGGAGACAGTCGTCTAGGATATCTGAGACAACTTCTAGGTGCCTGGGAGTATCATGAGCCAGACACATCATCCAGCTATCCTGTAAGTCAGAATCCTGGTGGAAAGTCATTAAAGCCTGCACATAAGGAACTTCTCCCAATTTTCCTTCTCCTTTTACAGAATAAGTCTAATTGTAAAATAGCATTATAACTTTAAAAACCTTGTTTAGGCCAACCTCTTGGTGCTCCAATTTGTATTGGACCCAAACAGTGTTGCAATAGAAAATGGTTTTTTTTTTCCTATTTAGACCATCTAATTTGAATTTGCTCCAGTTGCCTCAAAGACACACTAGTGGCAAATCCTCTAAGATGCTCACTGTTGTATCCATACGAAATAAGGTTCTCTACAGAAATTGTTTTTAGTTTGCCTAAGTTTAATGAAAGCCTAGTTATTTTCCATTTTAAATTTCCATCTTCTGCAAAGAAAGTGTAAGTATAAGTAACAAAGCTTTACAAAAATGGATTATGCGCTATGAGTGGGCAGTAGAATGATGAATCTAAATGCTACAGAGAGAAAAGCAAGCATCTTAGTTTTCACAAAGAGGGACCAAAAGAAACAGAAGGTGATTGTGGAAGGGAGAAAGTTAAGAGGCGAACAACATTATTCAAGGGGAGACGTTGAAGACCCTGACTTGCCATGGAATTCTCCCAGTAGCAGAGAAACTGAAAAGAAAACCAAAAACCCTTGCCACTTTAACCAAGATGAGCTTGAACAAGGCAGTTTATTGGACAGAAAAGAAGACAGCACAAGCGAGGGGCCCACAACTGGCTGTTAGAGAAAATAACAACTGCTAACTTCAGGTCAAAAAAGGTGACACCAAGATTCCCCAAAGGGAGTGGGGAAATTCCCCTCAATTCTAGAGGGAATGTCAGTGCTGAAAATCCTGGAGCATCCAGCCGGGTGGACAACAGTACCATTGCCAAAAAACCCAGAGCAACCAAGTAAGAGCCAATGAGTGTCTCCTCACCAAAGGCTGAAAACTCCAGAACATCCAGTGGGGGCTAACAGTGAGCCCCAAATGCCAAGTTGGGGTCACAAAACAACATAACTCCAGTGTCCTGGAGTCAATAAACTGGGGCACCTCTCACAAATAAAGATCCTGCCTTAAACATTTGTCAAAATATAGCTTGCAGGGGCTGAAAACAAAATTACTGCAAATGAAACACACATCCAGGGCAGAAAATAAAATGGCTGGTGGAATAATAAAATGGCAGGTGGAATAATAAAATGGCATTAGAGAATAAAAGATTGAGGGATGGGGCAAGATGTGCCTCTGTCCAGGGCACCCAAATGATGGGGGACTTTAAATTGACCACCTAGACAGAGGTTCTGTCTCCTGGTTCACCTGATATGGAAGGGGGTGGCAGAGGGGACACTCACCTGCAAGAGCCAAAATTGTGTCAACCAGTCTCCAACATGAGAACTGGGTGATGGTCTCCTCAGGTACCCCCCAGCTTGGATAGGCTCAGCTGCCACGGGTAGACCACAGTGCAGACCCATCACTCACCAGCCAGAACAGTGAGTCCTCTACAAGGCAGCAGTATTGTAGCCGCTTGCCCATTAGCTTGGCTCCACCACCTGCCAGGAAAGATGACGGCCCTGAAAAGAGCCTTTGGTTAGTGTTCCAGCTGTTCAGTATTAGCAGCTCTTTGATGTTACAGACTCAATACTACAACCCTCGGAGCTTGAGTTGCCAGTTGCCTTCCTGCTTTGCTGACCATCTCCTATTGCTAACATCTCATCATTTGTCCACTCTCCCTACCTCGCTGCCTTTCGCCACCTCTGCTCAAGCTACTGGTTGACTTGCCAGTGATGTAGGGCAGCTTCTTGGCTTCACTTAGGAGTGAATTCAAGAGCAAGCTCGTGGTAGAAGTAAGCAGCTTTATTGAAGTGGCAGTGTTAACAGTTCTCTGACTGCTCATTCCAGAACAGGGCTAGCTCATAGGCACTGCACTGAGTACCATAGGGGTACTTCTATGGGTTTTGGGTAGCTGTATTTATTCCCACTTTCATTTACATGCAAATTAAGACATGGGTTATTCAGAAATCTCTAGAAAATGGCCAGTAACTTCTGGGTGTTGCCATGGAATTTGTCAACTGTTGCGGTGCTGGTGGGAATGTCTTATGCTGATGGGCAGCAACAACAAGCAGGGGTTGCTTTCAGGGCCCCTTGTCAGTTTTAGCCGGTTTTCAATCTGGTCCGGGAGTTAAGTCCTACTGGTCCCCTACCTCGCTATGACATCACCATCACCACAGAGGAAACAAATGTTAAATTACATTTTAATTAAAATCAGAAAAATATATTTTATGGTGTGTGACTGGCCAGAGAATGTCATAACTGCATTTGCTTACATCTCTATCCCATTTTATAGCCTGAGATCTACTCTAAAACAGACACTGAACCAATCCCAGCACTTACTATTTGGCCTACATCAGGGTAAGGGTCCATTAAATATTTTAGAATAAATTTGTAGCCAACCTACTGTTTTATCCCCACATTTACCAAAGAATCATAGTTTTCTGCTTTTATTAACAAAATTCAAATGAAGTCTCACTCGGAATAATAAAAGGCTGAGAAGAGTGAGTTATTTATTTTGGGGATAAGCACACAATTTCTTTTTTTTCAACAATTTTTTGGGAGGACTTTCTCGTAAAAAACAGAAAGCCCGCTAGACAAATTATAAAAGAGCTATAACATTCAAAATTTCTTTCAAATTTTCATTGACCTGTAAAAGCAAATGAATATATGCCTTTTTTCTACAACCACATGCATCTTTGTTTTAATAGAATAATTTTCAAATGCTTTTCAATAATTTTTTCACAATGAAATCCTTGAATGAAATTCTAATATGTATAAGTAATGAAAGCAATTCAGAAACTCAACAGAGAATTTGATGTACTGAGGGAAAATACTTCTTTATTTGCAGAAGGCTTGGAATAAATATGTAAAAGCACCCAAGTTTTAGTGAGCATTGTTCGAAAATAAATGCTTTTATCTGAAAAAACGATCTGATAATATTTATTGCAGAAAATATAATGCCTCAGGAAAATAGCATTTTTCTATTATGCCTCAGTCTTTCCTTCGGCTCACTTTACCATAAAAGTAGAAAGAAATAGATAATATTTTACCCAGACCCCAGTTTGAAGAGCAAGAAAAGGTAATAATGATCTGTTTAGTCTAAATCGTCAGTTCATCAGTACCATGAGTGATGCATAGTGTGCTTGATTTCCCATGAATGTATTGCCAGAAATAATAAATCAATTACTCAGTATAGTAAACATACTTATTTTTGGCAGAAATAATAATAATTTTAATAATATTCTATTAGGTAGTACATTTTATAGTATATATACTATAAAAATATTCTGGTATATACTATAGTGTATATACTATAAAATATACTAGTTATAAGTTTCTCTCAAGACTTATTTTTCACCCATGATCTTAATGAACATACATATAAGCTGTTGTCCATTTCTTTATCACTGGGGGGAAGCAAATACGGCAACTCTAGAAACAAGACCCAGTAAGAGAAAGCATTTGCTTTTTGCAACAATTGTGTAGCTCTGTCTAGATTAAACACTCAACATTTTCCCATTCAATCTCTTCAAAGCTACTTGCTCTCTTGTTTCCTCAGGTTAAGTGTGATGAGAAACAGACCCATGGGTTGTGACCTTTTCTGGGATGAAAGATGCCATGTGACTAAAATATTCTGTGATTAATGTACATTCATTTTGCTTTTGATAGTACTCAGTGTTGATTCACGTTTTTGAGATAATTAAAAAACCTGACTTGGTGAGTTACTGCTATGTGTAGCTTGAACTGCTGTGATCTCTGGAATATTTTGTGCCCGTATGAATTATGGAGTTGGCTTGAGGTACATGACTTCAGCTCTTTTTCTGTCTCTTATTCCAAAGTTCAGCTAATAAAGAACACCCTGTTTGAGCATAAGCATAAGACTTTTCTATTCAGGGACTTCTTTAAAAGACATAAGGCAAGAACAGATGGAGACTAGCTGTTGCCTGGGAGAGGGAGCAGCTCCAATGGTCATCACATGGGTGCAAGGACTTATTTGAGCCCTTACTGTGTGCGCACATCAGAGCCCATCTCTGTGTGGGCGTAAGTTCCCTCATACCTGTCTTTAAAATCCCCACCTCTACTCTCCATCCCCAACCCTCCTAGCACCTCCACATGTTCTGCAACCCGTAAGCTCTCCACACTCCCTTCAACTTACGAATTTTCATGGAGACTTCATCACATAGGCATAATCTATTATTAACTAAATCTCCAGCCTCTCTCTTCTTCCAAAAGCACATGAAAAGTGGGGCTGAAAATTCCTAACTTCTAATTATGGCTTGGCCTTTCTGGTGATGAGCTTCCATCTAAGAGCCTACCAAGAGTCATCAAGAACCATTAGAACAAAAGACACTCCTATCAATCCAGAAATTCAAAAAAATTCTGTAACTGTGTAACAGAAACCCAGGATCAAAGATGAAAAATTTTATCAATGGATTCTTCCCACACCACTATCTGGAAGAGTTTTAAAAGCTATGTTTCAGGAAGCAAGGGCAAAGATCTATCTGCCTATTTATCTGTCTATCATCTATTATCTCTCTCTCTCTAAAGAATATATATATATAAAAAATTTCACAGTTACATAGTTTGATATTAATGTAGCCACTCCAGCACGATTTTAATTTATTTTAATTAGTATTAGCTACGGTATATATATTTAAATTCCTTTACCATTTACTTATTTTATCTTTATATTTAAAATGGATTTCTTTTAGGCAGCATATAGTCAGGTTTTTTTTTTGTATTCAATCTAAAATTATCTTCCTTTTCATCATGACACACTATGGTTAAGCATAAAACTGCTATCTTACTATTTGATTTTTACTTGTCCCACATAATCTTTTTAAAATGTTTTAAATTTTTTGGCCATGCTCGATGGCTCATGCCTGTAATCCCAACACTTTGGGAGGCCGAGGCAGGTGGATCATGAGATCAAGAGATCGAGACCATCCTGCCCAACATGGTGTAACCCCGTCTCTACTAAAAATACAAAAACTAGCTGGGTGTAATGGTGGGCGCCTATAGTCCCAGCTACTCGGGAGGCTGAGATAGGAGAATTGACTGAACCTGGAGGAAGAGGTTGCAGTGAGCCAAGATCGTGCCACTGCACTCCAGCCTGGGTGACAGAATGAGACTCTGTCTCAAAAAAAAAACAATGTTTAAAATTTTTTAAACATAAATTTTATTGTGTATGTTAAGGTGTACAACATGATGTTGTGAGAGACAGATAGTAAAACGATTACTATAATGAAGCAGATTAACATATCCATTATCTCACATAGCTGTCCTTTTTTGTGGGAAGAGCAGCTAAAATCTACTTATTTAGCAGAAATCGCTAGCACAGTACAATTTTATTAACTATTGTCCTCATGTTACGCATTAGATCTCTAGACTTGGTGACCCTATATGATTTTTGTTCCTTTGGTTTTCTCTACTCCTGTCATTTTTAGGATTAATTAAATATTTTTATGATTCAATATTTTCTTCTACTAGTTAGTAGTTGTAAATTTTTGTCTTGGTATTTTAGTGTTGCTTCATGGTTTATAGTATATCTCTTGAATTTATCACAATCTCCTTTTACAGAATTTTGCATCTTTTTATATAGAGTGTAAAAAAACTTACAACGGGAAAAGTTGTAGTCCCCTTTATGACATCTGTGCTATTTTTCTCACAATTTTACTTCTACGTATCTTACAAAGATTACAATACATTCCTATTTTCTCTTTCAACAGTTAGTTATTATGTAGAAATTAAAATTTTATGTCTGTATTTATCTGTATCTATCATTTCTGGTGTTCTTTAATCTTTCGTGTAGATTCAGATTTCCATTTGATATTATTTTTTCCTCTAAATAGACTTTCTTAATGTTGCTTATAATTGATATTATTAAATATTAATATTTAATATTAATAATATTAAATTATTTCAGTTTTGATAAGATTACATTATTTCAGTTTTTTAAATATGTTTTTTCTTTTTACCTTTACTTTTGAAAGCTATTTTTACTGGGTATAGGATTCTACATTGTCAGTTTTGCTCTTTCATTACTTTAAAGATGTTTCTCCATTGTATTCTATCTTATATTGTTTCTGCCAAGAAGTATGCGATCATTCTTATCTTTGATACTCTACATAATGTATTTTTTCCTGTTTGTTTTTAAGTTTTTTCTTCATTATTGGTTTTAAGTAACTTCATTAAGTTTGCTTTGTGGTTTTCTTCTTGTTTTACAGACTTGGAGATCACTGAGCTTGAATCTGTGGGTTTATGGTTTTCATCAAATTTGGGAAATTTTCGGTGATTATATCTTCATATTTTTTTCTGTTCCTCTTCTCTCTTACCTCCTTCAGGGATTCCAATTAATATATTAGCTTAATTAAAGTTTTCCTAGAATTTACTAATATTCAATTTATTTTTCTTTTTTTTTTTTGCATAATATCTGGCATGTCTTCAATTTCAATAACCTTTTCTTTTCCAGTGCTTCATCAGGTATCATTCTATTCAATATATTTTCCATCTCATATATTTTAGGTTTCATCCTAGAAGCTTAATTTTTATGTTTTATGTCTTCCATTCCTCTGCTTAAACTTTTCTTTATATTCGTGAACATATCTTACATACTTCTAATAAATATTTTAGTGCCCTTGCCTATTAATGATATTGCCTATAAAATTCATGTCTGTTTCTATTAATTGCTATATTTTTTCTCATAGTGAGCTGTATTTCCTGCTTCTTTGCACTCCTGGCAATTTTTGTATTTGATGACAGACATTGGAATCTTACATCATTGGCTGTTAAATATTTTTCATTTCTATAAATATTATTGAACTCTCTTCTGGGATAGAGTTAAGTTATTTGGGAACACTTTGATCCTTTTAATGCTTGCCTTAAGCTTTCTTAGGTAGACTCAGAGTAGCCCTTATCCTAAGGCTATTTTTCTGCTCTAATGAGGCTATACCCATCTGAGTATTCTTACTAACATCTCAGGAATTTACAGGTATTTTTACACCTATGACAGGTGAGAACACAGACTACTCTCAGTCCAGTGTTCTCTCAATGGAATTGTGCCTCTCATCCTTTTAGTTGTTTCATTTTCTGAACTCAGTCTCCATATATCCATCTATTAATCTGTATTCAGCCAAAGACTAATGAGGATCACTCTGAAGAGTTCTATAACATTCTCTTTGCAGAATGTTTTCTGCAATACTCTATCTTATGAATTCTAGCTGCCTTGACCTCCCAGGACTTAAAACTATCTTATTCACTTTGGGTAACTGCTAGGACCTCTCTCTCTCTCTCTCTCTCTCTTTCTGTGTGTGTGTGTGTTGTGTGTTGTGTGTTTCCTCTCTCTGAACTGTGAATTGAAAACGCTTTCTAGCCATTAGCCTAGGATAAATGTTCCACGTAACTTAATTTCCCTTCTCTTGGGAATTATTATCTTGCACCAGCTATTTTCACATGTATAAAAACCATTGTTTCATAATTTCTTCTGTATCATTTTTTTAGTTTTTGGTTTCAGGCAAAGAGGTAAATTTGTTTCCTGTTACTCCAGCTTGGTTGGATGTGTAAGTTTAATTATTTTTTAAGATCAAAAGGATATTTTTGGGAAATAATTCAATAAGAAATGCATATTAAAGTTTTATCCTTTATCTATTTGTTATAATACTAGATCTTTATTCTAACAGAGAAAACAATATGTTTCATAAATCCCCACTTTTTGTCTTGCATTATGTGGGTTGTCATGGAAACAACAATGAAAAATTGTAAAACATAATTACTAGTCCCAAGCTGCTTGCAGATTTTATATAGATACATGGGAAATAATTAGTTACTATACAGTCTTCACAAATTAGTCATTAATTTAAAAATTCTAACCCACCTATGGGTCAGCAGTAAAACATGATATCATTTCTGCCTCTAAAGCTAAAAATCTATTATAAAGTATTGCCTGAATGATAAGAATTATAACTATTAAAAATCATGTGTTATGGACCAAATATTTGTGTCCCCACAAAATTCCTATATTGAAATAATAACTCCCATTGTGATGAATTAGGAAATGGGGACTTTGAGAGATGATTAGGTCATAGGGACAGAGCCCTCAACAATGAGTTTAGTGCCCTTATGAAAAGAAACATGAGAGAGATGATAACTTTCTAGACAAAATGGGAATACAAGGTGAAGATAGCCACCTGCAAACTATGATGTGGGCCCTCACCAGACACGGAATCTTCCTGGCCTTGATTTTGGACTTCCCAGCCTCTAGAATTGTGAGAAACAATTTAAGTCACTGTTCTATTGTTAATCTATGGTATTCGGTCATAGCAGCCCAGAATAACATACATGATTGTATAATTGTAAAGGCTGTTATTGACTTCCAAATGGCAACTAATAGCTTATTAGAACAGTCTAGAAAAGAAAAAGAAGAAAATTTGTTAAACTGAAGTTCTGATGATAATTAATTCTTAATCTCATTTTTTTCTGAAATAAGATATATGTCTTCATGTATCCAATAGTAGATACATGAGTTACATAGCATTAACAAATGAAACTGTGAATGTTGTTTGTTCTCTGTGCCATGTACGTTCAAGTTTGATTTTTTTCTGAGGTTCCTGATTTCCTAAGGTTCAATGATTACTGAACTTCTCATCCTTTTCCTTTGATCTGATTTTCCTTCTCCACCACTTTCTTTTTGTAATATACGGGAAATACTCAGTCTTTTTAAATCGTTAGTTCTCTTTCACAGAATATCAAAATGGAGCAATTTCAGTGATGTCTCAGTGTCTAGGATTATGGGTTTTCTTCCATAAAAAGTCCTAATTTTTTAAAGTTTTGCTTTTACTTAGTTCAAATCTTTTATCCACTAAACTTTACAGAACCAGTGCTCTTAGGTAACTTATTCTCTCTTATCTCTTCCTTCTCTCTCTTTCTCTCTCTCTTTCTCTTTCTCTTTCTCTTTTTACACACATACACACACACTCACACACACACTTTCTTACTCTCATTCTCTCCTCTATTTCTTAGTTTAACTTAGGCTAATATACAAAATAAGTTATATTTTCTTAAATTTCTGCCTATTTTGTACATCTAACACAAATCTATTAAACATTATTTATACTGCCAAAATGGATCTTTTGCAAAGGGACTAATTTAACCTCAATTCTATTTCATTTTAATTACTTTACATACAGACTCTGGCATGTTTGAGTTATAGGTCACAAATAGAAATAAAAGAATTGGATACTGGATTATTGAACGTTGTGTGGAGAAGAATTCATTTCATCACTTGGAGAAGGACTGCCTAGTGCATATACCTGATGTGAACAGGTGTTATTTATAAGTGCAGAGCAATCTGAAAATGTCATTATGGTAGGAATGTACTCCTGCTTTAAGGGAGGCAAAGCCTAATTTTCTCTTTCACCTTTAAGTCAGTCAGTTCAATGTCTGCTATTCCCCAACTACAGGAGGACATTATAAATGTGATTAAAATATGATTTTGTTGGATGTCTGACAGAAGAGTTCCTACTGAGAAGGCAGGCACAGTAAAAAGAAAAGTAGTTTAAGATACATCATATTAATGGAAAATACACTTACAAAGAAGTCTCTTGAATCATTTTGAGAATCATGAACAAACTGGAAACCTGAGTTGCTGTGAACTGAAAACACTCTTGAAACTGCATGGTGATGGCAATTGGGGCTAACAGCTAAGAAGGTTACATGGCAATCAGATTCTCATAATTTTTCTCACCACTACTGAGTTACTGAATACTGGTAATCCCCCAGCGGAGGGTGTTCTTGGTTCATTTCCAAAATAAAGAAGTTAGAATAAGCATACAAGATCTTGCATACTTACTTATGCTAAGCTTTGGACCCGTTGTGGTTCATCCATTCTATTATTACTAAATTTTGCTCATGCTGAGAAGCTCCCTAGCACTAAGAGTCTCACACTTTATTTTAAACCTCAGAGCTTTAAATCAAATACTTGATTTAGTATATTCCTGGCCCCTCAAAAATAAAAAAGTCTCAGCTCTCCAAGCCCCAGACAACCCCTGGGGAAGGTAAAAGTTCAAAATGCCTGAAACTTCATCCACATTAGTGAATAACAAAGCAAAATTGTCAAAAGATGTTGGATTAAAGTATTTTTTTAAACATACAAAATTTTAAAAGTATAAAAATGATATAAAGTTGTAGCACCACATCATAGCACCTGTAAAATCACAGCACTGGAGGTAAATATTTGTGTGCCAGAGCTATCAGCCTTTTCAGCTACATAATTTATATTGGAATCACATGATCATAAGAAAAATATTAACCCAAATATTTAATAGTTCTATTGAACCATCAGACTTGTACACCAGCAAAATTTTAACTATTCCTAAATGTTATCAATTATTTCCTTCCTAAGGCATTTACTTTTTGGTACAATACAGGAAAATAACTAGTGTTAGGTGGAGTCATGCCAACAACGCTTGTAAAGAGGAAATATTTAGTCTAATTTCTCACTTGCAGGGAAGGACAATTTTATTAATATATTTTGTTCCATTTCTTTCTTTTTCCGGAGAATGTTCCCTACGTTTGGCTTCTGTTGTTCTCAGGAATATTTTTACATGCCATTTAATAGCTATCTATGATTTTAGTTATTCTACTACATCGAGGCTAAAAAGGAAATCATAGATAGCCACGCTTTATTTTGTTCTTATTTAACCTTGAACCAACTACTTAACTACTGTTTTTAAATTAATCTTTAGGTATTGCTTCTTGAGAAGAAAAAAATAGATTCCTTTAGCTATTTCGTCAATAACAGCATACCATATATTTCAAGAGTGATCTTATCTCTTGACTATTTGTTATATTTTGTAATATAATTTCGTAGCAGAACATCAAGATAACTATTAGTATATATAATATACTAATATCATATATTATATACCATGATAGATTTTCAATGCGTGATTGTTAAGTGAATAATTAAACTTATGCTATAGGTAGTGTGTATAGGCATGAGTAAGTAAGCCTGACTAATCTTTAAGACTTGGTCTACCTGCTGGGCTTCAGTGTGGATGGAATAGCCCGGTGAACACATGCCGTGTAGTATAGTTTGGATATGTATCCCCCGCCAAATCTCATGTCAAATTGTAATCTCCAATGTAGGAGGTGGGGGCTAGTGGGAGGTGATTGGGTCATGTGGGTGGCTTTTCATGAATGGTTTAGTACCATCCTTTTGGTGCTGTTCTCACAATAGTGAGAGAATTCTCATGGGATATGGTCATTTAAAAGTTGATGGCATCTCCCTTTTTGCTCTCTTGCTCCTGTTCTGGCCAGGTGACTGTGCCTTCTACTCTTTTGCCTTCCACCATGATTGTAAGTTTCCTGAGGCCTCCCCAGAAGGTGCACAGATGCCAGCATCATGCTTTAGTAGGGCCTGAAGAACTATGAGCCAATTAAAACCTCTTTGCATTTTAAATTACACACTCTCGTGTATTTCTTTCTTTTTCTAAAAACAGGGTTTTGGTCTGTTGCCCGGGCTGAAGTGCATTGGCATGATCTCAGCTCATTGCAACCGCCACCTTCTGGGCTCAAGCAATCCTCTTACCTTAGCCTCCTGAGTAACTGAGACTACAGGCATGCACCACCATACCAGGCTAGTTTTTAATTTCTCTTTTGTAGAGATGAGTTCTCACTATGTTGCTCAGGTTGTTCTCCAACTCCTGTGCCAAGCAATCCCCGTGCCTTGGCCTCCAACAATGCAAGAAGAACCTCACACACCATGGCACGTCAAGCAGCTTCCTTCAACATGAATTTGAGCAAAATACCCTACACAGATTATAGATACTACATCTTAGTGTTTTACAGAAATTTCCTTTTATTCCTCATTAGAGAATTAGTAAATTCTAAGCCAGATATGGCTGGGAATTTTTTACACTAATTTCAGCATTTGTACATAAGATTAGAGTAAATGTAGTTTCCAGGAGAAACCATATTGTTGTTGCTTTAATGTAGACTTCTAGATTTGGCTTTGAAAGGAGGCTGATTTACTAGGTCTGCAAAGAGTTCTAAGCATCTTTACTTTTAATCGTCAGTCCAGATGACTCTGATATAGGGGGCCATGGCCCGTGATCCCCACTGATTTTGATGGCTATTATTTATGTTGAAGACCTTGTTAGCTGCCAAAATTTCTCAATTTCAGTCATTTTAGGCTCACTTATTTTTTTCTATCATTACAAGATTATCAGACACTGAATTTCAAAAAGCACATTGTATAAAAGTCTCTCTTGACTCTCCTCTAGGTAAGAAGAAAAAGTTAGCACTACAATGCTATAGTCACATTTATGTTTTTGTTTTCACACGCACTTCATATCTAAGACTCAGTGGGCCTCACCAAGAAGCAAAGGTAAGTTATGTAAAAACTATTTCTTAGAAAAATAAAAATAATTCAAACATTCTTTTATGGTCTAATAAAATATACATGTTATATATTTATAATATATATATGTAATGACTAGTTTTAACTGGAATGGATTATGTTTTTTGGAATGGCTTAAATTACTCAAAATCATCTCATATTATAAATCATGCCTTTCAATAGAGATAATATTTCCCCCACGGGGACAAAAATTGGTTTATGAGAATTAAAAATATCTTACTATTTTTATAAACTGTATATAAATATATATTTTTATATATATGTATATATACACACATATTACATGGTTTGGCTCTGTGTCCCTACTCAAATCTCATCTCAAATTGAAATCTCCACATGTCAAGGGAGGGACCTGGTGGGAGGTGATTGGATCACGGGAGCTGTTTCTTCCTTGCTGTTCTTGTGATAGTGAATGTGTTGTCACTATAAAACTAGAGCTGATGGTTTTAAAGTGTGGCACTGCTTTCTCACTCTCTCTCTCCTGCCACCATGTAAAACATGCCTTGCTTCTCCTTTGCCTTCTGCCATGTTATAAGTTTTCTGTGGCCTCCCAGCCATGTAGAACTGTGAGTCAATTAAACTCTTACTTATAAATTACCGAGTCTCAGGTAGTATCTTTATAGTAGTGTGAAAGCGAACTAATAGAGAAAATTGGTACCACAAATGGAGTGCTGATCTACAGGTAACCTGAATAAGTGGAAGTGACTTTGGA
The DNA here is from genome assembly GCF_028885655.2 of Pongo abelii. NCBI lineage: Eukaryota > Metazoa > Chordata > Mammalia > Primates > Hominidae > Pongo > Pongo abelii. The sequence goes on along the minus strand of NC_072000.2, from coordinate 87,316,680 downwards.
ACTAAGTAATGGGCAGGGCTTGCAAGAGTTTGGAGGGCTTAAACAAGACAAGAAGATGTGGCAAAGTTTGGAACTTTCTAGACACTTGTTGAATACTTCTGACCAAAATTCTAATATAGTGATATGGACAATGAACTCCAGGCTGAGGAGGTCTCAGATGGAGATTAGAAACTTATGGGGAACTGGAGCAAAGGTGATCCTTGCCATAATTTAGCAAAGAGATCGGTGGCCTTTTTATCCTGTCCTAGAGATCTGTGGAATTTGAACTTGAGAGAGATGATTTAGGGTATCTGGCCTGATATGGTTTGGCTGTGTCCCCACCCAACTGTCATCTCGAATTGTACTCCCATAATTCCCACATGTTGTGGGAGGAGGAACCTGGTGGGAACAGTATGATGGTTTCACCCATACTGTCCTCATAGTGAATCAGTCTCACGAGATCTGATGGTTTTATCAGGGGTTTCTGCTTTTGTATCTCTCTCATTTTTCTCTTGCTTCCACCATGTAAAGAAGTGCTTTTCACCTCCCAACATAATTCTGAGGCCTCCCAGCCATGTGGAACTGTAAGTCCAATAAAACCTCTTTTTCTTCCCCGTCTCTGATGTGTATTTATCAGCAGCATGAAAACAGACTAATGCAGTAAACTGGTACCAGTACAGTGGGGCGTTGCTGGAAAGATACCTGAAAATGTGGAAGCAACTTTAGAACTGGGTAACAGGCAGAGGTTGGAACAGTTTGGAGGGCTCAGAAGAAGACAGAAAATGTGGGAAAGTTTGGAACTTCCTAGAGACTTCTTGAATGGCTTTGACCAAAAGCCTGATAGCAATATGGACAATAAGTCCAGGCTGTGGTGGTCTCCAATGGAGATGAGGAACTTGTTTGGGAACTGAAGCAAAAGTGACTCTTGTTATGTTTTAGCAAAGAGACTAGCTGCATGTTGCCCTGTCCTAGAGATGTGTGGAACTTTGAACTTGAGAGAGATGATTTAGTGTATCTGGTGAAAGAAATTTCTAAGCAGCAAAGCATTCAAGAGGTGACTTGGGTACTGTTAAAGACATTCAGTTTTATGAGGGAAGCACAGCACAAAAGTTTGGGAAATTTGCAGCCTGATAATGTCATAGAAAAGAAAAAAACATTTTCTGAGGAGAAATTCAAGCCACCGTCTGCAGAAATTTGCATAAGTAACAAGGAGCCAAATGTTAATCCCCAAAACATTGAGAAAAATATCAGAGGTGTTCACAGTAGCCCCTCCCATCACAGGCCTGGAGGCCTAGGAAAAAATGGTTTTGTGGGCAGGGCCCAAGGTCACTATGCTGTGTGCAGCCTAGGGACTTGTTGCCCTGCATCCCAGCCGCTCCAGCCATGGCTAAAAGGGGCCAACCTAGAGCTCAGGCTGTGGCTTCAGAGGATGCAAGTCTATTTTTTTTTTTTAACTTTACTTTCTAATACTACCTGTTTAATTGTTTTTTAGATTTGTATGTTCAGGGTTTTTTTTTTTTTAAATTAGAAAATCACATATATTTTCACAGGTTTTTAAGTATACTATTTATTGAGATTACTTTGATCTAATTACTTTCTAAGCTCTAGAACAGCAACAATATTTGGCTTCCTGTAAATATACTACTGAGATAGGCAGCATGATTTGGCATCAGGGCAATTTCAAACTCATTAATAGGCTGATAAACCTCTCCTCTTCTATATTTAAAAAGATACTGTGTAGGATTAGCATTATTTCTTCCATAAATCTGAAAGAATTAACGAGTGAAGTCATCTGGGCCTAAAATCTTTGTGGGAATGTTGAAATTAAACATTCACATTTTTCATTTGCTATAACTCTATTCAAATTTTTCATTTCTTTTTGAGTCACTTTTGGTAATTTATGGTTGTCATAAAATATGAAAATTTCATCTAACTTTATTAGCGTACAGTAGCTCATGATAGTCCCCTATAACCCTTCAATATCTTAGAAATCCATCATGGTGTCTTCTTTTCATGCCTAATATTGGTAATTTGTATTCTTTTTTAACCCATATGGCTAGAAGTGTACTAATGCTATTTGCTTATTTAAAAAAAATCTTTCGCTTCACTGATTTTTTTCTGTAGTTCGTTTATTTCCTATTCTATTGATTTACACTCTAATCTTTATGATTCTTTTCTTTCTACTTGTATTATATTTATTTGTTCAGCTTTGTCTATTTTCTTTAGATGTACACTTAGATAATTTTTTTAGAAATTTTAAAAAATATTTAGTGCTATATGTTTTCTTCTAATCACTGTTTTAACTGTGCCACAGAAATTTTTACATTTTATATATTAATTTTTATTCACTTCAAAACAATTTCTAATTTTCTTTTTGCTTTTTTTTGAGCCATGAGTTATTAAGAAATGTGTCATTTGATTTCTAAATACTTTGTGTTTTTCAGATTATTTTTTCTTTATTTATAATTTATGTCTATTCTGCTTAGAGAGTACACTAATGTACTCTGTAAGATATCCATCATTTTTTATGTATTTAACTTGTTTTATGGCTGCGATACTTAATTTTATCTGTCAACGTGGCTGGACCATAACACCCAAATATTTGGTCAAACATTATTCTTTATGTTTCTGTGAAGGTATTTTTTTTCTAGATGTGATTAACATTTAAATCAGTACACTTTCAGTAATGCAGATTACCCTCCATAAAGTGAATGAGACCCATCCAATTAGCTGAAGGCCTTCAAGCAAAAAAAATATACTGGCCTCTCCTAAAGAAGAAGAAATTCTGCCGGCTGCCTGTCTTTTTACTACTGGAGCTGCAACAGTAGCTCTTCCCTGAGTACCCAGCATGTGAACCTATTCTGCAGATTTTGGACTTGCTAGCCTCCACAATATTGTGAGTTAATTTCTTAAAACAAATGTCTCCCTTTCTCTCTACATACAAATACACACATAGACAGAGACATATACACACACAGAGAGAACCTATTACTTCTATTTCTCTGAAGAACTCTAATACAAAAACCCTGCATATGTTCTATTTTGATGAATATTTCATGTGCCCTTCAAAAGAATATGAACTTTTCTTGTGTACGAATGTGTCTATAATTGCAAATTATTTAGCTAGTTGTTAATTTTTTTCAGGCCAACTTGTTCTATTAAATAATAAAAGAGAAGTGTGAAAGTTCTCAAATATAATTAGTGGGTGTATCTATTTCTATTTGCAGTTTTTCAGTTTTTGCTACAGGTTTCCTGAAGCCCTGTTACTAGAGACATACACTTTCAGGGTTATGTCTGTCTTCTTGATGAATTTACCATTTTATTTTTATGAAATGTCCCTTATAACTTCTGGTAATATTCATTCTTTTAAATTCTGTTTTTTCTAATGATAATTTAGTAACTCCAGCCTTCTTCTTATCAGTGTACGCATTGAATACTTTTCCTCTTTTTTTAGTCTTAATGTTTCATATTTATTCGAGTTCTTTAGGGATAGTATATAATTTGGCCTTGGGTTTTTATTCAGTCTAAAAATATTTGCCATTTAATTGAATGGTTAGATTATTTGAATCTAATGCAATTATGAATACATTTGCTTTTAAATCTATAATTTTGCTATTACTATCTATTAACTTATCATTTTGTTCCTCTTTCCTGCCTTTTTTGGATTGAGACTTTTGAAGATTTCATTTTATTTTTACTAAATTTTATTTGCTCTTAAGATTTTAATTAGAAACTGCCTCAGTTTTTGTTTTTTTGGTTTGTTTGCTCATTTGTTTTTGTCTACTTGGGCTGCTTGGAGTTTCTTAGGGCTGTGGGTCTAGTGTTTCCATTAAATTTCAAGATAAATAAATTTCAGAATATATATTTAAAATACACACATTTCAAAATATATAAAGTATATATTTTGTGCATATATATACAAATATATATGCACAAAATATATATGTATGTATATACAAATACATATGTGTGTATATACAAAATACATAAAGTATATATATGTGTGTGTATATACAAATATACATAAATTATAGTGGGTATATGTTAACCTGCTTTACATTGGCTCACAACTACCCATTGATTGTTTGGATTTTTTGTTTGTTTTTTGATCTTTTTATTTCCCTTATGCTTTCCTTTGGCTACTTTTCACTGCTATGTCTTCAAGTTTTCTGATTTTGGCACTTCTTAATCATCTGCTAATTCCATCTGGTTAAGTTTTAAATGATAATGCATTTTACATCTCTAGAAGTTCTTTTGTTGTTTTAAGTGTTTCATTTCTCTTCTTATGTGTTCATATATTCTTTTAAATATATGATTATAATAATAACAGTGTTTTAACACCTTCCATCCTTATTCCATTACTTTATCATTTCCAAAACTATTTTGATTGATTGATTTTTCCCTTGTTTTATGAATGCTGGACATTGTGGATTTTATGCTATTGTATATTAAATTTTTCTGTCTCCTTTTAGATAAAATAATGCTATTATTTTTCTGGCAATATGTGAAGTTACTTGTGGTTCAATTTGTTCTGAGGCATGATTTTGAGTGTTGATAGCCAGGTCTTATGTATTCACCCTAGGGATAGGCAAGCCACAGTAGGGTTTGGCTCTTCTAGGATCTCTACTAAATTATCTGAGTGATCAATGACGACTCTCCACGTGGTCAGAACTTAAATGCCTTATTACCTGCATAAACTGGGAATCATTGAAGTCTCAGCATTCTGGCATTTCTTAGGTCAACATCATGGCTTTTTGCCTTACACGTGAAGGTTTTAGTATTCAGCAAAACTCAAGGTGAATCCTATACAGATTTCTGCGTGGCTTCCTGAGGTCTGATCATTGTCTTTAAAACTCAGCAAGATCCCTATGCCTACCCCCATCTGAAATGTATCTACACATTGATAGTTAGGGTGATCCTGTGACTCACCTGATTTTACACCCTTATTTCAATAGTCATAGTCCTGTAACACCTGTAATCCAATGTCTGAAAAGAATTACTTCATATATTTTGTTCAGAGTTTCATTTGTTTACAGGATAAATGTAAATCTGCCTCTCATTCCATCATGCTTGGAAGAGGAAATTCTTTTTTTGGTAAAATATAATTTGAGCTATTTTCTAAACCTTATCTTCTTTAATCTTTACATAAAATGGATTTTGTTTCTTTTTTAACAAAAGTATATTTTAATTCCTAAGAACCTACTCTCGTTTTCTTTTATCCTCTTTCATCACAGCATGCTACTGATTTTAGTACAAGAAAACTATCATCTTCAATCTCTCATAGGATATTCATTAGATTTTTAAAAAATATCCTCCAGTTGTTCAATTACCTTTGGTTTCTGTAGCTAATTATTCTATTAGTTTATTGTGGTCTTTCACACAGACCCAGACACACACATACATACGCACAGACACACACGCAGACACACACACACACACACATTCCACACTTGCTAACATGAGTTTGGAGCCTAATAAACACGACTGTTTTGGACAGTGAAGAAATTTTCTAAGAATTTTCTTGGCTGTTATTTCCACTGCTCAGTTAATCATTACTGAAATGCTGTCCTTTTTCTGCTAGTGGTTTCTGCTTTCCTTCTGCACATTACACTTGATATACACTCTTTAACATATATTTACTGTGATTTCTGTTGGGAGCAAGGAAAGTTAATTATGCATGCTCAGCCTATTGTCTTGAAGTTGATGATCAAACTTCCAATTTTTAAATAGATTTTAAAAATATATTATATATGAAGAAGATGTAAAAGAAGTAAAAGAGGTTTTACTTTTGTTTGAGTAAACATTGTGATAATTTCCACAGTGGGTGTGAACTAAAAGTGATTTCCTATTTTATCAACATGAACATCTCTCTGCAAAACTTTGTAAAAAATATTGTGGCTGGCTATAACACTAGAGTCTTAAGGCTTAAGCATTTTGTGCCATTGTTAATGCAAGCCGTATGTCTATTTTTTTTTATGTCACTAAAAGTGATGTTCCTATTAATTGGTGTGGCTTATATTTTCAACAATGTGTAAAGTTGAAAAACTATTTTAAAAAATAAATAGTAACTAATAAGCTAAACATTCCTATTTGTGAAACTATCAGATTGCATGATTTCCTTTTAAAAGTGACTTACAGCATGTTATTTTGACCCAGTAAAATCGCTTTTATCCTCAAAAACATTCACTTTTATTCTTCAAGTTGAACAGCTTTAGATTAAAATAAACTATAAAATAAAGGTTACCCTGCTATCATTTTTTTTCTTTTATATTTATACCTATTTAATTATGCTGTCTGTGTCATCCGTAAAACTTTTTCATTGGAATCGTGGCGGGAGAATTATATATGTGGTAAGTGAAACATATAGTCAAAGGCTGTGGAATAAATGTTTTCTCTTGTTTCAGAACAGCAAAAATAAATTATTTGTTGCTAATAAAATATATACAGAAGCAGATATGATTATAAAACACCACAGTTAAAGGGTGAAATTTATCTTAATCCTAACATGTCAGGTTCTAACTGCAGAATATATTGATTAAATATGTTAAAACTCTTTAGATTGATTACTAGAGGAAAGTGATTAAAACTCTTTAGATTGATTACTACAGGATTGATTAAAACTCTTTAGACTGATTACTAGAGGAAAGTATTACTATCCTTGAAATCTACATCAATGTTCCTATCACTAAGAAGTGGCACAACATATTGTGTGAGTTATGTAAAATATGCTTGCATACAATGCTAGAGAACATCCAGTTAGGAACAATCAAGTTTAACGAGATACAGAGATTTTAACTTAATATGTGTCTTCCTTTGTAGCCTTTATGCCACTGCTGGTCTAGTATGCAAATGACTGTAAAACCCTAACTGTGGTAATTGATTATCTCCTAATGAATATTCGTGCAGCTAATAACAATTATTGTGCATTTTCATCTGCTATACATACATCACACACCTCTGGGGAAAATCCTAAGGTTTTGGCTATGTCTTATACTGAACCACTTATACATCATACTACTCTTTTGACATAGTGTCAGTTTTACTGCATAACTAACATAATAACTCCAAATATACACATCATGTCCTTCTTAGCAATTATAACATTACACAAATAAGGTAAACATTTCCAGTGGCAACCACTTATGAATTTTATGTTTACACTTATTTGTTGAGTCTTCTAAAATTCAGTTGATTATTTAATAATATTAATGAACAATAAATGATTATTAAATGCTTCATGCATTTTTGTTAATATTGTTTCAAAAAGCAATTCAGTTTCCTGTAATGTCATAAGAAATAAATGCCATTTAAATAAAAACTTCAATAAGAAATATCTTCTTCTGCTCTTTATAAAATGAAATTTAATAAAATGCGATATTCAACAGTTACATAAATTACCATTGATAATTAAGTTGAATTAACATGTTTCTGTAAAACTACTACTCTACAATAGTGATATAAGTGTTACTTTTCAATGTGTTCTACTACTAGTCACAATTTCAGCATTATTGATCAGTTTGTCTCTGCTTAAATAAAAGTATGCTACCTATTCCCTTACCATTGATAAGGCTAGGGTAAAATTAAGTTTCAAGTCAATTTGACTCCAGTACATGTACCATTTCACCTCATTAAAATAAACATGTTTTTCAATAATCATAATGTTACCATTTGGTTGTTCTGTGGTTCTTTGTACAAACAATGGTTTAATTTGCTAGTAGAAACATCTTTTTACTTCTTAGGATCCAATCCAAATACATGTTTATATCAATCATGAATTCTTAAAATACCTATGAACTCTAAAATTAGGAAGCGACTGTGGCTCAGACAAAGAAACTCAATGACTCCTTTTTGAAATGGTCTCAGTAAGGATACATTTTTATCAAACACATGCACCCAGAAGCCGCTCTTTCTTGATGGTTTTAATAAATCATCCCAACCTCCAATTTTTATTCCTATAAATTTTTCTGCACAAATTCTACTATTCGAATGTCCATTGTTTATCTTTGGCTGGAAAATATTGTTTTTCCTTCCTAAGCACAAGTCTCCAAATTCATCAGTAGGTAAGATTTCTCAATAAATTTGAGTTGTGACGTTATTCTTTATTTCATTGACTTTTTTTTTCACCATCCATTAACAGAGGCTGAGTGGTAAACACTCAAAGTCATTGGTACATATCTGTAGGTCAGATTTTCATCAACCCTCAAACATACTGTATAATTTTCCTATGCAAGGTAGGAAATAGATAATATATATACTGTATAATTTATATATGCTGTGTATATATACTGAATATATATATACTGTGTATATGCTGTATAATATATAATATAGTGTATAATTTTCCTATGCAAGGTAGTCCTATGGTAGCTTCAATATAAATATTTCCTGCGATTACAGAATTGTTTAATGTTGAAGCTAAAAAAGATAACCTAAATTACCTACATATTAAAACAAAAACTAATTAAATTCATGAGCTTATTATATGCAAAAACATCTGAGATCTCGAAATAAGTATTTCAGAAAGCAGAGACTTCAGTAGTGGTATGGAAAGTGGTCTTGTGATAGGAGTGGAAGGTGTTAGTGACATCAGATACACTCTGAGCACCCAACACCAGCAAGTGAACTTGGTTGAGATGATACACTAGCAACAAGATGAAACATATTTTATTTAAACACAATTTTTGTAGTATTTTTCTCATTCTATTTCCCTTTATTCTTATCTCATTGAGCCTATTTATGGACCAAGATATTTGTTCAAGATCAGAATATTATCTCAGAGTACATTTTATAAGAAAGTTAGCTCATATAGATATATAGGCAGAAAACATGTCCCCTTATTGTAGTAGCTCATAAAATAGACATAATTAAACCAAAACCTGAGTCATTCTCACAAGTAAGCAATGAAAATTAATGCTAACAAATCATAAGAGAAATGGTTTCTATTTTTTCCTAATCAAACACAGCTTTCTCTTTACACCATTTACAACACACTGGGGCCTAAAGTGTAGGCACAGATAGAGTACTCAAAAGAAAATGGGCCACAGAAGATTAAAAAACATAATCAATAGTAAGTCCCCAGGCTGTAGAGTCACATATTTTGAGTATTCCTGTCTAATCCCGGAAGATTATAGTTATTAAAGATAATATTTTTGGACCTGACACATTTGCTTTCTGCTTAAAAGCATCGCTTCATGGGTGAATGTCAGTATTATCATTATTATTACTAGTACTATGACTACGTGGACGGCTGCTGCTGTTACAAACTGTAGATCATGTGTCTATTTTCAGGTCTAAAGAACTGTTCACTACTCACTCATTTTAAGAGATTAATTGCCTTTGGCCATGACTTAGTTACAATGACTGACATCTGGAATCCACTTAGGAGAGATTTATTATCAGTAGCTCAAACTCTTGATCTTATTTTTGCAGCCATTGTTACTTTGAACAAAATTGCCTTCTTTTTCCAGGTTTCAATCAGTGAAATATCTGGCTATACCTATAATTTTTTTGACTGTTGAATGAGTTATTATTGTTATTCTTTGAGCATTCTGAGTAGTTTGTGTATAGGTTATGGATCTGTACAGAATTTTCAAGACTTTCTGTCATTTTCTTATTTACCTTGTAGACCTTCTCCATACCAACTTTACTTTCCAAGATCTCAATAAACAGCATAGTTTAAATTAGATAATAAACAATTTTAATGAAGAAATCAAGCCCTGAGGAAAACTTTGTAGTAGTTTTGAGGGGAAGCTAAGTATGTGTGCAGTAAGATTTCTTTTAGTGATATCATGATTATGCATCCATTATCAAAGTATAGATTTTGAAAATAAGAGTCACTTTTAATGGTGATTAATATTCATAGAGACAATGGGAAAGAAAATCCATTGCCTCCAAGTATTTTTTTTTTACTGTTTTTAATTGTCCAAGAAAACTAAGCCTTAACTATGTTCATTTGGGGATTGTCTTTATGGATGATGCTCCTGACAAATGCCCATAATATTGGGACTATTATCATTCGTTTACCAGGGATTCACTCAGAATTGTGTTACTTTTGGCCAATGATTGCTGTGATATTTGCAGAGCAAGTCTCCTTATAAAACAATATCAAAATCAATTGTAAAGAAGAAAGCTGAGACAGGAAGATAATTTCCATTTAAGGTTATGTTATATTGCCATTTTTCTCACTGAGCCATCACACATTTCCATCAGCACAATTTTCTAGCAGTGTCTATAATTTTGCCTCTAATTGCTACAGTGATCAGTGAAAATACTTTCTAAGTGTCACCTAATTCTTTAAATAGAACATAGGGTAGCTTGTCTTTCCTGCCCTTGCATCATAGACTAAAACAGGATGTACAATAGCAAGTTTGGGCTTAGCATCAGAAAGACATGGGTTCTAATTCCTACTCTGAGCCACAACAGCTACGCCATCTTGGGAATGTGCTCATCTCTTTCATTTCTTCCATGAATTGAAACAATTGTATATACCTGGTAAATGTATAAGGATGCAGTAAGTTAAGAAGTGAAATGCACTTAGAATAGTGCTCAATGAATTGTAGCCACTGTTGTTATTATAGTTCCCACTTAAGTTGTGGAATGATTCCAGTATGAGGCAGGTTATGAAATAATATGGTTTTTCTTCTAGGCCAGTGGCCCTATAAATTTCCATTGTTATCTGCTAATGAATATTTTGAGAGCAGACCTGCATAAAGATAAATTAAGCTTAGGAAAATAAAGAATTATGAAAAAAGTTTTATCAAAAGTCTGCCAGAATATCATAGGCTATCAAAAATGTTTAATCAAAAAAGGCTACTTTTAATGATACAATCAGCCGTTTTATTTTGTGTAATATCTGTACATGTATTGTTTATGTTCAACTTGTGGTCATGTAAAAAATTAACACATATTCCACGTTCATGGAGATTGTTTTAGCATATGCTTTACCTGGTGTGTTTTCCTTTTAAGATAAGAGAAACAAAGACAAAAATGGTGCAGCTTACTTCTAATGGCCTTCTAACAGTGATAAAAATGTGCTGCAGATGGGGGACGCTGATCCCACTGTCTGTGATTTTCTATTAATTGTCCAAGAACACTCATATTCTATACATTAATTTTAACATTCAAGATTATGTAAGAAAAGAAAGCACTTCTGACTCTATGTGTCTTTTGCTGTTTTGCTTTGTTTTTCCTTGCTTTGCTTCCTAGTCTCTCAACTATTTTCTCAAAGTTCGTCCTGGAAAAATGTTGTGTTTTGTGAACACCTCTGCCTTGAGTGCGTTCAATGGATGGATCCTCAAAAGAGAAATTGTATTCACTTGTGTACGACCCACTCCATATTGACGGTCTCTTCTCTGAATATTTGTTCTATATTTTTGCTGTACCTGAAACAGCCATCCCCTAACATGGCTGTTTCCCCAGGTGGGGACTGCTTTTTGTTTCCCCGCCCCTCCTCATACTCTGTGTATCTCATAATTGGGGAAAGGGTATTTTCTCAGGTACTGATTTCTCACTACAAAGCATTTATTCTCCCTATTCAACACAAAAGTCTTCCTCTTCTAACGGTACCCTCTTTTCTGGCACCAGGCCAATCTCTTCAAGGAGGCTGAAAGGACCTGCCTACACATGTGTCAAGTTTTTTACCCTAACCTTTCTTTCATAATGAATTATTTTCAAATATACAATAAAAGTAGAACATAGTAGAATTATATATTAAAAATAAACATAACTTCAGGTACATAAATATCTAGTTTTAACAGCTCAACATTTTTTTATTTTTTCTTTCTTCCTCCATTTCTTTCTCTCTTCCTCTTTCTTGCTCCTTTCCTCTCTCTTCCTTTTCTTGTCTTTCTTTCTTCCTTTTTTCTTTCTTTCTCTCTCTTCTTTCTCTTTCTTCCTTTCTCTCTCTTCTTTCTTTTTCTTTTTCTTTCTTCTTTCTTTTATTTCTCTTTCTTTCTTTCCCTTCCCTCCCTCCCTCCTTCCCTTCCTCCCTCCTTCCCTCCCTCCCTCCTTTCCTCCGCTCCCCTCCCCTCCCTCCCTCACTGCCTGCCTTCCTTCCTTCCTTCTTTCCGTTCTTTTTTCGTTCTTTCTTTTGAAGTAAAACATTGCAGATAGTAAAATCTTTTGATCCTTTGGTTCCCCTCTCAGTTATCCTCTTTCTTCCCCCTCTTAATATTACTCTATTCATACATCTTTTTAAGCTTTCACTATATGTGCATCTATTTTGTGTATTTTTAAAACTTTATGTAAAAATAAAACTCTGCATCTTGCCTTTTATAGTCAATAGCATGTTTTAAGATGTATGTTTTTCTTAATATATGTATATTAAAATTTCTTCAATAAATTTGTTTGTATGTCTCCTTGTGCACACGTTTAAGAGTTTTCTGAAATTTTTATTCTGAAGTAGAATATTTGAACTTAAAATATGCATAGCATTAACCAGATTAGATAGTACACAATTTCTCATTAATCGTTGTTCTAATTTATACTCCTGATATCAATGTAGGAAAATTCCAGTGTGTCTATATCTTCATCAATAGTTGGATTTTCTTTTCTTTACATTTTTTTTTCCAATCTGATAGATGTGTAATGATATCTCACTGGTCCTCAAAACATGTAATTCCAGTGTGGTTCCAATCTCCACAAGACAAATTATTTCCTTTCTGTAAGATTACCATTAACCTCTAAAGTGTTACATAAAATAGACATATTTCAATCTTCAGCTCTCTCAGTAGCACTTGAAATAGTTAACCACTTCTTTTTCTCTTAATATTAAGTGATTAATATTTACTAAATGAATGACTTAATAAATGAATGGAAACTACTCAGTATTTGTTGAAAGAAGTAATCTCTCAACCAACAAAGCAAAATAAGTTTTTTTCCTTTTTTTCAAACTGAATAAAATTTATTTCCTAAGATATTCATTAAATGTCTAGTAAGTTAAAGTATGTATACTAGACTTGAAAGATTCAAAGATGCAATTCTTAACCTTTTAGTATGGAACCATGTCTGGGGTAATATACACTTAATAAATATGTGTCTAGTAAATAACATCATCAACATGATCTCTTTTTCTCAAAGTATCTTTTATATTGCAAAATTCACATATGTTTGAATACTTCATTTTCTGACTTCTGTAGAAAGTTTGCGCCAAAAAGCATGAGCTATGTCTTCTTTTCTTTATGTAATGAGGGCATAAAATAGTGCCTGATACATGGCAAATACTATAAAGTCGATTTGTATTTGTGGAGAATATTAAAAAATTGGAAGATAAAAAAATTCCATAAAATTTTTATTTTAGTAAGGGTTCAAATGAAATTTAAGGTGTGTTATTCTTTATCCAGTATCTCTCCATGATAGAGAGATGACCTGGTTAGAACTTAAATCATGCAGAGAAGAACGGTAGGATAATATGATCAAAATACAGACATTTCTGAGAATGGATGGGCAAAAAAGAATGTAGAAAAAGCTCGTACCTCTTCATCTGGGTTTCAATATGAGTGTTGAGACTTCCCTGGGTTGATCTTGCAGGATTTATCTTAATGCTATATTGGTGCATTTGTAGATTGGCTTTCAAATTCCTCTGCCTCACAATTCATACGATTTCTGAATCAATAGCCATAGCAGTCCTTGTTACACAAAGCACTTTTTTTAAAATGGCGTGTGAGTTCCTAAATTGCAGCAATTTAAGTGTCATCACTTGGACTTCAATAAAATTTGGTCTATGGTCCTGTTTAAGTGCAAATTCTTACAAAAATGTTGTAATTTAAGCCATGTTGTTTTCAAATACAAGAGATATTTCCCGGCACTACTCTCACATAGTAGGTGTTCAATAAATGTCTATGGTATTATTAAGCTAAATGTTCACAGCATGCTGTTCAAAGAGGAGTTTTTGGTCTAAGGGATAATCTAAAATAACTTATGAGCTTCTAAACTTGGGAGATATCTTAATCAGTTTTGGCAGTTATAACAAAAAATACTGTAGAATTAAACAACAAACATTTATCCACTGCAGTTCTGAAGGCTGGGAAGTACAAAATCAAAGTGCCAGATAATTCAGTTTCTGGGGAGGGCCCTCTTTCTGGTTTGCAGAGGAAAACCTTGTTGTACCCTTACATGGTGGCAAACTTATCTCTCTTACATCTTTTTTTAAAGGGTATTAATCCCATTCATAAGGGTCTACCATCATGACGTAATTACTTTCTTAAAGACTCACCTCAAAATGCTGTCACATTGGGGATTAGCACTTCAACATATGAATTTGGGGAAACACAAACTTTCAGTCCACTGCAGGGAATAATGGTGAACTGGCAGAGGTGGGAAAGAAAGGAGGTTCTAAATGCTAGATAATTTGATAGTCTTGCCTACCTCAGAATGATCTAGAAAGTTTTTATAGAAGTAAATCTCAAATGATTGTATGGATATTTAATGTGTCAGTTTTACCTGGTGTCAAAATACTTTATAAAAGAAACAAAGGTAACAACAGAAGCCATGCTGAAACTAGGATTTTGTGTTTTCCCACAGAACTATAAAAAAATAAACCCGTCAATCAAAGCTACCTCCCAGATTCAGGGCTCTGGTCCCTTAGACATAACAAACTCCTCCTTGTATTCACAAGCCCCAGAGACATCCACTTGTGAGCTCTCAAAGCATCTAAAATGAATCCTGATAATCTGGTCTTTAATAAGAGCAGACCACCCAAAGTTGGCAGACATAATAGTAATTTATTTTCAGAACAAACTGCCTTTATTTTTGACAGGAAGAATCTTCCTCCACAAAGTCTCAGGGAGAGGATTACTACTTTCTGCACACTCAGTGAACATTTATTATTGAGTCACCAGAAATGAACAAAATATAAAAGCCTTAGAACAAACTTAACAAAACAGCCTGGAGATTTAAGGGGGGAAATATTAAAGAAATATGTATGGGAAACAGTCTACAGAAAACGATGAGTTAGTTAAAACTTTTCAATTGTCAAACATTCTCTAGGCACATCTATTCACCTAAAATCTATAATCATATAAAGACTTGTGAATGGGTGTCTCACTTGAAGATTCTAAACTCTTTCTTTAAGACAGATACTGATCTTTAATGCTTTTCTCCTGCCTAGCTCCTAGTAATGTTTAGCTCTTAAGAAACTTGTGTATTGCTATAAGCACATCAAAAGAATGGCATTAGAGAAGTGTGAGTCATGAAAGCCACGATATCTAAGTGAAATTCATTTCCTAAATTGCATGGTGTATGAGATTGCAATAATAATTTTCTGAAAACCTTCATTAATATCTTATAGAGCACCCTAGTCAGTATAAAGATGAAATATGCAAAATATCTACCTCTGGACTAACAACTTAACATGCAGAATCAAAAAAACAAACAAAAAATTGAAATATATGAGAGATGATGGATCAGAGAGTTTTTGTTTGCTTATTATTTTTTTAACTGACTGCTGGGAAGAATTAGATTTACAAGTGGTGATAAAAGGTGTATAAGTAAGTAGATTTTCTATATGTGAGATGTTGAAATAAGGAGGCTGGCAAATTCTTTGCTTGGAATAGGCAAAGATAATTAAAACCTTTTGTATCTCTACCTTCAATTAAACTAGACAGAAAGAAAAATCTCAAACTTATGGACCAATTAAAAATGGCAGATGAATTCCACAGGTTTCAGAAAACACTATTCATATAGCAAGATAAAAATAATTTCTGGAGAAATTTCAGATCCAAGAATCGAAACAGTAGAATCCTATATTGATTGCAATTAGTAGAAAAAAATCTTGTTCCTAAGGTGTTTTTTTTTCTTAATAATTTCAATTTTTGTTTTATATTTAGTAGGGGGTACGTGTGCAGTTTTGTTACATGGGTGCATTACAAAATGCTGAGGTTTGGGGTATGACTGATCCTGCTACTGAGGTACTGAGCATAGTACCCAATAAATTTTTTAACCCTTTCCTCCCTCCCATCCCGCTCTAGAAGTCCTCAGTATCTATTGTTGCTATCTTTATAAAGACCCAATGTTTAGCTCCCACTTATAAGTGAGAACATGTGGTATTTGGTTTTCTGCTCCTGCATTAACTTGCTTAGGATAATGGCCCCCAGCTGCATCCATGTTGCTGCAAAGGATGTGATTTCATTCTTTTTTTTTACAGCTGCGTTGTATTTCATGGTGTATAAGTACCACATTTTTTTATCCAATCCACCATTGATGGGCACCTAAATTGATGCTATGGCTTTATTATTGTGAAGAGAGCAGTGTTGAGCATATGAATGCATGTGTCTTTTTGGTAGCATGATATATTATCTTTTGATATACCCCCATGAATGGGATTGCTAGGTTGAATGGTAGATCTGTTTTACGTTCTTTGAGAAATCTCCAAAATGCTCTCTACAGTGGCTGAAGTAATTTACATTTCCACCAACAGTGTATAAGCATTCCCTTTTCTCCACAGCCTTGCCAGCATCTATTGCTTTTTCACTTTTTAGTACCAGCCATTCTGACTGGTGTGTGATGATATCGCATTGCGATTTTAATTTGCATTTCTCTGATGGTTAATGATGTTGAGCATTGTTTTTCATATGTTTGTTGGCTGCTTGTATGTCTTCTTTTGAGAAATGTCTTTGCTTGTTGAATTAAAGTTTCTTACAGATTCTGGATATTAGACCTTTGTTGGATGCATAGTTTGAATATATTTTCTGTTATTCTGCAGGTTGTATGTTTACTCTCTTGAGAGTTTCTTTTGCTGTGCAGAATCTCTTTAGTTTGAGTCCTAGTTGTCAGTTTCTGTTTTTGTTGCAATTGCTTTTGAAGACAGTCATAAATTTTTTTCCCAAGGCAGATGTCTAGAATGGTGTTTCCTATATTTTGTTCAAGGATATTTATGATTTGATTAAATCTCTAATCCTTCTTTAGTTAATTTTTGTATGTGGTGAAAGGTAGGCGTACAATTTCATTGTTTTGTATGTGGTTGGTCAGCTCTCCCAGCACAATTTATTGAATAGGGAATCCTTTATTTTTGTTGACTTTGTCAAAGATCAAATGGCTATAGGTGCACAGCTTTATTTCTATGTTCTCTAACCTGTTTCATTAGTCTATTTGTCTGTATTTGTGTCAGTACCATCCTGTTTTGGTTATTGTAGCCATATGATATAGTTTGAAGTCAGGTAACACGATGCCTCTGGCTTGTTTTTTGCTTAGGATTGTTTTGCTATTCAGGCTCTTCATTGGTTCCATGTGATTTTTAAAATAGTTTTTCTAATTCTGAGAAAAAAATGACATTGATATTTTGACAGAAATTGTATTGAATCTATAGATAGCTTTGAGTAGCATGGTCGTTTTAATGATATTGATTCCTCCAGTCCATGAGCATGTAATGTTTTTCATCTGTTTGTGTCATCTATTATTTCTTTCAGCAGTGTTTTGTAGTTCTTCCTGTATAAATCTTTCACCTCCTTCATTAGCTGTATTCCTAGGTGTGTGTGTGTGTGTGTGTGTGTGTGTGTCTATTGTAAATGGGATTGCATTCTTGGTTTCGCTCTCAGCTTGAATGTTATTGGTGTATAGAAATGACACTGATTTCTGTACCTTGATTTTGTGTCCTGACACTTTACTGAAGTCATTTATCAGTTCCAGGAGCCTTTTGGTGGAGTCTGTAGGATTTTCTAGGTCTAGACTCTGATAGTGAAGAGAGTGACTTTTTTATTTATTTTTATTTTTCCTATTTGAATTCCTTTTATTTATTTCTCTTGCCAGATTGCTGTGGCTAGGACTTTCAGTACTATGCTGAAAAGGAGAATTGGGAGTAGGCATGCTTGTTTTTTTCCAGTTCTCAAGGGGAATTCTAGCTTTTGTCATTCAGTATGAAGTTGGCTGTGGGTTTGTATAGATGGCTCTTATTATTTTGAGGTATGTCCCTTTGATGCCTAGTTTCTTGAGGGTTTTTATCATGAATAAATTTGATCGAAAGCTTTTTCTTTGTATATTGAGATGATCATATGTTTTTTGTTTTTAAATCTGTTCATGTGGTGAATCATATTTATTGATTTGTGTGTGTTGAACCAACCTTGCCTCCCAGGAATGAAGCCTATTTTATCGTGCTAAATTAACTTGTTGATGTGCTGCTTGATTTGGTTTAACAGTATTTGGTTAAAAATTGTTGCATCTATGTTCTTCAGGGGTGTTGGCCTGTAGTTTTCTTTCTTCGTTGTGACATTGTTAGGTTTTGTGGGGTTTTTTTTTTAATAATCAAAAAAGGAGCAGTTGGAAAAACACTGGACAAGTTGGCTGAATGAAGAGTGAATGTGTGTGCTGTATTTAGGAGGGTTAGAGAGTGTGGAGAACAAAAGGGAGTGCAGAAAAGGGTAAGGAGCCCCAAAGGATGGAGAAATAGAAAAGAGAACTTACATGTAGACTTCATCTACTTTACTAATTTATAATGTGCTCTTTTGTGCCAGGATATAGAAGGAAATAAAACATTAAATTAATATGCAAAAATTATAATAACTACTTCTATAATTAAATGAGAAATTTGAATACCTATTTCTTTGATAATATCAGAAGAGAAACATTTTAAACAACTACTTGGTAAGTGAAATCCTCAGGGCAAGGGTTGGGTGGAGACAGCAAATGGCTCTAGTATTAGGGTTGTTGTAGTTAACAGATAAAAATAGAGGATTCTCAATTCATTAGAATTTCAAGTAAATAAATATTATTCACACAAGCATGTCCCATGTAACAACTTGGACATGCTTTAACTACAAAGTTATCTGTTAGTTATTTAAGTTCACATTTTACCCAGCACCCTTTAATTATCTGGTAACTTCATCTGCATTAAAATGTGGGTAGGAGAAAGCACAGATGAGTTAGTGAAGAAGAAAATACATGGTAGTAGGCCATGCCGGACATAAAAATTAAAAAGCACACAAACACACAAAACAATGAGGTTTACTGTACAGTTTTAAATTAAATGGTATATGGTGCCATAATATATCCTTTCTCAACTTTAGACTCACACTCCATTAAAAGGCCACTACATAAAGCTTGTATAAGTGGTTTGATGAGGAAAAGGATTAACATAAAATTATACTAGAGGAGGGAGGGTGGCAAAGTCTGGCATAAAGTGATAATTAAAAAATCATGTGTAGTTCTGACCTTAACGTTACTAAAATATGAACCTTATTTCTCTCTTTCCATTTCTTCAGAATTTGCTCTATTCTCAAAGTTGCAAAATGTCTGGGCACAGGCTGTGTTGCATTTCTCACATACAGTATGAGCACAGAAGCTTATCCATTCTGTTGCAGCAGGTCCAGAGAAGTTTCACTGAAGTGCTTTGGTTTTTATTGAATTGCACGCTTATTATCTCTGGACAAGAAGATGTGTACATGAAAAGGATGTTTTGATAGGCCTGACCTGAGCTGTATGCTCACAATAAAAGCTAGAGACACAGTCATTTGACATTAAAACAACTGAGAAAAGGTGATGAATCTTGAGAAGAAATTGGGATATTATGTACAAAAGAGGTGTTATAATCGTTTATGGCCAAAACGAAACCAAAGGAAAAAAAAGCAAGAAAACAAACAAACAAAATCAAAAAACAAAAACACTAGCAATGCTCCACTATAAAGTTTAAACAGATCTTACTTTGGTTCAGACTTTAGAAACTGATTGACATCTGGGTTATGTATATTTCACTTCCCACTTTCTGCATGGTAATCTTCTAAATTTTAGCAACTTACCTTATAATTCCTTTAGGCTTGCTATGAAGCCTGCCCCAGATAAGTGCCTCATAAAAGAAGAATAAACAAATGAATGAATAAAAGGAAATACCATACTACGGACTTTTGAATAGAAAGATTTTCTCTACAACACATTAAAAGAATGAACCAGCAGAACAAACTTCAAACTTTAAAACAATGTTGTTTAAGTTAATCATGTCTGAGATGATAAATAAATCAACAGGAAAAAAGTGAACTTCAAAACGTGTATCTTTAGGAAGATTTGAATTGGAAAACCACTGACAATTGCTAAAGTGACCTTTGACTAGTTATTCATCTATGGAATCGGAAGAAAAGTTACTTGATTGTGTTGGCATGATGATTAAATATGACTTATGTACATGTAAGTGCTGAGCACTAGTCTATAACCTCTGTGGGCATTGCGATCACTATGGCATATCCAGAGACTAGCTCAATTTCTAGTACATTGGAGGTACTTGATAAATGTTTCCTTAATTTGAAATCTGAGAACAGGACATTAAGGTGAGTTATCCTGTTTTCTTTCTTTTCTCCCCCCTTCATCTCTAGAAGGTGTGTGTGTGTGTGTGTGTGTGTGTGCGTGCGCGCGCATGTGTGTATGTTTGAGAGAGAGAGTGAGAGAGAAAGAGGTGGGGGTGGGGTGTTATTTAGGGTCAAAATACAAAGTAGTAACAATTCATTGTCCTTTCAAAGAAAACATTATTCAAGCTTCATTCTGACTTATAAATAAGCACATGTCACATATGTCAGGGATCCATCACATTTTACTGAGTATTCAAAATTTCATTTGTTTTCGCTCTTAGTTCTTTGACATTAGATCCAGCAGTTGAGATACATTTTGCTTGTGCTGCAGTTTTCTATTATGGGTATGTAACGTGTCTAATAAGGAAATGAGAAACTAAAATTGTTGCTTTTTCCTCCTGCCCCTCATTTCTTTTTCTCATGCTCTGAGAAAGGTCTTCTGTTTATTATATAATTCTTCAAAGGAAAAAGTTGTCTATGTATTAATTATGCAGTGACATAAGAGGAATTTTTTGTGATTTTTTAAAATTTCCTTAGGTTTTGGGGGAACAGGTGATGTTTGGTTCATGAGTAAGTTCTTTAGTGGTGAATTGTGAGATTTTGGTGCACCCATCACCCGAAAAGTATTCACTGTACCCAATTTGTAGTCTTTTACCCCTCACCGCCCTCCCAACCTTTCCGCCAAGTTCCCAAAGTCCATTGTATCATTTTTATGCTTTTGCATCCTCATTGCTTAGCTCCCACTTATGAGTGAGAACATATGATATTTGGTTTTCCATTTCTGGGTTACTTTACTTAGAATAATGGTCTCCAATTCCATTCAGGTTGCTGTGAATGCCATAATTTCATATATATATATGAAATTATATATATTATAATATATATTATATAATTATAATATATAATTATGTATTCTATATAATATATAATAATATATAATTATATATTATATATAATTGTATATTATATATATCACAATTTCATTATCCAGTCATTGATTGATGGGCTTTTGGGCTGGTTCCATATTTTTGCAACTGTGAATTGTGCTGCTATAATCATGTGTACAGGTATCTTTTTTTGTATAATGAATTCTTTTCCTCTGAGTAGGCACACAATAGTAGGATTACTGGATCAAATGATAGTTCTACTTTTAGTTCTTTAAGGAATCTCCACACTGTTTCCCATAGTGGTTGCACTAGTTTACATTCTAACCAGCAGTGTAAAAGTGTTCCCTTTTCACTGCAACCAGAAAACTTTGTTGAATCTAATGTGATATGACAGAATATCTACAGGTTTTATTTAATTTTAAATGTTCTATGTCAGTTAATATTTATGTCATCATCTGTAGTAAGCTCCACATAGGTACATAAAACCATGAAATAGACCTCACAGAAATTTCAAATATATGTTTACATTTGTAATGAGTTTTAAGATACTGTGAACTTAACTGATTTAAGTTAATAATTAAGTTTAAAATTTAGGTCAGAAGAAATTATAAAGGGATGATTTCGTAGTTAATATTATGAAGGAAAAACATTTCTACCATTTACTTAGAGTGACTGGAATTTTTATGGCTTATCAACATTAACTTATTAACTTTTACTCTGTGCGTATCATTGAACTTTATAATAGTTGAGAAATATAAATAATAATAATGTCATAGTATATATCTAATTACTGCTGATTCAGGTGTAGACAATATATTTGAAACATTTGTTGTATGTTCCATTATTGTTATAAACTTTAAAATAAAATGAGTTTTAACTGATGATAAAGGTAATTTATACTTATAACACATGTCAGACATGTGGGAAGCTTGGAACTCCAATTACAAATTGTGAACAAACCCACTACAAAGATAATCTCTAGTATTTTTGAACACATTATTCTAAACCACTTTCTCTGTATAAACACCAGATACATATATTTCAGCATTATTGACTGTAGTCTGAGGAGTTTGGAGGTGAGGAAGTTTGAACAATAGGGAGGTATTAGCAATTGCTGTCCCGTGGAATTAATATTTGAGAGGCTAAGAGCCAGCAGATGCCCTGAGAAAGCTGGCATGTGTGTCAAATACACATAAAAAATGGGAAATATGACATGAAATAGGCTGGAGAGATGGACAAGGGAACATCACCAAGGAGATAAGAACTTTGGTCTTTATCATGAGAACAATGTTGTAAATGAATCCTGGGAATGACACCCAATGACCCTCTCTGTTGTTAATTCCCTCTCACTTGAGTGTCTGAGGAGCCTCTAAACATGATGAGATATCATTTCCCCAGAATTATGTTACTTAACTTGGCAAAAACGTGACCCAATTTAATCACATTAGGGTTTTTAGAGTTTTTTCTAGCTGGTAGCCGAAAAAAAAGAGAGATTTGCAGCATGAGAGTGACTCAATGCATCATTCCTTCTTTCGAAGGTGAAAGGGTCCTCATCCTAGAGTCTAGGTGGTCTCTGGAAGCTAAAAGCAACTCCTGGCTGACAGCCAGCAAAGCAGCAGGGACTTTAGTCCTAAACCTGATGAAAGGAAATTCTGCCCCAAACAGAAATGGGCCTGGAAATGAATTCTTTCCCAGAGTCTCCAGATAAGATTTTAGCCGGAAGACTCCTTTGTTTTGGCCTCCTGAGATATTTAGCAGAAAACTCAGTTGAGTTTACTTGGACTACTGACCTATAAAACTCTAAGATAATAAATTGGTGTCATTTTAAGTCATAAAGTTTTTGGTAATAGCCTGCAGTGATAGAAAACTAAAAGTAATGGAAAATATTAGACAAAGAGGTATCAAAATTTGATTTGCATTTTGAAAATGTCACTCTCTGGGGAAGAGGAGAGAGAGAGAGAGAGAGAGAGAGACAGAGAGACAGAGACAGAGACAGAGTGCAGAAAGAAAGAATTCCTGAGTACATGCAGGAATAGCAGAAAGATCTGTTAGGAAGCATTTGAAATAATCTAGGACAAAGAAGATAGTATCTTGAACAAAGAGTAAAAGATGCAGTAATGGAGATTTTAAAAAAGAAAATCAGTGTCCATAAGGAATGTGCTACTTCTTTTACTCATTCAACTGAAGATGTTTTCAGAAGTGTGCTGGGTAATAGGGACAATGAGGATTGTGCTAAAAACATATACTTTTTTCTATATCAATTTCCACCCTCTCTCTCCCTTCCTGCTTCCCTGGAGGTTGTTCTGTAGAGACTACAGAAATAAATTCTCCTGCCCTCTTGTTTTGATTTGAATTTAACCAATGAGAAGCACTGGTAGGGGACTGAAGGGAGGGAAGAGAGTGAGGCCAGAGCATTCATTTTTTCCTTTCATAATTCATTTTCATTATATTCATTATATTTCATTCATATTCATTATTCTTATTTGCATTTTACTCAATATTCTCCCCATAGGTCATTGTGAACCGACTGCATCACTTAACCAAACATCATAATGCCTATTGGTGGCCCTCTCCCCTTCCCTTCTTCTGGATGTGGCACACACTCTTTTCTATTACCCCCTTTAGGCCTAGGAGTGATATACTAGGTCTGGGAATTGCATTATCCCAGTCTATGGCCAATTCATTGTAAATAGTTTCACCTTGAATTATTTTCAATATACTCTCTCTGAGGATGCCATCAATTCCATGTATGGATTTCAAATCTAATCCAAGTGCTTAGCCCCTTTTTCACTATTGCATGTAGTGAATTCAAGTATCTCTCACACAAATGGTGATCATATGCACTGTGATAGATCAACCTAGAAAAGAATCATATATGGGAAGGGCTGACTGAGGACAGAGAGTAGATTTTGTTCAGATTGGATATGTAGTCCTTGAAGTATCATACCAACAAGCAAGTGGAAATATTAAGTAGGAGGCTGGATATGTGAGTGCATTAGTTTCTTTTCATTCTGCTGATAAAGACATACCTGTGGCTGGCGAGGTCTCACAATCATGATGGAAGGCAAGGAGGAGCAAGTCACATTTTACATGGATAGCAGCAGGAAAAGAGAGAGCTTGTGCAGGGAAATTCCCCCTTATAAAACCATCAAGTCTCCTGAGACTTACTCACTATCATGGAAACAGCACGGGAAAGATCTACCTCCATTACTCAGTTACCTCCCCTCCAGTCCCTTCTATAACCGTGGGAATTCAAGATGAGATTTGGGTGGGGACACAGTCAAATCATGTCAATGAGTTTAAAGTTTTTCAAAGATGTAAAGCCTAGAGATAGAAATAGTTCAAGTATGCAAGACCTGAATTCATAAATATTATGAGATTTTACAGGAGGTAAAGTATACAAAGAGAAAAAGGCCTAAAATTTTATTAGAAAGTTCAGACACTTTAATATTTAAAATACTGATAGTATAGCTTATATTTATGAAGCCAGGCACTTCTATACACTTTTTGCAATGTAGAAATTATGCCTCAGAGGGGCATGAGTGTTTTGCTGAAGATCATGTGCCTAGAAAGCGGAAGAGCAGATAGTCTGGCTCCAGAGCCTCTCAACTGGATAAAGATTACCCACAAAGGTGACAGAAAGAGTAGCCGAAGAGGGTGGTGGGATAACACAATTAGAGAAACGATTTTGATGACAACAGTGTCAAACACCTCTGAGGAGTCAAGTATGATGAGCACATAATGATATTCATTGGATTTAGTAACATGGAGACTGCTTTTTCTTTCTTTTGTTTTCCAGTCACAAAAAAAATTGATGCAATAAATTTCTTGCTTGTACCCATTATGCTTTTATCTTTTTCTAGAAGTAGAATTGCTAGATCAATGAGTATGTCCATTGTAACATTGATAAATAATTTCAGATTACTATTCAGAAAAGGTAGACATTTATACTCCTACCAGTAGTAAATGAAAATGTATGTTCCATCAAGTCTTTCCAACACTGCTGTCAACTTAACGCCTGTCAGCCTAAAATAAATTCCAATGTTGTTTAGTTTGTGTATATTTGACTAGTAGAGAGGGAGAAACATCTTGCATATAACAGTTGTGAAGTTATTATGTTTAGGGGTGCGACTCTTACAAAAGACAATGACAAAGAAAAGTCTGTAAATTATGCCTTCTTAATGTCTGACAAAACCCAAGTCATTAATGTCCATTAGAATATATTATTTTAGATTAATATTAACTAAAATTAATTCAAGAAAAAAATGCTTCTGTAATCCCTTTACCTTGCTGCATTTTTATTCCCATTTAGCAAACTTAAGCATCTGACATTTGTCATGTAGCCAAATACATACTCATTGAGCAAGATGACTGATGATGATTGATCATGGTGATGACAGCAATGATGATAATGATGATGATAGTAAGGATGACAATAACAATGGAACTCATGCCTTGATGTACTTTCTCAAGAGTTAAGTGTTTTCCTTTTAATATTTTCCAGAATTTTTTTTAACACAATTGCACTCAGGAATTAGAATATCATTTGTATTTCATTTTTTAAATCAGTGTGCAAAATGAGCAGGAATAAAGGGAGTTAAAATAGGAAAAGAATGAAATGTGATTTTGTTCACTTGCAGATGTGTGGGCGTGTGTATCTCTTTGCTGTCACCTGCAGCTCTGCCTAGCTTTGTATAGTTCTATGATATTCTATTTAATTTATATTCTGCTTAAGACTATTAAATTATTGGTGTAGTATAAGCAATACATCTTTTAAATTATAACCTCCTCCCACAATTATCACATAACTTCCTGTCTCCAACCTAAACAGTTCTCTGGCATTTTATGAGTTATCCATCTAGATCTGCTATTTGGTCCACATATTTACAATCAGAAATTTCCATGGAAAACAGACTTAATATATATTTATAGTACTGGTGGCTCATGCATACAAGGAGTATAGGAAAGTTTGGGTCTCATATTTGGCTCACAATTAAAGCAGATTGTTTTGCACATTTGAGTGACAGTAAGTATTTTCCTTCAAGAGACAACAATACGAAGTACAGTAAATTAACTTTCTCCAGAACAGAATATTTTTAATAACTGTAGATTCATATGATAGGTAGCAAAAGGAGTTTTATAGCAAGTTTGATGATAATTTATCATTTTTCTAAAGAAATATAATAATTTAACAAGTTAATAATAAAATAATACAATGATAAATAGAATAAATATATCAACCTAAATTTGAACAAAATGCTTAGAAATGTCCAATTTTAGTGTTTTCATTTTTGAAATGCCACTGCTGATTATGTGAATATTTTCCTCTCTAAAATTTATCCAAAATAACAAATTTAATTGGGTAACTCCCATCACTTAATCATAGCATTCTATTGATCATTCAAAAAAGTTATCTTCTGGCTATAATATCCAGCACAATCATTTTGATGCATAAAGGAGGGTCTCAAAGATATGCAAGAGTCCTTGCTTATTAATACAGATTTTCTAATGGCATGTATATGATGACGGGTAATATAATCCAAGAACTCTGATATAAAGGGTAAGAACTCTAAAAGGACTATTTAGAAGGTACTTTACATGTAAATATTACTAGTTTTCCTGTTTTAAAATGTTTTGCCTTACTATTCTGTGCTTTGTATTTCAAGTGGTTTATTCTAAATGTATGCATTAGCAGTTGTACAGCTAGGCACTTTTATTCGTGAGTGACAAAAAATAATTAGTTGAAGGCCGAAGGAAGGTAGTTCTTGTGAAGCATGGCATGATACAGAGGTTCAAACAACATCTTTGGAACTCGGTCTCCTCGCTATACCCTCTGCCCAAGATTGTCTTTGTGTTGGTGCAGGCTCTCTCATGGTGTCAATACAAGCACTATCCATTACATATGTCTCTCATTCGAGCAACTCCAACAAGACAGAACATTTATTTTGAAACAGTTCCCAGCAAAATCCCAGGGCTGGACTGGCACTCATTGGTACAGCTTCTGTATTAGTTCATTTTCATGATGCTGCTAAAGACGTACCCGAGACTGGGCAATTTACAAAAGAAAGAGGTTTAATGGACTTACAGTCCATGTGGATGGAGAGGCCTCAAAATCATGGTGGAAGGCAAGGAGGAACAAGTCACATGGATGGCAGGAGGCAAAGAGAGAGATTGTGCAGGGAAACTTTCCCTTATAAAACCATCAGATCTTGTGAGACTTATTCACTGTCATGAGAACAGCATGGGAAAGACCTGCCCCCGTGATTCTATTAACTCCCACCAGGTCCCTTCCACAACATGCGGAATTCAAGATGAGATTTGGGGATGGGGACACAGCCAAACTATATGATTCCACCCCTGGCCCCACAAATTTTATCTTCTCACATTTCAAAACCAATCATGTCTTTCCAACTGTCCCCCAGAGTCTTAACTCATTTCAGCATTCACTCAAAAGTCCAAAGTCCAACATCTCATCTGAGAC
This sequence comes from Pongo abelii, assembly GCF_028885655.2. Taxonomy (NCBI): domain Eukaryota; kingdom Metazoa; phylum Chordata; class Mammalia; order Primates; family Hominidae; genus Pongo; species Pongo abelii. The sequence continues at coordinate 87,289,069 of NC_072000.2, read as the reverse complement.
AAGGGAAATCCCTTCCATTAATGAGCCTGTAAAATCAAAAGCAAGTTAGTTACTTAATAGACACAATGGGGATACAGGCATTGGGTAAATACAATGATTCCAAATGGGAGAACTTGGCCAAAATAAAGGGGCTACTGGTCCCTTGCAAGTCCTAAATCCAGCAGGACAGTCAAATCTTAAAGCTCCAAAATGATCTCCTTTGATTCATGTATCATACCTAGGTCATGGTGATGTAAGAGGTGAGTTCCCATGGTCCTGGGCAACTCTGCCCTTGTGGCTCTTCAGGGTACAGTCTCCCTCAGCTGCTTTCATGGGCCAGTGTTGAGTGTCTGTGGCTTTTCCAGGCACACAGTGCAAGCTGTAGGTGGATCTACCATTCTGGGGTCTGGAGGACAGTGGACCTCTTCTCACAGCTCCACTAGGCAGTACCCAAGTAGTGACTCTGTGTGGAGACTCTGATCTCACATTTCCCTTCCACACTGCCCTAGCAGAGGTTCTCCATGAGGGTCCTGCCACTGCAGCAAACTTCTGCCTCTGCATCCGGGCATATCCATACATCCTCTGAAATCTAGGCAGAGGTTTCCAAACCTCAGTTCTTGACTTCCATGCACCTACAAGCTCAATACCACGTAGAAGCTTCCAAGGCTTGGGGCTTGCACCCTCTGAAGCAAGAGCCCAAGCTGTGCCTTGGCCCCTTTTAGTCACAAGTGAAGTTACTGGGACACAAGGCACCAAGTTCCTAGGCTGCACACAGCACAGGGACGCTAGGTCCAGTCCACAAAACCATTTTTTTTCCTCCTGGGCCTCTGTGCTTGTGATGGGAGGGGCTGCCATGAAGACCTCTAACATGGCCTGGAGACATTTTTCCCGTTGTCTTGGAAATTAACATCCTCATTACTTATGCAAATTTCTACAACCTGCTTGAATTTCTCCTCAGAAAATGGGATTTTCTTTTCTATCACATTGTCAGGCTGCAAATTTTCTGAACTTTTATGCTCTCCTTCCCTTATAAAACTGAATGCCTTTAATAGCACCAAAGTCACCTCTTGAATGCTTTGCTGCTAGAGATTTCTTCCTCCATATACCCTGAATCATATCTCTCAAGTTCAAAGTTCCACAAATCCCTAGGACAGGGGCAAAATGCTACCAGTCTCTGTGTTAAAACATAATAAGAATCACCTTTGCTCCATTTCCCAACAAGTTCCTCATTTCCATCGGAGACCATCTCAGCCTGGATTTCACTGTCCATGTAATTATCAGCATTTTGGTCAAAGCCATTCAACAAGTCTCTAGGGAGTTCCAAACTTTCCCATATTTTCCAGTCTTCTTCTGAGTCCTCCAAACTGTTCCTACCTCTGCCTGTTACCCAGTTCCAATGTCGCTTCCACATTTGTGGCTATCTTTGCAGTAAACCCAACTCTACTGGTACCAATTTACTGTATTAGTCTGTTTCACACTCCTGATAAAGACATACCTGAAACTGGGCGATTTACAAAATAAAGAGAGGTTTAATAGACTTACAGTTCCATGTGGCTGGGAAAGCCTCACAATCATGGTGGAAGGCAAGCAGGAGCAAGTCACATTTTACACGGATGGCAGTAGGCAGAGAGAGCTTGTGCAGGGAGACTCCTTCTTATAAAATCATCAAATCTCATGAGACTTATTCACTATCAGGGAACAACATGGGAAAGACCTGCCGCATGATTCAATTACCTCCCACTAGGTGCCTCCCATAACACATGAGAATTCAAGATGAGATTTAGGTGGGGACACAGCTAAACATATCAGCTTCCACCATATTTAACCATTCCAGGCAGGGTGTGGTGGCTCACACCTGTAACCCTAGCACTTTGGGAGGCCAAGGCAAGCAGATCACTTGAGATCATGGGTTCAAAACTAGCCCAGCCAACATGGTGAAACCCCATCTCTACTAAAAATACAAAAAAAAAAAAAAAATAGCCAGGTGTGGTGGTGGGTGCCTGTAATTTCAGCTACTTGGGAGGCTGAGGCAGGAGAATCGCTTGAACCTGGGAGGTGGAGGTTGCAGCGAGCTGAGGTCGCACCACTGCACTTAAGCCTGGGTGACAGAGTAAGATTGTGTCTCAAAAACAAAACAAAACAAAACAAATTCCAGTACACACTAGTGTAATTGGGAGGTTGGGAGGGTACGATGTTATATTTTGGCAGTCTGTGTTACATGGCCAAGTAGCTATCCCATCCAAACCAAATGAACTTAGATTAGGAGAGAGAAAAACCTTGCATTCTGAAATATCTAATAAATGAGTACATTTTAGCTATTTCTAATTCATAAATAAGAAATGCTGAAACTGCTGAAAATTCTTTCACAAAACCAACAGTACTTGCTTTTTCTTCTCTTGAGGCACAAGTAGCTCATTCATCTCAGAAAAGCACTTAGTATTTAGCTGTATTTTAATGTGAACCTTTCCTGGTTAACCATTACTAAGTCAAAGTGATTAAGTAGTGAAGCACTAATTGCCTCCAACTCTCCTTCATCCCAGAGTTAGATACAAGTGAGATACGAACAGGCAAAAAATTAGCTAAAGAGAGATGGTATAAGCGTGTGGCATGTAAAGTGGCACCTGTTCTGCGCTAGGATGTTCATCTGGAAAAGCAGTGATGAGACTGAATATTACTGTAATCCACGGAACCAGTGGAGACAACGTAATGAGTGCATGGTGCTATGGTTTGAATATTTGCCCCCTTCCAATCTCTTATGAAACTTAGTCCCCAGTGTGGCAGTACTGTAAGGTGGGGGCCTTTAAAAGGTGACTGGATTGGCTGGGTGTGGTGGCTCATGCCTATAATCCAGTGCTTTGGGAAGCTGAGGCAGGCGGATCATGAGGTCAGGAGATCGAGACCATTCTGGCTAACACGGTGAAACCCCATCTCTACTAAAAATACAAAAAATTAGCTGGGCATGGTGGAGGGCGCCTGTAGTCCCAGCTACTCAGGAGGCTGAGTCAGAAGAATGACGTGAATCCAGGAGGTGGAGCTTGCAGTGAGCCGAGATGGTGCCACTGCACTCCAGCCTGGGCGACAGAGGACAGAGCGAGACTCCGTCTCAAAAAAAAAAAAAAAAGAGTGACTGGATCATGAGGGCTCTGGTCATAGGGATTACTGTATTAATGGATTAATGAATGAATCAACTAATGAGTTAACGAATTAATGTGTTTTCATGGAGTGGAACTGGTGGCCTTATAAGAGGAGGAAGAGAGGCCTGAGCTAACAAGCTCAACCTCCTTGCCATGTGATGTCCTGTGCTGCCTTGGGACTCTGCAAAGAGTCCCCACCATCAAGAAGTCCCTCAACAAATGCAATCACTACACCTTGGACTTCTGAGCCTCCGTAACTATGAGAAATAAATTACTTTCATTTATAAATTACCAGTTACAGATATGCTATTATAAACAGAAAGCAGACTTAAGACGTGTACTGAAATCAAATCATAATGAGCACAAGTTGGCAAAAGACAAATTAAAAAGTAACCTATAGACTGTGTAAAGTTAAGATTCACAAGAGTGATTAGAGAACAGAGCAATTTTAATCAAAATGAAAGGGTACCTTAAGAATGTATATTTCTAACTATATTTCTTAGAACCACAGTTCCACAGAATATTGATGAAAAATGCAAAAAGGATTCATTGGTGAGATAAGATTTGAAAAATCTGAGAAAAATGAAGTTAAAAGGTTTCTTTCTTCCAAGGCATCTATAACCAGGTGCTAAGCATTAGCTGTCCCTGGCTTCTTGGCTACCAGCCCAGAGGCTCAGGGAATAGCTGGTGTCAACATTTGCTTGGGCTGGGATCAGGTAGAAGTAGGTATTAGAAAGCAGGTGTTGAGATTATCTGGGGTCAGCCCACACTAAAGCTAAACTAGATGCTGTGTTATCAGGTGCATTTTACTTCTGAGAGATTAGTCCTTGAGCAGTCAGGAGTGGCGGATTAGACACAGACGTAAGCCAGGCTTTGACTTAATAGGTCAGGAAAATGTTTGGGCAGAGGCCTGGATAGATTCAAAATTCTCACTAAGATCATTATTCCATATCACTCTGGGTTTACTCGTCTCTGCCTTTTCTCTAGTCCTATCTGATGGCTTGATTCATTTTAAGAGGGTTTAATCCTTTTTAGCAGGGAAACAATAGAGTAATGATGTGATTTATGGAGTGCGGACTGTAGGGAAAACACCACTCTAAACTGTCCATGCTTATTTAATTGCCAAACCACCCTATAAAGCAGGACACTTTATAGTATATTGGAGGAAACTGAGTCCCAGAGAAATTAACTAAATTGCATGGGAAACAACTGGATGTTGAAATCTCCAAAGCGCATACCCAACCACCTTGCTTTCTCACCTCATTCACATCAGGGTTTTCAATACCTGCTTCACATTTTTAAAAAATGGCAACTTCTAACTGGACTCAGGAGTCTACTCTCTTCGTATTGCTCACAGGGATGTTACAGGAAGCTTGTCTTTCTTAAAATCCATTGTTGGGCAGGAGGGAGGTAGCTTGCTTGTCTCCAAGGACAGAGATGGAACATTCAGAAATATGAAATCAACAATTTCCTCAGGACCACATATGGCCTTTGGAATCACAGATATCTGCTCCTCCTTCAAAGTTACCAGTTATACATATTATGCTCTTTGTATTTTTCCCTCATTTCCACTCTAAAGCAATGATCATGTCCCTCATAATTTATTGCTCCAAGATCATCAGCACTATGTAAAATGAAGACGCTTGCTTTCAGCTGCCCTTATCCCTAATTTCTAAGTCTATATTTATTGCCAAGATTAGGCAAGCAAAGTGTTTAGGAAGAGGTAGGAGAAGAAGTTCAGGTCTTTGAGAGATGGAGGAGGAGAAAGAGATTTTTGTGGATGAGGCGGTCAGCAGTTTACTCAACTAATAGGTTCCTTGTCTGCTTTGTGGCAGAGACCTGGGAAGGTGCAGTGGTCAGAGAGTAATAGCTGTGGAGTAAGACTGGGGAGAATGGCCCTAGGCATGGGGTATCTCAGCTGCGACAGATCTTGCTCTGTCCCCCGCATGGCCTAATAGCAGTCATTTAACTTTAAGGGGGGTTATGCAAATGTCTTAGAGATAACCACCTAAGACTATGGATATCTTTCCAAATGGCTTACTCTTGTACGTTTTGGTGGCCTTTCCATAACACTACAGGAGATGCAAGGGAAATCAGATAACGATAGGGACCTGACATTTCTATCAGCCTAGCACAGTTTTCCTCAGTTCAAAATGATTTTGTTGCCAGCAGACATTTGGCATTTTCTGAAGTCATTTTTTGTTGTGGCAAATGGGGGTGGGGTGCTGTTACTGGTGTCTAGTTGTAGAGACCAAGCATGCTGTGAAATATCATACAGTGCACAAGAAAGCCACCACCACCCACAAAAATTACTGGCCTCATGTCAGTAGCATTGAGATATGTCAACAATATATCAATCATTGATAAAGATTGACGTTGAGAAATCCTGGTGATATGGTTTGGCTCTTTGTTCCTACACAACTCCCATCCGGAATTGTAATCCCCATGTGTCAAGGGAGGGAAGTGATTGGATTATGGGAGTGGTTTCCTCCATGCTGTTCTCTTGATAGTGAGTGAATTCTCATGAGATCTGATGATCTGATACACGGTAGTCACTTCTCTCTCATTCCTCTCTCACCTGCTGTCACTTCTCTCTCACCTGCTGCCATATAAGATATGCCTGCTTCCCCTTCCACCATGACTGTAAGTCTCCTGAAGCCTCCCTAGCCATGTGGAACTGTGAGTCAATTAAACCTCCTTTTTTTTCATAAATTGCCAAGTTTTGGGTAGTATCTTTGTGGCAGTGTGAGAATAGACTAATACAACTGGTGATCTAACAACAAAGCATTCTAAATTTGATTTAATTTAAGGGAGGATAAAAAGTAAAAGAAACATCTGATTTCTTCCATACCCGAGATTATGGCTGTAAGGAGATTCCTGCTAAGATGGCTTATAGACACCCACATTGAATTGTTTTACCTTTGAACTAAGAGAGTTAGGAATTAAAATAAATCATTTTTCTTAAATTCATATAATTATGATAATAAACCTCTTATTTTGTTCATAGAATAAATGAAAAAAATGTTATAAGCAACAAAGAACATTTATAGTCAATTAAACATTTTATTTTATTCATTTTATATCAAAGAAAGAGACCTACCTTAATATATCAATTCAGGTAGCTAGATGCCATAATCACAGGTGGGTAACTCACGTGTGCTCCAGACCACCTCCAGACAGCTCGGTGATTGCCTATGCACAAGTCCAGATATCATTAGCTAATACTCAGAGACTTTTTAACAATATATCAATCATTCATAAAGATAGAGGTTGAGAAATTGTTCCTTTTCTAAAATGGTACAGTTCAAAGTCTCTTCTCCTCAACCTTATTTTCCATAGTCTCAACTCTGTTCTGCACGGGGCAGCTTGCACAGCAGTAAGATCTGCATTCATCATTCCGTGTTGAGCCTCTTGAGGATCTTTTTCATAACAAAAGCGTATCAGTATTTTTGTAAGTCCAAAAATGGACAATGGAATTAATCGCAGTGTCAAGGATAGAATGAGTTGACAGGTAAGATTTTGGGATAAAATATTGAATCATGTTTGAAGGACATTTATGTTTTACCTTTTATCCTTTTATAAAGGGAAGAGATTTTATGAAACACAGCACTAAGCTAAGTAACAGGAATACGAGATAGTATTGAGCTAAAATCTTACACTGCTGTGACAATTCTACGCACAAATATAAAAATGTGATCTATTGCTCTGTAGAGATACTTGGGTAAAAAATTAAATAAGCTGTGATAGCAATGCTAAAAATTAACATCCCCAGGTTTTAAGAGATTTTAAGAGTTTGATAATAATTGCTTTTTTAAAAAATCTTGAATCTATGGGAATTTACACTGTTAAAGTGCATCTTAAAAATAATGTTTTCTATTTAATATATAAATGCAGGTGCTGTAGACAGGGTGACAACGTGTGTACTCAGAGCCACAAATTACTCTTTTGAGGTAAGCCTATAATATTGCCAAAATGCGTAAGATTCAAAGAAAATTTCAGCAATCTCTACAATAAATGGCCACAGGGCAAGCAGGAAGGGAATTTAATCTATATAATTCTAAACATGTAGCCCCTTTGATACATTCAGAGAAACTAAACTTGTTTTATATTCAGATATTTGCAATTGTGTATTGCAGTTTTCTTGACTATGTTAGAAACATTACTTACAGACCAACAATTCATTTTGGAAATTCTAAACCCAGGTCTTTAAAATAAAAAGGTGATCCAAGGTTGAGGTATATGGACAGGTTTGGAACAGTTATCAATCAATCAGCCATTCACCAGGGTCTAGCTAGTTGTGCCCTGCTATTGATAAGAACTATTTAAAATCTAAAAATCCCATTGTGACTCTATATGCCGTGCCATGAGGAAGCACAGTTCGTCTCCTCATAACATGCAAATCAGTGGTTCGAGAAGCATCTTTGTCTTCCAATAACAGTAACTAGGTTATGTCCTTTGGATTTAGGTTTTCTAATTATCTAGGCAGTGTAAAATCCTCACCCATTTCTCTCCACTTTTCTGAAGAAAAACAAACAGACAAACAGCTACAACGTGAAACCAGCCAAAAAATTCCCTAGGTATTTTTGTGGTTGATTGTTCAGAATCCAGCGTACAAAGACAGAATTTCTCCTTTTATTATAGTTACACTATTTTTTTCTTTTTTCTTTTTTCATATCACTTTTCCCTCTGAAATATAAACATGCCCAGGGTCCAGTTGTTGCCTTATTCAACTCTCCATTTCTATATCCTTATGGCCAGGCATATAGTAGGGACTCAAAAACTGTCGACTGAGTAAAATAACGATAGTTCTCATTTTTATGTAATTTTAACTAATATGCAAAAGGCCACAATAATGAAAGAATGATAAAGCATTCTGCCTCATCCTTTGCCCATGGAAATCTCTCTGACAAAACCACAATTTCTCAGGCAAAATAATATCATTATGATAGAGGAGAAACAGGCAACCCAAGCTGTACAGCAAAGGAAAGGGCAAGGACTTTAATAAATTACTTCTCATGTGAAAGATGGTTAGAGGTGGAATTAAGTGTGTTTCTTATAGCCTGGCAGCGGATGTTTAAGCCAACATAGTGTTATATATTTTATGTACTGAGAGGCAAGCTTGGCCCCTAGGAACCATCAACTGCTGAATTAAATTTAATCACCTATGTTCATTTATTATAGATCCCCAAAAGGCTTTTCTCCATGCTTCTAGGCAGCTGTGTTGGTTTCCCTTCAGCTTTTTTCTAACTTTTTAACATTGTGACTATTTTTCTTCTTTCCAATTTTATACATTTCTGCCTAAATGTTCTTGCTTTTTCCCTAAAAAGTGACTACAAGCATTTTGAAAATAGAAAAATACAAGTACTGAGGATACATGTATTTTTTAAATTTAGTGCCTTACTTTTTAAATTGAATATTTATTTGGGTAAAAAATCTGGTATTTTCATAAGATCTTTTGTCTCTAATGAGCATTGTTTCTGGTTGAAAATGCAATTCGCTAGAGCCTGGAGAATTGGGATGTTTAGATACATTCAGGTAGTAGTTGAACTATGACCACTTAACTGTAGGTCGTGATTTCTCATTAACCTCTTGAAAACCAGCACATTCACCATTGCCTTGTTTCTGCCCCTTATACAAGGGTCACTGTATTATAGCTCTCTTATAAACCCAAATGCATGTATTAAATCACACTCACATTGTTCAAATAATTGTCCTTTATTTTTCTTTAACTCAATCTAGTGTGGGTTTTTTTTTAAATCATTTTCTCCATCTAGAGGTAAAAGGTTTTTGTTCCGTATCTTAAATATATACATTGATCACATTAACTTATTTACTCATCCAGTAAAAACCCTATGTCCTATTGCAAAGTCTGATGCACAGTAAGTTAGGCAAAGTCGTTACCCCCCAAAGGCACAAATTATGAAGTGGCTAAACCTTGCAGTGATTAATATCATGTAAACATATCTCCAGAGAAAAAACTGCCCCTCTTGCCTGGGGCATTTGGGCAGGATAGCCATGCCTGAGAAGATAATACAGAGTTTGAATCCAATGAATGATTTAGCGCATTTCACTAAATAGAAAAATAATCTTGTATATGAGTGCATATATGTGTATGTGCATTGGAAAAGGAAAGTTTAGGAAGAGCACAAGGTCAAGGATTTTTGTGATGAAACACTATGATTTTGAGGAATCTATAGCAATATGAAAATACATTGCATGTTTAGAGAATCTTGAGTAGTTTCATACCACTGAAAGTTAAAAGGCATTGTACTTTTTCTCTGAGAAACATCCAACAGGCAAGAAGGAACCACCACAGAACATTTAAACAGCGAAACCACTTATTAAACAATATAATATATGAATGCTCTAATTTACAAAGAACATCTGGCATATAGAGAAGTGTGTTACATCAGGTCTGTGTTTCAGGATATATATATTATATATATAACGTAAAACATATATGGTTACTGTATAGAAGAAGAGAGAAAGTAATTAGAAAAAAATTAGTCTCAGTAAATGCAAGTATACCTCCTTTTATCACACTTTGCTGTATTGTGCTTCGGCGATATTTTGCTTTTTACAAATTGAAAGTTTGCGGCAATCCTGCATCAAGCAAGTTATCAACACCATTATTCCAACAACATGTGCTAATTTTGTGTCTCTCTGTCACATTTTGGTAGTTCTTACAAGATTTTAAACTTTTAATTAATATTATATCTATTATGGAGATCTGTGATCAGGGACCTTTGATGTTAATAATATAATTGCTTTGGGGCACCACAAACTGCACCCATATAAGATGGAGAACTTAATCAATAAATGCTGTGTGTGTTCTGATTGCTCCAACTACTTACTGGCCACTCCCCTATCTCTCTCTTCCTTGGGCCTCTCTTTCCCCTGAGATGCCATTGAAATTAAGCCAATTAATAACCCTACAATGGTTTCCAAGTGTTCAAGTGAAAGGAAGAGTCACCCCATCTCTGATGTTAAATCAAAAGCTAGAAATAATTAAACTTAGTGAGGAAAGCATGTCAAAAGCCCAAATAGACTGAAAGCTAGGACTCTCGTGCCAAACAGTTAGCCAAATTGTGAGGACAAAGGAAAAAGTTCTTGAAGGAAATTATAAGTGCCACTTCAATGAACACATGAATGATAAGAAAGCAAAAAAGCTTTATTGCTGATGTGAAAAATGTTTTAAGTGATCTGGATAGAAGATCAAACCAGCCCCAACATTCCCTTAAGCCAAAGCCTAATTTAGAGCAAGGCCCTAACTCTCTTCAAGTCTATGAAAGTGAAGAGAAATGATGAAGCTACAAAAGAAAACTTGGAAGCCAGCAGAGTTTGGCTTATGAGGTTTGAGGAAATACGTCTTTTTTTTTCCCCTGAGACTGAGTCTTGCTCTGTTACCCATGCTAGAGTGCAGTAGCATGATCTCGGCTCACTGCAACCTCCGCCTCCCAGGTTCAAGTGATTCTTCTGCCTCAGCTTCCAAAGTAGCTGGGACTATAGGTGTGCACCACCATGCCCAGCTAATTTTTGTATTTTTGGTAGAGACAGTTTCACCATGTTGGCCAGGCTGGTGTTGAACCACTGACCTCAAGAGATCTGCCCACCTTTGCCTCCCAAAGTACTGGGATTACAGGTGTTAGCCACTGCACTCTGTCTAAGACATTTTTATAAGATAAAAGTGCAAAGTGAAGCATCAAGTTCTGATGTAGAAGCTGCAGCAAGTTACCCAGAAGATCTAACTAAGACAATGAAAGGTGGCTACACTTGACAACAGATTTTCAATGTAGACAAAACAAACTTATATTGAAAGAAAGTGCCATCTAGAATTTTCATAGCTAGAGAGAAATCAATGTCTGTCTTCAAAACATCAAAGGACAGGCTGATATTTTTGTTAGGGGCTAAATGTAGCTGGTGACATTTAGTTGAAGCCAATGCTGATTTACCAATTCAAAAATTCTAAGTCCTTAAGAATTATGCTAAATCTACTATACCTGTACAATACAAAGGAAAATACAAGGCCTAGATGACAGCACTCCTGTTTACAGCATGGTTTACTGAATATTTCAAGCCTATTTTTGAGACCTACGGCTCAGAAAAAAAAGTTTATTTTAAAATATTACCGCTTATTGACGATGTACCTGGTCACTCAACAGCTCTGATGAAATGAATGAGGAGATGAATGTATTCACGCTTGCTAACACAAGATCTATTCTGTGACCCGTGGATCAAAGAATAAATTTGACTTTCATATCTTATTATTTTGAAAATACATTTTGTAAAGCCATAACTGACATAGGTATTGATTCCTCTGATAGATCTGGGAAAGTCAATTGAAAACCTCCTGGATCTTTCATCATTCTAGCTGCTATTAAGATTATTTGTTCCCAACACAAAGAAATAATAAATACTTCACATTATGAATATGTTGATTACCCAAATCTGAAAACTATATATGTTTTAAAATATCACTATTTACCCCATGAATATGTACAATTATAACTTGTCAATTTTACAAAAGAATAATCATGGTTCATGGGAGGAGGTTTTTAGAAAAAGTTGACCCCAACCTTCATGGATGACTTCGAAGAGCTCAAGACTTCAGTAGAGAAAGTAACTGCAGATGTGATGGAAATAGCCGGAGAACAAGAATTAGAAGTGGAGCCTAAAGATGTGACTGAATTGAGGTTATCTCATGATAAAACTTAAATGAATGAAGAGTTGCTTGTTGTGGATGAACAAAGAAAGTAGTTTCTTGAGGACAATCTACTGCTGGTGACAATGCTGTGAACATTGTTGAAATGACAACAAAGCATTTATAATATCACATAAACTTCATTGATAAAGCAGTGGCAGGGTTAGAGAGGACTGACACCAATTTTGAGAGAAGTTCTGCTGTGAGTAAAATGCCAAATAATAAACAGCATCACATGCTATGGAGAAATCTTTCATGAAAAGAAGAGTCGATTAATTAAGAGGCAAACTTTATTGTTGTCTTATTTTAAGTAATTGTCACAGCCACTCCAGTCTTCAGCAACCACCATCCTGATCAGTCATCAGCCTTTAACATGGGGGCAAGACCTGCTGTCAGCAAAAAGATTATAACCCACTAAAGGATCACATGATTGTTAGCATTTTTTAGCAATACAGTATTTTGGAATTAAGGTATATACACTGTTTTTTAGATATGCTATTGAACACTTATCAGAGTACAGTATAAACACAACATTTATATGCACTGGAAAATAAAAAATTGTGTGACTTGCTTTATTGCAATATTTGTTTTGTTGCAGTGGTCTGGAAATGAAACTGCAGTATTTCCAAGGTATGCCTGTAGAGTAGCAACAGATGCAGTATATCCTCCACCTGAATTATTTTAAATTTTATATTTAATTTAGTAGTAGCTCAAGATTATCACTGTTACAAGTGAGTTAAATTCACATTTATGAAAAAATGTTCAGCATTAATGTGTATATTCATGTAAGTGATATATTTTATAAACTTTACCTTGACTCAAAACAAGGCAAAATACTTATGATCACAACTTGGAACATGAGTAAATCAATATCATTATTTTTAGAACTAAGAAAAAAAGTAAACCTTAAAAAATAATTTTAAGTATATAATCTAAAATACATATAAAGTAAAAAGAAGTCATGAAATCTGTATATACTATGATCTTAACTAATTTATTTCTTTATATTTCTGTACTCAACAAGCATTTACAATATAAAGAACATTTTGAAAGTAACTATATTAGAATATTATCTGTTATTGTCCCTGAGAAATGAGGCTATAGGTACTTATTTAATCATTCTAGCCTTTCAATAATTGTGGAATTATGTCACAATTACAAAAATCAGAAGAAAGGGAAGGTAGGAAAAAGAAAAGAAAGAAGGTATGAATATAGAAAGGAAAGAACTTAAGTTTTAAAAAAAGAGGAAATGACAATAAAAGGATACACTGTTTTATGACTTGCCTCAGTAGAAAAGGAGATTTGAGAAAGAAAAACAACAAACTACAAAAAAAATCTACACAAGTGGTTGAAACACGATGATTGCTTGTTGAATGTAAAAACTAACCTTTTGTGAATATTTTGACCACTTTACAAGAACTTGGACTTTGAGTATGAATTGTTGATCTGTTACAGTTGTATGCTGCAGTTTGTCTTTTTCTCACTCTTGCCAGTTAATTCATGTCAATGGAAATGAGATTTAGTGATACAAAATGCATTTTTGTCAGCAAGTCACACTTAGGATCCACACACAGTAAGGCATGTAGGTAACACACACTGCTTTTAATATCCCAACAATTCAACCTCCATTTCTGACCTTTCCCGCTTATGGCATATTGAAATATAAAATTCCCAGTGTATGCAAACTTAACAAAATTTACACATTTGTCCCAGGAAGGATGTAATTTGGTTTAACAACTATGCTCACTACCTCTGAGTTAAATCCTAGCAGAGGGACTGGGTGGGGTTTACATGACACTATTAAATTCAATAAAGAGAAGAAAGGGTGTATTCATTCACCCATTCAAACTAATTTTTTCAGTGTACTTTTTATTGTTTGTTATCCCTAAAAGGATGAAAGTCAATATGTAAAATATGTTTTTTTTAAGAGATGAATCACCTCTAATGGCAAATTCGATAAACTCAGCTGCTAAATTCACATTTCATTATTATGAGACGGGGGAAGATAAATGATGCCCCAAATTTTAACTATTTTTCTCAGAAGCTCCAATCTGGAAATTAAGGGTAAGTTACCGGAGTGCTTAGAAACCAAATTGATATTTGGAAAATAAAACTCACATAATGGTTTTTCCAGCCAGTGTATTTATTCTGAATCCAATAGCCATTAATACACTTTAAACTCCAGGGAACGGAAGGAACCAATGTGAGTTACTTTATTATCTCATTTATAGGGGCTATATGACTTTAGAAAGAACTGGGATTACAGAAAATTTGGCTTTACCCCTTCATTGCCTGATACTTAATGTATTTATTCAGGAGATCCTATCTTCTCTAGCATAGAAATACCACACAGATCTCATGCAATTACATGAAATTCTCTCTTTCAATGCCTTTGAAACTTCCAAAGAAGAAAATCATCCTCCAAACAGTCAGTAGTAAAACCTTCTGACAATAAGAAGCACTAATAAGAGATCATGGGGCTATGTAAGTGATTAACAACTTTAATATTTATGTTGCCATACGGCTAATTCATGGTTTAAGTAAGGGAGGGCTGCATTGATTTTAGCCTTCTAGTTTGTGTTAAGATCACAGCTTGCTAGACACAAACCTCTCTGAGTTAGATATTCATTTCAAGAAAAGCAACATATTGATGGATCTCTTCTATTTGGCTCTTTGAACTATTGTCTTGTTATTCCTATCACAGAAAGGGTATACTACAGCAACATGGAGTAATTAACAGAGCAAGGAATCCGGATTCAGGAGGCTTGGGTTCTAGGTCTGTATCTATCTTATAAAAAGTGACTCAAAGCAAGTTCTAAGCATCTCTGGACCATAGTTTTCTCCTGGGCAACATGAGGATTGACCACTGTATTATAATATTAACTGACCTTGCAGTCTTAAAAATCCATCTTCTATGAACAAAGATGTGAACCTGAAGTAAAGGGACCGAATCATTTCACAAAATAAAATTCATTCTGAAAAAAAATCCAAGTGCTTGAGATGAATTACATTACTACAAAAGTGCCGAGACCAGCCCCGTCAGGGAGACCCTAACCCGGCGGCGCTAGAGGAATTAAAGACACACACACACAAATATAGAGGTGTGGAGTGGGAAATCAGGGGTCTCACAGCCTTCAGAGCTCAGAGCCTCGAACAGAGATTTACCCAGATATTTATTGACAGCAAGCCAGTGATAAGCATTGTTTCTATAGATTAAGTATTCCATATGGGAAACAAAGGGAAGAGCCTAAATAAAGGGACAGGTCTGGCTAGTTATCTGTAGCAGGAGCATGTCCTTAAGGCACAGATCACTCATGCTTTTTGTTTGTTTGTCTGTGGTTTAAGAACGTCTTTAAGTGGTTTTCTGCCCTGGGTGGGCCAGGTGTTCCTCGCCCTCATTCTGGTAAACCCACAACCTTCCAGCGTGGGCGTCATGGCCATCAACGAACATGTTACAGTGCTGAAGAGATTTTGTTTATGGCCAGTTAGGGGGCCAGTTTATGGCCAGACTTTTGGGGGCCTGTTCCCAACACAAAAGAGTCATTGTTTTGCTTTGCGCTTCAAATGTAGACACTAATATAGCCAAAGAGGTTGATCAAAACTAGATTCATAGGGTATACATTTAAATTAATTATCAGGACATTAAAAACTGCTCTAAATAAGTAATCAAACTACATTGGTTGGTTTGTTTTGTACTGTTGGTTGATCCTAGTTTAAAAATGCTTGCATGTTTAGAGAAAATACTAAATGATACAGATGATACTTTATGTATAAAAAATGTGTGTGTGTTCTTAAAAACCGTCTTGCAGGACATTTTATTAACTGTGTTTTACAAAACCCAAAATAATTTTCTAATTATATCTCACAACACATTTAGAAGGAAATTTGTAATCCATAGGAGAAAGTAAGAAAAAGTACCATTGTTTTCAATTAAAATGGACCTTTAAATTTCATAATGCACAAAAATCAACTCAATGCTTACAATGTTAATATAGAAAAAAATAACGATGATTGTATCCTGGCTAACATGGTGAAACCCCGTCTCTACTAAAAATACAAAAAATTAGCCTGGTGTGGTGGCAGGTGCCTGTAGTCCCAGCTACTGGGGAGGCTGAGGCAGAAGAATGGCGTGAACCCGGGAGGCGGAGCCTGCAGTGAGCCGAGATTGTGCCACTGCACTCCAGCCTGGGCGACAGAGTGAGACTCCATCTCAAAAAATAAAAATAATAATAATAATTGTAATAATAGCAATAATATTTAGCATACGTGAGTGCTACAATATGTGTGTGGAAAGCACTGTGATAAGCACTTGCATTGCATTATATCATTAAATTTCCCTAATAATCCTATAAAGTAGATAATATTATGTGACTTTACAGAGCAGGAAACTTGCTGATATTCAATGTGAAAGTTGAACACTGACTACACATAGGTACTAAGAAAGGAAAAATAGACATCGGGGCCTACTGGAGGGTGGAGGGTGGGAGGAGGGTGAGGATCAAAAAACTACCTATCAGGTGCTATGCTCATTACTTGGATGATGAAATAATCTGTACACCAAATCCCTATGTCAGGCAATTTATCTATGGAACACACCTGCACATATAGCCCTTGAACCTAAAATTAAAGGTGGAAGGGGGAAAAAAAGAAAGTAAAATAGCAGAATGAACAAGGATAAACAAAGTGATTTCTTCAAATTATAGCTTGACAGTGTTGCTTTAGTCACATTTGATCTGGCTCTGCCCATACAGCAATTACAAAACAGAAAAATAGTTTTCCCTTGGGAACCTCCTATCCTCCTTGCTAGATATTGTCTTTATTCATCTAGTGTTTATTTTTTAACTTTATTTTATTGAAGTGTAACACATAAAGTACACAAATATCAATTGTAAAGTTTGATTAACTTTTACAAAGTGTGCACACTTAGATAACTTCCACCAAGATTAACGTGCATAACATTTCCAGTAGCCCAGCAATCTGCTTCATAGCCTCTCATGGTCATTGCCCACCCAGTGAAATATAAGTGCCACCGTGGCTTTTACCATTGTGGATTAATTTCTTGGTTTTTTATATATATATATACACACACACATATATGTATATATGTGTGTATATATGTGTACATACATAAAATAAATATACAAAATATACAAAATATATAAATATATACAAAATATATAAATACATTCAAAATATATAAAATATATATATAAAATATACACACATATAATATATAATATATGTATATATACACATATATACACATACGTATATACATATATGTATATACATATATATACGTATATACGTATGTGTATATATACACACTATATACACATACGTATTATATATGTATGTATATTTTTTAAACTTTTATTTTAAGTTCAGGGATACATGTACAGGATGTGCAGGTTTGTGACACAGGTACAACGTGTGCCATGGTGGTTTGCTGCTCAGATCATCCCATCACTTAGCTATTAAGCCCAGCATCCGTTAGCTATTCTTTCTGATGTTCTCCCTTCCCTTATGCTTACAAGCCTCAGTGTGTGTTTCTCCTCCCGCCATGTGTTCATGTGTTGTCATCTTTCAGCTCCCACTTGTCAGTGTGAACATGTGGTATTTAGTTTTCTGTTCCTGCATTAGTTTGATGAGGGTAATGGCTTACAGCTCCATCCATATTCCTGCAAAAGACATGACCCTGTTCCTTTTCATGGCTGCACAGTATTTCATGGTGCATATGTACCACATTTTCCTTACCCTGTCTATGTTTATCATTGTTGGGCATTTAGATTGATTCAATGTCTTTGCTATTGTGAATAGTGATGCAATGAACATACACATGCATGTATCTTTATAATAGAATGATTTACATTCCCTTGGGAATATACCCAGTAATGAGATTGCTGGGTCAAATGGTATTTCTGCCTCTAGGTCTTTGAGGAATTGCCACATTATTCAAAAGAATACATACATGAAGCCAACAAACATATGAAAAGTAGCTCAACATCACTGATCATTAGAGAAATGCAAATCCAAACCACAATGAGATACCATCTCACTACAGTAATATATATTAATAGCAGCCACTTGTACTCTCTCATCAGTGACTTCTTTCACTCAAACTCAAAATCATGTGTGTGGTTTATCTCTGTTCTTACAAATAGGAGTAATTTGTTGTTTTTAATTAAGGTACAGTAACTTCATTGTATGACTATACAACCATTAATTTATCTAATTCACTGGTGAGGAGCATTGGAAAATTTGACCAGTTGGGGCCAATATAAATGATGCTGCTGTTGACATTCTTCTTTGTATCTTTCAATGCATATACATGGATATACCAGTTGACTGAAACACAGACACATTGTAATTTAGAATTTATCCTCTGTGTGTGTGTGTGTGTGTGTGTGTGTACAAAATATTAGGTGATGTGTTATTTTAATAGATATTGGAAACAAGTTTTGAGAAGTATTTGTAACATTTGATTTACCCTTTATTATTAAAACTTGTAATTGTTCAACATGCTAGTCAACACACTTAATATTGTCTGTTGTCAATTTGTTTTCTCTTTTTTTGTTTGTTTAAGCAATTGTTTTTTTTTTTTTTTTTTGGTTTAACATGTTTTATTACATTTAAGCCTCACACAAAACTTGGTAGATAATAACGTCAAGTCAATTTACAGATGAGAAAAAAATGAGTCTCAGGGAAGCTTTCTTGTTGCACATCAGGAGATGGCAGGGTCTTGGATGGACATGGCAGATGATGCCTGGTTGATCATTACCATGGGAGAGTTTGGCGTCCAAGCCTGGGGTTAGTGGAGAGCACCATGATGAGGACACCTCTGTGACCCAAACAGAGCAGAATGCCAGAAAGACCATGAACTTGACAGCATCACTTCTGGCCTCTGGGGTCCTGTGGTCAGCTAGAGAAGCATGATGATGACAGCAGACTCAGAAGATTGGGCTGGCAGTTCTGATGAGTGTATACTAGTATGTCTTTGATATCATTGCATTTTAATTGGCATTTCTCTAATGAAGGACCATTTTGTAAAACTTTATGGTATGGTTTAGCTGTGTTCCCACCCAAATCTTATTTTGAATTGTATTTCTCATAATCCCCATGTGTCATGGGAGGGACCTGATGAGAGGTAATTTAATAAGGGGGGTGGTTACCCTCATGCTGCCCTAGTGATAGTGAGTGAATTCTCATGAGATCTGATGGTTTTATAAGTAGCTTTCCCCCTTTTGCTCGGCACTTCTCCTTGTTGCTGTCATGTGAAGAAGGATGTGTTTGCTTCCCCTTCCGTCATAATTGTAAGTTTCCTGAGGCCTCTCCAGCCACGAGGAGCTGTGAGTCAATTAAATCTCTTTCTTTTATGAATTACCTAGTCTCATGTATGTCTTTATTAGCAGCATGAGAAAGGACCAATACACTTTACATATGTGTGTTGACCTTTTAGATATGTTCTTTTGTGAATTTCTTGTGCTATTTTTTGTGTTTTTTTTAATAAAGTGTTCTTTGTCTTTTTCTTATTGCTTTAAAGATATTCTTTATATATTCTGGATATAAGTCCTTTGTCAGATGTGTGTATGGCAAACATTTTCTTTCTCTGCTTTGCATTTTATTTCTCTGAATAGTTTATTTTGATGGAAAGGAATTCTTTATTCCTTTCTTTAATTACATCCAGCTTATCAAATCTTTTTTTATGAATTCTGCTCCATTTAAGGAAAATTTGTCCACCCCAAGTCATAAGGATATTCTCCTATATTATCTTCTACATGCTTTATGCTTTCACTATTAAATTTTAAGGGATAGTGGAAGTCAACCTATTTATAATATGCCTAAACATCTCCATAAAAGATCATTTTGTCCTATTTTGATTCACAAATCCCCTTAAAACTCTGTTGAAAACTATAAACACTCCTCCTATGCTATAGAAAAAACATGAGGGAAGGTTTTACTAGTCACCTTCACTACTGACAAATTCATCTACTGGACTTTATCCCCTGCCTGTATGTTGTATGTCTATAAATGTAGGAAGACTGGAATCCAGGAATGTGTCATCCTAGCAACCTAAGAAATACCAGAGTGATTGGATTATTCAATGGGCACAGAAAATGACTTTTAAAAAAGAAAGGTGGTGGTCTTAGAACAAATAAAATGACTTTCTTAAAACCCTTCCACAGGATCAGCAATAGGTTCTTGCAGTAAATAAAAGCTTCAATCAAAGAGAAATCATCTTTTCGTGATTTTGGCAAAAATACACAGAAACTTTATTTAGGTTACTGCAGTATAAGTTACCTTAGGTATTGGCCTATATTAATCCAGGCAACAGTACAGTTCCTCCAGGAGGCCTAAAAGAAACAGATTTAGGAGTTCCACAACTGTCAGAATCAAGAAGCAGTAGACAGTTTCAGCTTTCCCACTTGCTAGAGAGATAGCAAATATATATCTGAGTCCTCTCAGGAAATATTCCAATATTTATACATAGTAAGATGAGTTAATTGTGGATACATAATGTTTTCTTTTTTTTTTAATTTATTATTATTATACTTTAGGTTTTAGGGTACATGTGTGCAATGTGCAGGTTAGTTACATATGTATACATGTGCCATGCTGGTGCACTGCACCCACTAACTCGTCATCTAGCATTAGGTATATCTCCCAATGCCATCCCTCCCCCCTCCCTCCTCCCCCCACCCCACAACAGTCCCCAGAGTGTGATGATCCCCTTCCTGTGTCCATGTGTTCTCATTGTTCAGTTCCCACATATGAGTGAGAATATGCGGTGTTTGGTTTTTTGTTCTTGCGATAGTTTACTGAGAATGATGATTTCCAATTTCATCCATGTCCCTGCAAAGGACATGAACTCATCATTTTTTATGGCTGCATAGTATTCCATGGTGTATATGTGCCACATTTTCTTAATCCAGTCTATCATTGTTGGACATTTAGGTTGGTTCCAAGTCCTTGCTATTGTGAATAGTGCCACAATAAACATGCGTGTGCATGTGTCTTCATAGCAGCATGATTTATAGTCCTTTGGGTATATACCCAGTAATGGGATGGCTGGGTCAAACGGAATCTCTAGTTCTAGATCCCTGAGGAATCGCCACACTGACTTCCACAAGGGTTGAACTAGTTTACAGTCCCACCAACAGTGTAAAAGTGTTCCTGTTTCTCCACATCCTCTCCAGGACCTGTTGTTTCCTGACTTTTTAATGATTGCCATTCTAACTGATGTGAGATGGTATCTCATTGTGGTTTTGATTTGCATTTCTCTGATGGCCAGTGATGGTGAGCATTTTTTCATGTGTTTTTTGGCTGCATAAATGTCTTCTTTTGAGAAGTGTCTGTTCATATCCTTTGCCCACTTTTTGATGGGGTTGTTTGTTTTTTTCTTGTAAATTTGTTGGAGTTCATTGTAGATTCCGGATATTAGCCCTTTGTCAGATGAGTAGGTTGCGAAAATTTTCTCCCATTTTGTAGGTTGCCTGTTCACTCTGATGGTAGTTTCCTTTGCTGTGCAGAAGCTCTTGAGTTTAATTAGATCCCATTTGTCAATTTTGGCTTTTGTTGCCATTGCTTTTGGTGTTTTAGACATGAAGTCCTCACCCATGCCTATGTCCTGAATAGTAATGCCTAGGTTTTCTTCTAGGGTTTTTATGGTTTTAGGTCTAACGTTTAAGTCTTTAATCCATCTTGAATTGATTTTTGTATAAGGTGTAAGGAAGGGATCCAGTTTCAGCTTTCTACATACGGCTAGCCAGTTTTCCCAGCACCATTTATTAAATAGGGAATCCTTTCCCCATTACTTGTTTTTCTCAGGTTTGTCAAAGATCAGATAGTTGTAGATATGCGGCATTATTTCTGAGGGCTCTGTTCTGTTCCATTGATCTATATCTCTGTTTTGGTACCAGTATCTTGCTGTTTTGGTAATGTTTTCTAATCAATTAAACACAAAGTGACTTAGGTATAATAAGGCTTTTCTTGAATTTTAGACACACTCACCATTGTTAAGAAATGTGTATAATTTACTAAATATTATTGGATAAAAGCTATTATTTCAGGGAAATAATTAATGGGTTTAAAAATTGAAGTGCTACAAAAATCATTTTTAAAATAATTAAAGGTAAGAAAAAAGGCCGTGTTGAAAATGTATAACATAAATTGAGCAAGATTTTAGCAACTTCAGTAGAACAACTGTTAATTATTTTAAAAAACAAGAGATACCTGCAGTGTTTTGAAGGATGCTTTAATGAAACACAACAGGTGATTTAAATAAATTATACATGTACATTAAAACTTTTTGCTGGCACAATCATCATTGCTATAATTATTCCTAATGTATTTAGAGTTTAGAGAACTGGTTATTCAAACATGTCTGTGTTTGTGTGTGGAAAAAAGAAAAATAGGATGTAAAATGCAGGAGAATTTCAACTCACTAAACATTTCAAAACAAAGATACAGAGAAACTTGAAGTGTTTGAGACAGCAAATGTTTACCTTGCCATTCCATATCAGGCATGCAATAGCAGACATAGCATTCATGTATTCATTCCTAATTAATACTAATAGATGATTTCACCAGGCAAAATCATTAAAAATCAGATAATTAGAGAATGCATAGAATGTACAAACAAAAAGATATTCCTGATAACATAGAAGGAAATACTCTTGAGCAACTAAACTTATACAGACTCCTTCAGAAAAATAGTATTAATGTAATTATGCAAGAAAATTTTGGAGATTTGCGGACATATGTTAATAGGAATGAGATCTGTAATTATATGGAAAAGATGAACTCATGAGTTAGTCAATTAACTCATGAGCAGAATGGTGTTGCTCAAAGAATCTGAGT
Organism: Pongo abelii; assembly: GCF_028885655.2. Taxonomy (NCBI): domain Eukaryota; kingdom Metazoa; phylum Chordata; class Mammalia; order Primates; family Hominidae; genus Pongo; species Pongo abelii. The sequence goes on along the minus strand of NC_072000.2, from coordinate 87,266,395 downwards.
TTGAGGGACAAATAGGTCTGTTTGGATAATAGCTTACTCAGTGTCTAGTCTCTCAGGTACAGTTTTCTCACATATAAAATCACTGTTAAAAAATGCCTACATTGCAGAGCTGTTTTGTGAGCTCTAAATACATAAAGTGCTGGAAGATGTAGTCAATGCATGAAAGTTGTCATTAGGACTAATAATGTCTTTCTCTTTTCATGAATATCTTTTGTGTCCATGACATGGGGAGAAATCCTTGAAATTCGTATCAAAATTGAGAACTCTGGGAAGAAGTAAAATATGACCTTAGGCTATTAAATCCTAGAAAATAAAAATCTAGCAACTTCTAATTCAGTCTTCTGCCTCCTACCTACCTGCCATGTGGCCTAGAGGTGCTAAAAAAGCTTTTTATCCAAATGCTGGTATTCTGACCACTAGCAGCAACCTTATTTTCATTGCTTAGTTGACTGGCAAGGGTCACCATCCACACAAATTGTAATTTTGATATTGCAGAGCCACACTGCAATTGTACTACTAATTTCCATAAATTTCCTCCAGTGGTCACAATTGTTCATCTTTATAAGTCAGACCCAGAGCTCAACAGGGCCATTGTGAAACTACAGGTGAAATCCATTCCCAGCCTTCTACATCAATCCGAAGTGACCTTCAGTCTCAAACCACTACGTAGAATGTTCTGTTTGAGGCACTTATATGCTCATGGGCCTCATGAATTATCACCAACAAGAAATACATTTATTTCCATGTGAATTCCATCATTAACAGTGCTATAAATAATGGTAAGCCAGAGGAAAAATTTTTAATTGGAAGCACATGGGCTAGGATTTTAGGTTTCCTTCTATTTCATCAGGGTGATTTTATTTCCATGGGCATTCATTATCATATCTGACAACTGATGGCTTTATAGGTGATTTTATTGGAGGTTTTATAGAAGACTTAAATAGGCAGAGATTAGCAAAGCAACAAGTGACGTTGTCAAGCAGGGAGGTGGTCATCACTGCGTAGGCAGAGAAAGGGGAGGAAAGGTGAAGAGTCTACCACTCATCAGTTTTTTCACACAGAGGAAATGTGAAGGTTGATAAGATGGAAAATGGCATTAGACAGAGTTAATGGGAATAGCTAATAGAAAAAGTTGCTCTACAATTGAAACATACATCTAAATTTCACACAACGTGGTAACTAGGTCACATTGCCGAGAGCACTGAGCTATGTGAAACTAAAGCAGAAAAGCAAAAAGTCCCACCACCGAATTTACTTTCATCCCTCTGCTGAATGGCCATCTTTCAGCCCAGAGCCAGGAACTGATTCTCTGGCATCTCTTTTCTCAACATTTTGGATTTGGATTTATCACTTTATGAGCAGTTGAACCATAAGCAAATATATGCCTAAGAGGTTCTGTTTTGTGTAAGTGTGGAGTTAATCATTAATCATTTAGATTTTATTTTAACAAGGTAAATGAAACAAGACAATGATCCTGTACGTGCTCACATTTAAATAACTAATTTATCTTTCATGTGCAGATTTTTAGACTAATAGTTGTCCTGAGATGCATCCCATTCATAAATCACATGTAAAATTATTTGGAAGTAGGCTTGTGGTATGTACAAATCAATGGAGTAGTTTCAAAAATCCAAAATTTAGAAATGATAGAAATAAAAGCAAGTATTTACTGATTATGGATTTTCATACATATTATTCATAGTATTATGTTTTCATGCATATACTTAGACTTAATATTCGGCACAACAATATGCAGTAGTTACTCATATTTTAACAATAAGGAAATAGGCTAAAATGGCATAAATGTCACCCATTTCTCCAGCCAAAGAAATATAAACTGGGATGAGAGATACTTGATCCCCAAATTATCTGATTATAAAACCCATAATCTTTGCAATTACTTCAAACTTGGTAAGTGCCTGATACCATGACAGATATTCAGGGAATTGTTGGAGAAAAATAAAACTTTTATCAAAAGAATCAAAATGTACGTCTTTTAACAGGGTATGTTGTATCCTGTTTTATTAAGCTATTTCTCAGTTATCAGAAAATCTTCGTATAATTAGACACATTAATCAAAATCAGAATAGCAAAAAAAAAAAAAAGATTTGAAAGACCTAATAATAGCTTTAGTGATGCATTATGTAGGTGCTTCATGTTTTATTTTTAAAAACAATAGAAAACGCTATCCAGAAACCACAAACCATGTAAATCTGCCTTTTGCTTCAACACAAAGATTTCCATAGAGACAAAAAATTAGTGATGCTTTGAGATTTATTTTTAGAGTTTGTAGCTACCAATTTTATTTTTTTTAAAAACAGAGGCTAAGGCTTAATAGTTATGCAAAAGGTAAATCATCTAACCACGTAATTAACTCAAAATTACAATGGCAATAAAGGTACAGTTAAATTCATATTGATATATGAAATTGTAAAGAACACTAATACCCTTAATTGACATTTAATAAGATAGCTGCAGCAAGTTAATTGGATATCAATTTACATAGTTCATAAATGTCATTTTTAAAATAATTAAGCTCATATCCTGAAGTTAATGTTCATATAGTCTACCATGGATTATTAACATATATTTATTTATATGTATATAGTGTGTTTCAGTCTTCCACATGTCTTTAATCAAAAAACATTTATTTCTTATTTATTTATACTTGTCAGTTCATGTGCAGAAACATAATACATTAATATTCATTATTACAACTGAAATCAAACTTACATGGCCACTTACTATTGTTTCTTAAAGCCTGCAGAATACATCCAATTAAAACTAAAAATCTTTTCTTCATATCAAGTTCTTGAAAAAGACCTCAAATTTACTCTTTTCTCTTAAGCTTACTTAACTCTCCTTCACCTATAAGAGATTTCTTCTTGCCCTCTCCTCCCTTTGGATCTTAGAAATTGTGTCCTACCAATAACTACTCTTTAATTTTATGGCCTTGGAGTTGCTGGGTAAAGATGAAAAACAATAAAGCTGACTCACAAATGGTTCCTTCTTCAATTCATAATCAAGTAGAGAAAAATAATCATAAAGTTTAAAATATTATAATAGCTATAATTTCATCAGCAATATTATGTCACAGACTTGGAAAAGCTAAGGCCATACCTATTGGTCCAGCCAGATAAGCTAGACAAGATGTCAAAAAGAATTGACCAAACTACATCAGAACAAAAAGTTATCTGAATTTAGCTGCCCATATTAAGAGCAAGATGAAAACCAAATGAGCTAGCAACTCTTCAAATGCAGTGTGAGCACAACAAAACCAAAGGAATAGAAACTACTTCAAAAAAAGAGTTCCCTAATTATACCATCTGATAAGGATTAGGTGATAGTTTGAATTCAATGAAATAAGTATATAATGAACATTATGAAAAAAGCATAAGATTTTTTTTAAAAAGCAGCACCAAGGGAAAATATTGAGTATAAAATAATCATGTGGCTGGGCGTGGTGGCTCACACCTGTAAGCCCAGCACTTTGGAAGGCCAAGGCAGGCAGATCAGGAGGTCAGGAGATCGAGACCATCCTGGCTAAGAAGATGAAACTCCATCTCTACCTAGCCGGGCATGGTGGCGGGAGCCTGTAGTCCCAGCTACTCGGGAGGCTGAGGCAGGAGAATGGCGTGAACCCAGGAGGCGGAGCTTGCAGTGAGCGGAGATGGCACCACTGCACTCCACCCTGGGCGACAGAGTGAGACTCTGTCTCAAAAAAAATAAAAATTAAAAATTAAAAAAAATAAAATAAAATAAAAAATAATCATGCATTGGAAACAACAAGCAACGAAATAGACATGGCCAAATAATTAGTTAATTTAATCAAAAACATACTGCACAGAAAAAAATGATAAAGTTGCTGTGAAGGGTTAGAAAAAAGAGACTAAAGTAACTCAGGAAAAGATGACAAATATAAAGAACATAGGAAACCAATGTGACCTACAGTTTACTTGTATCGCTGAAATTGACAAGCCAATGTATTTGTTAAGAATATATTGTATCTATTATATACACAATAGACATATATATGTGTTGTGTGTGTGTGTGTATGTGTGTAAAAATATATATCTATCTTAATATATTTTCTATGGCCTGAATGTTTGTGTCCCTTCAAAATTTATATGTTGAAGCCATAGAACTGACAATGGTGTTTGGAGATAGAGTTTTGAGAGGTAATAAAGTTAAGATTAAATCATGAGGGTGTGGCCTCCATGATGAAATTAATGCTCTTATAAAAAGTGATATTGGAAACCTTACACTCCTTTTCTCCCTCCACCGTGTAAGGACACAGTGAGAAGGTAGCCTTCTGTAAGCCAAGTAGACAGCCTCGACATTCTGAACCTTCATCTTGGACTTTCCAGCCCCTAGAACCATGAGGAATACGAATTTCTGTTGTTACATTGACCTGGTCTCTGGTATGTTGTTATGACAGCCTGAGCTAACTAATACAACATTTAACACAAAAATTTCAGAAATAAAATACGGAAAAATTGTTATGAAATTAGTCATTGGATCTATGTGGTGAAAACACACATTGTATGTATGACAACAAAAATTATTTGGAATGCTCAACATCAAAACATCCTGTTGTTAAGCTATTGAACTTCAGAAACAATAGTCAGAAAGGTAGTATGTAGGCTTTGAGGAAGAAAAAACAGCTAATGTATTTTTAAAGGAGCGTAATACGTTCTAGGTCATTACCTCAACACTGTTATAAAACTTGGTTAACTTACTGAAATTCACAAATGAAGGTATTGTTCAGGCCTCCAGGTAGAAAAGCAAGTCACTAGCAAGAGTTGAAAAATAGACTGACCTCATCCTTCTCTTCTATAATATCTATAGTAAGAACACAAAGAGTCAATGGCTATACACATAGGTGGGGACCAAACAAAGGGGTTACCCACAAATATATGCAGCCAAGCACCCTTTATAACATATAGGCAATAGCTAGACATTTAAGTTAATAAAAATGAGAATATTGTACCATTGAGGTCATATGGTCTTTAAAAAATAAAGAAAAAGGAAAGTTATTTGAGGATGGAATCAAGTCAACAATAATGAATTGAAATAAATAAGGAGGTAGTTGAAAGGTGATGTGTACAAGTGGTACAAGTATCAAATTTATTTAAATATCAAACTGAGATTAAATAACTGAAAAGTGATTAAATAATAAATGTAAATATTAAAATCCCTGACAAGGTGAAAAGTATCGGCATTAAAATTGGTAGATAAAAGGAAGGAGGTGGAAGGCATGAAAAAGAGAAGATGATGCAATCTTTCATGAAAGAATATGTATTAATACTGTGTAACTCAAATTATTTAATTTAAAAAACTCATTATTTAACAACTTTTTAACTATTATAATGATCTTTTAGCTAGTCTTTTTTTGTGTGATGAAAACATACTTTGTAGTTTAGTTACTTCTTCCTATGTCATATAGCTTTTTTTACATTTGATTAAATCAAATTATGAATAATTCAATAAAGTGAATGCCGTTTTAGCAATAACAGGTATAGTTTGACTCAGTTCTTACAACTCTTTTTCTATCTATGCATCCATCTTGCAATTCAATCTTTTTACATTTTGACATAAATAATTATCTAGAATTACAACCACTAAATTTTAATTCTCATTGTGTTAGAGTAGTATAGAATTATACTTTCTTCCTTCCTTGTACCTTCTCATATTCTTCAGAGCCTAATAATCAACATGTATTGGTTGTATACATTATTCTAAAATAAATACACAAATCCAGAAATTAATTTATCTGCCACTACCACTAACTCTAGTGACATGTCGAGATATGTCCTTTTACTATATATTCAAGGAGTATGAAATAGAATATTCTGAATATATTATCTGTCAAGGACACAAAGCCTTACCTACATTTTACAGACTCTGTATCATAATTTGAATCTACTCCCACATTCTCTGTTGGAATCTTCCATTTTTAATAAATCTCAAATGCTACCTCTTTTTAAGAAAGTCTTCTCTCATTTCTCTTTGAAATTAGTTTTTTCACATTTAGCGTTCTCAAAACATACTTTTTACTCAACTTCTATTAAAATATAACTGTGCATATACCTGCCTCTTCTGTAAAATATAAATTCCTTAAGAGAAGGGACCAAATCTTAATTGTTGCATTATCTGTAAAGCTCATTCAGTAATTTTTCACAGTTCAGTAAACATTTTCTTAGCTATAATATAATAAACTTTGTTAACATTGCTAGTCAGGTATATGTTGGTTTTGTGTTTCTGTGTATTTACAATAAACACAAATTTAAGGTGTAATCAAGTGTATTTTTAAATCTTTATAATTGTCTATTCCAATTACACAAGTTATAATGCATGCCTTTCTATAATGTGTGCTTGTATTTCCATTACAGCTAATGGTCTAGGAATTCCACTTAAGCACTATTTTGCTCTAATGCTTGAAATTTCTTTATGTGTTTGGATGTAAAATTTTATTTTTTTAAAAGCAATCTGCCATTTGGATTTTTCATTAATTCATACTGGATTCCTCTCTCATGAGTATGGGCCAGAAAAAATAGAGTGAGTATACCACATTGTAGCACTGTTGCTTAACTGATGCTAAGATGGACAACAAGGGATTTAAAGGCCACCATTCATTCCAGGTATGTCTCTGCATTATACCCACCATTTGACTAACGCAACCAAAATACATCTTTTTTTTGGGGGGGCGGGGGACAGAGTTTCACTCTTATTGCCCAAGCTGGAGTGCAATGGCACGATCTCGGCTCACCGCAAACTCCACCTCCCAGGTCCAAGTAATTCTCCTACCTCAGCCTCCCGAGTAGCTGGGATTATAAGCATGGGCCACCAGGCCCAGCTAATTTTGTATTTTTAGTAGAGACGGGGTTTCTCCATGTTGGTCAGGCTGGTTTCAAACTCCTGACCTCAGGTGATCCACCTACCTCGGCCCCCCGAAGTGCTGGGATTACAGGCATGAGCCACCGCACCCAGCCCAAAGCAGATCTTTTTAATGGTATAATTTGTAACTCCCGTGACAGAGGAAGAGGATTTCCTGTACTTAGAAAAAGGGTTGGTTGAAACTAAATTAGATTTTATTGAATAAACCAAAAAGAAAATACCCCAGATACAATCCAACTTTTGGGAAATCAGCTTATATAAGACAAAACACTGGCACATGATGCACTGATTTATTTTAGGACTGAATTTTCCTGTGTAAATAATGTCAAACAAAATGAAACTTGCCATAGCCACATGTTAATTTATTGCCATTTTACCAACAAGTGAGTTTTCTGCAAGGAAAAACAGAACTTTTTTGGTTTTGGTATAAATCTAACTAGAACCATATATCTTAATTTTTGTTAAATTGACTTGATTTTCAATATTTTGAAAGAAGAATACTGTGCATATGAAATCATTTTTGTTTTTGTTTTTTCTAAGAAATCAGAATATCTTGAGATATTGGCTCCATTTTCCCATAGGTTAAAAATTGCAGAGTTGAGTAGTGAGAGTCTCCTTTGGAAGAGATGTAAAATCTCCAGTTTGCCAAACACTCACCATGCCCTCTTTCTGTGACCCAAACTCATTATCATTTGAGAAACTTCAAAAAAAATGAATAGACTTTGTTTTAGAACAGTTTTAGATTTACAGAAAAAATGAGCAGATAGGACAGAGCTCCCATATTTCCTTTTCTATGTACACAATTTTCCCTATTATTAACATCTTGCATTGGTGTTGTACCTTTGTCACAATTCATGAATCAATACTGATGTGTTATTACTAACCAAAGTCTACAGTTTAAGTTTCATTGTTCACATTGTACAGTTGCATGGGTTTCAACAAATGCATGATGTCATACGTTCACCGTTACAGTAACATACAGAATTGTTTCACTATCCCTAGAATCTCTCTTGCTTCACCAATTCATCCTTCCCCCTTTCCCTGAAACCCATAGCAACCATTGATATTTTTACTCTCTAGATTGTTGTCTTTTCCATAATCTCATATAATTAGAATCATACAGTATATAGCCTTATCACATTAGTTTCTTTCACATAGGAATTCATATTTAAGATTTCTCCATATATGTTCATAATTTGATAGCTCTGTGTTTGTGTGCACACGCATGTGTTTTTAATTATTCAATAATATTCTATCAGATAAATGCAGCACAGTTTGTTCTGCTTGGTTTAACAAAGTCCTTAGTCTGATCATGTACGAACATCTTAGTTGCTTCCACTTTTTGACAATTACCACCAAAGCTGCTATGAACATTTGCATATAAGTTTTTTTGTGGACCTAAATTTTGAAATTAGTTGGGTAACTGTCAAAAAGCACAATTGATGATTTCATGGTAAGACTGTGTTCAACTTTTTAAGAATTGATGAATCGTCTTCCAAAATAGTGGTAGCATTTTAAAGTTTAAAACAACATGTATTTTTATTTTTATCTCACAGATCCTGTAGATCAAGAGTCTGGAATGTATTATCTGGGGTTTTGCTCAGGGCCTCACAGCGCTGAAATCAATATGACATCCTGGCTAGGGTCCTATCTGAGGCTCAGGGTTTTCACAAGGTTTGTTCAGATTGTAGACAGAACTTAATTCCTTGCAGTTGTGGGACACAAGTTCAATTTTTTATTGTTTACTATTGGTCAGAGGTCAGTTTCAGCTCTTAGACACTGCCCAGAGCTCCTTGCCATAAAACTGCCCCCATAGATCCTCTCACAACTTACCTGTTTGTTTTTCTCTAAGCCAACAGGAGAATTTCTCTCCTGATTTGAATCTGATTTCAGAAAGGGACCAGTTCTTTTGAAGTGCTCATCTGATTAGGTCAGGCCCACTTGGATAATCTCGGTTTTGATTAACTCAAGATGAACTGAATTGAGACTATAATTATATCTGCAAAATCCCTTCACCTTTAACATAAAACATGTCCTGATTATGGATGTGACATTTATCATACCTTTAGTCCCGTCCACATTGAAAGGGAGGGATTATACTGAGCCTGTGCACCAAGGTGTGGAGATTTTGTTGGTTATCTCAGAATTCTGCCTACTTTTAAAGAACAATGAGTAGAAACGGTACTGCATAGCATTCACACACACATACTTTCATATTTAAACGAATTGTTTATATATTTGAACTGCTTTACTGGTGAATTTCACTTGAAGTACCCTGCAGACATTTCAGTGGAGCCAGTTGTTGACCTCTTATTTCTATCAGATTAGTCTAACCTCTTTGTGTATTTCCTGCTTAGAGGAAGAAAACAATATTGCTTTCACTGAAAATATCAGTTGCTTTTTTTTTCTTCTTAGCACCTCTTGTCATTTATTGCATAAACAGAAACACAGATTGCTCACTGTCATCTGACCCTTGCACTTCTCTTTCCATTTAAAGAAGAGCTTTACATTGGTGATCGACAGAATAATTTCTCTCTGTATATGTCCCTTTAGTGGTATGTGTTAGGACTCTGTTGAACCAAACAGATTTTTCACACAATTTTGGATTTCCCTTCCTTGTTACAAATACAGAAATAATGAAAAATATGCCTTTTCCCAAGAAAACAACTCTCCACTCCATTTTGAGGTTTTCTTTCCTTCTGACCTGAGTGTCCTGTCATCTGGCTTAACATTTTCCTCATGTGTCCTCGTCTTGCATATTGAAACACAAAATTTTAATTGCATGCAGCTGAATTAATGAGATTCTATTGAAAGTTTAACATGGTAATTTGAGTACTGAGTGCTACAAAAATATATTTATTTTCCAAGCAACGCTTCTTTATCTTTTTCCCAAAGGAGATTTATTTCTCTCAGTATGCTTTACCCTGCTCCAGATTCTAATATTTTTCATTTTGGGGACCCTCCGCTTGTGTCTCTTTCTGAAGTTTCCAGGAGGCTTAAGGAAAGAGTCAGCCTTTTAATCAGTCGGAGAGTGGAGAGGATGTAATTCCCCACAGCTCCTCTAATTCTTGGATGGCTGGGAGGTAAGGTGAACTCATTCATTAGGGAAGCTTCCCCATGCCTTCCTGTTGTTTATAATCAATTTGTTTAAGAGTAACATTTTCAGTGATTTGCAGTGATTACCAATTTTGAAGTGATTACCAATCCCCAGAGAAAAACTAACTCTAATGAGGTTTTGATTTTTATTTTACTTTTTTTTCCCTTCAGTGTCTCTGCTATGCTAATATTTTATAACAAGGTGAAATCTAAGAGGAGAATCCTTCCATAAATGGCCTGGTGATATTTAGGATTTGGAATATCATGGCATGTGCCCAAACTGGCAAGAAAGGAAGAAAAAAAGATGGGAGTTAAAGGAGAAAGCCAAGACCAATTGGATTCAGATCATTATTAAAATGTTTCAATAGAGAGTACAAGAAAGGAAACGGTCCAACCAATGGCAAAGAAAGCAGTACATGGCAAGAAACACCAGCCTGAACATGAGGAACATGTGTGATAAACACTCATGGGGATACTAGTCCAACATTTTAAAGCATTTTAATATTTTAAAATTAAAACCAGAAAACTTTTCTATTTCTTTAAACATTTATTAGACTAGATTGATTTATTTTCTAAACAAAAATAATTTTGAACTCGGCTAATTTAATATTCCTTTCAACATTACTAAATCTACATCAGATCTCTCATGACTGTTTTGGCAAAGCAAACTCCTTGATATTTGGTGGACATTCAACCTCTTTAAATAATACTTATTTATAAAGCAAATGGGTTAGTTGTTTGAGAAATGAATGATAAGTATGAAATACAGTGACTGAATAGAATGCATTTTCAAACTCAGGAAGATAAGAACTAAACACACAAATATTAAACAATATAAAATCCAACAAAATAATGTGGAAGTATAATTTATTGTTTCTTATCTTTCTCAGTTCATTAAAACATGATTCATCAAGAACAAAGTAAGAAGTGAGAACAGTTCCTCAGAAACATGATTATCAACTCATGTATCTTAACATCTGATGATAAAAGTTGAGTCATTCTTTTGGAGAACACTGAAGATAGTCTTCATCTTTTGCTACTCAACGTGTGGTTCACGAACCAGTTACATTGGCAACAGCTGGCAGCTTGTTGGAAATGCTGAATCTCAGATCCCGTTCTACATCCACTAAGTCAGAATTGCATTTCAACAAATTCCCAGATAACTTGTGTGCACCTTAAACACACTGGATAATCCAAACGACATAATCCTATCTTGATGTTAACTAAACTAAATCACTCACCATATATACGTGTATATATTTTACTTTTTCTCAATGATGTGTAGCAAACTTACCACATGATAAACCCATGTTAGGAACTTAATAAATAATTGCTGATTAGTTACTGGAATAGCTTGCTAGGATAATCTGTTTTTTCATCCATTGACTGGTATTGACTCTATATGTGTTTTATGGTATATTTTTACACACCCACATAATTCCTCTTTATTGTGAAAAGAAATATTTAGAAAATTAGTGGAGAATATATGCAGCTATCATTTATTCCTCATTATTGCCACTTTTTGAGTCTGATTTAGAAACACTTAACTTCTTTCCAGTCTCAGGCATGCAGCACAATAATTATTTTCCAGTATTACATTTGTGTCACAACTCAGGGCCCAAAACTAGGGCAAATTTAGTATCAAGTACAAATGTTTAAGAATGACTACAAATACCAAAGATAATCTTTTGCAGTTTTCTCAAATGAATCATTGGATTTAATTTCCATTATAATAAATCATTCAAGTTGAATAGTTTTACACTTCTTAAAATAAAGCAAGCATCTGACCTTTTGGCTATCAAATGATTTTATATTTAGTAACTTTAATTGAGGAAATTAAATTCATTTAAGAAAAATTTTGAAGAAAAATTGTTCAACTTAATGATATTCAAATCCAGCCTGGAGATCACTGAGATTCAATATCCAAAAGATACATTAGCCTATATCTTGCCAGTTCAATGTCATTACATATAACATAAAATTTAAGTATTTTTCACATCCTGTCCTTTTATGATGTCTTGACTAAAAAGGTTTCTGGCAAGTACAACTTTTTTCATGACTGACCTTCTAAGGCTAGTTATGTATAACCAGCATACAGATCAAATTGAACATTGATTACAATATTAATATTCTCACTTAGTCATACGAATTCACAATTCTCTTCCTTCCTAGGTTAGGGGCAAGGGGCAATTCACACATTCATCACACTTATTTTAGGCTTCACATTTATTTACGCTTCTTACGTATTTGTTGTAGAAACTGACATCTTAGCTATTTTCTCATGGAACCATAGAATTTCTGAATGAAAGAAGCCTAAAGAAAATCTAGGCAAACACCTTTATTTTACACCAGGAAATTGTGATCTGGAGATAAAACTCAATGGCATATGTCCAACATATTGTCTGTAGTCAAGCTGAGATTAAAAAAAAAAACCTACAGATAAATATAATGCCTTTCCTTTTACATATATAAAGCTTTTATTATAAATAATTTGATGGTTGGATTTCTTCTTCTTAGGTACTTTTTGGTTGTTCCCATCATTATTTTGTTATACATTCTGAATAAAAATGACAGTCAAGAAGGTTCTGTGTGACCATTTCAGCCAAGCAAACTGGAGCTAAAGACTAAAAACTCAGACCAGGAGGATTCCAGAATGGCAGAGAGAGAAACATGAAAATCTCTTCCCAAAACTTAATGATAAAACCTGATGAAGTTATCAAAACCAGGTCTGTAAATTGAGGCAAACAACAAACTGAGAGTCCTTTACTCAAGATGAATCACTGAACTCCAGGTAAGAACAATGGGAGGGAGTCTGCAGTTCATCTGAGGGGCTTCCTACTCTTAATCCACCCTCCTCACCAACCTTCACATTGCAAAAAACAACAGATTTGCTGCTGGAAGGGGCAGACTGAATTAAAGTGGAACAGAAAAAAATCCATACCCCTGGGCATTGGAAACTGTAAAAATACCAATGAAAGATCAATGGAGAAGGCCAATGTTGCGGCTAGCACTTCCTTGTTTTCTGGGACTACAGCATTTTCAAGGCTCATCATGCACTTTTCTTTCCTCAACAGAAAGTCAGCCATTTCTCCAAGGAGCTCTGGGTTCTTCTATTGGAGGGTAAGCATTTAGAAAACAAAATCTGGAAGTGAGGTGTGCTCACTCGTTGTTTGGGTGACAATGCCCGTCTAGTACCTTTGTCCTAGTCAGTTATTCAATATTTTGCCTGAAGGCCTTTGTGAAATTAAATAGTTTTATAAGTCTTAGGTTTGATTATTGTTGCTTAATGTTGCACAAATACTCACATTCCCTTTTAATGTGTTCACTTAGGCCTTTTGGGAGTTGTCTTGGATTATAGATTTAAATATTTGTTTTTTAGGGCCTCTGATTGTATGTGTTGTTGTCATTATTTTATTAGCCTTCCATTTTTACCACTTTATCTTTGACTTTTTCACCTCTTTTTTAACCTCCATTTATTTTTATGGTGTTAACTTTCCTTAATGACTTACTCCATTTTCATTCAAATCCATTTACCTTGGACTTCTTGTAAATTATTCTTCATGTTGAAGATGATTATGTTCTTGTCTTGCAACCAACCTTCTTTCAATCAACATTTTTAAAAATATTTATTTTTTTTTTTAATTTGAATTTGTAATTGATGATTTCTAATTTTCCCAAATACTATTCTGGATGTACTCAAATCAGTTTAAATATACTAAATTTAGTTTGGATAGATGAATGTTATCAGCTAAGGTGTGTTTGTTCTGTGTTTTCTGAATTCTTCTTGTAAGTTTTAATAATATTATTTAGTTTTTATCTATTCATTTTGTGGATTTGGAATGTTTACACAATTCCTAATTCAATAATTTTGTTTTCTTTAGTGTCCTAATATATAAAATTTGCTTCTTTTTTTTTTTTTCTTCACCATCCAACTGCCAACTGATACTTATTCATACCATTTAACCGTTTTCTCCCCTAGTGGTTATACTTTTCAAACATGGGCTCCTCAAATAGCATGTGTTTTTAAGTGCTCTGATCTACCAGGACACTTTTTCAATATTTGCATTCAAATGGTGGAGGTACTTTTCATGGAGCAGTAATGCTCCATATTTGAGATAAACTACTATGTCCTCTTTTCCCTCTTCCATGGAGTTTTTCTTGGACTAGCCCTGCTCATGTCAAAGACTTGTGGCAAAAGTGTGAGAGATTGCTTCTTGGTATATCGTGTTTTACTTCTTTTTTTTTAATATGCAGATAATTTAAAGTTTGAGCATTTTTTTATCTTCAAGTATGCAGAAAGAATGTTGTTTTGGTATTTTTATGTATCCTTGATGTTCTGTTTTAAATTTTAAATAGTATTTGGGGGCATGGGTTTAAACTGCTGCCATTATTTTGGTTTCCCTGGGAGATATCTTGTTTATGATATTGATTACTAGAAATAAGGGTTGAATATTATTACTAGTATTATTATTACTGCTTCCTTCAATAGTGTATTATTTTCATATATATAATTATATGCCAAATGTATATATAATTATATACATTAATTTAAATATATTTAATTTAAATTATATATTATAAAATAAATATATTTAGGTAATAAAAAAGTATTTAAGTAATAAGAAAATTATATTATTTTCTTATTTGATTTCTAAATTTTTAGAATAACTACTCATGAATTAGTGATACATGACATTTGTTTGGATCTTTCTTGAACTTAGCTACTATGTATGTTATGTTATTGTTTGTCTATCTTAACAAACTATTATTAGTCCTAAAAATAAATATTCCAACTTTGATATTTGGCCTTTTTTACCACAATTATAATACAGACTAAAATTTTTCACTTTCAATTTCTTGTATTAATACTTTCATTTAAAAATATATATGTTTCATGTTTTTCCTTTCCATATTAATATTTAGAAACTGAAAATTTCTAATATATCTTATGCTTTATTTATGTGAAGTCAAATAATTAGTTTGATTTTAATATCTCTCTTTCATAGTACAGCAATTTATAAACACTTTGAGATTATTTTTAGAAGATAGTACATGCCATAGTGTCTACAAATCATCCTGGGAAATAATTCGTATTGCCTAATTTGATAAAACCCTAATTTTTGAAAGCACTGTGGTTAGTTCTGTCTTGGATATAAAGATAAATAAAACCTTTTTCTACCTTCAAGGCTAAAGAATAGTCACATAAACAATGCTTTAGGTGGATAAGAGAGAAAAAAATTACACGAAAAATAAAGAGATTTTTAAAAAGTTCTCTGTAAACTCCAATAACTAATTTTGACAAAGTAGATAACTTGAAGCTTCAAGATAGTGGGTCATGAAAACACGGGGCATTAGCAGACTAAAGAGTGAGCAAACACCGAACTGGAGTGAAACACACGGATTTTAAAAAAGTATAATTAATTCAGACCAAAAAAAAAGCCTGAATGGTTCAAATATCAGATAGCTGTTGTCCAGTTGTGGAAGATATTAGAGGTCGTGTAAGGAAGTTTAAATTTTGCTTAAAAAATTTTATTGAGGTATGATGGACGTACAAAACTGTACATATTTAATGTACAAAACTTGATGAATTTGCAGATAACTGTATACCCATGGAGCCATCACTACAATCTACACTATAAACCTATTCATCACCTCCAAAAGTTTCTTCTGCCCTCCTTATTATGTTTTTGTGATAGGACATGTAACATAAGATTGACCCTCAGTGAACTTCTAAGTGTACAGTACAACATTGTTAAGTACAGACATTATGCTGTACAGCATATCTCTAGGACTTATTCATCTTGCATATCTGAAAGTTTGTACTTTTTGACTAATACCTATTCATTCCCTGCCAGCTCCTGGGAACCACCATTCGACTCTCTGTTTCCGTGAGTTCAACTATTTCAGATTCCTCAAACAAATGGGGTCATGTAGAATGTGTCCTTCTCTGTGTAGCTTATTTCGCTTAGCATAACATCCTCCAGGTTCATCATGTTGCCACATGTGGAAGGATTTCCTTCTTTTTTACAAGACTGAAGAGTGGTCCACTGTATGTACATCCAACATTTTCTTCACCCATTCATCTGTAGATGGACACTTAGGTTGTTTCCAAGTCTTGGCTATTGTGAATTTCGCTGCAATTAATTCAGTAGTGCAGATATCTATCTATTTGAGACTCTGAATTTAATTCCTTTGGCTATATGCTCAGAATTGAGATTGCTGGATCATATGGTAGTCTTATTTTTAATTTTTTGAGAAACTTCCGTACTGTTTTCTATAATGGCTGTATTAGTATGTGTTCCTGCTAACAGTATGCAATGGCTCCCGTTCTTTACATGCTTATCAACACTATTATCTTTTGTTTTATCTTTTTTTGGTAACAGCAATTCTAACGGATGTGCAGTGATCTTATTGCTGTTTCGATTTGCAATTCTCTAATGATTGGTGATGTTGGGCACCTTTTCAGATACTTGTAATAAATTTTACTTATTTGACAGCTGAGAATTTCAATTAAAGGTTACTATTGTTCTTACATTTTATGAAGATCAGTTTGTTGCCAGTGTAGAGAGAAATTCAGAAGAAAAAGAGGCAAGGAAGTCAGGAAGTATTACCATAATGCAGACAAGACTAAATGAGCACTGCATTATAAGCATTGGTTATATTATTCCTCCTAAAATAGATTATATTGCTCTTGAACATTTCATATAAGTTGAAGGACACATTATAATTCAAATACTTAAAAAATTATAAAATATACTTACTTCAGAAATGCAATTTTACATATTAATTGACAACCATAATGTGTGTGTATTTTCACACTTTAGTATTACTAATTATAAGCTACCTTCTCAAATCTTAATCATAAATGTGGTTTATTTTTTTTAATCCATCATGCCTAGTAATATAAACATAAAGGCAATTAAAATCACAACACAAAGAGAGTAACCTTGGAAATAAGGACAGGGTGAAAAAAATAATTTTATTATATATATTTCAGTCATTTTTATTAGAAAATCTATCTTTGTTTTAAAAAATAACTAACCATCTTATAAAGACCACTATAATCAAGATTTAAAAATATATTATGTACTATTTTCAACTTGTCATCAAGTTGGACATGAAATGCATACAAATAAAACATTAAATTATGTTAATATATGGAGATATTTAGGATTTTCATACAAAAGATGCTCATGCATTTTACATAAAATTATACAATAAATTAGCATGCACAATTGATAATGGTGAGAGTGATTAAATTATGTTTAAATTTATAATACAAAATGAATAAATCATTCATCACCCATCTGGTAAATGTTCAAATGTGGTCATAATCCCTGTGTCCCTATGCCTCTTTAAGACAACAAGACTGCATACATTTCAAGAAGGTAGTATGCCATAGAGGCTTCAAGTCTCAGTTCTACTATGATACCACCTGGCTTTACGAATTACTTACTTTATGCCTAATGACAAGTTAGTTAACCTCTCTGCGACTTAGTATTTTTAGCTATAAAATGGGAAAAAATAAAAATCTTATTTGAGGTAATGATTAAACAAAATGAATTATGTAAGACCCTTAGATTCATGCCAGACACAGAGATTAGCAATTACAAAAGTTAAGTAGAACACCCAGAAGAAAAGAGAATGCTCATGTACCTATGGAATCATGTATTTGCAGATTCAAAACTAAAGGTATTTCTTCTCACACCAGAACCTACATTTACTTAAGGTTTTGGAATTTTCTTCTGAGTATTCTTTTTCTTTCCTCTTGCTCTTTACAATATAATTATTCTGTAACCATTAGAATTTTCAATGAAAATTAGTTAAACTGGGTGTTTTCCCTCATTCATTTAGACGTTCTAATTACTGAAGATAAAAAGGCATTCAATGTAAGTCTTAAGCTGAATTATAGTGTAGCAAAATACAGCCTGTACTGTATTACTTTGCCATTTATTTAGTAGCTGTTGTTCAGTTATTCTGTAATCATTAGAATTTTTAATGCTTAAATTATTTGGCTACCATGCACTCTGAAAACAACTTAGGCTGAAGAGGATAGAATATTAGAAAGGAAACCCCACTTAAAAGGTATTGATTACCAACTTCCCCAAAAATCTCACTTTATTAGGCCACTGTGCAGTAATGGAGAGCACCAACTTAGAAGAGTCTTTGTAGTATCTCAAAGTGAGAAAACTAGAGAAGGGTGTATATGGGATTTTAGAACCTGAGCTGAATAAGGTGTGTCTTGAAAAGTGGGGAAGCGGTTGGATTTGAGAAAAATTAATTGATGGATAAAATACTGCTTGGTCATACATAGTATGGTTTAAGACAGGACCAGGGAAGTCACCTATCCCAGAATTGTTTAACGCAGGGGCAGTGAATTATTTCATCTTCAAAAGGAAGCCTGTGATTTATAGAAAGAGTCAGAGAAAACATCCATCTGGGATAAATCCACAATGGTCATACAGGATGGACACATCCTGGCATTGCGTAAGGCACAATTCACTTTAATGTAAGTGATGACCCCAAAGCTGGAGAGCCAGAGAAGGTCTAAAAAGACAAATCCATGGGAGCAGATAGGCAAGAATAGCAGGACAAGAAATGAAGCTATAGGACGTTAGAAGAGTTTAGGTGGAGCACGTTTGTCAGGAAAAAATCTAAATATCAAATATTTAGTGTAAGCTTATATGGAACAGCTATGTCATAAATTTCTCCATATCCTCAACAGCATTTAGCAGAGTGCCCAATACAGATTACGTACTAAATAAATGCTTATTGATTAATTGATTGAAAAGTAGTTATTTAAAGATAAGTTTTCTCTATCTCACACACACAAACAGAATGTATAAATTTTTACTATGGTTATTTGCCAATGTAGGTGATTTAGATAGCTAGTTCTCTTCAAAACAGCCTCCATTCTTTCTGATAGTTCTCCCATAAGAAAGGACAACCCAAGAGATGGAACCCAAATTTGAAATTGAATTGCTTATGTCAAAAGTCCCGCTTGCTCTATTTTCACTGTAAGAACATCATATAAGTCAATTTGAATATAGGGAGAAAATTAAAACAGAAAAATGTATCAAACCTACTATAATCAGAATTACTATACCTGAATACAATCAAGTGTTGATTGATGCAAGCGTTCTTTTTTTCCATTTCTAGAAGTTTCAATGATATAAAGATAGTTATATATCAGTTATTGGAAAATGAGGAAATTTTAAACGGGAGAAAATATTTCATAAACAATTCGTTCAATAGACAGTTTTGGAATGAAGTAACATTCCTTATGGCTATTTAGGGTTATTTTCTCATTTAGTTAAACTGGGTGTTATTTCCTCATTCATTTAAACATTCTAAGTACTGAAGATAAAAAGATGCCTTAAATATAAGTCTTAACCTGAATTATAGTGTAGCAAAATACAGCCTATGCTGTATTATTTTGTCATTTATTTAGCGGCTGTTATGCACCTATGTGTTGGTTTTGTCCAAGGTGAAATGCTGAGATAAATATGTTATGACTCATTATCTTTCTTCAGGGAAATCAATTAAGTTTCTGGAAGAGAAGACAAACATACAGAAAACCCCAGAGAACAGCATTATAAGGCAGTTTTAAATAACTCATAATAATGGCTGTAGAGAAAGTAATCTTGTCCTTAAAATGTGGGATGCAAGATAAAATTATAGCAAAAACAAATGGAAACAAAAGGAAATGGTAGTGCAAGGACTTGCAGGTCAGTGTCTTAGTCCACTTCGTACTACCATCACAGATAGCTAAGACTGGATAATTTCTTTTCTCTTTTTATTTTCTTGAGACAGAGCCTTGCTCTGTCACCCAGGCTGGAGTGCAGTGGCTCGATCTTGGCTCACTGCAACCTCAGTCTCTAGGGTTCAAGCAATTCTCCTGCCTGAGCCTCCTGAGTAGCTGGGACTACAGGCGTGCCCCACCAAGCCCAGCTAATTTTTGTATTTTAAGTAGAGATGGGGTTTCACCATGTTGACCAGGCTGTTCTCGAACTCCTGACCTCAGGTGATCCACCCACCTGGGTCTCCCAAAGTGCTGGGATTGCAGGTGTGAGCCACTGCACGTGGCCAAAACTGGATAATTTTATAAAGAACAGATATTTATTTGGCTTATGGTTCTAGAGCTGGGAAGACCAAGATCAAGGAGCCACATTGAGTAAGAGCCTTCTTGCTGCGCCATCCCCTGGCCAAAGCCAGAAGAGCAAAAAAGCAAGCACGAGAGAGTGAGAGGAAGAGGGCCCAACACATTGTTTTAATGAAAATCCTTTAAGCAGTTATCCTTTGATAACTCATCCACTCTCACAATAAAAACATTAATCCATTTGTGAGGGCAGAGCCTCATGACCTTATCACATCTTAAAGGTCTCATCTTTTAATATGATTGCACTGGGGACTAAGTTTCCAACATACGAGCTTTGGGGGACACATTCAAACCACATCAGGCAGAAAGCTATGAGTTCAATTCAGATTTCTACCACTTCTGAGTAAGCATGGGCAAATTATGTAAGTTTTCTGGATCTTGGGTTTCTTATCTTTAAAAGAAGAATAATTATTTCCAACCAAGCTAAAGTTGTGCAAATTAAATGACATAAGTCATATAAAATGTTAGCTATGGTACCTAGTAAACAGTAGGAACTCAGAAATGATAACAATTACTTACTTTAGATCATACTGTGTGCCAGGCATTGGACTACAACCTATTTACATACTTTATTTTCCCTTTTATTTGTAATCTTATTAGAGTGATCCTCCATGAGGTAGGCATACTTCACTCACAAATAAGAAAACTGAAATGAAGTTACTTACAGTCATGCTAACCTGAGATCAAACAGCCAGAAAAAGAGGAAATAGCTTTAGTTTGCTTCTAGTTCAAGAAAGAGCTCGCATTCTTACTACTAGTTAACAGCACCTCTTATTATTGTTGCTAAAGGAATGGTTGAATTAACTTATAGATGAATGTCTACTTGCTGAGTCCTAATATAACCAAGAAGATGATAGCTTTCCTCTATCCAATCTTCAAAGCAAAAATAGGTACTATAAAATGTATCACCTTTTTCATCTTTCATTTTGATGAAACTCATTTCTCAGATTCCATCTTGCCACATGCCAGCTATCACATGTTCATCCTATTTTTTTCCTCTTATCTGTCCATTACATATTTGTGACTTATCGTTGTAATTTCTTTGGAGCCTGAGGTCTCATTTTCACTCCATTTGGGTTCTTGGATTGTAACAGTTGTGAAGATCTGAGGACATCTGTGGCATTGAATAATTCAAATCATTATAATGTTTAAATCCAGCTTTAGAATAAAAGCAAAAAAGGAGTTTTCAGACTAATGTCTTATCTACAGCCAAGTTATGATGTATTTGCACAGAAGGAGTTGTATTTGGTCAACAAAATATGCACATATTGTTCTTTTTAAAGAAGGCCCACAAGTTAATAATTTGCTTGCTAGTTTCCATTAAACATTCTCCAACCGTTGACTTTCTCCCACCTATATGTCTTCAGAAAACTAGACTGCATTTTAATTCAGTAAGAAACTGGGGTTGAGGAACTTTAAAAAAATTGAATTTGGGAAGACCATCTTTAATAAAAGATTTAAAATTTTAGAAATATTACCAAGAGGACCTATTTTAATGTGGTTAAAATATAGTAAGTTTCTATTTCCTTTAAAAAAACATTTGCAAGTGATAATATGCGAGAAAAATATCTGCAAGTATATCTATGAACAGAATACAATTTTAGGTGCTTTACATGTGTCTCACTTAATCCTCAAAAGTGTTCTCCAAGGTAGATCTTATTATTCACTTTACATTTGAGAAAATGGAGGCTCAGAGGAACTTAGTAATAGATATTAAGTAGTAGAGTTGCAATCTGGCTTATCTTCTATGAGATTTTACACCCAGGCTTTGATTTTACCTCCCCTCTAGTTGCCCTAACCTGAAGTATTAAATTGGCGTCTTTGTCAACCAGTTGTTCTCAATCAGAAAGAGGCAGAGAATTTAGCTGGAAAGCTTTCACAACTGGATATGGCTGTTTCTATGGTAATATAAATAATTTATTTAGGTTTATAATTAAACTTGACCCTTGAATGATTTTTGTCCTTACTATACACATAACCTATCATAACTCCAAGTGGCACATTAGGAAAAGAGTTGATTCAAGAAATGCCATGTAGCATCCTCAAATGTGCATGTTACAGAAGTAAAAATTAAGCCATTGCTATAGATTGGTGTTTGACTTTCTTTCAGTTCTCCTATCTTCCTTTTTTGTCTTTCTCCCTTCACCAGTTAACACACCTGATAGTAATTAAATGTGAGGAAGCTGAGAAAAAGGAAACTTCAGGAGAAGTCAAAAGGACCACAATTATCTGGATAATTTGGTTGACTATTCACGTGAAAAATCAGCAAAGTTTTATAAAAAAAAAATCGACCAGTTATTTCCTCACACTTTTATTTGGCAAGATTTCAAAAGCATTTACATAATTAAATTGTACTATAGAATCAAAACCAAATGACCTGGAACAGTACTAGAAAATGCAGAGTGGGGAGATCCACTGCTAACTGCTCCTTAAGAAAGAAGAGTTCCTTCTAATTCACAATTGCTACAAAGAGAATAAAATACCTAGGAATACAGCTAACAAGGAAAGGACCTCTTGAAGGAGAACTACAAACCACTGCTCAGGAAATCAGAGAAGACACACAAAAAATGGAAAAACATTCCATCCCCATGTATAGGAAAAATCGGTATCATGAAAATGACCATACTGCCCAAAGTAGTTTATAGATTCAAAGCTATTCCATTATACTACCATTGACATTCTTCACAGAATTAGAACACACTACCTTAAAATTCATATGGAACCAAAAAAGAGCCCGTATAGTCAAGACAATCCTAAGCAAAAAGAGCAAAGCTGGAGGCATCACACTACCCGACTTCAAATTATACTACAATGCTACTGTAACCAAAACAGCATGGTACTGGTACAAAAGCAGACCAATGGAACAGAATAGAGAACTCAGAAATAAGACTGCACATCTACAACCATCTGATCTTCAACAAACGTGACAAAGACAAGCAATGAGGAAAGGATTTCCTATATAATAAATGGTGCTGGGAGAACTGGCTAACCATATGCAGAAAAATGAAACTGGACCCCTTTGTTATACCTTATACCAAAAGTAACTGAAGATGGATTCAAGACTTACATATAAAGCCCAAAACTATAAAAAAAAAAATCCCTAGAAGAAAATCTAGGCAATACCATTCAGGACATAGGCACGGGCAAAGATTTCCTGATGAAAACATCAAAAGCAATTCCAACAAAAACAAAAATTGACAAATGGGATCTAATTAAACTAAAGAGCTCTGCACAGCAAAAGAAACTATAATCAGAGTGAATAGGCAACCTACAGAATGGGAGAAAATGTTTGCAATCTATCCATCTGACAAAGGTCTAATATCCAGAATCTACAAGGAACTTAATTTTACAAGGAAGAAAAATCATTAAAAAGTGGGCAAAGGACATGAACAGACATTTCTCAAAAGCAAACATTTACATGGACAAGAAATATATGAAAAAAGCTCAACCTCACTATCACCAGAGAAATGTAAATCAAAACCACAATGAGATATCGTCTCACAGAACTCAGAATGGGGATTATCAGAAAGTCAAGAAACAATAGATGCTGGCAGGGCTGTGGAGAAATAGGAACATTTTTACACTGTTGGTGGGAATATAAATTAGTTCAAACATTATGGAAGACAGAGTGGCAATTCCTCAAAGACCTAGAACCAGAAATACCACTTGATCCAGCAATCCCATTACTGGATATATTCAAATGAATATAAATAAATTATTCTTCTATAAAGATACGTGTACACACATATGTTCATTACAGCATTATTTACAATAGCAAAGACATTGACTAAACTCAAATGTCCATCAATGATAGATAGGATAAAGAAAATGTGATACATAAACACCATGAAATACTATGCAGCCATAAAAATTAACAAGATCATGTCCTTTGCAGGGACATGAATGGAGATGGAAGCCATTACCTTCAGCAATTGAATGCAGGAACAGAAAACCAAACACAACATGTTCTCGCTTATAAGTGAGAGCTGAACAATGAGAACACACACACACAGGGAGGGGAAGGACTC
The DNA here is from genome assembly GCF_028885655.2 of Pongo abelii. Taxonomy (NCBI): domain Eukaryota; kingdom Metazoa; phylum Chordata; class Mammalia; order Primates; family Hominidae; genus Pongo; species Pongo abelii. Next base: position 87,242,215 of record NC_072000.2, on the reverse strand, counting down.
ACACTGGGGCCTGTCGGTGGGGTAGGGGAAGGACAGCACCAGGATAAATAGCTAATGCATGCTGGGGCTAATACCTAGGGGACAGGTTGATAGGCATAGCAAATCACCATGGCACACATTTACCTATGTTAAAAAACCTGCATATCCTGCACATGTATCCCAGAACTAAACTAAACTAAACTGAACTAAAATAAAATAAAATGAAATAAAATAAAATATAAACTGTGTTCATAAGACACAGGACTAGAAATTAAAACTCTTCAACTCCTTAAGGCCCAGGGACTATACAGGAAAATGTGGGCATGTGAGACTGTAATGGCTGATTTTAAGAGATAAAATTAGCTCAGATTCTCTAGAAATGAACCACTAATATCAAAAACACACTGATACAAACCCAGCATATCGGCCCCTGTGTCAGATTAACAATGTTTTCTTGGAGTATTAACCTATGCACTAATATTTTTATATTAATATACTTTTACTAATATATAAATATTAATAAATCAGTCAATATTAATTGATTGATATTACTATATTAATTAATTGATATTAATAGATTGATATTGACATATTAATTAATTGATATTAATATTTTTAATATTAGTAGATTAATATTAAAACTTTTAATATTAATACATATTATAAACATTACAAGAAGGTTTATAGAAATTATATCTTAATGGTCAAGATGATTAACGTTTCATCGATTGTTTATAAGATTTTGAGAGACAGATTAAAAAAAAAAGAAGTTTCTGCCTCCTCAAGGGTCTCCTCCTCACCTGTGCTGAGGAGGGGTTCTGTCTAGAAGGAATCACACAGGTCAGGTTGCCAGAGAATCCAGAGCATTTGGCCTTGAACCAGTCTAGTAACTTAAAACCAGGTGTTATTAAATCAATAAGATATTTAAATTGATTTTTTTGCAATTTCTGCAACAGAAGACATTTATCAGAGCTCATTTTGAAAATGAAGTAACAATGACTTCTGAAGCATCACAAGCTTGCAGAAAATAAAGTCGATGTTGGTTTATTAATGGATTAATGAGATTCTGACTTCATAGTAAACAAAAAGCCTGTAATTGGGCTACAATGAATGGTCACATTGGAAATGGAAGTTGAAGATGTAACAAAATAAATAAATAAATAAGTAAATAAAACCACTAATGAAGCCCATGTTCAGTCAACTGGTCAATATTATTACCAGGCTCTGACAACAATAACTGAAATTGATGAAAATTCCTTGGAAGGTTTTCAATACAGTATTTCTGAGCAATCAGTTTTCTTGACAAGAAATACGTATTTATTAACAAAAATAATAATGATTATATTCTTGAAGAATATGCAACCAAGTAGAATCTATGAAAAATCTATAACAGAATGAGAATTTTTAATTCAAAGTACTTTCCTGCAGAGATGTCTAAATCAGATATGATTTATTTTTAAAATGCCTCTTTTAAATATCAAGCTAAGTCTCCATCAGTTTAAACATAGCTTTAATTGTTTAATGATAGTGCATAGAACATTTCTAGCTGTGTGATCTGGGCAATGTTATTTAATCCTCCAGAGATTTAATCTTTAACAGTGATTGTCTTCTCAGTTAGATCCCTTTGTATTGTAAAGAAACTACTTCCGGCTATGTTGATCTAAAGGGAATTTTATTGGAAGGATAAGGGAAGTTTCACAAGATAAAGGAGAGGAAGATCAAAAAGTTTAGAGGTGAGAGGAAAGAAGTTGTATATGTTCCCAGTACCAGAAACAAACCCACAGACCCATCCATATTTCATCCAGGAACCACCTCTACAAATGGTATTTCCAATATCCATTCCTCTGGCTCACTCTCCCGACTCTGGGAAATATCTGCAAGCTGAGAAATCTGTTTGGCCAGTTTACTCCTCGACGGTTGCGCTGCTCATAATAAAGATCTACTGAAAAGAACCTTCAAAGACTCCTCAGATTTTTGATGGTAGAGCTTTTATCAAAAAGATTCTCCCAAAAGAAACTATATACTGCTAGGAACTAGAAAGAAATGGTAACTGGGCCACTCTCAATAATCCCTACACTCTTCAATATAGAGTATCCATTGTAAGATCTAAAACTTCGGCTGCTTTGCTAAGGGTTTCACTCTTACAGCCTCATTTACTTTATCTGACAATGCTGCGAAGAGGGAGCTTCATTTTTACAAATGAAGAAGTGGAGACTTTGGAATACTAAGTTACTTAGTCTTAGTCACAAAGGTAGAAAATCACAGTGCTGGAATTAAACCTGTGTGATCTGAGTCCTGATCCTGTGATTTTAAATGTTGGGAATGACTGCTAACTTCCACATCTAAAATACCAATGAAATACTCACCATGCAAGGGGTACTCTGGAAATGTGTACTTGTTGAAATGTATCATTAACGTCCACAAAACATAAGCCACCACGTGATTCATTAGAAGTCTGCTGAGAAGGCCTTGTACGCATTTGTCGGTGTTTTACCAGTGAATATCATTATTGTCAGTGTTGTACCAGTGAATATCATTATATAAATGTAGATACACTAAGGTCAGTACCAAATTAAATAATTACAATTCTGTTCCTATGTGATATTAATTAGCAAAATACCCATGAAAAATACAATAGAGCAGGATAAAACAACATGGATGTACCAGCCTATCAACTATTCAAACATATTGTAAGCCCCAAAAGTTAGAAAATGTAGAACTGGCCCAGGGCAGAGAGACAGGCACTTCCCAAAAAGTTGTAAAATATAAAAATGTCACAGATGAACCCAGACACATGAAAATTCACTTTATGACAAATGTATGTTAAATCAGAGGGAGAATGACTTTTTACTAAATGTTGGAAAAATTGACTAGTCATCTAAAGAAACAAAGTTGAAGTTCTACATGAATTTCATATTGATTTAAATGTCATGAAAAATGTTAACATTTATACATGACAAAAAAAGAATATATTAGTAAACAACAACACCCATAGTAATATTCCTTTATATGTTTTATAAGGGAAGACTGGTTATTATGCTTCAACACTGACAAAACTAAAAAAATCCCTGATATATGTAAATAACCATAATACTACAAGCAAACCCAAAAGAAAATGTGAAATTATGTAAAGTACTTATAACATATTTGACAGTGGAAGAATATCTCTGATATACAAAGTGATACTAAAAGTACATAGAAAAAAGACAAGCCAAAATAAAAATAATGGCAATCGGTTAGATGGCTAGTTCACAGAAAGGGAAATGTAAATGCATTTTATTAAAGGATATTTACCTTCTCTCACTGTGAGGAAAATGTAAATTAAAACTGCAGTAAAATATCAGTTTAGCCTATGAGACTAGCAAAAAGCTAAGTTTGAAAATACACTCCTCCACCACACAGGCTAGAGAAAACCAGCATTCTACATAATTTAGACAGGAGTTCAAATCCACGCAGAAAGTATAGAGACTAATTGGGTGTGGTGTATCCCAGGTTTTGTTGCTGTTGTTTGTTTGCTTCTTAGAGATGGGGTCTCACTCTGTCGCCCAGGCTGGAGTGTGCTGGTGTAGTCATAGCTCACTGCAGCCTTGAATTCCTGGACTCAAGTGATCCACCCACCTCAGCCTCCAGAGTGACTGGGATTACAAACATGTGCCACCATGCCGGCTTAGTAGATTCCAGTTTTGACCCATCAATATTGCCTCTGCATACTCTACAAATATTTCCCACATTCAAGAAATGACCAATGTACAAAGCTGAACATCATTTTACATTTAGCAAATACACATTAGTTTGTAATACAACAACATGCCCACCAATAGGAGTTATTTGAATTTTTATTTCATATGTGCATTTTCTATCTGTTATCTGTCAATCTGTCTATCTATTTATCCAGTTAAATATGCAGATTAAAAGATGAATGAATTATTCTATGTGCTGGTATACAAAGATCTTAAAGGTGGATTTTCAGGTGAAGAAAGCAAGACAGAGAGCATAGTTCACAAAACGTCTTTTGTAGAAAATAAGTACATATATGCTGTTTGCTTATATGGACATAAACAACCTTTGGAAGAATGCACAAAAGTTAGGGACTGGTTACCTGAGGCATCTGTGTTTTTTATTAGTGTGTGTGTGTGTGTTTGTGTGAGTGTGAGTTGAGCTGGGAGTGGGTGAAAAATGAGTGATGATTGCAGGATCAGAAGCAAAACATTTCTATTCTATAACTTGCTCTTATTTCTACTTTTAAGCCAAGCATTTCTTACCTATTCGTTGTTTTTAAAGGTTAAAAAAATCTATTACCATATCCAATAATAAATGAAACTATGAGCTTTAAGACTGGTCCCATGACATTAAAGTCCGTTGCACTAACAATTGTAAGTAAATGCTAAGGGTCGTGAATTTTACGCTAAGGAGTCAGGTAATTCAAACAATGGTCATTTGTTAACAGACCTTCCTAATGAAGACAAAAAAATGTTTATTATATAAAATGTTACCTTTCATGATAGAAACAGAAATGATTTGAATTTTACCAAATTAATATTCTCTCTTGAATATTAGCATCAACACTCCTCAACCAGGAGATCATGGCAGGAAACACATATTACTCAGATTTCTACTTTTAGTGTTTATCATTGTGCATGAAATAATTAAATGTTTAATGCAAAATAAAATGATCATTCATTTTCTATTTTAAACCCACTGAGTTATTTGACTTGTGGAAGTGTTTTTTATTAAGCATATCAACATTATACTGAGAGAACCTAGAGATAAGGAAAATGGTGCAAGAATCGGCAAGATTGGTCTTTCACTCCCTGGTCTGTTTAACAAAGTATTAAATATGCTTTTGATGTCCTAAAACTCCCACTTTGCAGCTTCATTAGTTAACTCAATAAGCCCAACATTATGTTAGGAGCTCTTTGTTAGCTTAGGTACACAGCTAATTGTGACCATCCACATGTGGAATTCCCTTTTTAATTTAAATTTTTTCTCTTGCTTCCATAGCAGTCTAGTATGAAATATGAGTGGTTTATACATCATGTTGGGATTATCTCTCCCATGCACAACTATAATTATAATAATGACTAATCATGATAATGATGAGTTGTAAATTTGATGCTCAAATGTAGCAGGGAGTAGCAAGTGTAAATTCGTATATAAGATCTTGTTTACACTTTCACTATAAAGAACTGCTCTTTAAGATATATATATAAAATATATATGATACATATATAAGCATTAGTGTCATAATGCATATTAATTGTTAATAATGCAGAGCATGGCAAGGAGCTAATATTTAGAGCAATTATTTACTTTATATTTTTTAGCATAGCACATTTTATATAAAATGAAAGCAGGCAAATAGAGGTGAGATGTTTTGTCATTTAATAGTTAAACTCACTGACTTTGAAGCAAGTGTCACTGGATTGGAATCACTATTACAATCCCTCTGTTATTTAATCCATTGGGTCACAATGCCAGGCTGTTAAAATAAGGTGATTAGTAAACAAGGAAGCATAAAACAAGAAACATTTGGTAATATTTTCCTAAAGTAAATTGAATTCATTCTATCATTTGCTCCACAATATTTTCTGCCCTATTAACAGCTTTGTTAATGTTCTATTGACATCCAATACGTAACACAAATTTTAAGTGTACAATCTGATAAATTATGACATACCCCTATACCCATGAAACCATCACTCCAAATAAGAGTGAACATTTATATCACTCCCCAAAATTTCCTCATGGCCTTTCATTGTCCTTTGTTACTAATCTTCATGATCAAAACTGATATTTTATAATGACAGATTGTGATAATTTGAAGATATCATCTTTACTTGGCATGCCAGAAAATATATCACTTTGCTTGATATGTATTTATTGAGATCTAATTATACAGTCACTATTCCAGGATCAGGGAAGACAGCAGGAAGAAATAACAAGAGATAACAGGCCAGGCATGGTGGGTCACACCTGTAATCCCAGCAATTTGGAAGGTTGAGGTGGGAGGATTCCTTGAGGCAGGAGTTTGAGGTTGGCCTGGGCAACATAGCAAGACCACCTCTCTTAAAAAAAAAGAAAATTAAAAATTAGCTGGGAATGGTGGCATGTTCCTGTAGTCTCAGCTACTTGAGAGGCTGAAGTGGGAGGACTGCTTTAACCTAGGAGTTTGAGGCTGCAGTGAACTATGATGGTGCCTCTGCACTTCAGCCTGGGCAACACAGCAAGACACAATCTCTTTAAAAAAGTAAATACATAAATAAATAAGTAAGGTTAAGTAGGCACCCAAATTGAGCTTATTCTTATAAAGAGAAGGGCCAACTATTAAACATGAGGCGATATTCAGTGCAATTGAAAGAGCCTTGTAAAAGTATATGGAACAACCATAGAAGGGCAAAGACTTTGATGGAGAGACAGTGAATAAGGACATAAAGGTAATTTGATAAGCACTGCTTTTACTAACCCAATATTTCCTTGTTTTGACTTGATATCCCTCAGAAACGAATGACAATCTCTCCAAGCTTCCTTACTCATCTTTAAAACTGGTCTATTAGTAGTAACCTCTACATAAGTTTTGTAGTATTAAATAAGATCATAAAAGTGATTAGCAGGCCCAGTGCGGTGGCTCACGCCTATAATCCCAGCACTTTGGGAGGCCCAGGCGGGTGGATCATGAAGTCAAGAGATTGAGACCACCATGGCCAACATGGTGAAACCCCATCTCTACTAAAAATACAAAAATTAGCTAGGCATGGTTGCAGGCACCTGTAGTCTCAGCTACTCTGGAGGCTGAGACAGCAGAATTGCTTGAACCCGGGAGGCAGAAGTTGCAGTGAGCCGAGATCATCCCACTGCCCTCCAGCCTGGGTGACAGAGCAAGACTCCATCTCAAAAAAAAAAAAAAAGATTAGCCCAGTGTCTAGGTGCCTAGGACATGGTAAATATTTAATATAAAGATTGTTTTCTCATCACTGATCATTAGAGAAATGCAAATTGAAATCACAATGAGATACCATCTCACACTATTCAGAATGTCGATTAATAAAAAGTCAAGAAACAATAGATGCTGGCAAGGCTGTGGAGAAATAGGAACACTTTTACACTGTTGGTGGGAATGTAAATTAGTTCAACCATTGTGGAAGACAGTATGGCAATTACTGAAGGAACTAGAACCAGAAATACCATTTGACCCAGCAATCCCATTATTGGGTATATACCCAAAGGAATATAAATCATCCTACTATAAAGACACATGCACACGTATGTTTATTGCAGCACTATTTACAATAGCAAAGTCATGGAACCAACCCAAATGCCCATCAATGATAGACTGAATAAAGAAAATGTGGTACATATACACCATGGAATTCTATGCAGTCATAAAAAGGAATGAGATCATGTCTTTTGCAGAGACATAGATAAAGCTGGAAGCCATTATCCTCAGCAAACTAACACAGGAAAGAAAACCAAACACCGCAGGTTCTCACTCATAAGCGGGAGTTGAACAATGAGAACACATGGACACAGGGAGAGGAATAACACACACCAGGGCCTTTTGTGGGGTGGGGAGCAAGGGGAGGGAAGTTAGAGGACGGGTCAATAGGCGCGGAACAACCATGTCACACATATACCTGTGTAACAAACCTGCACTTCCTGCACATGTAGCCTGGAATTTAAAGTAAAATTAAAGAAAAAATTGGTTTTATTATTATGGCCAAGATATCAGAGCAGGGTAATGGTAGGGGTGAGATTCCAAGGCAGCTCACAATTTCCTCATGCTGCCTCTAAGTATTAAAATCGCTAGTCCAATCTAAGTATTTCAATAGAGCCAAGAGAAATATAAACAAAAACTTGTTAACGTCTACATGCTGATGCATTGAAATGGCCAGATGATAAGTCCTAAAATGTTTGTTTCTCTGCCTACTTTTTATTGTGTAAAGTTTGCTCCTGGTGGCTTGTTAATAACACTATCATTTGCTGACTATGAGATGATGGGGGATTAAAATTATCATGACATAACAAATATGTTGACTTTCTGAAACTGCTAGCATACTGAGACAGCCAGGTGGGAAAGGGTCCCCGGAGAAACTCCAGGCAGCCTGCTCACTGTGAGGAGTGCTCACTGGGGTGGAGCCACAGAAGTTTGCACCGTTTGCAGTGGAGAGGAGCCTGGCCTCTCCTCTTCCTCGGTGGAACTGGAATTCAATTTGTAAACTGGGAAGCCCAAGGGCAGGAAACACACTCTCACTTTTCTAAGAGTCTCTGTTTCCCCTTTTCTTCCTTTCACCCAATAAAACCCTGGCCTACTCACCCTTCAAATTGTCTGTGAGCCTCATGGCTGTGTGACAAGGACCCCATCTTTAGCTGAACTATAGAAAAGTCCCACAACAATCCTATGTGCTTTTTCCTGCAAAAATACTCCGTTCAACAGAGCCTAACAACATATAAAAAAGGAAAGTACTTTTGTAGAAGCCTTCCTCATATTGATGATCCTTTTGACACCATAGCAAATGTCGCAGACATTTGCTTATCAGAGGCATAAATGCTGATATAATGTCATTTCAATCAATCAGCTTAAGAAAGTTACCAAATAATGCAGCATTTTTAATTTTCAAAAGAAAATATTTAATCAATTCAAACTTCGTCATTCTTCTCTCTTGTAATTTTTCCCCTCGCTTTTCTCTTTTTTTTAATCCTGAGTGTTTAATAAGAACCTGTTGATTGAAACTACCTTGTACTCTTTCTTGACGGTATTAACAATGGTTTACCTTGGGTTGCTACTTCACTTAGGTTTCAGCTGAGATACCCATTAAATACAGTGCTTAATTGAGCTTGTTTCAATTGTTGAAAGCTTTTCATTCTTAGAAAACAATTGTATATTCATTCCCATGTGTAAGTGCTAGACATTTTATTTCTCAAGAATTCACAGCAGAGCTTTATTGGATTGGGATATTTTCATGATGCAAAGTGTTTCTGGAGAGCCCTGTGTAAACAGCTTCAAGTATTGCTAACAGAAAACCAATTAGAATTTTTTTTTTTTTTAAGAGAAAGCATTTTGTTGCTTGGAGAATGGTTGAGGTTTAACATAATTTAATCTTATTTTTTAATGACAGAGAAACTTGAATAGCTTTATTCAGTTCTTCTAAAAACTGTTTGCTCTAAGGAAGAAGAGAAAGAGTACATACTTCCAATGAAGATACATGTGTGTGGAGGGTAGGAGGCAAAATATATGTGTGTGTAGGCTTACAATATTGTTATTGACCTTGATCAATACTTTATTTTACATTGTTGGAAATGCACATCTGAATGTATGAAAGTTTAACAATTGCCTCCTATTCGGGTTGGGGTGCAGAGAAAGAGAAAGGGAACAAGAAATCGAACCAACTACACAATTATTTAGGAACATTTGACCAGAAAGTATCTCTACTAAATAGGTAGATGACATTTATTGACATCACATGAATGAACAGGGGAATGGATATTTTATACATTTGCTATAAAATATATATTTGTATGTGTTTGTATATATATACAAGCACGTACACACACATACACATATATGTATATATACACAAGCACATACACATAACAACATATTCTCAATTGCTTGTAATTCGAGCACAATTGAGATAATCTGATGAAATTATTTCATTTCATAGGTGAGGATAAAAGCCTGAGAATTTTAGTAACATGTCCAAAAAGTCACAGCTAGAGAACAACCGAGTTGAAACAATATCTAACATTTTTAAATGAGAAGGAAAAAAGCATTTAACACTAGAAAATGCAGAGTTAATTTTATAAAGTATCCAGTAACATGAAGGTTAATATGAAGAGGATACTCTAAGGATACTCTATGGCTTGTTTTCATTTCTCTGGTGATTGCAACTGGGAGATGCCGTGCAGAATAATTCAAATCGAGAACAGGTTCTATCATGGGGCTTGGACTCCACTGGGATGGTTAGTCTATCCACAAAGGCAAGATTACACCAAACTTAACATTAGACGGTTTAGAAGCTGTATTGATTGTCAGAAATGAGTTATCTCTAGCCTATTCCCTGGTGCTAAATAAATGCATTTTAAATCTACACTCCTGTCTGCTTTCCCATGGGTGCTGACAACAGTGTGCAAGAGCAAACTGTTCCAGAGAAACCAGCTGGTAGCTTCTGAAAAAGATTTGGTATTTAATAAAAAAAGAATGGGTATTAGTTAAACAACAGCTACATTCTAAAATTCTAAAATTGTACTACATAATAGGATCACAGGTCTTTGAAGAGCAGCTACTTTCTCATCTTGGCTTGTCACTCTATGTGTTACTTAGAATTATGGCAGACATCTTGAAGACATGGAAAGCTCAAGGACCAAGATAATCTGCCTTATATTTCAAAATGTAAACTGGAAAGAATCTTGGAGTCTTAAAGCATAGTCTGACCTCAGATTTTTTATTTTCTGTGTTAATCACTCAATTATTTTAGATTTAAAAATCTAAAATGATGAAATGAAATAACCAAAATTATTATATATATAATAATTGAATGATTAACACAAAAATCTATTATATCTTCATATATAATAATTGAGTGATGTATACACACAATTATGTAATTGAGTGATATATGGATACACCCACATACATATATACATATTTACATATATATATATATATTTGCAACAGAAAGCAACCATTACAACTGCAGTAGAGATTTTTCTTAAAGATTACAAGAGATAACACATGTAGTGATAATCCTAAAAACTTTTCAAAAGCTGGCAGCAAAACTGCAACATCCAGTCAGAATGGATTCTAGTCATCTGCCCTGGGTGTGCATGAAAATCACTTTTAAAATATAAAATTCTATTTTGAGTTATTATTTGTTACCATGAAGGAAATATGTGGCCTGTTTTCAAATAAATGATTGGTTATGTTTCTAGATTTGTTTTTCTCTACACTAATAGTACTAAATGACTACACCTTGGATTCATACATAAGTTCTTTACCTATTTTGTGATCCCCCAAATTGGTGTCTGCCTGCCAGTAAGGATTCTTTTCTTCTGTAGCTTCATCTGCTTCTAGCAGTATTCCCAGCCATTGTGCTATGGTGTCTTCTACTTTGTGTAACTGGGATGTAACTGGGACACTAAGAGACAGTGCTGGATATAATTGTGTGGATCGTTTTGTGTTAATTATCTAAAGAGGTAACATAAACATAAAGATACATGGCTTCTATTTGGGCTGCACAGCGTCTGTTTCTCCTTTCATCCAGGACCTTGGTTCTTTTGTATATAGGTAGTATTTATCTTTTGTATAAGTGAAGTGTAATTGAAAACTGTAAGACACTTAAATAATGTGTTCTTTCATAATCTAAATATAGTCTATAAAATTGCATCTATACCCTGCTTGTATTTTCTTAGCACATTGTTTTCTTAGAAGTAATTCCAAAATAAAGTTCAGACTAGCTCATATATAATTATCTTAAAGGTCTGAGTTTGTGAAATTCCAGCTAATGATACTTACCATAATGAGGGAAGTAAATAAGAAGAATATTAAAGCCTTCACATTTCAGAATTCACAGATAGATTTCTAGGTAATTACAAAACAACATTGTTACTAATGAGATTTTTTTCATAAAAATCTAAGAGAAATAAGCAATATTATTTCTGCAAGAAATAATTTGGAACATTTTAGTTTAAAAAATGGCTTTTTTGTCTATGGTTATTTTGTCTCAGGAAATTAGATTGAGGTTTTTGAAACTTAAGACAAATGTTTATACCAAAGCCACATTTCCTTTGTTTAGAATAAAAATAAAAGATTTTAATTATTCTAAAAGTACAGATATTTTAGATGATAATTATAGTTTTGAAAGAACATGAAATACATTCCACTACATTTAGTTAAGCAATAAATTCTAAAGTAAAAATCCTGCTATGGATTTAATATAATATAAGTCAAGTGGAAAAGAAAGCAAAATATAAATCTCTCATCCTATCCACAAAAAGTTTACAATCTGTTTTGAAGAACAAGGTACACCAATTAAACGCTAGGTTATAAATAATAGCATAATGATATAGCCAAGAACAGAAGAATAAAAATGCCTAACAATATCTTTAGTAATAAACTACTGATATTCAGGAAATTTTCTTTGGACAATATACTACACAATATGATATTTTTAGAGACTTAGAGACCCCAATACTACCAAGTACTATTTGTAGAAATCTCAGTATCTACAGGGAGAACATAAGGAGAGGCATATACAACTATCGCACAGCCAGGGTTTAGAGTACCTGCTTAGTGTCAGGTATTGTTGGTGCTAAAAATGATGTGACAAAGCCTTCGTAGTCTTGAGGTGAAGATGTATTAAACACATGTAACACCACCTTCACATTGGGATTTCGGAGTTTATGACTCTTTGACAGTACAGGGACAGGGCATAAAACCCATTTGGTTAGGTTTAGAAAGCCAACACATTCACATTAGTACTTTGGATTTTATGATGCTTTAGGATTATAGGAACAGGGCGTAAAGCCCATTTAATTAGGTTTAGAAAGCCTTCTTAGAAGAGGTCAGAGTTTTAAGGGACAGAGAGCCATTAGTCCAATAAAGGAGGAATTGGGATATGGAGGTTATACCATGCAGATGGAACAGAATGTGCAAAGCTTTAGAGAAACCATCATTTGTTACAAATAGTACCTCACTGGAACAACTTGTGTGTTTCTATGTGGGTATGATTATACACCTCAGATGCTAAAGGGAAAAGAGTGAGATATCCCATTATCATTCTATGACATCAAAAAATACTTGCTATTTTTCAAAGATTTTTCTTATGACAAATTCTAGAAAAATATTTGTGCAGTGAACAAATTAGTTAGTAAATTAACTCTACCCATTACAGTTAGGCCTTGGACCCCAGTCTCAATATAGATCCCTTGTCATGTAGATTGACCTTTGAGAAGGAAGCATTTTGCCTAATTGAAAGATGGCTTGTTATGTAGAATCAAAGGCAGCAGCCTATTGTCTGCTTTTCGTTTGTGTCCCCATGGCAAGGTTGATTCCCCAGACAGTCAACTCTCACATAGAGATTGGAAAGAGCACTGAAGCTAAGATGGCATTGAAGAGTTGTCCCTACTGGTGTGAGGGAGCTGGGCCTTCACTGTCATCAACCAGTTATTGGAGGAGCCTGACTTCGGCATGGGAGCATGGCCTTGGGCACAGTGACTCTCTTTAGCTCAAATAATTCTCACAGGGAGATGCAGATGCAAGCTGTCAGTCACTAAGATTTCCGGCAACTGGAGGAATGAGTGTTTCAGTCCCAAAAGGAAATGTTGAGTGGTGTACAACTGTGTTTAGTACAGACCTGGAACCTACCGCCAAAATGTTTCTTAACATTCCAATCTGAGTTAAATCTGTGGGAAGAGAGGAACGCAATTGTCAGCAACAGAAGTTTTAGCTAAGTGTTTAGAGGAACTGGTGTCAATTACCCACTCGAAACATTTACATGAGGAAAGGTGGAGATAAACTTACCCCCGACCTATCCCATACACAAAATAATGAAGCTTCCCAAAGAAAGATTTTATCAGTCCAGAGAACTATCTTTATCAGGCTTCTTAGAATAGTGAAATTATTAAACTCGAACCAGAGAGTTCTAGGAACCCACAGTGAACTGCATTTCATTCACACTACTGCTTTTGACATAATATGTGAAAAACCAATCACACGAAATCTGTTGAAAAAATATTTAGAATTATCCAATATAAACTTTATGCACTACAAAATTATTTACTATATCTTGACTAAGTGTTTCTATTAATATTTCTACACACACAGACACAGACACACACACACACACACACACAAATTCTCTTCAGATTTATGAGGTAAGGTTAGGAATAAAAGACCACAGAGTTTTAATCTCAAGGTATGTGCTTTCAATGGGCCATTGGTTGCCTTGGCTTAATTCATTGTTCACCTTACAAGTATAGGCGACTTTTTTTTTTTTTTTTTTTTTTTTGAGGCAGAGTCTCTCTCTGTTGCCCAGGCTGGAGTGCAGTGGCATGATCTCAGCTCACTGCAAGCTCCACCTCCTGGGTTCAAGCCATTCTCCTGCCTCAGCCTCCCAAGTAGCTGGGACTTCAAGCACCCACCACCACGCCCGGCTAATTTTTTGTATTTTTTAGTAGAGACAGGGTTTCACCGTGTTAACCAGGATGGTCTCAATCTCCTGACCTCGTGATCTGTCTGCCTCGGCCTCCCAAAATGCTGGGATTACAGGTGTGAGCCACCACGCCCAGCCCTGCTTGTATTTTTTGTTTATTTGTTTGTTTAACTAAACGACCACCTAGGCCAATAATGTTGTTTGGATTTTTCTTGTTGGAGAAAAATTCAGAGTACCCATGAGAGTGAACCTTGATACAATGAGAGAGTGCAGGAGCAACCCAAAGCCCTGCAGTGGGAGCAAGTAACATGAGATATTGAAGCTCATGATTCTCACATTGCATAGTGGGAAACTATCTGTGACTAGTTACTCTAGAACTGTTATTCACTCTCTTACCTACATGCAAATTGTCAGACCCAAATATGTTTATTTGAGATCTTATTTGTGCACTTGCTGCTTATATTAATCCAGTCCTCTTGGTTCTATGGTTATATAAATTTGGCAACCCTAATAGGTTGATGCTAAATAAAAAAGATGTAGATGTCCTCACTGGAATGCAGGCAGATCTCATGTATGGATAGAACTAGAATTAGAGTCTTAAATCATACACATTTGTGCTCTAAAGTAAGAAGCTGTAAGACTGCATAGGAAGAGAGGAAAAAATAACAACAAAGACCAAAAAAAAGTAACATGTCATTTATGTTAAAATCTCCATTCTTGCAGAAGCAAGAGCATAACTCCCAAAGGATCTAAATTCAGTGAGGTTTTTGGTGGTGCCATAGCAGCATATCTTAACATTCAGAGAGAAAGAAGACCAGGAGCAGAAGTGTAGGTGATGGCGATGGTTTACTATACATGATCGTATAACAAATGTTTTTCAATGTTATTCAACAGAAAAAAAAAAATTCTAACCCAGCTGTGGACTACATATGATAATACAATCACAAACTACTGGTACAGCATAGTTTTTAAAACATGGACTTTCAAAGTACTATATGCTGCATCTATCTTGAATCTACTACTTTGTGTCTGCAAATTTGGACAAGCTACTTAAATTGCTCAAATTATGTTTTTCATCTAAAAAATGAATTACAATATAGCACTGATTTGTATCAAATATGACAATGCATTTAAAACAGTATACTGTCTGAATAAAGACATCACTCAGTGCATGTGATTTTACCATTGAAACATTACCTTATTGTTACTATTATTTAATTGCCTCAGAAAACTTAGTCCATTTTTTTCTTTTAACTTTTAAGTTCAGGTGTACATGTGCAGGTTTGTTATATAGATAAACTCGTGTCATGGGGGTTTGTTGTACAGATTATTTCATCACACAGGTTTTAAGCTTAGTACTCATTATTTATATTTGCTGATCCTCTCCCTCCTCCCATCCTCCACTCTCAGCTATGCTCCAGTATGTGTTGTTCCCCTCTAAGTATCCATGTGTTCTCATCATTTAGCTCCCACTTATAAGTGAGAACATGCAGTATTTGGTTTTCTGTTCCTGTGTTAGTTTCATAAGGATAATGGCCTCCAGCTTCATCCATGTTCCTGCAGAGGACATGAGCTCTTTCTTTTTTATGGCTGCATAGTATTCCATAGGTGTATATGTACCATGTTTTATTTATCCAATCTACCATTGCAGGGCATTTAGGGTGATTCCATGTCTTTGCTCTTGTGAGTAGTGCTGCAATTGACATACATGTACATGTGTCTTTTTGGTAGAATGATTTATATTTATTTCAATATATACCCAGGAACGGGATTGCTGGGTCAAATGATAGTTATGTTTTCAGGTCTTTGAGGAATTGCAACACTGCTTTTCACAATAGTTGAACTAATTTACTCTCCCGCCAACAGTGTATAAGCATTCCTTATTCTCTGCAGCCTCACTAGCACCTGTTATTTTTTGACTTTTGAACAATAACCATTCTGACTTGTGTGAGATGGTTATCTCATTGTGGTTTTGCTTTGCATTTCTCTAATGATCAGTGATGTTGATCATTTTTTCATGTGCTTGTTGGCTGTATTTATGTCTTCTTTTGAAAAGTGTCTGTTCATGTCATTTGCCTATTTTTTAATGGGGTTTTTTTTTTCTTGTACATTTCATTACATTCTTTATGGGTGCTAGATATCAGACCTTTGTCAGATGCACAGTTTGCAAATATTCTCTCCCATTCTGGAGGTTGTCTGTTTATTCTGTTGATTGTTCATTTTCCTATGCTGAAGCTCTTTATTTAAATTAAATCCCATTTGTCAACTTTTGCTTCTGTTATAATGGCTTTTGGCATCTTTGTCATGAAATCTTTGCCCATTCTCATATCCAGAATGGTATTGCTTAGGTGTCTTCCAAGGTTTTTATAGTTTTGCATTTTACATTTAAGTTTTTAATCCATCTTGAGTTAATTTCTGCTTATGGTATAAGAAAGGGGTCCAGTTTCAATCTTCTGCATATGGCTAGCTAGTTATTCCGTCACTATTTATTGAATAGAGAGTCATTTACCCATTGCTTGTTTTTGTCGACTTTGTCAAAGATTAGATAGTTGTAGGTGTGTGACCTTATTTTTGGGCTCTCTATTCTGTTCCATTTGTCTATGTGTCTGTTTTTGTACCAGCATCATGCTGTTTTGGTTACTATAGCCCTATAGTATAGTTTGAAATCAGGTAGCATGATGCCTCCAGGTTTGCTCTTTTTGCTTAGGATTGCCTTAGCTATTTGGAATCTTTTTTGGTTCTATATGTACTTCTAAATAGCTTTTTTCAAGATCTGTGAAGAATGTCATTGATAGTTTGATAGGAATAGCACTCAATCTATAAATTGCTTTGGGAAGTATGGCCATTTTAACAATATTGATTTGGAATATTTTTCCATTTGTTTGTGTCATCTCTGATTTCTTTAAGCAGTGTTTCGTAATTCTCCTTGTGGAGGTCTTTTGCCTCCCTGGTTGGCTGTATTTCTAGGTATTTTATTCTTTATGTGGCAATTGTGAATGGGATTGTGTCTCTCTCCTGTTCCTGTTGTGACTGTATAGGAATGCTAGTGATTTCTATATATTTATTTTGTATCCTGAGACTGCACTGGGGTTGTTTATCAGCTTAAGGAGCTTTTAGGCTGAGACTATGGAGTTTTCTAGGTATAGAATCAGGTCATCTGCAAACACGGATAGTTTGACTTCCTGTCTTCCTGTTTGGATGCCCTTTATTTATTTCTCTTGCCTGATTGCTCTGGTCAGCAAATAATTAAATTAAGGCAGAAATCAAGAAGTTATTTGAAACTAATGAGAACAAAAACACAACATACCGGAATCTCTGATATGTATCTTAGATACGTATCTAAGACAGTATTAAGAAGAAAATTTATAGCATTAAATGCCCACATCAAAAAATTTAAAAGATCTAAATCTAATAAACTAACCTCACAACTGAAAGAACTAGAGAACTCAGAGCAAACCAACCCCAAAGGTAAAAGACAAGAAATAACCAAAATCAGAGATTGATTGAAGGAAATTAAGGCCAAAATGAACATTCAAAAGATAAAATATTTCAGGAGTTGTGTTTTTGAAAAAAATTAATAGACTGCTAGCTAGATGAATAAAAAAGAAAGGAGAGAGCATCCAAATAAACACAATTAGAAACAACAAATTCAAATACAATTAGAAATGACCACTGACCCCACAGAAATACAAATTGCCATCAGAGAATATGAACAGCTCTATGTGCATGAATTAGAAAATCTAGAAGAAATGGATACATTCCTGGACACAAACTCCCTCCCAAGACTGAGCCAAGAAGAAACTGAGTTCTGGAACAGACCATAATGAACTCCAAAATTGAATCAGTAATGAATAGCCTACCAACCAAAAAATGCCTAGGACCATAGGATTCACAGCTGAATTCTTCCAGATGTACAAAGAAGAGCCGTTCCTATTTCTACTGAAACTATTTCAAAAAATTGAAGAAGAGAACTATTTTCTAACTCATTCTATGAGGCCAGCATCATCTTGACATCGAAATCTGGCAGAGACACAACAAAAAAAGAAAACTTCAGGCCAATGTCCCTGGTGAATATCGATGCAAAAATCTTCAAGAAAATACTGGCAAACTGAATTAAGTAGCACATCAAAAAGCTTATCCACCATTATCAAGTAGACATTTTGCTTCATTTGATCAGTAGTAAGTATTAAGCTTTTACTATGTGTCACATAATCTAAGAGATGATTCTGATGCAAGGTGAGCTTAACAAACATAGTACCTACCCTTCAGGAGCATATAGTCTAGTGAAAGAGATGAGCAAATAAACAAACTATATATTTATACTAATAGAAAAGCAAATAGATCAATAAACGAATAGTGAACATATTCTTGTGGTGCGCCTACAACATAGTGGAAATCAGGAATGACTGGCATGAGTGTTATGCTTGAGCTAAACTGTATTTGTAATTCTTTATCTACCTCTGTTAAATTTGTTGCTTGGTTTGACCTTGAAGATATGTAAGTGTTTCATTTGCCTGTTTAAAACCATTGTTGCTATTTCTTTCAGGAAGAATGAAGAGCTGATTCATGCAAAAGAGGGGACAGACTTGAATTAATCCTAGAGATAAACCTAGCATTTGAAGACATAACATTCTTATCTGTCAAACAGATGAAGCTTTTAAGCAATGATCCACTATGCTCAGTGAAAACATCCATAATCTACAATTAAAATACCTTAGTTCTGTCATCTTTTGTCTGAATAAGAATGGGCAATGTATTAATCTTCCTGATATATAAGTCAGTTGTATTAACATGAGAATTATAATGTATTCATTATAGTGCTGTAAAGATAAAACAGATCAAGTTTTTACCAAATATTTGTAGAAAATTAATGTCCATCAGCCTCAGGAATCTGAGAATAAAAATAAAGTCATCATGTCAAATACCACAAGCTTTCAAATGTTCATGAGGAGGAAATCTTACCCAACATTTTGAGAAGTCGAGACTTATCTTACATTTGCTCATGGCCAACTTCATTGGCCCATGTTCTTTCTTCTGAGGACACAATTCATTGCTGATCTCCATGGAAACACTATTTGCTTTCCTGTCTTGAGGGTCAATTCCCAGTGCCACCCAAACTGCAATACGATCCCTTTAAATGCTACAGGATTATTTTCCATGTTCACTGTGATGCTGAAACTCATACATAAATGAACAGAATCACCCTTTTCAGCAATCAGTGGCTTGTTTCATTCACCTGTGTCTCAAAGCAATAATGCTGAATCTCTGAGTTGTAAATAGATTCTAAAGAATAATGACACCTTAAATTTCTTCCAGAAGTGTCTTTATTTCTATGAAGAATGAAGTTTATTTCCTATAGTTGGGCTAGAAAATGACATTCATACTGTACTCCACATTAGTATTTTGACTCTGTCCTTTCTCCCTAGGCAGTCTCATGCAATTTTTACTTAGTACATCATAGGCAACTCCTTCATGTAGAAAAGCACCTTGAGTTCTAAAACCTGATAGAATCCACTTAGTCTCTTTCTACATTCCCTGCTATACTAACAACCTCTACAAGGTAACAAAAATATGTTATAATTTAATTAAGATAACGTGAAGTATCTATCTGTACCCTATAAATATGTGCAATTATTACATGTCAACTAAAAATAAAAAGGGACAAGAAGGAACTCAATTGAGATGATAGATTATGTTCATTTGCTTCACTATTAAAACCATTTCTCCATCTATATGTATATATCCCATAGTATGGGTAAATTTTTTTAAATTTATAATACAAATTTATTTTATAAAAAGTTATTTTAAAATAAATTGAGATAATGTATCATTTGAACACAGCTTACCTACAGGCTAATGTATTTTCATAAGTTTGATAATAAAATGATAACTGCTTCTTATGGAGTATTATTCAGAAATTGATGTCATTTGTAATTTTTGTTTGTGAATCTGTTTTAGCATTTTGGAACATTGGCTACAAAAACTCTGTTATTAACCTAAGATCATTTTATACAGTATGGTTTTCTTAGAAGCAAATTAGTTTATTTCCAAGTATCAGAAATTGACAGCTTTAGAGATGGAGTTTCGCTCTTGTTGCCCAGTTTGGAGTGCAATGGCGGGATCTCGGCTGACTGCAACCTCCACCTCCTGGGTTCAAGCGATTTTCAGCCTCCCGAGTAGCTGGGATTACCGACATGCACCACCACACCCGGCTAAATTTTTTGTATTTTTAGTAGAGACAGGGTTTCACCATGTTGGCAAGACTGGTATTGAACTCCTGACCTCAGGTGATCCACTTGCCTCAGCCTCCCCAAGTGCTAGGATTACAGGCATGAGCCACCACGTGCAGCCAAATAGGTGATTTTCTAAAAGAAAGACTAAAAGAAAAGAAAAAGATGCAGAAACTTGCTTATGTACACTTGGGAAGTAAGAGTGGGCAGAGATCCATGTAGCCTAACAAAGAGTTTTTTATTACATCTTGGGCAGGAAAACTTTCCTTGATCATATTTGGCAGCCAAGTTTAATTTTGCTATTTGACTAGGATTAGTGAAACATGTGTTTCTCTAACTACAGTTGTCAATTACTCATTGAGTAAGAGACAGAATGTATTAGATTCCGATGCTGGATTTCAAAATCAGAAGAAATTTCCTTCCCCAAGTGAGTGCAATTATTGGATAGTTCGAATGTTCTTCAATCATTATTAGCATAGAAAGAAAAGGTGAAATTAAATAATCCCTGATTGTAAAATATAGTGCATCTCATTGAAGGAAATTTGTTTAGAAATAATAAAAGGCTATGTAGAAACTAAGGAAACCTCTAATTACGAGAAGTGGAATAGCAAGTCTTACAACAGAATAACTTATTGGACAAAGCAAGTGTTTTGAGGGGCCTGAAAAAAAGCTCCTTTCTTTCATAAATTAGGCATGAACTAAATAAAAGAATGAGAACTTCTAAAATAATAAATTCACTCTACTTTTCCTGCAGATAGCTTAGGACCAGGCATCAGGAAAGGGCTGGCAAAAAAGTGAATATCTCAAAGAAAGACTTTTTAAGTACGTAGCATCAGAAAAATTCCTCCTTCTGGAGAACACCAGGAAATAGGTTGCTTTAGGGGTGTCTGCTTAATAAAACTACTAATTCCCCAATATAAAAATAATACACTAACTTTCTGTAATTTTTGGAAAACATTCTCACCTACAAAGAAAATAACAATAGCCGTACAAAATGTTCCTACCCAGAGAAAACCGTTTTAATCATTAAAATGTGTTTCTAACCAGGCTTTTCTTTATACAGGCATTTGACATCATAACAAATTTATAATTCAGTTTCCTGCTTAGAATTTTAGCCTATGTGTTTCCCTACCATTAAAAAAATGACTATACATCATTTTAAAGGATGCAATTATTTTGTTATCTGTCTTGCCAAAATTAACCATTCTGCTGTTGCACATTTAGTTTGCATTTGATGTTTGATGTTAGAAATAATGGTGACATATATGTGTTTCATTTTGAGAGTGTTTTTCCTAAAATATTTTTGAAAATGTAGTAGAGAGGTGATGTGAAGAAAGAAGGTCAATTTGGGGAGCCTACACGGTATACCAGAATTATTCTAGATTCTTTATCACTGTCATAGGCTTTCAATCTGTACCTAATTTGTGTCTGTCACTGAGATTCAAAAGTATGTGCCTATGAGTCTTCTGTCAACCAAACCTTACCTGTTAGGCAATTTACAAGAAAGACTAAGGTAACTACAACAAGATTACTCATTCTTGGGAACTACTAGAAAGCACAAATGATGCTGAATAAGGCTTGGTGTTTGTTGGTCAAATTTGTATCTTGGCTCAGCTCCACAGTCCCTGGAAAGGAGAAGAAAGTAAACACAAGCAAAGTATTGCTTATCTAAAGTTATGCAGATAGATGGGAAATAGTTCTAAATGTTTGAATATAAAAGAGAAGAGAAAAACTTGCCCAGCTTACGAGCAAACTCCAAGCAGTAGCTCTTAATCTTCACTGCAGGAATGTTGAGCAAAAGGTAGCAACCCCCGCTGGAAGCAGAATATCAGTGGAAGCCTTTGTGTTGTCCTGCTGGGACCGGGTCATTAATGCTGCCCAATATTTGCTGGGCATGGCTGCCACTTCCGAAGCAAAAATGACAGCCAAGACCAACAAATTGGAGGTGTCCAATGGATGCAAGAGATACCTAGCAGATGTGGCATTACAGTGCCCCTGAGTCTAACTGACACAGTGGAACTAGGAGTCAGGTATTTTAAGCACAGTGGAGAGACCACCTGAAAATTAATAGAAATTATTGGAGAGGAAGAGAGATAGGAATTTGCTAGAGGCTGGGGTTCTGCTTATTGGAGGAGAGAAGAAAAGGGTAAAAACAAAGAGACATACACCATGTATAAACTCATTTAAGCCTATTGAATACTGTATTTGCTAAGCTGAGAAGGTTAAACAACTGTCTAAATTAACTAAAGGAGAGGATATGTGGGAGGCATAGGCAAAGAAAGCTGCATTTTGAGAAACCTGTATTAAACAGTCTCATTAGTTAAATAACATGAATGTTATTAGAGCAGGAGGAGCTGCCCTTGGGTCTAATATAATGATAAATTCCTATGGCAGACCCAAGATATATAGATATACTCAGTTTCAAACTGTAATTCCTGAGATGATGCTACAGTGGTGAAAGTTAGACATCTTCATTGATGGATTTTTATAGCTCCTCCAAGCTATCATAGCCCCTTTGGGTTGGCTTATTATGCATGGAGGCAGGAAATGACAGAAGACACTCTCAAGGCAGTGCTCTCCCTCAATTGCTATTACACAAGCTTATTCTTAAACTCATTCATTCAGGAAAATGAGCTCCAATGTTTCCTTCCTTGCAACTATGAAACTAACTAGAACAAATGTCCAATATGGATTGGTCAACATTTAGTTAATTTTCACTGCCTCTGTCCATGTCAGGTCAGCCATAACCTACATACAATTCTCCAGCCAGTTAAAGGCTCAAAAATCTCTTTCATTTTTAAATAAAGTTCATCCTGTCAGAATTTACTTTTTACGTTTTATTAACACCCACAAAATTCCATCTCAATTAGTCCCACAAGGGAGCATGAGCCAAATAAGTGGTTTTCAAACATTTTTTGCAGAACTATGCATTCCCTAGTACATTTTTAGATTGGCATAGATTATTATTAATAAACTATGTAATTTCTCATCGATTGTACATGTATGTGTAACTAATATACAGTTGACCTTTGAACAACATGTGTTTCAATTGCATGGGTTCCCTTAGAGACAGATTTTTTTCACCTCTGACACCCCTAAGACACCACCATTGACCCCTTCTCTTCCTCCTTCTCAGCCTCCTCAATGTGAAGGTGACAAGGATGAAGACCACTACAATGATCCACTCCACTTAATGATTAGCAATTATATTTTCTCTTTCTTGTAATTGTCTTAATAACATTTTCATTTTTCTAGCTTACCTTATTGTAAGAATACAGTATATATTGTATATAACATGGAAAATATGTCATCAACTGCTTATACTATCCATAAGGCTTCCAGTAAAAAATAGGTTATTAGTAGTTAAGTTTTGGGGAGACAAAAGTTATACAGTTTTTGCATGGAGGTTGGTGTCCCTAACCCCTGTGACATTCAGGGTCAATTACACATCTTCATCAAAATTTAAAGGGGCTTATATAGTTAATTAAATTTACAAGGAATGTCCGTCACCACATAATTCCAACAGCAAGTCAGCCATCATTGTTGAACCATTCAGCCACATCAGACTTACTGTAGGAAATAAGATCTATGGTTTTATTTTCCAATTCAATCAAATGAATTAATACAATTCTATTTGACAATCATCTTACATTTAAAATAAAAATGTGAAGAATAGAGAGATAGACAGAAGAGACAAAACTAGGTATAATCTTGCCATAAATATATTCATTGTGTAAGACAATTTACTATTTCTTATGGAATGTCTCCTTGCTTTGCTTTCAGGGAAGCTCACTCATGAGCACTGCATTCTGCAACGGCACTTTTTTTTTTTTTCTTTTTTGGCATTCAGTATTTTACACTTTAAGTCAATGCACTGTGAGTGAGAGAATGACTGCCCTTTGTAAAATGAGAGAAGAGGTGAGAAGGTAGAAGCAGTGAAGTGCCAGTGACACTCTCTGGAAGACACGTTTTAGGAGAGAGTACACCTGGAAGCTGAGGATCTGGGAAACAATTTTCTAAAAACCAACTGCTTGGAAATACTCCATGTCCTTTAGTGGTATATTTCTCATGTACTGATCTATGTCTACTTTTTCTGGAATCCAGTGTTTTGCAGTGAATTTGGTCATAGTTTTTGGATAAAACTGAGTAGGTTTCTTATAGCTCAAGAGCTTAGCCCAACTTTTGTCTTGATTTGCTTCACTCTTAATGGTTGCAAACATACAAATCCTCTTTATCTTGTCTTTTTCTCCCAATGTCTTCAGAGATTCACTGAGTTAATGTATTTTATTAAATTTATAACTATTTTTGATTAAAGTATTATTTAAAAGTGGACATATATATTACAAGGTGAATTTCAATTATGTGTGCACTCACGTCAGAATTGTGTTCCTTATTTTAATGACTATACACCCTGCTCTTAGTTAGAAGCCTCCAGGAGATTTTTTGTCTTTTTTTTTTTAATTACTAGTACCTGGATCTTATCTCCAGAATTTTTCATTCAACTCATATGATATGAGGACCAGTCATGGGCATTGCAAAAAAAATAGTAAAAATGTAATTCTAATATGCAGTCTGTGTTCAAAAGTACTTTGGTAATGAAAAATCCTAGAATAGAAAGAGAGGGAGAAAAAGACCAAACACAACAAGCTTTATTATGAGTAAGAGGTCTCTGAGTTACCATTCATGTCAAACCATCATATTTCTGTTCGTCCAAGCAGTTTAAAAATACAGATTAAGTAATCATTTCAAGAATCACTTGGAAATTGGATTAACCCTGTATATTCGTTATTGCAATAACCAAAAATTACTCCGTCAAGCTCCTGAGCTTATTTAAAAATCTATTCTAAATCAGACTGACTAAGGTTCCAAGGGAAGGCCTAAGAAATAAAGCAATGTTACAAGCATGTAAAGAAACTTTGATGTACTTTTTGTTGTTCAGTAGTTTTGAGTTTACTGACAGAAAACATTTTTGAATAACTAAAAATGGATAAGAAGATGAGGCATCTAGATCTTTTTAAATATTCACAATTCTAGAAATTATTGCAGCAGCCTCATAGCTGTCCCTCCTTAAATTCTTTCTGATAAAGAGCTTAAAGCACAATACAACCTATACCCTCCTAGTAAATTGATTTTTACTCCAGTGGCTTCTCCTGGATACAAATTAGCATGAATGAACCCCTAATGCATATTCTTCAGAGGAAATGCTAATTTTTCTCACTGGGCAAAATTTAAAGATCTCAAAATGGAGTCATTTTTTAAAAATCAGTCTACCTCATTCAGAAAGGAAATAAGTGTGAAGGTAAAGGGCTTAAGGGGTGATGAAGGTTAATTGCCAATTATACAGAAAAATTATGCAAAAGCAGGAATAAAAACCACTTTCAAGAACTATTGCCCTTTCTACAGTACTATTGTGGTTTTTTTCCCCTCTCTTAACGTTGTTCTAAATTAGTTTGGTCTCTGTCACTTTTACTTAGATGTAGAATGTTCCTCAAAATATAAAACAATAGTAGTGACCATGACCCATTAATTAGATCAAAAGAAATATCTCAGAGAGGAGGGCAAACTAAAAAGGGTGTTCTCATTTTGCTGAACTCTCCTGAGTAACATTAGAACAACTGAGAAGTTAAAATATTCCATCTTCCTTGTGTATAAATGTTATTCCAGCTATTTTGAAATGAAACATTTAAAACAGCTGTTTTGAACTAAGGCACCATTAAAACTATTAGGTTTCGGCCCGGCGCGGCTCACGCCTGTAATCCCAGCACTTTCGGAGGCCGAGGTGGGTGGATCACAAGGTCAGGAGATCGAGACCATCCTGGGTAACATGGTGAACCCCGTCTCTACCAAAAATGCAAAAAAGGCCGGGCGCAGTGGCTCACGCCTGTAATCCCAGCACTCTGGGAGGCCGAGGAAGGCGGATTGCCTGACCTCAGGAGTTCGCGACCAGCCTGGGCAACACGGTGAAACCCCGTATCTACTAAAATACAAAAAGTTAGCCGAGCATGGTTGCGGGCGCCTATAGTCCCAGCTACTCGGGAGGCTGAGGCAGGAGAATCGCTTGAACCCGGGAGGCGGAGGTTGCAGTGAGCCGAGATTGTGCCACTGCACTCCAGCCTGGGCAACAGAGTGAGACTCTGTCTCAAAAAAGAAAAATAAAAAATAAAAAAAGAAAAATACAAAAAAGAAAAAAAAATTAGCCGGGTGTGGTGGCAGGTGCCTGTAGTCCCAGCTACTCGGGAGGCTGAGGCAGGAGAATGGCACGAACCTGGGAGGCGGAGCTTGCAATGAGCCAAGATCACGCCACTGCACTCCAGCTTGGCAACAGAGCAAAACTCTGTCTCAAAAAAAAAAAAAAAAAAACTATTAGGTTTCATTCCAATCACTTGCCCTATACTCCCGGTACACGTTAGAAGTTCACATCATGTATGTGATCCAATTTGTCCTTCCATCCTTCAAAATATCAACAAAGTTGCATTCATTTGTGCTCCAATTGGACATGTATTGAGAAACAGGTTAAATAAATATTTATTTCTGCAAACCTATCAAAATCTATAGATGTCTAGTTCTCATACTCTACTCGTTCTGAACCAATTAAACTAAACATCATCCAACTAGTGGAGCATCCTGGGATCTATACCCAATCAAAAAGATTGTGAGTTCAGACCCAAATGGGTTTTCAGACAGCAATAGCAGGTTAAGGCTGGGTTTGAAAAATTACACTGACTTAGAGAAGCCATACAAATATTGACTAGCTTTCATTTTGTGGGAAAAATAGGGTACTGACAAGTCACTTGAAATCATCAAGAGGTGATTCGTGATTTCAAAATGATTACTTTTCCCAGTACCTTGAAGTCTAAAATTCTGGCAAAATTATATGTATGTTGACCACACATAACCCAGATGCTTTCTCATGGTTATCTTTAGCATCCACACGTTACTGTATGGTTTATATTCATTCATTCAATCATTCTGTTTTTCTTTTTGTTCAACAAATAATGATTGGATCTTTTACAAGCTGATGGTGATGCGGAAAAAGACTGGACTTGAATGTGCCCCTATTTTTCATTAATTCACAGGGTGCTAATTGTTGTAGACAGAATTTTAAAATGTATAGGATTATACACCCTGTATAATCCTCTCTCTCGATGTAGGCTGGACCTGTGAATATAATGGGAAATCACCCCCATAACTATGATAAAGTTCTTTAATGAACTATGAGATAATCAAAGGGGAGTTAATCATGAGTGGGCCTGACCTAATTATTTGAGCCCTTAGAGAAGACAAAAAGCAGCAGCAAACACTGTTCTGCTGGTCTTTAAGCAACAAACTGCCATGTTGTGAGAGGTGGAGGTCAGGAGACAAGGACCTGAGGCTGAACTCTAAAAACTGAGAAGTCTTTGACCAAGAACCAGCAAGAAAATGGGACCTCAGCCATGTAATGGCATGGAAGTACATTCTGCCAAAAACCTATGAGCTGGAAGAAGACACTAAGCCTTAGATGGAATGGTAGCCACAGTTAACACCTTGATTTCAACATTGCAGGATGCTGAGTAGGACTCAGCTAATCTATTAATATAACTGGACTCCTGACACACATAAGCTGGAAATCCATAAATTTGTAGAGGTCTAAGCCCCTAAATGTGTAATAATTTGCTACATAGAAATAGATAGTTAATATACAGATAAATAAACAAAATATATATAGTAAAATGTTTAAAGTAGTATGAGAGAGGCATGCGAAAAATAAGGTAGGCACAAAGAAAGTGTCATAAAATCTTCTTGATAGGATGAGGTAGCTTCATGAAGAGGTGACTGTAGGTTGATAGATAAAATTTAGTTTTGTCTGTAGCGTGTATTTGCTAAGTGTCTGTTATCTGGTTAAATCTAGATATTGGAAAGAGAAATATAAAAGAACCATGTCCCCAGATCTTGAGCAATTACAATACTGACAATGTGCAAGGTAGGATAGTGCATAAAGCAGGGGCAGCCCAGAGCAAATGCAGGCCAGTTAATAGCTAAGACGTTTTGGGAGCTTAGTGTGTAAAGATCACTATTCTAAATGTTTGAGATATATAAATATATTAACATATTTAATTCTTATGCAACATAATGGCAGGATTACTATTGTTATCCTCATTTTAGTGATGAGAAAACTGTGGTACAGATGGGTTGAGTAAAGTTACCCAAGGTCATTCATCGAGCCATTAATTGGCACAGTTGAGAACTGATTTTAGGTAGTCTGACTGTAGAGATTCTGCTTATAGCCACAGTGCTATAATAAGAGTATAGAATGGCATAATATAGCTTACCATATTCTGGGAAGCAATTTTGCTTTGGATTTTCTATTGTCAACTGGATGAAGAATATTGACCAGTTCTGTTCCCTCTTGGTTAATGTGTCATTGATATATCCGCCTTAAACTAGCAAGTGACAGTGAAAAATATGTGGGAGTAAAAAATGCAATTGTATCCTTGGACTATGGTGGGTGTATTATTAATAAAGGAATTATAGAATAAGAAAGAAGTGCAGGTTAGAGCTCAGAGAATTAAGAAAAGGATTACATAACCAAAGACATATAATCTAAAACAAATACTTAAAAGTATTCCTTTTAATATTTTTACCTATATAGGTTACTTAGGTAAAATATATTATTTTGGTTTTACCTAAATATATTATAAAATAGTGCAATTTAATGTAGTGGTGTCTTTTGCATGCAATAAAATATATTTGTGATAAAATCCAGAGTTCCCAATCTCTCATTACAAAAGTCATTTGAACTTTTCAAGGTTTTCTACAATGGAACAGAGCAATGTAGGATTAACACGCAGTTGTCCCCCATCACATTCTGGATTAAAAAGCATAATTTTATCTGAAATAAGAATTATACAAAGTAAGGTTTATAATTAGATTCTGTGATCCTATTCTAAGGCTTCAATTTTATGATGTGTATTAATCTTGCATGGAAGTTTGCATTCTAATAGGAAATAGGGTAAATTTCTTAATGTTCAAAGACCAAGTGGAATTGGTGCTCATGTACGCGTAGATATTTTTACAGAAAACCATCATTCAATACTCTTTTAGTCAAAAGGCCTTTAGTTAATAAAGGGGAAAAACATTTCCACCTCATGAGTGAGATTCTTTTTGCACTTCTTTTGCAGACTCTACTCCCCTATTAAGTTATTGCAAATATTTTTCTGATTCACAGATTCAACTGAAGTTCTTTACACTTAGATGTGAATAAATATTTTATGTTAGTGTTCTCGTCCGTGAAGTTAGAAATTGGAATGCCTGTGTTTGTCATTTTTGTTTTGTTTTATTTTATTGAAGGAGAGAACAGAAAATTTTGCTTCTACGCATGAACTGAAATAGAGAAATTGTATTTTTCTACTGTCATTACCACATTTTCCTCAAAGTTCAGGCCCTATTTCTAATACCTCAATTGTAATTCCGTTATCCTGGAAATGTGTTTTTATGATTTCTGATACTGTAAAGAAGAGACTAATCTGAGTAGGAGATAGTAAAGGTGTGTTCTTGACTCTGTCTTAAAGAGACAAAGCCTGCCATGTTAAGAACATTGAGTGACATTATTGTTGAATTACAGGACATATTTCTGGAGAAGTAACATGTTTTCTCAGGACTTTATATACACTTTCATTCAGAAAGTAAAAATGCTATTTAAAATATTCCTTTAGATTTTATAAACTTATAATTTACTCATAAAGAAATACATACACACAATTAAGAGGTTATTTCCAGGCAATAATCTGAATTTTTTTTTCTGTATTTTATTCTACCTGAAAATGCTCTCTACATCATCAATAGCAGAAATAGACATATAAAGTTATAAATTTCCTTTGCTTGATTCCTGTCCTCTAAGAATAAAAACAGTGGTTGTATTGTTAAAACATTAAAAATTATATTTCATCATGACTCAATGTCCTATATTTCCTTATGCAATGTGATCATAGCAAGAGTTTATGTGGCAGAGTGAACAGATTGATTTGAAAAGTAATCACAGTAAGAGTCTGAATTAAGTGTTCATTTAATATTTAACATATTTATTATATATCTTCTAGGTGGTAAGGACACATACAAAAAGTATAACATGGACCCTGTCATCAAATGACATAATCTGAGCAATAGGGTACAAAAACACAGAGAATATCATAAACATTGATTTAATAATAGAATGATAAATTTAATGATGATTTCTACATATGGTACAGTGAGATCATACTGGGTAAATGACACAGGAAGAGACTTTTAAGATAAAAAGTGTGCTATTCTCATCAATGAACAGTGAAATGGTGCTTATGCTATGTCTCAAAATTTTGGAGGTAAGATAATAAGTTTACATTCATTATAAACAACAAACCTGTGTCTACTGGAACAGGTTAGGGCAGAAGTATATTGTAACCTATAGGTTAATTCTTTTGATATTTTCGAAGATAATTTTTGTCTTAGAAACCAGTGAATATGGTGCTTTAATCATTTTTTGTATACACCACATTTTTACATTTTATTTTATCAACTTATATTTTAAGTTCTAGGGTATATGTGCAGGATATGCAGATCTGTTACACAGATAAACGTGTGCCATGGTGGTTTGCTGCACAGATCATCCCATCACCTAGGGATTAAGCCCAGCATCCATTTACTATTCTTCTTAGTGCTTTTCCGCCCCTTCCCCACTCCCTAACAGGCCCCAGTGTGTATTGTTCCCCCACCATGTGTCCATGGATTCTCATTTTTCAGCCCCCATTTATAAGTGAGGACATGGGATGTTTGGTTTTCTTTTCCTGCATTAGTTCATTGAGGATAATGGCCTCTGACTTCATCCATATCCCTGCAAAGGACATGATTTCATTCCTTTTTATGGCTGCATAGTATTCCGTGGTGTATATGTACTACATTTTCTTTATCCAGTCTATCACTGAAGGGCATTTGGGTTGATTCCATGTCTTTGCTATTGTGAATAGTGCTGCAGTGAACATACACAAGCATGTATCTTTATAATGGAAGGATTTCTATTCCTTTGGCTAATACCCAGTATTGTGATTGCTGGGTCAAGTGGTATTTCTGGGTCTAGGTCTTTGAGGAATCACCACACTGTCTTCCACAATGATAGAATTAATTTACATTTCCACGAACAGTATAAAAGTGTTCCTTTTTCTTCCCAACCTTGCCAGCATCTGCTTTTCCTTGATGTTTTAATAATCACCATCCAGACTGGCTGATACTGAGATAGTATCTCATTGTGGTTTTGATTTGCATTTCTCTGATGATAGTGATGTTGAGCTTTTTAATCACGTGTTTCTTGGCCGCATAAATGTCTTCTTTTGAGAAGTGTCTGTTCATGTCCTTTGCCCACTTTTTAATGGGGTTGTGTTTCTTTGTAAATTTCAGTTCCTTGTAGATTTGGGATATTAAACCTTTATCAAATGGATAGATTGCAAACATTTTCTCCCATTCTGTAGGTTGCCTGTTCACTCTGATGATAGTTTCTTTTGCTGTGCAAAAACACTTTACTTTAATTAGATCCCATTTGTCAATTTTTGCTTTTGTTTCAATTGCTTCTGGTGTTTTTGTCATGAAATCTTTGCCTGTGCCTGTGTCCTGAATGGCATTGCTTAGATTTTTTTCCAGGGTTTTTATAGTTAGGGGTTTTTCATTTAAGTCTTTAATCAATCTTGAGTTAATTTTTGTATAAGGTGTTAGATAAAGAGTCTAGTTTTAATTTTCTGCATATGGCTGGCCAGTTCTCCCAGCACCATTTATTAACTAGAGAATCCTTTCCCCATTGCTTGTTTTTGTCAGGCATGTTGAAGATCAGATGGATATGCTGAAAACAATTGAGAGTTTTAGAAGACATGGATACATTTATTCAACATTAGGAATATTTTTTTTCAATGCATAAATGCACTTTTTGTTGATGAATGCCACAGCCAAAATATGTTTTCAAAATTGAAGAAAAAAATAGCAAAGGGAATTCTTCACAGCTGGACCTCCTTGTAGACACTACTAAGAATGGCAATGGAGTATCTATGCTAAATTAAATATATATGGAAGTTACAAGAATATAACTCACATTTGAGAGTTTGGGAAAAGAAAACATAACTGGGATAGATTATAAAATACTATTTTTCTAAACATCTCACAGCACCTATGTGTGGGAAAATTGGTTTGGATGCATATTTTCTTTCTCTCTCTCTCTGTCTCTTTTTCTCTCTCTCTCTCTGTAGTATCCATATTATACACACTATATATGGAATATACAATTAATTCAGTTTGTACCACTTTGTTTTTAATCATCTATTGTTGAAGGTAATTCTATTAAATAGCTTGTGTTTGGAAAATATAGTTTAAAAATATATGTAAATATACATATATAATTTGTCAATTTATCTCATTGTTGTCATCTTAAAGGCACAAAATTTCTTTCTGTCTTACTTTTCTCCTCTTCCTGATTCTTCTTTCTCTTTCACATCTCTGCTAATATCTCTCCTGATACAGATTCTTTTCCTATTAAAATAGATGAGAGTTTTCAATATCCAGTGGTTTTTAAAAAGCCAAATTTAAGAAAAATCACCTGAACTTAGTCACAGAACAATATTCAGGTACCTTAAAATAACATGGTCATGTTGCTAACGACAAAATAAATTAAATCTAAAAAACAACAACAAAAATCTTCTGGTTTCTTTGTTTTGCCAAGATGAAGTGTATTTGTCTATTTTCATGCTGCTAATAAAGACATATCTGAGACGGGGTAATTTATAAAGAAAAAGAGGTTTAATGAACTCACAGCTCCACATTGGCAGGAGAGGCCTCACAATCATGGTGGAAGGTGAATGAGGAGCAAAGTCACAGCTTACTTGATGGCAGACAAGACAGCGTGTGCAGGAGAACTCCCCTTTATAAAACCATCAAATCTCATGAGACTTAGGAGACTTATTCACCATCACGAGAACAGCATTGGAAAGACCTGACCCCCCCGATTCGGTTACCTCCCACAGGGTTCTTCCCATGACATGTGGGAATTATGGGAGCTAAAATTCATGATGAGATTTGGGTGGGGACACAGCCAAATCATATCATGGAGTAGAGGGAATATGTTTACCCTCCCCCACCAAAAAAATTACAAAAAAATATTCAGGATAGTGAACATCGCACAGTGATGAACAGTGATTACCAAGAAATAGGAAACAAATAATGTGAACCCCGAAATAGCTCCAGTTTACTACCTTGTGAAAAAGTTTCCAAGCTGAGGCACAGGGCCTGGGAACTCAGATTTCAGAGATCTCAGGAGACAGGGTTAAGAGTCCCAGGGAAACCACAGTTGATTGAATAGAGTCTCCTCAGAACACATGTTCTCCCAGAGCCTCTGCATGTAACCATATTTGGAAAGAGGGGTTTTGCATACATAAGTAAGGTAGTAATTGAGATCACATTTTACTAGGTTAGTGTAGGTCCAGAGAAAGTCTCCTTATAAGAGATGGAAAGGAACACACAGAAATGCAGGGAAGAGGATGGCATAAAAACAAAGACAGAGATTTTGTAATTTTCATTCACCTGGATTTTCTATAATTTTTATCTGCGTCTTTATTATATCACCCAAGTTTCTAATTTTATGATATAGTAACTTAAGTTGTATCATAATAACTGTTATTCATTCATTGTATACTAATTCTAGCATATGTCATTTCTGGGTCAGTTTCAATTGGTACAAGTCAAAAAATGCCAAACATTGCCAGGCAGTGAGATAAGCAGCTAAGATGGAGGCATAGAATGGATTCCCCCTCACACTCTATAGAAGGAACCAACCCTACGGACTCTTTGATTTTGAACTTCTGGATTCCAGGACTAGGAGAAAATAAATACCTGTTATTTTAAGCTACCAAATTTATGGCAATTTTTGTTGTGGTCTTTGGAAACTAAGAGACCAAGGCAGCTAGAGTTCACAGGACAGAATACTGAAGAAGAGAAAATTTCCAAAATCACCTGGAAATCTGCAGAGGATTCCACTCGAGTATTCAATAGAATCCTGAGCAGTACATGCATGTAACAAAACAATTCATTGCGTGGCAAGACCTTCTGAAAGGATAAGGAAGAGCTATTCCCAGAGACACACAGGGCCAGGAATAGTGCCTGTCCCCATCAGCCAGATGAGAAAACCTCAGGATTGACAGGACCTTGGGTAGAACACTCAGAGGGTTTTGCTTATTTCCCAGAAGAGTGGAAAATAGTCCTAAATTAAACACATCTCTGGTTCCAGCTGTTTTTTAAAACAAGACTGAAAGGAACACACTGTTTTAAAGAAACTGTGACTCAGGATATTGTAGCAATACCAAAATATCCAGCACCCAGCAAGAAAAATTCAAAATTATCTGGCATTTATGAAAGATGACAAAAAATCCAAAGAAGAAAAATTTGATCCATAGTGAGAAATATAAACCAATTAAAACTGATCCACAACTGACACATGTTAGAATTAGCAGACAAAGAATTAATACAGTTGTTATGATACACTTAAATTATTATATCATGAAAGTAGAAACATGGATGATACAACAAAGACACAAATAAAAATTGTAGAAAATCCAGGTGAATTAAAATTTAAAAATCTGAAATAGAAATACAATGATGGGATTAAGAATTTATCATTGCAAAATCAGTATTAGTGAGCTTGAAGACACGTTGAAAGCAGCAACTCAAACTCAAGTGCAAAGCAAAAATTCAGTAAAATTAGAAGGGCATCAGTTAGCAATGGGACTACTTCAAGTTATCTAACATACATGTAATTGTAGTCACCAGAGTAGAGAAAATGAGAGAGAATATATTTGAAAAAAAATTGAAAACATGTTTGAAAAATTATTTGAAAAATAACTAACAAAAATTAGAGGAGAGAGAGAAAATAAAAGACAGAAGCTATGTAAGGGGAATCTGTAAGCGAAAGAGGGAAGAACAAGATCAACCTCTACAATTTAAGGACGTTATTTGGGTCCTAACACAATAAAAAACTTAATTGTATATCTTCTGATATTAAGAAATTGTTGTCCTAATGTTTTGGTGGTATTGTTAAAAAAGAATTTATTGTATGTAGTGTCATAAGATATGCAGAATAATTTTCAGATGAAATGGAGTGATATGTAGTGTTTCCTTCAGAATAACATACATGAAGATAAGTGGGTGGGGCAATATATGAAATCGGATTGGCCATGAGTTGATAATGTTTTCAGCTGGTAATAGATATATGGGAGTTTATTATATTGTCCTATTTTTACATCTATTTTCAATTGTATGAAATAAATATTGAAACAGAAAGGAGTCAGGAGTGAGCCATTGGACCTCGTGCAGGAAGGCAGAGAAGGAGAGGCAAAGCATGAATTAAGATGATGCTCTTTGAAGCCAAATGGCCTAGATTCAAGCATACTTAATCTCTTAACCTCTCTAAAGCCAACGTTAGTTAATAATATTATAAAATGAGAGCAATTTTAGATCCAACTCTGAAGTAATTGTGGAGTAAATAATGTTTGCAATAAGCATTTTAATTTCTGGAATACAATAAATTCCCAATAAATTTCAGTTATTATTTGTGGAGTGACCTAATTACACAGATAAAAGAAGAACTATTTAAAAAGAAAGAAATTAGAATTTTTTTCTAATAATTATCAGAGGCTTTGAACTATAGTGGCTCCATTAAGCATGGAATAGATTTTAAATCCAAAAGAATCTGATTTTTCAATAAAGTATTATTCAGGAGTGAGTTCTAGTGGGAACCAAAGATCATTTCAAAGACAGGCTTAGTGGCTCATGCCTGCAATCCCAGGACTTTGGGAGGCCAAGGTGGGAAAATTGTTTGAGGCCAAGACTTCAAGATTAGCCTGGGCCACATAGCAAGACCCTGCCCCTATAAAACTAAAAATATT
This sequence comes from Pongo abelii, assembly GCF_028885655.2. NCBI lineage: Eukaryota > Metazoa > Chordata > Mammalia > Primates > Hominidae > Pongo > Pongo abelii. The sequence goes on along the minus strand of NC_072000.2, from coordinate 87,205,933 downwards.
CCTGGGTGTGGTAACTCATGCCTCTAGTCCCAGCTACTTGGGAGGCTGACGCAGGAGGAACATTTGAGTCCAGGAGTTCATGGATATAATGAGATATGATCACCATTGCATTCCAGCCTGGGTGACAGGGTGAGACCACCACCCCCCAAAAAAGATAATTTCAAGACTTTAAGTGGGAAAATGCGTTACTGTGAAACAACATGTTGTACTAGCTTTCATCAGCTAGATGTTAAGGTACAACTAACTTAATTATCAATCTTATAATACTAGCAAAGTAAATAACAACACATATAAAGATTGTTTTAATTTTATTTTTGAAAATTAATAGGCTAAATACCTGACCCTTGCCAAATACTGGATGAGTGTAGGGCTCTACCATTAATATATTTCGAATTTACCTGTGTGATTCAGTTCTTATACATACTATTTTTAAAATCCAATATCTAAAAATAATGCAAGCATACTTCATTTTATTGCACTTTACTACACTTTGCATAGAACGCTTTTTAAATTTTTTAATTTTTAATTATTTTTGCAAATTGAAGGTCTGTGATAATCTGCATCAAGCAAATCTCTTGGAATCATTTTGCCAACACTATATGCTCACATCATGTCTTTGTGTCATAGTTTGGTAATTCTCATAATATGACACACTTTTTAAATTATTATTCTATCTGTTATGGTGGCCTGTGATCAGTGATCTTTAGTGTCACTATTGTAATTTCTTGGGAGTACTGGAAACCATGCCCAAATAAGACAGAGAACTTAAGAAATGCTGTGTGTTGTGACTGCTCCGTGAACCAGCCTCCTCCTGTTTGTGTTCCCTTTCTCAAATCTCCCTATTCCTTTAAATACCACAATATTGAAACAAGGCCAATAATAACCCTGTAATGGCCTCTAGGTGCTCACGTAAACAGTTCACATTTTAAATTCACTTTATTATTTTTTCTTTTCTTTTTTTTTTTAATTATACTTTAAGTTCTGGGGTACTTGTGCGGATTGTGCAGTTTTGTTACATAGGTATACATGTGTCATGGTGGTTTGCTGCAGCCATCAACCCATCACTACATTAGATATTTCTCCTAATGTCATCGCTCCACTAGCCCTCAACCCCTCGACAGGCCCCAATGTGTGATGTTCCCCTCCCTGTGTCCATGTGTTCTCATTGTTCAACTCTCACTTCTGAATGAGAACATGCGGTGTTTGGTTTTCCGTTCTTGTGGTAGTTTGCTGAGAATGATGGTTTCCAGCTTCATCCATGTCCCTGCAAATGACATAAACTCATCCTTTTTTATGGCCACATAGTATTCCATGGTGTATATGTGCCACATTTTCTTTTTTCAGTCTATTATTGATGGAAATTTGGGTTGCTTCTAGGTCTTTGCCATTGTGATAGTACCACAATGAACATACATGTGCATGTGTCTTTATAGTAGAATGATCTATAATACTTTGGGTATATACTCAGTACTGGGATTCACTTTAAATACAAAGAGAGAAATCATTAAGCTTAGTGAGGAAGGAACTGTTGAAAGTCAAAATAGGCCAGAAGTAAGGCCTCTTGTGCCAAACGGCCAATGTGAGAGTGCAAAGAAAAAGTTTTTTGAGGGAAATTAAAAGTGCTACTTTAGTGAGCAAACAAATGCTAAGAACGCAAAACAGTGTGATTGCTGATATGAGAATGTTTCACTGCTCTGTATAGAATATTTACCCAGATACAACATTCTCTTAATCCAAAGCATAATCCATGGCAAGACCATAACTCTCTTCAATTCTGTGAAGTCTGAGTGGGGTGAGGAGGCTGCAGAAGAAAAGTTTGAAGCTAGCAGAAGTTCATGGGTTCACAAGGTTTAAGGAAAGAAGCAAAAAAAGTGCAAAGTGAAGCAGCAAGTGCTAGTGGAGAAGCGCAGCAAGTTATCCAGAATATCTAGGTAAGATATTTGATGAAGGTGGCCACATTAAACAGATTTTCAATACAGACAAAACAGCATTCTGTTGGAAGAAGGGGCCATGTAGACCTTTCATAGCTAGGAAGGAGATGTCAATGCCTGGCTTCAAAGCTTCAAAGGACAGGCTAACTGTCTTGTTAGGGGCTAATACAGCTGGTGGCTTTAAATTGAAGCCAATGCTCATTTACCACTCCAAAAATCCTAGGGCGCTCAAGAATAATACTATATCTATTCTATCTGTGCTCTATTAATGGAAAAACAAAGCCTAGATGACTGATCATCCCTTTACACCATGGTTTGTGAATATTTTAAGCTTATAATTGAGACCTCCTACTCAAAAGCAAAGATTTCTTTCGATAAACTACTACTCATTGACAATACAACTGGTAACCCAAGAGCTCTGATGGAGAGGTACAAGGATATTAATGTGTTTACATGCCTTTCTAACACAACAACAGTTTTAGCAACCCATGGATCAAGGACTAATTTTGACTTTCAAGTCTTATTATTTTAAAAACACATTTTATAACACTATAGCTGCCATAAATAGTGATGACTCTTCTGATCAATCTGAGCAAAGCAAATTGGAAAACTTACAGAAAGAATGCACCATTCTAGATGCCATTGAGAACATTTTTGACTCATGGGAGGGGGCAAATATACCAACATTAGCAAGAATTTGGAAGAAGGTGAGTCCAACCGTGATGGATGACTTTGAGGGGTTCAAGACTTCAGTGAAGTCAGTAACTGCAGATGTCGTGGAAATAACAAGAGAACTAGAATTATTAATAGAAGTGGGGCCTTAAAATGTGGCTGAATTGCTGTAATATCGTGATAAAACCTGAATGAATAAGGAATTTCTTCTTATGGTTGAGCAAAGAAGGTGTCCTCTTTAGAAGAATATACTCTTGGTGAAGATGCTATGAACATTGTTGAAATGACAACAAAGGGTTTAGAATATTACGTAAACTTAATTGATAAGGCAATGGCAAGGTTAGAGAGGATTGATTCCAATTTTGAAGTAAGTTCTACTGCGAGTGAAATGCTATCAAACAGCATTGCATGCTATAGAGGAATTTTGCTTGAAAAGAGGTGCCAATCAATGTGGCAAACTTCATTGTTGTCTTATTTTAAGAAACTGCCAAGGCCACCTGAACTCTCAGTAACTACCACCCCATCAGCAAACAGCCACCAATATCAAAGCAAGACCCTCCACTAGCAAAAAATAACAACTTGCTGAAGGTGGAGATGATGGCTGATGTTTTTAGAAATAAAGTATTTTTAAATTATGTACATTTTAGATATAATGCTATTGCATACTTACTAGACTACAGTATCCTGTGAACCTGAATATTATAGGCAATTGGAAATAAAAAAAATTGTGTGACTCGATTTATTGTGACATTCACTTTATTTCAGTGGTCTGGAAGGAAATGTGCTATCTCTCTGAGGTATGCCTGTAATAACCTTCTTGAAAATGCTTATCCCCTTAATTACAAGAGAATTAGATAATTGATGCTACTGCTATTCTCACATATGTTAACAGAGAGAATTTATACACTTCGTAAGTAATCGCTCATAAGTGAGAGCATCAAATGTGACTATATATTATTACTACCTCTAATAGCTGTTTTTGACATTTTAATTTCCATAGTGGTTGAAGATTTTTTTTATCGGTTAGAAACAAAGTAAATAAAGCCAGTAGCCTACAATTAGATATTAAGATAACACTTAACTTGATAAAAAGTCAATGTATGGATGTTAAGATTCCATCAGTGTGCACTAAATATGCCAATGGTGGGTTTGGATTCTTTGCCGTCCGTTACAACAACCAGGAAAGGATGAGATGAAATAGAGGCTTCACACAATTCTCCTACTTTTGGATACCTGTTGAATTACTACCACATCTGTCAGTGTTTTCCTTTATTGTTAAGCATATGGATGAGAAGTCAGAGCCTCTTCATTCATGAATAAATCGGTGTCCATTTTTGTTCCTTTTTACCTTGTAGCTTCATGTAAAAAACAGGAGGGACCTGGAATGCCTGTTTCAGATAAGATATGCCTTCATCTCCTGAGTAATTCAGGAGTAAATTTTATTGAAAATTGTGTGACTTTATCTTCAGAGAAGTGAAACGATTTTCTTAACAGGTTCTATCACTTCAACTTTCTGTAAGTGTCATCTCATTTCTGTAAAATCAACGCTCTTCCTGAAATCAAAACCTTGACTCAAAGCCCTGACATGATGCTCAGTCTATGAGTGAACAGCAAATTTCCTGAAATAAACACAGTAACAACAGTAACAACAAAGGTTAATGAACAGAAATGCTAGTACTACAGGTTTCATGCCCCATACTTACAACTGGTGTGATGGAGACCAAGAAGTTAGAGGGGCTGATCCTGCTGGTTGGTATTCATTAAACTTTTGTCTTGTTTCTGATTATGCAATGTAGATAAAAGATATTTCTGATCGTCATCTCCAAGACCTAATGATTTGATGACCTGTGGAGCCATTCAAATTCACTGGCTTTGGGTTGCAAGTGAGTTCTTTCTCACTGCTAACTTTGCCTTGCAATTCCTGGGTTATGGAGCCTGGCAGGGAAGAGTGCGAAATCAAGAACAAAGAGAGTCACAGAACTTAGCCCATGAAGAGCACACTTCCACTGGCTTTGCAGTCTATCTATCTATCTATCTATCTATCTATCTATCTATCTACCTATCATCAGCACACCTTAGCTGCTGACTTTTAAACAATTTTGTGTATATATTTTTCTCTATACATTTTGATTATGTGTGTAAATAGATGATAAATAGAGACATAGATATAGTCATGTTTACTGCATCTTAAATGGTATTTATACTTTCACTTATGAATGAAGACTTCAAGATAATGGGGCTCTTAATTGAAGTACAACACACACAGAAAAAATGCACACATTAGAAATTATCTAGTTATCATGAAATTTATATATATATATATATATATACATACACATAGAGAGAGAGAGAGAGCCATTATCAAGCAGCATTATGCAGTACTATTCCTGAAGAACTGGAATAGTATTAATTCCAGAAACTTCTGTCATGCTCTGACCTAATCATTATTCTCTCCCTGCACCCTCAATGTAACCCTGAACCTGATATCTGATATCACATAGTAGTTTTGCCAGTTTTTCAAGGTTATGTGAATGAAATTAAAAAGTACATACTTTTTATTCAAATTTCACACAATATGTTTTTCATTCAATATTATATATGCAAGTCTCATTTATGTCACTGCATGTAACAGGATTTTTTTTCATTTTCATTGCTATATAGCACTGTAACATAAAATGCTTTATATAACCCTTCCTTAGTGAAAGTGGGTGTATACTAACTTTGCTCCTTATCACATAGAATAAGTTTTACAACAATTTCAAAATAAGCTTCTCAATTCTCACCAAAGAAAGGAAAAAAAAGGCTGACACAATTCTAAAAAGTTGGGCTCATGGGCCGGGCGTGGTGGCTCATGCCTGTAATCCCAGCACTTTGGGAGGCCGAGGCAGGTGGATCACGAGGTCAGGAGATCGAGACCATCCTGGCCAACATGGTGAAACCCCATGTCTACTAAAAATACAAAAAACTTAGCCAGGTGTGGTGGCAGGTACCTGTAGTCACAGCTACTCGGGAGGCTGAGGCAGAAAAATGGTGTGAACCCAGGAGGTGGAGCTTGCAGTGAGCCGAGATCATGCCACTGCACTCCAGCCTGGGCAACAGAGCAAGATCCTGTCTCAAAAAAAAAAAAAAAAGTTGGGCTCACATGAAATCTATAAAATGATTCGAGGAGGACTAGCATCTTTCAATATTGGGTTCCCAATATGAGAACTTGGAATATCTTTCAATTCACTTAGGCCACTTACCTATTTTTTTTTTGTAATGGTTTATAAATGTCTGTATGGAGGTGTTGTCATTTTCTTTTTAATTTTCACTAAGAAATTCTACTCTTTAATTTTTTTATTTTGGTGATTTAAAAATATTATTATTTTACTAATACGTATTTTTATTGCTAATATTTTATTCCTTTATTTGTGGAATACACACAACATACTGTTTTTTATGTATCACTCATTTTGGTTTGCTACATTTGTGTGTAAATATATTCAGAATTTTCTTTATTTTTATTTTAGTTTTCATAGGTTATATTTTGCTAAGATTATCCATTTTTTTCTAAATTTTCAAACAAATGTAAAATATGCTCATTTACATCTGTATAAAATTTTATTGTTAAATATAAGTAGAGAAAATCACACAAAAGAAATATACAGGTTATGAATTATTAATTCCTTTTCTATTTTAATCACTACTATACCAAGAGCAAGAACCTTGCTAGGTATCTCTGATACCTCTACAAGCTACTCCTAAACCCAAGCCATTCCTGCTATCCTGAGTATTACTTCTCCTGAGCTTTCTGACAATCATGCTCATCATATATCTTATCGTTTTATCATCTGAGTATCCTAAACATTATGGTTAGTGTTGCATGCTTCAATTTATATATTGTAAATCATGTCTACTTCATCTTACAAGGGTTATATACTTAAGATAAAATTGCAACATTTTACCTTTTGGTATACCATAGATTATTTCTCTCCTTTCTGAGGTCTTCTAAGTTTATTGTCTGTTAAATACAATAATTTAATAGTTGGTATATTAAATCTACTTAAGAAAAAATGTAAAGAAATAATCAATTATTTAGTCTTATTGGAGGAAGAACAAGAGAGTCAAATAATAGAATTATCAAACTACTTTTCATCAACTCAGAATCTTCAGGATGTTTTAATATAATAACATTCTCTAAGATCTTTGTTATGTAAGGCTATTTTAAATCATTTAAAAAATCTCAAGTGGAAATTTTGTAAACCATAAATAAAATGTGAAGTTGGTTGAGAAAAAGATAAGGGAATACTAGGAAGGCAAAGATGATTATCACAATCTCCCTAGGACTCATTCTTGAAGGCTAAATTTCAGCAAAGAGCCTATGAAATTATTTTAATGGTAGAAAGTGTGAGAGAGGTGTTCCAAATCTTCCAGAAATACTTTCTGGTAAATAAAATGAATAAAAGCAAGGTAAGAAAGCCATTCATTTCTCTATTTTGATTAGAAATTGTCCCTCTATTGTTTCTACTATCTCCATAATATTTGAATTATTGATGGAATTTATTATTAGGTTTTCTTAATTACCTATATTAGAAAGAAATGTTCATCATACCATCAAAGAAAAGCTTTCACTTACAAACACTCTAAATATATTAATACTTTATTCAATAAACATTTTTAAGGGTTGACTTTGTCAAAGGTGGTTTGAAGAATAAAGAAAAGTCTGAGCGCAAGTCCTTTATAGATTTGTAGGGTACAATTGTTAGAAATACAAAGCATGTGATAACAACTGCAATTGAACATGAAATGTCAAATTTCTCAAGAATAAATAAAATGGCACAATTCCAATGAAAGGTTAAACGACTCAGAGGGGATATCAAATTATATTTTTTATATTAAGTAGCCTACATATGTAGGGAATATATTAAAACATCAATAAAAATTTGCCAAATTAGCTTGTATAAATTCTAATATTCTATAAAAATTAGATTGGTCATGTGAACATTTCACAGTTTAGCAAATTTACTCTCTACTAATTTTGAGGACTTTAGATATATACATTTTGTACATTACCATTCCAAATTGATTGATACAGTCTTCAATGACAATAATCTTTTATAAAACAATACAGAAACAATTTCTTTCCCCATTCTACTACTGCTTTTTAAAAAATGTTTTAGTATGATAAATAATACTGAAAAAAAAATTCTTGTGCATGGTTCCTGGGATATATGTCTGCAAGTCTTGACAGTCTTATGGGGTGAAAATGTTATTTCATTGCTGTTTCGATTTGCATGTTGAGTATTAATGATATTGAAATGTGTACGTTTGTGTATATGTATATGTTTGTGCCCCTTTAATTTTCCTTTCAGATACGTGTTTTATTTTGTTACTTTGTGTTGTTTCTCTTTGTCTTATCATTTTATAGGAGTACATTGTAAAAATAATGCATTTTTGCCTATACAAATGGACAATTTATTTTCCTAATCTGCAATATCAATCTTCCCTTTGCTTATGTTAACATTTCTCATTTCTATGTTTTAAACACTGATGTGATAATATTTATTAACTTGTTTTTATTTTTTTCTTCTTTCATCTGGCATAAATAATTAATATCTACAATTAGACCATGAAAATAGTTCTTGTTTTCCGACAAAAGTATAAGGTTTTCATAGCTGATTTATGTCTTTAATGCATCTGGAAATGATTTTCATTTCTGTTGACAACAGAATATTTTTTAGCTGTTTCTATGTTTATTTGTCATATGGATAAACAGTTGTCTCATCACCATGTTGAATAGGCTTTTCTTTCCCTATTGATTTAAAATTTCCCATTTGTTGTATTTCAAGTTTTTAGAGGATGGATTCCTCTGTTTCTGGAGTTTCATTTTGTCTCATTTGTTCGTTTGTCTAACTTTATTCCCACACAGCAATACATTAAATAATGGGACATTAAAATAGTTCTTAAATTTTGTACTAACAGTAATAACTTATATTACAGAGAATATATCATGAGTTATCTGGTATTTTTTGGAAATTCTTAGATGATGTAATCCTTGATTAATTTTTGTAGGGATTTGAAAGTGTAGTTGAGTAAAATATATATGTTTCATAATTTCATGGTGCTGGAGTCTATACATGTCTAAGGTTAAGCTTCTTAATTATCCTTTTCAAATATTCTGTAGCTTTTATTATTTTTTCTCTGTGTTATTTTGATTACTAAGACATGTACACAAAATTTATTAATTTTTCTTGATAATTTTGGAAAAAAATTGTCTTTTATTTAAGATTATTTAAATAGATAATAAATAGGGTTTTATATTTGTCTAATGGATTGATCTTTTCAACATCACATCACAATCATCTTTTGGCAAATAATACTTCTGTATTAAAGCTAATTTATTTCTTATATAACCATCACCATCACTTGCCCAGTTATCTATTTCTTAATGTTTACTTAGGATCTATCTCTTTATCATTTTGTTTCTTAGTTCTCTGTCCTTTGACTTATTTGTGTAACAATATAAACTGATAGCATTTTATTTTGGATTTGCAAGTTTACTCAGCTTGCATTGACAGTGAAAATTGTGCATTATTTGTTTCTTTCATTTTTTGTTGTGCTGTCTAATTATAGTACTTAAATATTTTGTAATATCTGTAGACATTACAAGATATCTTGTTTTCTGGACTATTTCATTAAGTTAATAATGATGAAAACCATCGAAGTTATTAGCCATCTCCAGACAATTTTAGAACCTTAGAATGTCTTAACTTTGAACATTTCCTTCTTCTTATTTTTGTATTTTACTTTCCTTTGTTTTAACCAATGCCAGGTTAGTAATTACATTTATTTATTTATTTATTTATTTATTTATTTATTTATTTACTTTGAGACGGAGTCTTGCTCTCTTACCCAGGCTAGAGTGCAGTGTTGCGATCTCAGCTCACTGCAACCTCCGCCTCTCAGGTTCAAGCAATTCTCCTGCCTCAGCCTCCCAGCCACCATTATTATTTTGAACACTCACCAAGTATCCAGATATAAGTATTATTTTGACTCTTTTTTTCTGTTTGTCATTCTTTCTTAACTTCAATGTTCTCATCCCCAAGGTGCTTCTTTAACACATTCAAGAAATATCTGATGATGGTAAATTACTGCAGCTAATTTGCTCTTTGAAAACCTGTGTACTATTTACTCGTTTTTGAATCATAGTTCATTTGGTTTTAGAATTATATATTGGCAGTTGTTTTGTTAACTCTTTGAAGACATTAAGTTGCTTTCCAAATTTTATTCTGTTTAAGGATAGGTATTATTTATATACACTTCTAAATTTTTCATAAACTTATTTTGGTATTTGGTTCTTTGGCCTGGTTTGGGGGTAATTTGCAGTGCTATTTCAACTATCTAGGTGTGCTGGTTTTAGAATGTGTCGGCAAATTTTTGACACTTTTTCCCTGGAAGTGGGACAGACTTAGTGTTTCAATTCTTAATTACTCCATTCTCACATTGCTGTAAAGAACTACCTGAGACTGGGTAATTTATAAAGAAAAGAAGTTTAATTGACTCACAGTTCTGCAGGCTGTATAGGAGGCATGGCCAGGGAGGCCTCAGGAAACTTAAAATCATGGCAGAAGGTGAAGGGAAAGTAAGCATATCTTCACATGGTGGCAGGAGAAAGAGAGTGAAGGGAGTAGTGTGGCGCACTTTTAAACAATCAGATCTTATGAGAACTTTACCATGAGGCAGCACTAAAGGGATGGTGCTAAACCATTAGAAACCACTCCCATGATTTAGGCCCCATCTCTAACACTCAGAATCACAACTCAACCTGAGATTTGGGTGGGGACACAGCCAAACCATATCAAATTCTAACTACTAGAGTGTGGTAAAACTGATTATATGGGCCTTCTAAGGTTAGAAGATAGAAGTGATACAGTTTCCATCTCCGTGTCTCTCTCTCTCTTCGTTGGATCATCTCTTCCAAGGGGAATCAGTCTTTATCTCATGAAGACATTTCTGGAATGTCATGGAAGCATTTCTGGGAGAAGTCCTGGGTGGCAAAACTTGCCAGCCATGTGATCAAGACATCTTGGCGTGGATCTCCAGTCCCACGTAAGGATTCACACGACTGTGGCCTTGGCCAGCGACATCTTGGCTGCAACCCTTTGAAAGATCTTGAGCCAGAACCCACCCATCATTTCTGACCTACACAAACTGTGAAAATAAGTAATTGTTTCAAGCTATTTAATTTTGGGATAATCTTGGGTAACTTATTAGGTAACAATGGATAACTAATATACTAAGTATGCTTTAGGCATATTTTTACTTTTCTGAGAATTTACTGTAATCCTGGGAACTAAAAATTTATTTTCTTAAGTGTACAACATTCCCATTAACCATCATTTCAATTTTACTTCTCCTGTACTCTTCTGATCAACCATTTTGTAACTCATAAGAAATAAACTCTGACTCATCAAGACCTGTCTTCCCATATTGCTTAATGTTTTTTTGAAGTTTTTCATCTCTTTATCTCATGTTTCATTCAGTAGAATTTCCTTAGTATAATCTTTAAAGACATTCATCTCTTCTTCAGATTAATCATTTTCAATTTTGTTTTTAGTTATTTTAAACATTAGAAAGTAATGATTTTTTTGTTTATCAAAATTCTATTTGATTCTTTAAATATTCAACTGGCTTTATTTTGATAATATTATGTTATTTATTTAAGTTTGTATTGACTTTCATGACTTAAGGAAAGTTAAACATCATATAGTCTCCATACTACTATTGTTCTATCATGTGATGTTCCCCCCCACTCTTTGTTGCATCTCCTGACTCCCATTTATGCTGTATCATTCCCTCAGTTGTCAAGTTAATTCAGACTCAGTTCATGTCCAGAGGGACATTACCAGTGTGTCAATAACAGAGGACATAAATCTCAAACTAGTCTTATCTTTGTCTCTACTAAGCAGTCCAAGTTTTACCCTTGGCGATGAACCATTTAAAAATATTTTAATATTTAAAGTTTTTGGTTTGGTGTTCCCAGACTATGTGGGCAGTATAAATTCAAATATCAATTTCAGGAGACTCATGGTAATAAGTTCTCAGGAGGATTTTATTTTCTATTCAGAGCACAGTCTGAAAAAGATAAAAAATATTGTGTTGGGTGGCATTTTGAGAGTTGCAGCTTGATGCAGGGTCAGCTCTGATAGTCTACAAAAGCTCAGTTAGGTGTTGCTTTCTATCTTGTCCTCTATACAGGCCTCTAAACCCAAATCCTTATTGAGATTATATCTATTCTCCTTCTCCCAAAGATCTCAGGGAAATCCAGGCATATTTTAAAAGCAGTGCTCACTTTCCTAAACCTATATTTTTATGGGACATCCTTTCCTACAGACACGGTTTGGCTCTAGTGTCCCCACCAAAATCTCATGTCAAATTTTTATTCCCAGTGTTGGCAGATAGACATGGTGGGAAGTGATTGGATCATGGAGGCAGACTTCCCCCTCTCTGTTCTCATGATAGTGAGTGAGTTCTCACGAGATCTGATTTTATAAAAGTATGTAGCACTTCCTCCTTCTCTCTGTCTCTTGACACCATGTGAAGATATGCTTGCTTTTCCTCCTTTCTTCCACCATGATTGTAAGTTTTCTGAGGCCTCCACGGCCATGCCTCCTGTACAGCATGTGAAACTGTGAACCAATTACACCTCTTTCCTTTATAAATTACCCAGTCTCAGGTAGTTCTTTACAGTAGTGTGAGAACAAACTAATACACCTACCAATTCAGGTTGACCAGTGAAGAATAAAGAAAGAAACAAAGAGAAAGGAAGTAGAACTGATTACGGAAAAAAAAAAGAGGCAAAGATATGGGATTAGTTAATTTGGATGATAGAACCAGAGGAGTATCTTGGAAACAAATATTTCTTAAAATAATGAAAGGCTAAAATGTAGATATTCCTTACTAAAAGTCTTTGGACCAATGAAGAGGCTAAATTTAGACAAATTTATACTTAGAAACATAAGATTTTTTGAATAGCCACTACTGTCCCAAAATAAAATGAGATTCCTCAGGAGCTACTTCTCTGAGAGGTACCAGGTTATCAATAGAATTTGTTCAAGAATGGCAGGCAAAGTAATTGAGACTTTTAGTTCTGTGCTATTTTTCACTCCTTCTATCTTGTCATCTATTCTGTCACAATATGTTTTGGACTTTTCAACTTCATTTGAGTTAGTAATGGCTATCTTAAAACAAAGTTTAAAGAGCTTATGCTCATTCAATTTTGTCTACAAAGTTCTGTGTAAAGACAAATGAATCACAGGTGCTTTTGTTTGTATAATATTTCTGTAGATCAGAATTGTTTATTACTTTTTATATTTGTTTTCAGTCATTTATTTATTCAACAAATATTCTTTGAGCCCACGCTGTATTGCTAAACCCTATATAGATCCTAAGACAATACACTAGCTCCCTGCCTCATAGAACTTACACTCTAGAGAATTTTCAAAAATAATTTTATGTATTTTCTAACATAAAAAAATGCTAGAAAATTCATTATGAAATGCAAACACATTACAAAATGCAAATGATATGGTGATTATTCTTGCCATCATTAATATTTTAAATAATTATAGGTAGAGTACATGTCAAATTTATCCTTTAAACTCTATGTGTTCTTAAAGTCAAAATTGTGATATGGACTTCAGATAGCATTAGTGAATTCAATTATATGAAATATGCATTTACAAATAATATTAGCTGACACTTTCTTAATGGTATTTTATATTACTGCAACCTCTTTGGAGGGCATTTTGGCAATGACTTTCAAAATGTAAATTGCATCTATCTCTTTACCTAGGACTTCCATTTCTAAAGACTTAACTAAAAATATGTACTCACTTATGTGAATAGAGTAATGTATTTGGCCATTTATTACAGCATTATTGGTAATGAAAAAAATAAAAGTAGCTGTTTTTCAATTGAAAAACTATGAAGTATATAAAATGTAGTATACACAAATAATACCATGTAGTCACATAGATACACTTTAAAATACTGTATCTATGAAAAGCTTTTCAGTATAGAGTTGTAGACACATATCCTTTTGTTGTATTTACGCATGTTCTTACCTCTCCCTAGTTATTTCCTACTCCCACTCCCTTTTCTCAGATTTAAGCTATAGGACATTCTGTCTTCATAGTCCCAGAGAAGGGAGAACACAAAAAACTAAAAGGTGGATTTCAATGCCAAAATCTATGGCCTCTTTCCCAAGAGCAAGGAGAATAACAAGAGATACAAATCACTTAGAGTTAGGCTCTACTACTCCCCTCCCCTAATCCACTAATCATGAGTTAGAGAACAACAAAACCCTGAGATACCTAGGGTTAACCAAGCTGAGAGAATGCCTGAGTCTCAGTTCCCAGGAGAAGCCTGACGAAATGGCAAAGTCTCATCCTCTCCATCCCACCACCACATATGCTCAAGTAGGGTCACCAAGGAGTAGCAGAAAGCAGTTGTATGATACATCCGGGCACGTGTTTCTGAGGCCAACCTCTACTAGTTTCCAGCAGAGTCTGGGACCAATGGAATAATTTCTGGTGAGTTCAAGGATAGCATAAAAGAGGAAAAGCACCTTAGACGGCATAAGTGAGCATCGGCCACACCAAAGTGGGGAGGGGCAGCAAACAAATGCTTCCTTTGCCCTTGGGAGGTACGTAGAGCCAGACTCAAATAGGCCTGACAAACGGCAATGGGAGATGACCTAGCAAGGTCTGTGGGATGATCTGTCTCAGATGGTGGAAATTCAGATTATAGTGCATATAGGCTGAAGGAAGTCCAGAGGCCACTCGCTCCCCACACTTGAGGCTAAATACTGCCTATACTTCTAGCTGAGATGTCAGTTTAGAGGCAAAGTGGGGAATCCCTAAGTTTATCAAGATTTCCTTTCTGCTACAAGGCAGAATGGATGCCCTAAAATAAGACATAAGTGTAAAGGTAAACAAATAAAGCTACATCTCTTGAAAATCTCAATTTGTGGAATGAGAATTTTAGTGAATATATTTTCATAGGTGTTAAAAGGAAAGTAAAACATGAGTGTGTACTGCCTGCTTCCATATATGTGTGTACATAAATTCAGGTAACATTTCCAGGAACAGAAGAAAATATTAATAGTGATTGACAAATTTGTTTAAAAAATAATACTGACTAACTACATTTAAGGAATTTAGAACGTGGATTATTGGAGAACCATACTATATATGGTTAAAGAGTTCTCCAATTCAATTATATATATATTATATATATATAAGATATATATACACACATACGTATACACACATATGTATGTATACATACATATACACATGTATGTATATATAATTATAGAATATATATATATATGTATATATTCAATAGCAACTTTGTCTTTTCTAACTTGCCCTAGCCAGAGTTCTGGCAATCAACTGAGCAGGAAAACACAACCATTTTCTTCTTTGAAATGTGACATTTTCTTGATTTCTTCTCTACAGGATAGCTGCCATTGTTTCTATCTTCAGAAAATGTCCTGAATTTAGGTCAACAGATCCTGACCTGACTGAGCTATGTTCAAACAGCTCCATCAATGAGAAATGGATTGCTTTGTAATTTTTTTTTCTAAGAGCATTATTAGTAATTGGCAATTAACCTTGGAAAGTTCTCCAGTATTTAACTTTCCTTCCAAGCGCTCAGCTTTGTAAAAAGTTTGGGATTAATTACAATAGAGGGGACATATGTTGCTAGGTGAGTAATTAAGAAAGGCTGGTTGAAGATAGTAAGACAATGTGTCAAAGAGGCATTCCCAGGATTTTGATTCCCATCCTATATTCTGGCTATTTTTCCACTAAAGGGTTAACTCATACAAAGTTTTGAATATTTAGAGAAAGGAAATCTAAATTCCTGGTATAGCATTTCTATATTTCCAGCTTTCCTGACCAAACGCCAACCCTGATCCTCCCTTTTCATTGTCCACATTTCTTCTGTGCTTAGGCCTATTTGCTATACTCTTGGAAAATTACTTTAAAAAAAAGTCTTACCCTTTGATAATGACTGATAGCTTAAAAAATCTTAAAAGTTCAATGTTTCTTTCCATTCCCACAACAAACTCTGAGATGGTCAAGACAAAGCTTTTCCTGTACCTAGATGAGGAAATGTACACTTTTCCATGATTGAGCAGACTCTTAGCACTAGTATGGGTCAAAAATCCAAGACCTAATATAGTTTTGCATCTTTCCATTGTACTGAACAACCTCATTTGTAGCACTTGAAGTTAGATAGCCTGGTGGGCCCCGCATCTCCTGATTCACAGGGCCCGGCATTTTCACTGTGAAAATGAGGCATGGCAAAGCCCATTAGTTTGGCTTGGACTAATATTTTCTAAAAATGAATGCTGCCCGTGGCTAACTCTGGAAGCATTCCAAGGACATTTGACCTTATCATCAGTGTATTTTACAATCCCTGTACCTCTGAGAATGATGGCAGGGGTCAGTGCTAGCAGGGTAAACTTTATTCTCCCAGCCCTTCAGATTGTCTAGCTTTCCTCAAGAAAGCATGGTACACATTTATTCTAAAGATAGATGTAGTCGCCCAAGCCCTCTAGGTCACTAAATATTCTTCAGGTATTTAAAACCAGAGACATCACATATAAAATATACCAATTATTTAAAAAACATACTAAAATCCATCTTATGAATAAAATCTATGAGCACATTTAACTAAATAGCTTGTTCAAGTTAATAAAATAAAGGTCAGCTTATCAGTATAAAAAGTTAACAAAGTTTCCAAAATGACCAACCTTTTGTTCAAGGAATAGTTTACCTTTTGGGAGGAAGTGGCTACCTATTAAACAGTAAAATTAAATCATCAGCTTTAGTGAATTTATAACTAAAACTGCTAACAACAGCTATGAGGGGAATAAATCACTTATAAAATGTGTTAGGCACATATACCATGTTGAACTGCACTATATGATAAAAATACAATGATTAGCATGATGTCCTCTCTCGTGATGCTTATACAAAACACAAAATAGTCTCCATGATTTTGCCTTTTCCAGAATGTCATGTAGTTGGAAACACGCCATATGTAGCCTTTTCAGATTGATTTTTTATTTAGTAATATGCATTGAAGTTTTCCTCATGTCTTTGAATGGCTTCAGAGCTTATTTCTTTTTAGTGCTAAATAATATTCCATTGTGTAGTTGTAACACTGTTTACTTACACACTGATTTACTGAAGAATACCTTGGTTACTTCTAAGTCTTGGCACTGTAAACTTGGTGTGCAGGTCTTTGCGTGTATGTGTTTTCTACTTATTTGGGTAAATACCAAAGACCATGATTGCTGGATGATATGGTAAGAGTATATTTCATTTTGAAAGAAATTGCTAGGCCAGGCGCGGTGGCTCACGCCTGTAATCTCAGCACTTTGGGAAGCCGAGGCGGGCAGATCACCTGAGGTCAGGAGTTTGAGAGCAGCCTGGCCTATGTGGTAAAACTCCGTCTCTACTAAAAATACAAAAATTAGCTAGGCATGGTGGCACACACCTGTAATCCCAGCTACTTGGGAGGCTGAGGCAAGAGAATTGCTTGAACCTGGGAGGCGGTGGTTGCAGTGAGCTGAGATCGCGCCACTGCACTCCAGCCTGGGTGACAGCAAGACTCCGTCTCAAAAAAAAAGAAAAAAGAAATTGTTAAAACTGTTTTACAAAATATGATACCATTTTGCACTCTCATCAGTAAAGAATGGTCATTCCTCTCATTCCACATTCGGGCCAGCACTTGGTAGCGGTGTTAGTGTTTGGAATTTTACCATCCTAATAGGTAAGGAGTGATATCTCATTGTTGCTTTAATTTGCACTTCCCTAATTACATGTGATGTTGAGCATCTTTTCATACTCGTATCTGCCATTTGTATATCTTCTTTGATGAGTTGTCTGTTCATATCTTTTACTTATTTTAATTGGGTGTTCATTTTCTTATTGAGTTTTAAGACAACAGTATTATTGAGTTTTCGTATACTTTAAATAAGCATCCTTTATCAGATATGTATTTTGCAAACATATTCTTACAATTTGTGGCTTGTCTTTTCATTATTTTGACAATGTCGCTCTCAAAGCAAAAGTTTTTAATTGTAAAGACTTCCAGATTACCAGTTATTTATTCCATGGATCATGACTTTGTTTTTGTACCTAAAAGGTAATTTCCAAATCCAAGATCTAGACTTTCTAGATCTTTCTATGTTATCTTCTAGATGTCTATAGTTTTGAGTTTTCAATGAATGATCTTTTTTGTGTTTTTTTTGTAAAGAACATAAGAACTGTGTCTAGATTTTTTTTTTTTTTTTTACCTGTGGATGTCCACTTGTTCCAGCACAGTTTTTTGAAATTCCTAGGATATTTGGCCTTGTCATCATTTTTTCTCCATTGTATTCTCTTTGCTCCTTTGTCAAGATCACTTGACTATTTTTGTGTGGGTCTATTTCTGGGCTCTCTACTATGTTCCATTGATTCATTTTACTATTCTTTTGCCAGTACCACACTGGCTTGATTACTGGGCTTCACAGTAGGTCTTGAAAGAAGGTTGTGCCAGTGCTTTGACTTTTTTTTCTTTCAATATTGGGTTGTTTATTCCAGATCTTTTGTCTCTGCATATAAACTTTAGAATCAGTTCATCAATAGTCACAAAATAACTTGGTGGGATTTTGATTATGATCCCATCAAATCTAAATCAATGTCTTTTTGAATAGAGAATTGCCAAATGCCAATGATTGCTATTAGCTGTTTCTATCTTTGTGAAAATTTAAACAAGTTCATGGCCCAGTATAGAATAGCAAGTTTTCATGGGGGACAGTGAAACACTATATTGCTTTCTTGGATATAATAATTCACAGTTCTTAAGTTCTTTCACTCTTCGAGAGTCCTATTATTGTCAAGTAAAAATGTGGACAGCCAAAAGCTTAATACTCACCCCATTTTCTTTGAACCTAACAACAAGCCTCTGATAATAAGCCATCAGGTATTGACTACTTAATGGTGTCATTGAGCTTTACTCACATTACCTTCAATCCCCATAAAGGCTCTGCAAAGCAGACACTATTACTCCGATGCCGAGTACCTGAGGCTGATTTATACCAGTAATTTTTTCAACAGTTAAATGCCCAACTGTCAATGGCATTGTCAGGATGTCCACATGGGTCTCTCCACCTCCTTCCTATGATTTTACATCACACTACATTGTATCTCGACCAGACAGAGCACCAAAGAGTAAAAACTATACCTTGACACAGAAAAATTAAAGTATTCCTCCACAAACAAAACCCTAGCTATATGTGTAAAATCCTCAGGATTATCTGAGAAGAACATATCAGGCAGAATTGTTATTTTAAAAATAGAACCTTTTACACATTGATAGCAGTGTGGTTCAGGTAACAGAACAATAGTTCCAATCATCTTTCACTGTTGTATTCTTCATTTAGTATATTACTTTGTATTAAGATATTGTTTGCAAATGCTTTCAGAAAACTTTTGCTGTTTCTCCCCTCCTTGAATCAACGATGTCTTTGCTTGGAATATTAAGAATTCCACCAACTAATCTCTGGCAAATATTTACTGAGTTAGGTCAGTGCTCCTTAATAAGCACTGGTCTCATCTATGTGCAGAGGTATAAGGATAATATAACATCATGATTAAACCTTCCATAGACACAAATGATTTATAATTATGAAAAGCTATGATTATAGTGAGCTCACTGCAAATTCAAAAACTCATGGAGGGCAACTCTAAGGGTTGCTTGAGAAGCAGCCCCTGCACTACTGCTGTTTGCTAATTGGGCTTGTGGAAAGTTCAGAGCAATGAATAGGCATGCCAGCATTCATCTGCCAAGTAATAATTACGAAGCCCAGCAAGGAGCAGAAAGGAATTCACTTCCCAAAATAGCAAACAGACCCTAAGCTGGGAGAGAATGACTATGAGGGCATAGAAATAGAAACTATTTTTTTAAAGAAAATAATAGATTACAAACTATGTTAAGGATGAAATAATGGGTGAAAGAAAATATTTTAGTTGCACTAATAGGGTTAAATTCAGGGAGAGAAATGGTAACAAAAATTGGTTTACTTACAAAGTCAGTTGTTACCTTAGGACTTATTCAAAAGAGAAAGGTAGCAAAGATTCTAGAGCAGTTGTTTAATGGTATACAAAATGAGACTAATTTAAAAAGACTTCATGGTACTTCAAGTATTGCAGAGTCAGGGAAATTGAACACGATAAAGAAGTAAAGCAGAAATAGAAAAAGATAGATTGGTGAGGGGGAGAGAGAAAGAGACAGTGTTTTGGCTTACCTGGTGCTAGTTATAAATTGAACCAAGATGTTACGACAGCCATAATTTGAGGCAAGGCATTTGGGATTGAGCTTTTCATCAATAGAAAACAATACCCAAGATAGGAGTTGAGGGGGATGTTTTCTATTTTTCTATCACTATCTTTTGTTGATATTTTCTCCTGTCTCCTACCTCTAGGATGTACGATTTATTTATCTGGAACTGTGCCTGCCTTATTCATGACTCTGTCTTCAGTGGTTTGAACAGCAAATTTTTATTAAATCTATTTGCTGGAACAGCAAATTTTTATTAAATCTAAGACTATGTCTTTGCATGTCTGAAAACATTTGCTTCATCAACAGCCTTGATTGGTCACGTAGTTTAGTACAGAATTCTAGGCTGAAATTACATGTCTTTAGAAATTTGAGGGAATTTCCCTATTTTTGTCTAACACGCACTCTTGGTGATAAGAAAAACTGAAGATCTTTACCGCTATTCCTTTCTTTAAATTTTTTTTTCTCTCTCTCTCGAAGCTTTTAGGATCTTTCCTTTCTTCTTTTTATTCTGAAGTTCCTTGAAGTGTTTTTCTGTTCTTCTGGTTTGGGATTTGATGGATATTTTCAATATAAAACTTTTGTCTATCATAATCACTGAGAAATGTCCTCCTAGTATCCCTATGGTAATTGTCTCACCTCCATTACTTTTTTTTCTCTTTGTGAAACTCTTGCTAATGAGACTTCCTTGATGTCATCTATGTCTCATATTTTCTCACATTTTCTTTAACATCTCTTTTTCTTTTTACTCTGTTTATACTGGAGAATTCAGCACTTTGCTCTGAAGCATCAATACTCATCCTTGCAGACCTAAACTTTCTCAAAAAGTCTGGTCAATTTATTGGATGAGGAGACCTTTGATTTTGTCTTGAAATAGTAAACTGACTGTTGGCTCCCTGACAAAATGTATGTGGGATAATAAAGATGGAGTAGATTGCTTCATATATTCTACATACAGGATTTCAATTGCTCTAATTTTCAACTACCTTTCTCCTTTTTGCCCTGTCTACACTTAACCTCTTGAATCTCATCCTCAGACTTTTTGGCATACCATGAGGCAAATCAGCACAGTGCCTACTTTAGCTCCTTTCTGCAAGTTTTCTAAGGCTCAGCTTGTATCTTCATTTCTCGACCAATCAACAAATATACAATGAGTATCTACTATGCTATAAACTGCTCTAGATTTTGAGGAATGAACACAAACAAGCAAGGCTTTAATGAATTTATTTTATCTAAACTGTGTACTCTCTTGTATGATGATGACTACTTCTCCTTTTCCCTTTATTTACCTATTATCTATCTATCTATCTATCTATCTATCTATCTATCTATCATCTATCTGCCTATCGTTCTATCTAATCAATCATCTATATTTAGGAGTATTTAAATAGAATGTTAGGAGACAAAAAAAAAGTCCTTATAGTCTCAGTCTACTACCTTGAACCACAACCTATATCTGACATGTTGATTTTGAATTTCATTTTACTTTTTTGAAGATATGTTAAAAAGTCGTTTCTGCAATGCTCTCAAGTTTGGTATAATCTTACTTAGGGCTGCAGCTTTGTCTAGAAACAGTGTAGTTCAATATTAGTACTATAGGCTTTGTAATAAAAGATGCTTGAGTTAAATTATTGTTCAGCTACTTATTAGCTAAAAATACTGAGTACTTAGTTCTGGAGATTAAATTTCCTTACTTGAAAAACTTAGATTAAATTACTATCAAAAAAGAAATGTGTTAAAGTTCAGTGGTAACGCATGCAAACCATGCTGCAAACCTTGGGTATGGTAGGAGCTTACTAACTGTATTAGGTCTTAGTAGGCATCGATATTTGTGAAAAGAGGTGACAGTTTAAGAAACTGTGGAAGGGAATTTTACTGGTCTATACTATAATCAAAGACGTGATCTTAATCTTGACTTGGTTTTCATGATCTCTGAGTTAATATCTAGACTAAGTGGTTTATAAATGTGTACTGTGGTTAAGTGAAGAAAAGAGAGAGAGACAGAGTGTGTGTGTGTGTGTGTGTGTGTGTTTGTGTGTGTGTGATCTGAAAGAGATATACAGGTGGGGTAATTGAGCTGTGACATGTAATTGTTCAGTCTTCCATGATGTTTTTAAGCAAAGTCAAATTGGTTACTTTGCAACGTATCAGTTAGTTTAATGAAGTCTTAATAAAAGTATTTGACAAAAGTAGAAAATAAAGAAAATACTAAAGCTTTAAAAATGTGTCTTTCCTATTGGAATTTGTAAAAGAACCACAAAACTGAACTTCTGCTCTTCATTAAAATAGATTCTCTGGGTGAAGTAAGAATTTGTAGTGATGCTCTGAGGGAGTAATTTTTATTAGATTTGTGTAGATATTTTATTGTATGGCTAGTTAAGTGAAGCCTCATGTCATTTACTTTGAAATGTCCTGAATTTTGCTGAGATTTTGCAAATATTTAGAGTAAAACATTCAGAGTAATTCACTGTGCTTTGCATTTTGCATTATATGTTGACATTCTTTTAATCAATCATCTTTTGAAATGTGAATTTGTCACATCTTCATTTTATCTGGACCACAACCTTAAATTTTAAATCCATATGACTTGACTATCCTATTGAAAAGAGTTGGAAAATATCTAGCAGCAGTAGATTTATAGCATGTCCTTCCATAATCCCTCAAAACCTCCTTCTTAGAATTTTTTTTTCTCATTGAGATTTGGGTACCTCATCTAAGCTTTTCTGTCTTGGCAATCAAAACATCTAATATGCAACCTAGTTTTCCATTCTTCACCTCTATCTTTAAATTGCCATGCAATGAGAATGCCGCTCCTTTTAGTCAGGAAAGTTGACATTTAGTAAGGCTTTGCTATATTACTTCATAAATACATGCCCTACAGACATTTGAACTGTTGGTCATAGATTTGAGAATTCTTCAATATACGGATTCCACCATCTGTTTATTACATCTTTAATCAAAATGTCCAATGGGAATCTTTTTTGACTAAGGGCATGTTTGTATTTGTTCTCTTTCCCTGTCTTGTCTTTTTTTTTTCCTTCTCTAACAAAATTTCAGAAAAATGAACAAAATGAAACAAAGTCTCATTTTAGATAATTGAGACAATATATATATGGATATTATCAGAGGCCTCATGCCTACGGTAAGCCAAATCCCATGGTAAAGCTGATCTCTGCCTCCAGTTCATCCCTCTGTAGAAATCCATGTATATCATATTGACAGTACTATAATGCTGGTGGTTTCAATGAGGCAACTCCAGTGTCTTGCAAAGATAACAATTATCATTAATACAAATTATGAAGAGTAATTGAGGCTATGCTTGATTTTCAGTTATTTATTAAAAACTGCAATATAACAAACTGCTTTCACATTGAGGATTCAGCATGTTAATTTTCCTGTTTTAAACATATTCAATATATTTCTATCAGTAGTTAGAAAATTTAGCTTCCTTAATGCAAACTAGCTTACTATTTTGGGGAACATTCTCCAGGGATATATGAATACCCAGCATATGTTTTTTACCTTCATATGAGACTCAAGTATTAGCTTCTAATATAAAGAAAACTAAGTGCACTCAGCCATGCAGCAATCTGTTTCTATTAGGACTCAGAAAAGTTAGCTTCTTGCTTCTATTTCTTTCAAGAAATGCCAATGCATTTGTGGACTGCAGCTTAAATTACAGGAGAGAGAGGTTGCATCTGTAAAAACCCAAAATTATCACAGCAAATACAAGTGTTAATGATTTAGTCATTGCTTCATGTGTGCATAGTGCTATACTATGCACCAAACTTTTTTGACAATGATCTGAAAAGTGATTTTTTAAGAAAAGACACCTCTGCTGCTATCAATTCAATTCAAGAAATATTTATTGGTGGCTTGTCTTAGAAACTTGGAATTCACTGATGAACAAAATTTAGATCCTCAATGGAACTTATATTGCAATAGGATGAGACAGATAATAAAACATAAACATCACAAATAAATAAATTATATGATATAAATGGACAAAAGAATGAATCAGAAATAAAGGGATGAGGAGTGAAGGGGGACGCAGTTTTAAACTCTGTGGTTGATATTATCAAGGTCCTCTTTATTGAAATGATGACATTTGAGGAAAGACTTCAAGGAGGTGAGAGCTTGACCATGTTGATATCTGAAGGAAGAGAGTTCTAGCTAGTGGGAGTAGCCCTTAGAAACGCTCCAATATGGGAGCCTACCTGAGGCATTCAAAGAGCAGCAAAGAGGCAAATATAAAAGAGACGAAGGAGCAGAGGGGAGAATTACAGAAATGTGATGAAATAATGGATTGGTGGAGGGGTGCGGCAGATCATCTGAAACATTGCATTGTATTGCTTTCTTTCTCTGAATAAAGGGTAGAGCCTTTCAAGAGTTTTAGCAGAGATATGAAGCTAACCCCCACTGTAGAGATAAGAGACTATGGGGTCACTGTGGAAGCAGCCACCTGGATGAAAGATGGCAAGGACTTCAATAGCATGGGAGCAATGGGGACAGTATCAAACGGCCTAGACTTTGATACATATTTTGAAGACAGAGCCAACAAGATCTCCTATCAAGGAGATACCATCCTATTGTATTGAGACAAGTAGAAAAATCCAAATCTGTTGTAATCTAAGCACTTTAAAATTTTATTAAGGGATATTCCTTGTCTAGTTTACCTGAAGGGTTAAAAAAAAACATGAAACAGAGAGGCAAGGCATTTTTTAATCCCCATTTTACAGATGAAAAATAAAAGAAGGCTTATTGAAAGATAAATGAAACTCATATTGATTGAATGAATCTTGCAAGTACAACTTCATACTACATACTGTGCTTTTAAATTTGTAGCATCATTTAATCTTCATGCAAATAATGACAGTAAGGACCAGCCCCATTTTCTGAAATAATGAAAATGCCACTCAGAATGGTCTGTGATGTACCCAGGTTTGTAAAATTAGAGTAAGTCTTTAAAATAGCTTTTCCCTCAAAGTTCATTTCCTTTTATGATCACTAGTGCTTCTACTCTCTCAAAGAATCCAAGTGAGCCAGAGGACTATCTTTATTAATTTTACCCTCATAACATCCCTATGGGTAATTAATATTGTGAGTAGCTATTTTCTAAAGGAACAGAACAAGATTGTATAGTAGTATCCCCAAAAGAACACACTAGCAACTGGCTAAGATCAACTGCAAATTTACATCTTTTTGACTCTAGAATACATGGTCATCGAAAGGAAGCAGTATGCTCTTGATCAAAATACGATAAAAAATATATATTCCTTCCCAGCATCCCAAGGGAATTTTGCAAATTAAATGAAACAGTGCTCATAAAATTAGTTTGTTAATGACAAATTCATCTATATGCAGTGTGTAATTTTTATCATTATGTATCTGGAAAATGAACCATGTTGGCTACCTAATTTAAATTTCAAAATCCAAAAATCAAGTGTAGGCAAGGCAGTCTCCAAGGGTTGAAGAGTCATTATTTGGGATGTTGCCAAGTGCACTTATCATTTGTAAGTATCTGTCTTCATTGAGCCTGAAGTGGATGGAGAAAATAATCATCTGAGCAGCCAGGTCCCAAAGCAGGCGGCAGTCCAGCAATCTGAAGTTCACTGGAGCTGGTAATTCTACACCTGCCTTCTGGCAGCCCTCAGGCGCTGAAGGAGCTACTCTAGTGCCATGAGCACAACCACAGGCTTGCCCTTCCTCATCTGCCTTTGCCACTTAGAAAAGCCCTTTGGTTGCTTTCCTCTGCTTCCCTTTGGCTGCATTCATCCAGGTGTGATTCAGGAAGTGTGCTTCAAGGACTGGCTAGTGACGGGTTGTTCCGAGGGGAAGAG
The DNA here is from genome assembly GCF_028885655.2 of Pongo abelii. NCBI lineage: Eukaryota > Metazoa > Chordata > Mammalia > Primates > Hominidae > Pongo > Pongo abelii. Next base: position 87,180,111 of record NC_072000.2, on the reverse strand, counting down.
GTCCATGATGTTTCCATCACTGTTCCCTACAGTGGATGTTGATTAGAGTTGCAGTGGAATTCAATTAAGTCCAACACACATTCATGGAGTGCCTGCAATGCTCCTGACACTATTTCAGGTGCTGAAGAGGAAAGCTACGATGAATCAGCTCTAAGCTTGTGGCTGTCACAATCTGGTAAGAAAGACAGGCAAGAAAATGCATGATTGGTTTAAGAAATGAATGGGATAGAGTTCCAATGCAATTTCATTGAATGTGGAGTATAGCCAAAAGGAATGATTAATTCTTAATAAGGGGTCTAAGAAGTTTTTATGTAGAAACTGCTTTCAAGTTTGACATAGAAATATGGGTTTTGCCACTCAGATCAAACGAAGGAAATGAATTTCAGATTACATTGCAAAAATTTGTAAGGGTAAGAATGGTAAATGTTAGGAGAATGGCAAGTAACCTGTTGCTATCAAAGGACAGGATGCAAATGAAGGAATACACTGAAGCAGAGAAGATTGCCAGAGGAGAAGTAAGCCTAGAAAGTTGAATCCTTAAGGTAAAAAGACATTAAATTCCAGTCAGGGAGTATGGGATTATATTTTACATTAATATGTTGATTTGAAAAACTTTAAGCCTGGTAGATCCATGATCAGAAGTGAGCTTTGAGAAGGAATATTAGATCAATGTGCACGAAGGAATGATTATAAGCAGGAAAACAAATTAGCACAAAAGATAATGAGGAAATGAACTAAACAGTAACATAACAAAATAAAGATGTAGAGGCAGAATGAACTTAAAAGGTAAAGGTAAAGTGAAGAGTTTTAGATTGTTTCTAGAAAGTACAGTTGAGGGATAAAGAGCACAAAGCCTGAATAACTGAGTGAATTTCTCTGTCATTAAGCAACAACAATTCCAGGAGGAATCAGAAAAGCTTGGTTATGTTAAAATTTAGAGGCCTGTGAGACATGCTTAGAAAGATATTTAATAGCAGGTATCAGTGATGGTCTAGAATTCCCAAAGGGGATGAGGCCTAAAGACGTAAATTTTGATATATTTGTGAGAAGTTATGGCATGGGATTGCAAATAATAAATAGGGGAATGCCCATATATTTCAAAAAGGAAGCTGAGTAGAGTGTTGTAGGAAATGCTTTCATTTCAGGAGTAAATGGAAGAAGATCTAGTGTTAAAGAATAAAATGAAGACCAGGAATTGAAATAAGAAGGAACACTGAAAGACACAAAAATCAAGAGAAGAGTGTTTTCAGAGGAAGAGAAAAGCAACAACACTGTCTAATATATCCTGGAATTCTAAGAACATAGTAACTATGTACATAAAAAACGGAGACTCTTATCCTTAAAATTTAGCCAGGAAAAACGAAGCTGCATAAGTTGTCTCATGTGGCAAAGAGTTTTAAAATAATTGGAAGTTTTTGCAATCCTTTGAAAAATGGGAAAAGGCTGAGTAATTTTCAAGCAGATGCACAGAGATCCTAAAAGCTACGATAAGCATTTCAGTTGCCTGCAGCATGAGTGTGGGTGATTCTCAGGAGGCTACTCGCCCCAAAACAATAGCAGAATCCCATGTCTCAGAGTCCACAGCTGCCTCAGAAGAGCTATCACTTTTCTTTGTCTTAGCTCGCCAAAACCCATATGATTACCTGTCTTTGGCAAAATTGAGCAAGAATCCTACTGGCAAGGGAGTCTGAAGGTATAGTTTACAGGCATTCAGCACTTGGATTGTGAGGACTCGTTATGAAGGGTGGGGGTGACACTTGGCATTAACCAATACCCAGAAAAGGTTTCAGAAGAAGCCAGTAGATTTGGTTTCTGTAAGTAATTGGTAACTCTTGAGAGCAGATTTTGGAGAGAGTAGATGTGGTAGGAGTGATCCAATCTGCAAGGGAAGGAGAAATGGATGAGAGAAGAGGAAGTGAATACAGTTTGAGAAGATTATTTACTTCAGAAATTTTTTGGTGAATAGAAGAAACAATAAAATTATTTTGAGGAGAAACAGTGTATTAGTCTGTTCTCACACTGCTATAAAGATACTACCCGAGACTGGGTAATTTATAAAGAAAAGAGGTTTCATTGACTCACATTTCCGCATGGCTGAGGAGGCCCCAGAAAACTTACAATCATGGTGGAAAACTCCTCTTCACAGGGCAGCAGGAAAGAGAAAGAGTGCCAGTAGGGGAACTGCTAGACATTTATAAAACCATCAGATCTTGTGATAAATCACTCACTATCACAAGAACAGCATAGGAAAATGCCCCATGATCCAATTGCTTCCCACCAGGACCTTCCCATGACACTTGGGGATTATGGGAACTACAATTCAAGATGAAATTTGGGTGGAGACACAGCCAAACTTTATAAAACAGTTAAAGGAGGTTTTTGTTATTGCTATGTTTTGTTTTGTTTGGACATAGCTAATTTAATCACATTTGCTGTAGACAAAAAAATTACAAATAAACTGAAAAATAGACAGATGGAATGATTTATACTATCACGCAGAAGATGGAAGAATTAACCTTAGCTAAGTGAAAAAGAAAAAATAGTTGTCTTCCCGAGAAAGAAATGGAATTGGTAAAGATGGAGAATGAAAGAGGGAAAATCAATGCAAAGTGAAGGAAAAAAAACACTAAATGGCTGAATGTTTTCAATCCTGTTCACAACCAAAAGATTTTCTGAGAATGAGGAAGCAAAATTGTGCCTAGGAGTTTTAAAAGCCAGAAAAGCTTTGAAATAGGTGCTGTGGTAATTAGCTAAGAATCAACTAGAAAAAAAAAGCATTTGTGTATTTCTTGGTGGCAGTGACAGTAAAAACCTTATTCATTCACTCAACAAATATTTATTGAGCATCTGTTACATGGCAAACATTTTTTCAGTCCTGGGGTTATGGTTGCAATTAAAGAAAAGGGTGTGATCTCTTCCTTCATAGAGCTTACATTCCAATGGGCATATAGGCAACTGTTAAGTATAAAATAAGAATTATTTGATAATTATAAAGATCATCAATATAAATAACGATAGAATAGAGACAACCCAAAATTTGTCACATGACAAGGAAAGGGTTTTCTGAAGAGATGACTTTTGATAAGCCATAATGAGAACAAGTAGAATCCATTCATATGACTATCATAATGGGCAATATCTGCAGGAGGAAACACACCTGTTATGTCCAGATAAAAGAAAGGTACATGTGCTTGGAGTTCATTGGGTAACAGTAAGTAAAGGAAGAATGGTAACTAACATAGCCAGTTGCACCAGATCATGCAGCACACTGTGGGTCATTGGTAAAAGTTGGAATTTTATCCTAGATAAACATGAAAAGTCATTTCAATGTTTAAAGTGGGAAGAGAGATATTCTAATGCAATACTTTAAAAAAAATCATTGCGGGTTTTGGAGGAACATGTGTTCAAACAGATGCGTAGAGCTAAAGTGAAAATAGGGCATTTCCAATAGTTTTATGCACTAAGGAGTCCTGTGAGATCAAGAAAGGACCAATGGCTTTGGAAAAAGCTGAGGCTAGAAGATGAAAATGGCAGACAAACCATTCAGATACAGTAAGATGATCAGGAGACCAAAGGTAGGAAGTGATGGTTATTAGGCTTGTGGAAGGGGGCTTTAGATTATGAGGTTCTGGCAGAAAAGCAGCTATGGGAAATATTAAAAGAAGACAACATAAAACCGTTTATGACCGGTGTCTCCCCAGAGGCATACAGCAAAGATAAAAATAAAGAGGCAGACAGGCAGAGATGTCTGGAGTGTGTTCAGATAAATAGCAAAGAATTACAGGGAATCGAATTATTTAATTTGTCTGATAATACATCAGCATTTTTCAATAGGCTATTAAAAGTAAATTTTTCAGATATACAGAAAGACCAATTATGATAAGGCATACTGAATTTGAATATTTTGAGATATTTTTACCTCCGCTGTGTTTAAAAATAAAGAAAATTATTAAAGTAGTAAAGGTAGTGTTCTACTCCTCTTTGTATTCTTCCCTGATCTTGTTATTTTTCTTCTCTTTTACAGGTAACTTCTAATCCAGGTTTATTTGTTATTATTTTTGTTTTAATCAATCCTGCACATTTTTTGGTAAATAGGTATATATCATTAGCAATATAGTACTTACAAACATATCTATCTTCTAAAAAGTTACATATTAAACTAGTTTTAACTGTTATATAATGCTCTAATTAGTACATTGTACATATGTAATGATATATTGATTCATTTTTCTTTTGAAGGGCATTTATGTGGTTTTAGTTTTATTTAACCAATACAGTCAGTGTTGTGGTGAAAATTCCTGTACACATCTCCTTGTGGATGTGATGAACTTCTTCATGGTAGATACTTAGGGGAAGGATTGTTGAATCAGAGAATATGCACATCTTCATTTTTTGAGCTGTTGCCAAAGAAGTCTATCTAAAGTGATTTTGCCTTTATCATTTTTACTCTTACTTTTCCAGCTACACCTGAGAATTCATATTGCTCCACATATATGTTAACACTTGCTATTTTTAGCCCTTGAAAATATTTATGGAGCTGATAGTTTGAATGTAATGTCCATACTCTTAAAGTCAGAGAACCAGATCATACACTTTCTATCCCTCATAAAATTCACCTACTTTATAGCATTGTAGGAAATTAAAGACTTTAGGTTTTCTGATCACGTATCTAACCACATTTGTTGTTTGTTTTTAATAATTTTCCAGATCTTGGTACTTGCTGAAGAAAGAACTTTAATTTATATGTGTTTGTATGTATACATTCTGTGCTTATACATATATTCTATGTGTTTATAAGTGTGAAGGTATATGTATGTAGGCAATCCTTTTTGGTGTCTACTAAAATCCAATACAATATAATTATTTGTGATGTTGTCTATTCATCCTGAAGTATCTTTGGTGAAATTATTTAGCAAAGTGACACAAAACAAAGAAAGTGTGCATAATTGATTGAAATTATGTGATGCAGGTAGAAGCATAAACTAGTGAAAATAAGTAGAAAAGCAATTTGGCTTATTGCATCAAGACCCTGAACATTTATTAAGTATTAACCCAAAAAGTCCACTTCAAAAAATTAGCCCTATGATTATCAGAGATAACTACAAAGACTTTATCCCTTTGGTATTCATTACAGTTTCACTGCTTCTGAGAACAAGGAAAAAACACATTTAGGAAAATACATTTCTAAAACAAAGCAGGCTTATTTACCAAATTGTGGTATGTTGATAGAATGGCCCATTATGTCATTATTAAAAGTAACTGTTAAAAAAATAACTGTTTGAAGTAGTTTTAATGTGTGAATATGCTTGTAATATAGTGTTAATGTTGAAGCTAACATTAGCTTGATGAATGATGAAAATAACATCATTGTATTCTACTAAAATGTGTAGCTATTTGTGAGAGAGAATATCTGTGCCTAGTAAAAGAACTAATATCAGACGTACATATTCATAGATACATGACTGTCTATAAATACAAAAGTTTTATTTCTTCCTCATATTTTTATACTTTAAAGATTATCTTCAATGAACATGCATTACCTCTAAGATTTAAAAACATGATGTGTTGTTTAGAAAGAAAAGCAAGAGAAAAATTAATATCCTCTTAAAAGTAACCAAATATCCATTAACTTTTGGAGATTTTAGGATTACTCGTTAATACCAATGATTTTGTCTTTGTATACTTCTCCTTTGACTTTTACTAGAATGTATGTATAGAATTTTATCATGATAATGGAATAGGATAAATCCAACTCAAGATAAGTAAGCTGAGGTGTAAATTGCTGAAATGAACTGCCATAGATAGAATTTAGATATGCCATAGAGTGACAGAACCATAATTGAAAACCAGGGTTAGAAAATATCATTTCGCCCACCACTCAACCAATCTGTTGAGCAGAATGCCCATATGACTTTGCCGTAGTGGAAAGTGGAAATGAGGGGGCAGTAATGAATACAATATGGAGACTACTATGACGCTAGACTACATCATTGAACCCATGCCTCCAATATGGCCTGCTAGGCACAGTCTCTTAAGGTAGTAAAGTGTGAATCCTTTCCTGTTTTTAAGTGAAACATGTTCATCACATATTGAGGACTAGCTCCCAAGTTTTATAAACACAAATAAAACATGAAGTTAAATAAAGAGCTTCCACTATTTTGCTTTGTGTATATTTTCACTGAAGGTATCCAGAGATTGACTGCAGATTTCAATTTAATATAGAGTTAGTAATCATTTCCCTTGACAAAGTACATATTCTAAATCTGTATCTATATAGTAGAATGCAGTTTGAGTACTTATTTAAATGAATTAATGATTATAGATCTCTTTTCTGATTTTGTGCGTAGAAGGCCACCCTCCAAAACAAAATTTTTTAAGGTTTCTTCTGAGTTACCCAGAAAATTAATTTTGCTTATATTTTACTTCATATGTATGGGAGTAACCCAAGTGATTCACGATTTTATAAATTGTTGTATTAGATTATCTTTTAAAAGTTGTTCACCAAATCAAGCAAAGGGCAGGATTTCCTCTCCTAGACTGTAATAAGTTCTGTCCTCTGAATTTTAATTTTGTTTGTTTTGTTTTAGCCACAGTAGTTCTCTGTAAGCCCTCCTTTGGCTTCTAAGTTGATTTATTCCTGGACACATTATTAAATTATATAGGGGAAATTATCTGAAGTTACCTTTTAAATATATCTGGACATGGTGTTTGGGGATGCCAATGGAGTCAGATCACAGAAATCCCATGTCTTGGAGACAAGACTCGCAGGACAGACGTGGGCCCTTCCATTTATCTTTATGTTTTATTTGATCACCTATTTATTTCTCCACCTTTAGCCTCCTAGTATATTTCACATTTGATACTGGTATTTGCACAACCAATAACTGCCTTGTGCAATGGTCTTGGTATTGTCATAAAAATAATATATTTTCACAAGGATGGGTCTTTCTTAGAACAATTTATCCACTGAGTTAGACTATCCTGCCGCAGGGCTCAGGCAGCTTTCAACTGTCTGCTAGTCTAAAATTTAATAGGCTCTGCTCACAGCACTTTTCACTGGGCATATTTTGTTCTGCAGCCTTCCTGATATTCTTCTGGAAGAGCCTAGTGAGTTGTAAATATGTCACACTTGTTGTACCTTCTAGGTGTACATACTTTGAAAAGAAGCTAAAGGAATTTCTAGCGTTAATTATTTCATTACTTATTCAAAAGTTTGGAAAGTACATAACAGAATAAAAGAGGGAGAAAAAACAATGAACTAAATACGTGCGCAGAATAAAACAACAAACCACAAGGCTGAAGAAGTAAGTGTTGCTCTGTTGTTTTCCCCGGATGTGCTGTTTATTCTCCATTTGTTTGACACTCTCAATCCATCCTCCACCTTGCTTCTGCCTTGGATTTCTCCCCCTGGGTTCCCTTGTCAGATTTCTAGTTGGGTTTGCCAACTGAAAGGCATCAGGAAACTTTCGGGATGCATAGAGAAGGGGGAAGGTAGGATATGCTTTCCCCTGGATGCTTCCTGACTCAGTGCCAAGTTGATGGCAGTGGCTGTGTCCCGCCAGGATGTAGCTTCTGAAGGCCGCTCCTCCAACATTTGCATGTCTTTTCTCTTGTGCCTTCAGCCCAGGAATGGTAATGGCTTTCTGTTATTGCTAGTCTGAGAATGCCTTGCCTCAGCCCTTCTTGTTGGGCCCCTCAACCCTACCACACTTCTGTCAGTGTTCAAGTGTTAAGGATTTTTGTGCCACCTGCGCTTGAGTAATTTTCCTGAGGTGACCTTGACTGATGCATGTGTTACGTGTTACCTGGCCTGTCTTGAGTGAATGGGAGGCAGACAGCATTTCAAAAGAGTTGTTAGCTTTTACTTGTTGGTGTGCTGGTTTGTTATTTGTTTCATTTCTTCTTGATAAAATACTCTCATCTATTCATATGAAAGGCAGAGTGCTTAGTATCTTGTATTGTAGATGTGCGTGTCTAAGCAAAGAAAGAGTACCATGTACAAGTTTGTGCTTATACAAAAAAAAAAAAGTCTCCCTTTGTATTTACTGGTTTCATGAAATGAACAAGGTTTTAGGGCTTTGCATGTTATTTGTTTACATAGCTCACAGGATAAAGCAGCCTTTGGTAAGGCTCCAGCTTTCAATTTACACGTTCTCCACTTCTTTACACCCACAAAAGAAACTCTTAGCAGGGATGTTGACTGATACTAGCAGCAGCTGAATTGCTGGGATTTTAAAAATTCACCTTATTTAAAAACATTACATCAATAATCTTGAGACAGCTACAGGCTATTCATTGGCTTTTACGACTTGGTTTTGTAGTTTTCTTCTACAAGATAAAACTGCTTTGGTGAACTACTTTGTAAATGGTCATGTTTTATTGAGAAGAAATAACCAACTAGTCACTGGTTTGTTTCCTGTTATTTTGCCATTATGTAGATGTAGGCCAAGCAGAATACGAGAATCTGGAATTTTCCACATCATAGATGTCACTTTAATGCAGACTCATTCTGGAAGTCTTGGAAAAAGCCAAGATAGAAGTTTCCCCCACATAATAGACCCAGAGAGTGGTATTTCATTAAAGTTCCTGGGTTGTGTTAAAAAGAAATTTGCATGCAGAAATCATCTAGAGACTCAATCTTATCTTTCAAATGTTAATGTTGACACATTCAATTAAGTGAGAAACACTTCAGGAAGAGATGATAACCAGAGCTACCGCCTTACACAAAACCAAAGAATATGAATTACCTCATAATCTATGAAGTAAATGGCACCCAGAGTTACACAGTGCACAATCTAAATGGCTGTACATCGATGAAGGTCCTAATGGCAACCAAGATGTCCATGATATTAGAGCAACTCGAAGAGGAACAATAGACAGTACATGATCTATACTTACTTATTAAGTTGCGTTAAATTTAATTAAACCAGCTACCTGTAGTAAAATCTACTCCCAGCTTCAGATTCTCATCTCTCGTTCCGAATTATTCAATCAAATATACTTTCTTTACCCTGTAAATGTACCAGCTCTTTTATGGAAAACATTACCTAGGGCAGAAGTAAGGAAACTTTTTAAAGGGCCAAATAGTATATATTTTAGGCTACTGGGCCATATGGCGTCTGTCACAACTGCTTAAATCTGCTGTTGGAGCATGAAAGCAGCCATAGACAATACATAAACAAGTATGACTGTGTTCCAAAAAGTCTTTACAAAGACAAATATCTGGGCAGAAAACATCTGTATTTGACCATTCGAAGTAAAACACCATTAATATTCAATTTTTTATCTTGTCAACCTGGTTGTTTTATTTTGTGTGTGTGTGTGTGTGTGTGTGTTAGATAGATATATAAGGATGCTCCTTCAAACATACCGAATCTGATTCTCAAAAAATTAGGCAAATAGTCTATAATTTTATATACCCCCTCCCCGCCCCAATCAGCTTAGTTGTCTAGCCTGTTTTGGCAAAAGTCACTGTAATTTAATTTAATTCCACACATTAATTTTTGGCTTAAATTATTTGAATTATCATATACCTAGATTAAACTTTTAGAACAATAACTCTCCTTCTAATTGCTCAGTTCAAAACCTTTATTGCTTTATGACTCTCACATACTAATTATAATTTATCAGCAAATGCAATGAACACATTCTTCAACATGTGGACAGCATCTCATTTCTCCTCGCTCTTTCCACTGCTATCATCAAAATCCAAGCCACTACCTCCGATGTTTGCAATAGCCTCCTGATTGGTCATGTGACTACTACCTTGCCCTTTATATAGTCTTTACTTCATGCAACATCCTAACATTTATTTTTCAATTGTATCTTGTCAATTCAATCGTCAAATTCTTTCATGGTTTCCTATATCCTCAAGTGTAAAAGCCAAATCTTTCATTAAATTCTACAAGGCCCGGCCAGGTATGGTGGCTCATGCCTGTAATCCCAGCACTTTGGGAGGCCGCAGCGGGCAGATCACAAGGTCAGGAGTTCGAGACCAGCCTGGCCAATATGGTGAAACCACATCTCTACCAAAAATACAAAAATTAGCTGGGCATGGTGGCGGGTGCCTGTAGTCCCAGCTACTTGGGAGGCTGAGGCAGGAGAATCGCTTGAACCTGGGAGGTGGAGGTTGCAGTGAGCCAAGATCGTGCCACTGCACTCCAACCTGGGCAACAAAGGGAGACTCCATCTCAAAAAAAAAAAAAAAAAATCTACGAGGCCCAAAATGATTTTCCCTGCTTTTACCCCATTTGCTCTGTGGCATCACACATCACAGATCTCTGAGCTGTTGGATGAATGCACAGGTATATTCCTGCCTTGGAGACTTTTCACCTGTTCCTCTAAGAGCCTCACATGCTGCTTCCCCAGATGTCTACAAGGCTCAACCAGCACTTCTTTCACATGGCTTCTAAAGCATCTCAATGAGGCTTCTCTGGATGATGTATGTCAAAATTCAGCTCCTTAAAAATCTCTCTTTTTTTTACAGCTATATTATTTTCCATAGAACTTATCCCTATTCAACACTTGTAACTTCCCTCGTGTGTGTGTGTGGTGTGTGTGTTTTAATTGCCTGTTTTTGTTTGTTTGTTTTCTTTTGAATGTAAGCTCTGTGAGACAGGCACTTTCTCTGTTGAATGAATGAGGAATGACTGAATGTGACTTTATGCTTTTACTCTGTGCCTGTAATGTTGTGCTGAGATGTCTTGTTTTAATAATGTGCTCCCATTAAACCTTTACTCCTACTGACACATTAGATTGCAAATCTGTCTTGACTGTTTTTCCACTATGGTTTTGTATTTAAAACTGTATCTAAAGGAGAAATAAAATCATCTTCCCAGAAGTGGAAAGGTATTGTATTCATAAGATCTCTTTATTTACTAATAAATTAAAACTTTTGGTTGAATTTATGGATAAAATGATAGCATAGTGAAGTGGTCTTGAGCAGAATTTTAATTTTTTTTTACTTTCAGCCTTTGTTATTCTGGCTTCTCCACTGATTTAGCCTATGGTAGTATAATAAAAATGTAAGTTGAGCTTAAAACTGAGTAGCAACTATTTTGTAAAATCCAGCAATATTTTTTTCAGTTTATATTATTCCTTCACTTTTACTTTGAACTCTCTTTGTATTAACACAAAATTGCGGTAGAAAAAACTGAGGCAAATATCTTAACTAAAAAAATAGTGTGGCCAAATGATACAAATCCTCTCAGTAGAGAATTTAGCCGACTAATTCTCCCCAGCACAAGATGTTGGACTCCTGTTGTTCACCTGCTGTCACTTTTCGTGTGAATAATGGAGAACTACAACTCTGTCTATTGATGTGTTACTTTTATTTTTATAAATTCTTCAAACAGCAAATTAACATTTTTATACTACAAAGACTTCTCATGTAAAAATTAGAGCAGAGAAAATATAATTGTCTTTTCAATTACAATTCTTTTTCATTTATAGTAAAAAAAAAAAGACAGATGTGTGGAGTAACATAAAAAAATGTAATACGGTAGTAAAAAGTATGTTGTGCTGCTCACACACCCCTTGAAGACTAAATGTTTTGTTTTCTTGTAACTGCTGTGTGTCCTATTATCTAACATGTTAATTAGGGGTGGAATAGGACATTTTTTTTGGTACACATATAGGTTTCTCATCATAACCAAAAAAATAAAAAGTAAAAACCCGCTCAAATAGCAAACAAACTGCATTTAATATTTATCAAGCACTGTTGTAAACACAATGAGTATTAAATCATTTAACTCAATTCTCATATCAAGTCGCAAAAATACAATTACTATTTTCACTTAAAGGAAGAAAAACAAGTAACAGAGAGGTTCCATAACTTGCCGAAGAACATGCAGGTAGCGGAAGAGTAGAGACCTGACTCCAAGAAGTGTGGCTACCAAATCTGTGCTATTAGTGATTATACCATGCCGTCCCATCAATATTTAAAATAAAAACTTTAGGCCGGGCACGGTGGCTCACGCCTGTAATCCCACCACTTTGGGAGGCTGAGGCGGGTGGATCACGAGGTCAGGAGATGGAGACCATCCTGGCTAACACGGTGAAACCCCATCTCTACTAAAAATACAAAAAAATTAGCCGGGCGTGGTGGCGGACACCTGTAGTCCCAGCTACTCGGGAGGCTGAGTCAGGAGAATGGCGTTAACCCGGGAGGCGGAGCTTGCAGTGAGCCGAGATGGTCCCACTGCACTCCAGCCTGGGCGACAGCGAGACTCCGTCTCAAAATAAATAAATAAATAAAATAAAATAATAAAAAATAAAAATAAAAACTTCAGACGAAATACATTTAACAGAGTTTATTTCACTGTTGAAAGATACATGAATCAAGCAGTACTCAAAATTAAAAGAGGTTTGGAGAGATTCACTTTAGCAAAGTGAATATCAGACTTTTATAAGCTGAATGTGGAAGCAAAGTAAAAAAAAAAAAAAATACTTGATTGGCTATAGCCAGGCATTTGCCTTATTTGGGCATAATTCAGTGGAAAGTTCCTAGTTAGAGGTTAGTTGGTGGTTTCTCAGTAGTTAAGCTTAAGCTTTATTTTACTTGGGTCTAGTAACCCAAGGCACTAAAGTCATCTCAGCCAAATGGCTTCCAATTATTATTATTATTATTTTTACCAGATGAAACATAGAATTTGGGTTTTATGCTTATAGTTGTGTTTTCTACCTTAGTTTCTATCACTCAGATGAAAGTATAGATATAATATTTGGGTCAAGCTAGTTTAAATTAGTATTCACTGATGTTGTCATTTTGTTGTCTTGGTACAAATAATCTCTGAAATTTACTCTAGAAGCATGGCTCTTAATTTTTTTTTCTTTTTTTTGGAATAAAATATTTCTATATTTCTTTCAATTGTTACTTTTTGCTTATATGTGCTTTGCTTTTCACAAATTTTCTTGCTATATTTGCTTTTTTGAAGAGAATGTAAAAGAATTTATTCAGGTATATTTTATTTTGTGATTTAGATGATAGGTTGTTATGTTCTCTTAATTTTATATTTTATTATAGCCAGCTATATGTATATCCATTTATGTTAATTTATTAATTTTTGTTGCAAGATTTAATTTATTTTGTAAAATTTATTACATTACTATTGCATGGTTATGTCAGCAAAAATAAATAAATGAGTGAAGATAGATTTTATCCCATCTCTTCCTATTAAAATATACTACTACTTGAAGCAAAAGGACAAATCTCCATAAACTAGAGACAGACAATAACTTAAAGAGAGAACAATAAAACTAGTTAATGCTTCAGCATTCTGGGGAGGGATCACTATTGAAGTGATGTCCTAGGAGTTGAAGACTAGAATTTTAAGAATCATAAGAACACAGAAAACAGATCCTTTGGGTGTAGTCTTATAAAGCCAACTAGTTTATAGAACTTCTGATTCAGGAAACGTGAAACACTAAGACTCAGCAGAAAATAAACATAAATCCATGCCAGAGGAGTGCATTCTCAGTGACGATACACAGGACTACTACTTATGAAACAATCCCTGCTGAAGAAGCATTTGTAAACCAGTTCCCAACACTACTGGTGGATGAACTACCAGGTAGCATAGTCAGAATATGAGGAGGAAAAAAGTTTAAACTGGAAAATGAATTAAACATAACAGCAATGTTCATAGAAAGTTTATCAAATAATTTGTTCTGAGTGATTAAATGAGTAATCAGTTGCAAAGAAAATCAGTGAACTGGAAGATAATTGTTAGGAAAATCACAAATGGAGAAAACAAACTAACAAGGGAAATTTAAGTAGTTAACTATAATTCAAGAGTTAATGTAATATACTTTATGATCTCATTTATATAGGCTAACACAGGAACAACTAATCTATGCTGTTAGCAATTTAGATATTGTTCACCTTTGAGGAAGAAGGAGCTACTAACTGGGATGTGTATAAGAGAGCTCTCTGGGGACTAGTACCACTTATTCATTTATCTCGGTGTGTTAAGTAAGTTCATTTTGTGAAAATACATCACTTCCACAGTTATGATTTATTAGTTTTTCAATAAGTCATATCTATAAATAAGTTTATTGAGAGCAAAAGTAGGGGAAAATAAAACAAAGCTTAATAATTAGTTATTATTAAGTGTCTAATACCAAAGAATATACTTGAAAAAAGAAATTTCAACTTCCCTATGGAAGAAAAAGCCATTTCTAGAATGACTTTAAAAAAATGTCATTTCTAGAATGACTTAAAAACATTCAACTATAAGTTATTTAATGACAGAGAAGAGTTGTAAATAAATAAATGATAAAAAGGAAGTACTCATAAATGGTAAAAAGCTGGGCACGGTGGCTCACGCCTGTAATCCCAACACTTTGGGAGGCTGAGGCTGGTGGATCACTTACGGCTAGGAGTTCGAGAGCAGCCTGGCCAACATGGTAAAACCCAGCCTTTACTAAAAATACAAAAATTAGGTGGGCATGGAGAAGCGTGCTTGTAGTCCAGGCTACTTGAGAGGCTGAGGCAGGAGAACTGCTTGAACCCGGGAAGTGGAGGTTGCAGTGAGCCAACATTATGCCACTGCACTCCAGCCTGGGTGACAGAGTAAGACTCTGTCTCAAAATAAATAAATAAATAAATAAGTAATACTAATAAAAATAAATGGCAAAAAAATACTAATTATATTAGTCCATTTTCACACTGCTGTAAAGAACCGCCTTAGAATGCATAATTTATAAAAGAAAGAGATTTAATTGACTCACAGTTCAGCATAGCTGGGGAGGCCTCAGGAAACTTACAATCATGGGAGAAGGCAAAGGGGAAGCAAGGCATCTTCTCACAAGACAGCAGGAAGGAGAAGTGCTGAGTCAAGGGGTAAGAGCCCCTTACAAAACCATCGGATCTCATAAGAACTCACTATGATGAGAACAGCATGAGGAAAACTGCCCCCATGATTCAATTACCTCCCTTGACATGGCTCCTTTGACATGTGGGGATTGTGGGGATTATGGGGAATCCAATTCAAGAGGAGATTTCGGTTCAGACACAAATCCTAACCATATCACTAATCAAAAGACAGTAATTACTAAGAAAAATGTACTATTGGAGATACGAAATCATGCTTATGTAGTGTTAATGGGAAAAATTTACCAGAAATACACAAAAATTCTGAGTCTCAATGCACTTTAGTACATAGCAAAAATTATATAGAGGATGCTGGGCGTGGTGGCTCACACTTTAATCCCAGCACTTTGGGAGGCTGAGGCGGGCAGATCACGAGGTCAAGAGATCGAGACCATCCTAGTCTCTACTCCCTGGTCTCTACATCCCTGTCACTACTAAAAATACAAAAATCAGCTGGGCGTGGTGGCGAACATCTGTAGTCCCAGCCACTCAGAAGGCTGAGGCAGGAGAATCGCTTGAGCCTGGGAGGCAGAGGTTGCAGTGAGCAGAGATTACACCACTGCATGCCAGCCTGGGTGACAGAGTGAGACTTCATCTCAAAAAAAATAATAATAATTATAGAGAGGAGAAATAAGCACATCAAATAAACATATTGAAAATCTGTTATACTCCTCAATCTGAAATGATAGAATAAAAACAGCCAAAATCTTTGCAAGTAAAAATATTTCAATTGTAATATGTTTGATCTAATAAATAAAGAACTTTGCAAACAACCATGAAGAAAAATACATTATTTCATGCATATTTTGGCTGATATCTCAAAAGAATACAGAACAAATATCAAAAAGAAAGAACAAAAGAAAGAGAGAGAGAAAGAAAGAAAGAAAGAGAAAGAAAGAAAGGAAAGAAAAAAGAAAGAAAAGAAAAAAGAAAGAGGAAGGAAGGGAGGGAGGGAGGCAAAGAAGAAAGAAAGAAAGAAAGAGAGAGAGAAAGAAAGAAAGAAAGAAAGAAAGAAAGAAAGAAAGAAAGAAAGAAAGAAAGAAAGAAAGAAAGAAAGGAGAAAAAGGAAGGAGGAAGGAAGGAAGGAAAAGAAAGAAAAAGAAAGAAAGAAAGAAAAAAGAAGGAAGGAAGGAAGGAGATAGGAAGGAAGGAAGGAGAGAGGAAGGAAGAAAGGAAGAAAAAGAAAGAAAGGAAGAAAGAAAGAGAAAGAAAGATCATATATTTTGGCAAGAGTGAACTACACTTCAAAGATAACTTTTCAAAAAAAATACACTGTTGGAAACTAAAAATCCCAGTTCTAAATAATTCCATGTTTAAAAATATACATACTAAAAATTACATGGCACTAAAGATTAATCCACCAAAAAAGCCCACAAAAAACAAAACACACCACACACACACACACACACACACCAGATTCATCCAAACTAGTGGCAGGTAATTCTACTTCTAATCATGAAAAGTAAATAGAAGGGCACTGTCTTTCCTATCGTAAATAACTAGAAAAGTGGGCAAAGTATATAAAACAACTCTTTTCAGACATGGAGGATATAGGCAGAACAGGACCATAATACTAAAGAGAATGAAAACAAAGTGAGCTTTCCAATTGCTCTGGCTTTCTGCCTGGAGGTAAATTCAGCACCAATGCTCAGAAATGAGGAAGACAGAGAATGATGGGATCGCTGATGGAAGGTGGCATAGATCAGATTTCAGAAAGGTTGAGGCAGGCCAGTTTCGGTGGCTCACGCCTGTAATCCCAGCACTTTGGGAGGCCAGGCGGGCGGATCACTTGAGGCCAGGAGTTTGAGACCAGCCTGGCCAACATGGCGAAACTCGTCTCCACCGAAAATACAAAAATTAGCCGGGGTGGTCGTGCGCACCTGGGGTCCCAGATACTCGGTAGGCCGAGGCAAGAGAATCGCTTGAATCCGGGAGGCAGAGGTTGCAGTGACCAGAGATTGGGCCACTGCACTCCACTGCACTCCAGCCTGGGTGATGGAGGGAGACTCTGTCTACAAAAAAAAAAAAAAAGCTGATGCAGCTGCAGGGCAGAGATCGAACTCCTGAAATCTGTATTGTATCCTCTTGAATCTTGGACTTCACACTAATTTTAGCATATAAAGTTGAAGCCCTATGAGGCTAGGCAAGTAAATGCAGTGAGCAAGTGAATAATTTCCAAACCTCGCACAGGACTGAGTCACATCCAAATTCAAAGCAGCCAAGTAGTAGAAATTGTATTCAACATTAATGGCAATCAGTAGAAACTGCAGAAAGACTCACACCTGTGGAGTGGGACTACGCTAGCTCTAGAATAAAAGGTACTTTAATCTTGTCTTAAAAGATGCTTAAAACTAAGCCTTGAAAAGATCAAGCCTGCCATAATAAGCATCAACATTCTTCAAAAGAATATAATCAATTCCATACACTCAAACATGTGCCATTCACTGTGTCAGAAATCTGATACGAAATCACCAGACATGACACTACAGCAAATGTACCCAAAAGCAGTAGAAAATTTAGCTAACAGAAACACACTTGGAAATAATAAAGACGATGGACTGAGCAGAAAAGGACTTTAAAAGATCTAAAGAAACCATATTAAGGATGAAACTGAAAGATATAATAAATTAGGCACAAGTTTGGAAGATTTATCAATACAAAGGGAGAAAAATGCATGTAGATGCAGACCAATAAAGGTTACTTTAAAATTATAACCATAACTTTGTAATAGTACATGTTAAAACATAATTAAAATGGAAATTTATCTAGAAAAATATTACTTATAAAAATTAACACAAGAAGAAATATGGATAGAAAACCTAAACAAACCAATAACAATGAAATAAATTGAATAATCAACAAATCTTGCCTACCCCCAGCACCTCTAAAAAAATAAAACTAACTCCCAATTGTTTTCTCATACAAATTAAAACACACACACACACACACACACACACACACACACACGAAACAGAAAACTCTTACTTTACTCAAATGATGTTAACACATAGTGAAAAAAGGTCCTCAATTCATTATACAAGGTCATAGAACAAAATACAAAACAAAAAGAAATAAAATTACAGGCCCATTTTACTTCTTTAACTCTTGTTAAATTCCTGTAGGATCCTGGGTGAGAAACTTGAAGTCTGTTAATCAAGTATCTGCTTCTTCATCTATATAAGTGCTAATAAGACCCACTGAGGAAAGACGAATGGTAATCTGAAGGCTCACTTCCTCCTTTGGTTAGCAGACATCACTGGGACTGAGTTAGGTTAGTGAAAGAACCAGCCCTGAGCTTCAATACCTCCTTTTCTAATAAGGCCACATCCTTGATTAAAGAGCTTTCACTTTTCAGACTCACAGTGAGGTTTCTTTCCTGCACCCCTAAAAGTGAGGGCTGTGGTCTCTCTTTCCTGGAACCCCAGCCATGGCACCTGTAGATCAGCTTTATGTATCCTAAGCACATCGCTCTGTGGTATACTAACAATTCATATACCATGTACATTCTGCTACCTCTCTGCTTATATTTTTGTTTTCTCCTCAAGAAATACTATTTTCTATTTGAGTGTTTGACAATGATAAGATGTGACTCTATTGCCCCTTGCATAATAGCTATGCGTAATATGTTCATCATAAATCATAAGGAAGATATTAATTGAATCTATTATTAAACTGTATTAGCTATTATTATTAGTTATATTTTATTATGATAGTCTCCTACTGTCTGCATTTTGCCAGTTCAAAAAAATAATTTTCTTTTGAATAAATAATTCCCCATTTGTCTTTTACATCCTTCCATTTTACCTTTTTTTCTATTGACTCTTATGTGGTGTATGAAATTATTTTAATTTTAGATGCAAAATTACAGAATGCTTTATGCTGATATGTAACTTAGAACAGAATTGCACACATAAAGCTGAATATTACCCAACTTGAGGAAGGAGAAATTTCCCTATGTTATTACTTTGTCCTTCACTGACAATGCAGGGCCTGAGATATATGTTTGCACTCTGTTTTTCTGTCTGCCTTAGATTGCTAAAATGAGTTGAGCTGTCAGTGCTGAGTATGTACCAAAAAGACTATGAATATGTAGAATGCAGCAAGATAAGATGAACCTGAGTATATAATGTTGACTCCAAGGACGTTATATTCCTGGGTTACACCATATTACAAGTATTATTTAGCAACATTCATTTTTCAAAGATTTTTTCACTCATTTTCGTGAAAACTTGCTAGCACATGCATATAAAGGATGTTGATCTTGCTTGTTTCTGACTTCAATAAAAATTATAAAGTAAGGTGAAGGGAATAGACGTGTATGGAGCACCTATTATTTATACTCCGCATCTTTTTGCATTGCCCTAACTTTGATTTTAGAGCTTTGACCTCCAAATACTTCCGGTCTTTCAGTTTTCAGCTGATGCTCCAACGTTCCCCTCCATAGGAGTAGCTCATTTCAATGGCGTTGTCATTTCACTAAAGCCACCAAACCAAAATTTCCTCGTGTTTCATTCTTTCAGAAGCTTAAGTGGTAAAGGACCACTAATGATACCTTTTGAGAGCTTAGAAATTTACAGAGAATTTTTATAGATAGTATTTTAATTAATTCCATTGTGTTAAGGTGGTGAACTCACTATAAGGTATTAAGATTGCTGGTGAGAGCAACTACTTTACATTTATTTATTTTTTTTGTTTTTGTTTTTGTTTTGTTTTTATTTATTTTTTTTTTTTTTGAGACAGAGTCTCGCTCTGTTGCCCAGGCTGGAGTGCAGTGGTGCAATCTTGGCTCACTGCAAGCTCCGCCTCCTGGGTTCACGCCATTCTCCAGCCTCAGCCTTCCGAGTAGCTGGGACTACAGGCGCCCGCCACCAGGCCGGCAAATTTTTTGTATTTTTAGTAGAGACGGGGTATTTTACATTTTTATCTGGAGCTTTTAAAAAGAACAGAGCCACTACATGTTGAAAGAAACACTTAGGGGAAAGGATGCATGGTGTGTGTTGGTGAGCTACTTTGGTAAGGGCATCTTCCATCTGAATTTCGTATTTTCAGGAAAGGGGAATGAGAGGATTCCCCACTTCTTTATTAAAAAGAAAAGCTAATTCTTCCTGAGAACTAGTATTTCATTTTCATTTTATTTCATTTTTTAATTTTTATATTTTTGTGTGTATGCATACAGGGTCTCACTATGTTGCCCAGGCTGGTGGCCTCAAGAAAACCTGCCTTGGCCACTCAAATTGCTGGAATTACAAATATAAGCCACTGGACTGAGCCTAGAACTAGTGTTTCTTGGACCTTAAGAGTCATACCATACATGATGACCCTATGTGATTGATAAGCTTTAAAAATATACGAAGAATATAGCCTGCACTGATTCTACTTATTCTGCTTAAAGTCTTGTATGGTATTAAGACTTCTGATTCCATGACTGAATGCTGAGAATGCCCCACAGGAATGGGAAAAATATAGTCAGATATTTTACTTCGGCTTTCCAAGTTATCTATAAAAATCCATGCACCTGACAGTATATCTTACTGGCTCCAACTAATCATTGCCTCTTGGCTTATAATTCTGAGAAATGTTAGCCCTTGTCATCTGTGTAATTCTAAGTTGAACTACTTGTAAGACTCCAAGTACAAACCTCAAGAAGCAGTTATTAAATCATTTCCCTCAATACCAACACTCTTTGTAGAGTCTTCTACCCTTCAGAGAACATTTTCCAATTTGGTTATAAACCAAATAATGAGCTGCCTGCCTCTAATGAGCTGATAGAAGTGTAAAATCTGGGGAAAAAAGAAAGACTTAATAACACCTATCTCCTTAATTTACTTCAAATATTCCATTTATAGTAGCTCTAAGTTTGCAAATTAGTTTCCTTTTCCCATTAAATTCAAACATGTTTCTAACACTACTTACACAAGTATCAATAATAACAGGGTTATTAACAAGATAGGAACAACCTAGCAGTAGCACCAGGTCATTTTTTTCTGAGCATTAACATGGTCCTTTCCTCCAAGGCTACTTGTCTAGGAGAACAAATATCAGTCTATTTCAATACTTGAATATTTGTTCGTGCCCCACCCCAACCACCTTGCACAGATTGTGAAGATCTTAAGTTTCCAGGCAGTGTCCTAATCACATTTGTTTCCTAAACACCTAACGCAATAATAGAAGTCCGTTAAAGTAATAAACAGATAGTTGAATATGGACTCTAGCTTTTTTGAAATAGACTCTTTTTATGGTAGCTAAATCATTTGTTGACAATAATGACAATATTGTGCATATTCCATTGCATGAATAGAGTCTTAAAACCAAACTGAATGTAAATTCCAAAAAAAGATATACGTGTATGTTGGCTTGAGGATTTAATTCATACACCTGGAATGGTGCATAGTAATCACATAAGAGGACTTAAAATATAGAAATCAACACATTAATAAATGGTTAAATTCATATGTAAATTTCCCAAAACTTAAATAGTTTGTCAGTTGGATGTTTCCACATATTGTTATGAAGACAGGATGATACACACACACACACACACGTACAACTGTGTATATACACAAATACATATGTATTGTTCTTATACACACATACATATGAGAACTTGTCTGTTATATAACAGGTAAGAAATACTGGTGTCTTAAAAATAGAGTGATTCATTTTTGAGAAACAAATAGTTTTCACTGCATGAAAAAAATTGATTAGAATACATAAAATCCGTTGAAATTGCCACAAATATTTAAAAGAGCGGTATTAAAATGTGTTTTATGTTTCACTTAAGGATAATATTAAAGGTTAGCAATCACGTGCTTTTATTTTGCCATAGTGACTTTAACTTTTCAAACTGCCTTGTATCAAGTATTTTATTAGATATTCAAAACTACACTAGAAACCACAAAGACAGATACAACTTTACATGGTCTACTGATGAAAAATACTGAGTAAAAGAAGCTTCTGCCACTTGGTTTAACTATAGGTACAACTAGTGACGGAAACCTCCAACCACGACCCAGATACTATGATTCCTTTATCTCCTTTTCTATCAAATAATTATGCTTGTTGCAAAGTACTAAAGGCAACAATATTTTGAAAACTGAGATTTCATAAATTAGCAAGGCAAGAGGAAGAAAACATTTATTTAGTGTAGGAGAATTTTATATTATTTGTTTGTTTTTTACTGCTTTTAATATAGAGACCCAAACCGAAGGCATTTGAAAAATTCTAAATTATTCATTCATTTATTAACAAGTATGATTGAAGGCCTAATCTGTCCTAAGCAGCATGTAAGCCTTAAGGAATATAATGAACCAGATATCTTAGGGATAACAAGAGATACCAAGACCCTCCTCTCATGGAACTTACATTCCAAAGTGGTGGCGACAAAAGTAAACAAGAAAAAAATGAGCTAATTCGAGAAAATTGTAAGAGCTATGAAAGAAATAAAACAGAAAATAAACTATGTACGTGACAGCTGTGTGTGTGTCAATTTAAAATAGAGTCACCATAAGAGCTTATCTGAGGACGTAACATTTGAAACCTAATGCAAATCTGTATTTAAGCAGTCTCATTTAAAGAATATTTAATTATATTGTTTCAATTAAATTTAGTGGAAAACCGCTAAAATAGATTAAAGATACACAAATAAGCAAGTCATTTGACATAAATGGTTAATGGTAAATGTAAATTACTTTTGCTAACTTAAAAATCTTGGCATTATTAAATACAGAGCTATTCAATTTATTTAACAAATCATGGAGTATTTCGTTTTAAATAACATTTTTCATTAATTTCTTGTACCTACTTTGCCATTCTTAGAGATTTGTTGATTTCACTGACTTGTCAATAAGAAGCTGGCACTAAGAAATGAGAAATTTATTAGTTGAATGACTCCTGTAAAATGGCCTTCAGTGCTAGTAGCCAGATGTATTCGTAGGTTTATTACTTTGTTAGATTTAGGCTAATTTGAACAATATAAATAGTAGAAATATTATTTTCTTTACATGGTATTCTGATTATCTGTTTAATACCAAACTACCTTGATACTTACTGGATTAACTCAACAATTTATTTTTATCTCTCACAAATCTGTGACTTGACTAGGTTCAGATGGGTAGTTTTTACTTGGGGACCTCTCGTGTGATTATAGTCAGATGCTTGGCTAAACTGGGTGTCCAAGATGGCTCAGTCCTATGGCTGCCCACAGATAATGGCTGTTAGCCAAAACCTCAGCCAGGACCTCAGCTAGGGATGTCTACCAGGGCACCTATATCTGGTGCTCTCTGTGACTTGGGCTACTCAGAGAAGGGAGGCTGGTTTCCAAGAGAGATTATCCCAAGAAGAACAATTGAAAAGGACTCCAGTTGGAAACCTCAAGACTTCTTCTGACTCATGCTTGGAAATCCCTAAATGTCACAATACTCTATTTTATTGGTTCAGAATTCAAGGGGCAACAAAAATTCAAACAGAAAAAAGCATAGCAGGGCAGGAATTCTGGGAAGAATGGTTCATTGGGCAGCCATCTTTGGAAACCAGCTACTATGTATAGTCTTCTACTCATGCATTAGAGATGCTAGAAGCTTCTGTGAGAAATTTATAGAGAAACTACTGGGAGAGGTACAGTGAGTTTATGCCTGTTGGCTTGTCCATGGTATAGTTGTTGGAGGGAGGTAATGCTGAAATGCTGACATAGGGGTCTGGTGTTAACAAGATGAAAGATTAGAGAGTATAAAGCAAGAAGGGTTGAGAGTGAGCAGCCCTCTTGGTCTATTACATTCCTATTGAACTATTCGAAAAAAAAATGATGACATGTATAAAGAAGAGTCAGAATAAAAAGAATATTCTACATGAATATGTTCAAGCGGAGGGAAGTAACTTTTGGAAGTAAATTCTAGATTATTAGTAAGATTAAGGACAATTATTAAATATTATGATTTGTGGATTCAAAGATGTCAATGACCATCAGTTTAGAATTTGATTTGAAAATGTAGGTAAAATTGGCACAGAATGAGTGTACAAATGACAATCACCCTGTTTTTAATTTTTCCAACACTTTAGTTTGATTATCAAATTATTATGTAATTTGCCTTAAAGACTAAATTATGTTGTAATTTAAGATATAGACAACCATAATCATATTTGCAAGTGGATTTATGTAACTAAACTTACATATAATCCTCAATTTATTGTTTGTATTTTACATAAAGGATTTTCTTTCCTTCTTAATTACTGTCATCTAAATTTTCTCTCAATTTTCACAAAGATAATCAAATATCTTCATATCTAGAATTCCTCAATTCTAACATTAAAAAAGTGCTATTTTAAAACAATAAAATAATTTGAAAAGCAAAAAAAGAAAACTCTTCAGAAGATATAATTTAAGCACTGCTTATAAATACTTTAGGGATTTTGGGCATTATTTTGCATTGGAATTCTGGTTTTAGCTTTGTTTAATAATGTATTTATTTGATTTCTTCTAAAAGCAATATTAGCAAATATTGCTCTCATTTGAAATAAGTCTGCTTAAATTATGATACCTCTGAAATCTTTAGTAATTCCTGTCTTCTCTCTGCATTCTTAACAAAGTCACTTTTGTGGAAAATTATGATGATTATCTTCCATTGCACCTGTGTTGACGTGTTTCTGAGAGATGATTTTACCAGGACTGTATGCCAGTGTAGGGAATGAGTTCTAAGTGGAATTTCTGTTTAAATGTTACAGTACCCATCTGGAAATTCAGGTGGCTCATAACACATATGAAATTGAATCTGTTAATTTAAATTAACTTTACAGAAAATGTTCTCCCGTCACCTAGGCTCCAATTTCCAAAGAATTATTTCTGAACCAGAAGATGGCAATTTGAGTTACTTTGTATCTTTATCCACTGAAATTGAATCTGAATTAACTTGCAGATAACAGCTCACTATTGCTAACCTGATGATTTCAAAGTTGAACATGAACCGTACAGTGGAGAATTATTTCTTAAATTGCCCTAAAATAAACTAGACAGCAGGAACACATTTGGGCTAAATTTACTCTCATTACCTTAAAATAAGAAAGAAAAATCGAGGCTCATGTTACATGCTGTTATTGACTTGTTCAAGCTAGTGTTTTCTTTTATGTACCATCAACCACACTTGCCAAAAGGATTAGTAGGGGAATGCAGACTGTTCTGTTTTCCTGCATCTTGGACTGAGTTCAGAAGGAGAGGACAGAGGGAGAATTCACAGGGAAGCATACTTGTCTAAGAACTCACAGGAAAAAAACAATAAGGATAGTCTTCCTTCCCAGACCTCCTCAGTCAGTAAATATTGATTAAATGAAGCAGAGTATTGAGCATTATGTTAGGGCCAAGAAATGAGCTAGTACCAGGAAAATGGAGAACTATGGTGATAAGAACAGTAGGACAAGAATGGACTTGAGTTGTGTAAACATACAGGAATCAAAAGAATGACACACCCTTGATAAAGACAAGCAAGAAATCTAGGTAACTAAAGGAGAAGCAAATAATTAAAATTTAAGATAACTAGAAATCAGAAAGTCAGAGAAACAGATAAACAAATCCTGGAAAAAAAACCATGACCCAAAACAGGGAAATATGCAGAACAAGTACACCACAATAAAAGAGGAGACACCTGTATGTCCACTGTATGCCATAAATCATCTTAATGTTTTCAGAACATAGTAGGTATGTATTAACTATCTATTGTTTAGAATTAAATCCTGATTAATTTTAAGAGTGTCCTTGTTACTGAGGGGTTGAGGATCAAATACAGTTTCTGGCTTCTCTTAAGACCTGTGAAGAGTGAAAGAAAGATTTTGACAAATCTATTACATTCAGATGCACCTATAAAATGTACTAGGAAAGAGTCTAGATTAGGAGAGATATGCTTCGGTTCCTAGATACATATGACTTTAGGATTTCTGTGTCTGGCTTCCTCAAAAATAGTCATGGTGTGCATACACATTTGAATATTTATCCGTGCATCTACCCACTCTTGCCAGGCAGTGCAATTCACCAAGACATACAGATGCTACTCCTACCTCTAATGTGGGCTGGATCTTGTCTTTGAATACACTTGTCCTTTCTCTCTCAGTAGTAATTGAGAGAGGAAAAGAATATCTCCAAAGTTTTGCACAAATGTTGGAGGGCTTTCCTGAAACAGCACTGGGGACATACTCAGTACTTCAGTTCTATGCCTAAGTAAATAAATAAATAAATAAATAGATAAATAAATAAAGCATCCTTTTTCTCAATATGTTAGCAAGAGAAGTAGATGTTATTGAGAATGTCATAGATGTATAGGCAAGAGAAGTCATACCACACTTCACAGAATATACTTAAAATAAATCCTCATTTAGACATCACTGCTGTTCATTCAAAGGCCTGCTCTGGCTGCCAGCCATCTCGCCTGTTCTGCCTTTGTCTCTACAAAACTTCTAATTGTTTCTAATGTTCCCAGCAGTTCTGCTCCACCCCTTGTATACTCCATTGTGTAAAGACATCCAAGAAGATAGCTGTCCCCCCACTTTAATTTATAAACTAGCTCACTATCTTGCATTATTAAAAAAATTTCTTAGGAAACTTACCTCTCATCTAAATTAGCTAATAAACTTTGGTAATTACCAAAGAAAACACTTCTCTTTCTATAGGGGATTTTGTTGCTTAGAAAATAGACTTTTCTTATTTACAGAAATATATATAAGCATTTAATATTTAAATAATTTCTATTTACAATTTGATGAAATAATACAGAGTTTGTATGTATCATTTCCCTAGGCTTTTCAACTATTAACATCTTACATCAGCAAAGTACAATGACCAAAATCAATAAATAAAAAGCTGATAGAAGACTGGTTACTAAATTTTGTACTTTACAAAATTATACTGAATTTTATAATGGAGGCCCATAGCAGGAGTTCTCAAATGCTGCATGATACAGGCTGGAAGTTGAAAACTCTGCAGGCAGAGTGGTCTGGATCTCTCTTGGAATTGGCTTTACTTATCTCTTCTTCTAATTTAGAGATGAGTCCTGAGTGTTATTCACTGACTTTGTACAACGGTTTACCGTTTTTATTTTATTAGAAGTGTGAACAGGCTTCTTGTTACTTTAATCCAGTTCTTTGTACATAATATTTAAAAAATTTCTCAAATTATGTGTTGTGTATCCTTGCCCACTTTTTAAATGACAAAACTATTTCCCATTTTTATTTTTTTGACAAATCAGCTAATTTCTGGGAAGTGACTTTACAAGTTTGGACATTTCAAGAAGCCCTCCCATTAGTATTTTGTTGGTGATCCCTGCTATTCCTCGTATCCATTCCAAGACCCAGGTGTACTGCACCCAACTCCATATTCTACACAAGATGTGCAATATTCCTCTCAAAGGTGACTTATCCACATAATTAAAATATTTTACAGCACTCATTCCTGAAGGAAGGGTAGCAGATTGTGAGCCTGGAAGGTGAGAGGGAAGGGGTTGAACTGAGGATGGACATAGGAGAAAATCCCACACTTACAACACCTAGGAGTCACGTCAGTGTACCATTTACACCGAGTGTCAATAAACTGTGAAACTAGAATAAACCTAATTTCCTCCTAAATACCTCAATACAATATGAAAAAAAGAGATCAGAAAAAAAAAATCTGTGGACGTAAGAGTGACTATCAGAATCTCCAAAGAAAGGCAAAGGAACCTGTGGTGGGTACCTTCTTCCAATATAAGAATGTGATTTTCTTTAATCATGGCAATTAAAGGTTACTCTTAACAATGGAAGTATCCTAATCTCATTTATCATATATACAAGAGGATGAAGATCTCAGTATTTTAAATCTGCTAGAAAGAATCAAAGAGCAAACAGAATTTCAATGGTGCATAAACAGAAACTGAATAATTAAATAGCTGTTTAAATGTTTCACACCCAAAATAAGTTGTTTTTATATGCCTATGTTTTACTCTTTTGTAAAGACCACATATAGATGAACAGATAAACAAACTCATTAAAAACCTTCTATTTTTATAGCAATACCTCTTCTTCCTTGTCTGATTTTTGTTGGAAAATTCCTTTTACAATTTAAGTTCTAACACTGACAACTTATGAAATCAGCTTATTGTCCTAAGCAACAAAATCAACAAATAAAGCTTAGTATTGTTTTTGTAATGAAGAGGTTGTTACTGCTTGTCAATTAAATAATCACTGTGCCTCTTTTTACACACTGATATAGAAGCTTTTTTGTCTTGGCCTATTAATAGCGAGAACCTGAGAAAATGTAATACTCTGAATGATATGCAAATATTTTCAATGTTTTCTAAATTACCCACTGCACCCTTTGATTAAAGGTGAATAGAATCTGGTAATTATTTTTATTGATATGTACATTCACATTGCAAGTATTATTTTCAAAGGTTAATTATTTACATAACCTCTCTAAGTTATAGCTACTGCTGACTTGAAATTTATCTCAGCATAACTTAAATTTAATAAAACTAAATTGTTTTTCCTTTGCATTTGAAAGTTATGTGGATAATTAGAAAGAAAGCAACTGGAAATTTATTCAATTTTTCATGAATATATGATATGTAGTCTTAAAATATTTAATTGTATTTAAGAATTTCACTCTGTTTTGTAAATAATAAAATTTTAGACAACCTTGAAAAGAAATAACTCATTCAAAGCATGCAATACATGCAATTTGTATTACTATGTGTAAGAGTCTACCTATAAGAAACCCTAAGATACTCTTTGATTTTAAAATTATAATTTAGTTATTGTTTTTGTCAATTTGTGTTATTATAACAGAATATCTGAGACCAGGTAATTTATAAAGGACAAAGATGTTTTTCTAACATTTCTGGAGGCTGATAAGTTCAAGGTTAAGATGCTGGCATCTGGTGAGATCCTTCTTGTTGTGTCACCCCATGGTGGAAGGCAGATGATCAAGACGGCACAAGCAAGAGAGACGCAAGAGGAGGCCAAACTCACTTTTATAACAAGCCCAATCTTGAGAAACTAACTTACTAGTGATATAGCAACATTAATCTACCCATGTCCTAATCACTTTTTATTAGGTGCCCTGTACCAACATGTTGCATTGGGGATTAAGTTTTCAACACATGAACTTTGGGGAACACATTCAAACCGTAGGATTGTACCCCCAGCCACCAAAATTCATGTCTTCTCAGAGTGCAAAATACATTCATTCCATCTCAGTAGCTCCAAAAGTCTTAAATCTTTCCTGCATTAAATCAAAAGTCCAATGTACAAAGTCTCATCTAAATCAGGATATGTGTGAGAGTTAATATACAATTCTCTTCACCTGTAAGCTTGTTAAATCTAAACAACTTATCTACTTTCAAAATACAACTGCAAGACAGGCATAGGACAGACATTCAAGTTCCAATGGGAAGAAATACACAAAAAGAAAGGGATAACTGGCGCCAAGTAAATCCAAAACCAAACAGGGCAAAAAACATGAAATTTTAAAGCTGAAGAATAATCCCCTTTGACTCCTTGGAGGGAGGGTCTTTAAGGTTTCAGGGAGCCCCACCCCTTTGTTTTGCTGGGCTAAGCCTGCACAGCTCTTGTGCGTTGGGGTCTTATTCCTGCAGCTCTCCCAGAAGGTATTGCGTGCTAGTAGCTCTACAGTTCTAGGGTCTCAGTGGTAACCTCACTCTCACAGCTCCACTAGGAGTTTCCTGAGTGTGAATTCTCTGCAGTGGCTTTGCCTCTGTGGTATGTTCTTGCCTGGGTCCCCAAGCCATCCTCAACATCCTTTGAAATCTAGGTAGAGACCACCATGGCCTCACAGCCCACACACTCTGCATGCCTACAGAGTCAGCACAATGTGGATGTCACCAGGACTTATCAGAGCAATGGGTCCAGTTACACTTGGGCTACTTGAGCCGTGGGTGGGGTGGATGAGGAACACTATCTCAGGATGCAGGGATTAAAGTCCCAAGGCAGCTCTGGGTGGCAAATATGAAGTTTCCTCTGGCACCTCTCTAGAAACCATGCCCTCGGAGTCCTAGCTGGCCTCAAAAAGATCTGAAATACTTTAAAGATTATTATTTCATTGCCTTGATGAATTAAACCTGGCTGCCTTCTATGTATTTTAATCCCTTTAGCAAATGGTTGCTGGCCACACCCTTAGTATTTTCTCCTGAACACCCGTTTTTATTCTTTATGTGGCCAGGCTGAGAGTTTTCCAAATCTTTTTGTTCTGCTTCCCTTTTAATTATAAATTCCACCTATAAATTGATGTATCTTTTCTTACGTTATTGAACGTGGTCAAAAGAAGCCATGAGGTACTTTGAATGCTTTGCTACCTAGGTATTTCTTCTGTCTGATACTCTAGTTCATCACTGTTAAGTTCTGTCTTCCAGAAAGACCTAGGACATAGACACAGTTCTGACAATCTCTTTCCAACTGTGTTGAAAGGATAGCCTTTACCCCAGTTTCCAGTGCCATGTTCTTCATTTCCATCTGAGACCACATCAGAGTGGCTTTTACTGTCCCTATTTTAACCAACATTCTGATATTGACTACTTAAGTAATTCCTAAATAGTTTTAGTCTCTCTCTACAGCTCCTGTCTTTTTCTGAGCCCTCACCAAAGTTGTCTTTAATGCATCATTCTTGGTAATTTAAGCATTCTCTAGCCTGTGCCTCCAAATTCTTCCAATCTTTACCCGTTACATGGTTCCAAAGCTGCTTCCACATTTTTAGGTATTAGTTATGGCAACACTCCCAACTCTTAGTACCAATTTTTTTTTTTTTTTTTAGTTCATTTTGTGCTGCTATAACAGAATACCAGAGACCAGGTAATTTATAAAGATCAGAAATGTATTTCCTATAGAGACTGGAAAATTCAAGATCAAGGGATCCGTATCTGGCCAGAGCCTTCTTGCTGACTCTTCCCCTGGTGGAAGGGCAAGACAGCGGGAGCAAGAGAAAGACAGCAAAGGGGTGTTCAACCAGCTTTCACAGCAAAAGCACTCTTGCAATAACAAACTCACTACTGTGGTAATAGCATTAATTCCATTCATGCCCTAATCACCTCTTATCAGGCTGTACCTCCCAATACTGTTGCATTGGGGTTATGTTTCAAACACATGAACTTCAGGGGACATATTCAAACCACGGCAGTTATGATTTGTTTTAGGTTAGTGATCCTGTTCCCTTCACGTGGTAGATTGACTCTAGGCCTCCCATGAAGCCCACTTCTTGGTATTATTATTCTTTGTGTTATTCCCCTCCCATTGAATATGGATTATATCTATGACTCGCTTCTAACCAATGAAATATGGCAAAGGTGACAGAAAGTCATTCCTGTAATGACCTCACATCATATAAAAGTTTCATTTTAGTAATCTAAAAACTCTCAGATGTAATCTAGAGAGCCTCCTTTGTGGCTTTATAAAGTAAGCAACCATGTAGAAGAAACCAAAGTGTCAAGGAAATATGAATGGTCTCAAGGAGCTTGGAGTGGCTGGCATCCAGCCCCCAAGCCAGCAAGAAGCAGGCGCTCTCAGTCCTATCACTTTAAGGAAATTAATTCTGCCAACAACCCAAGTGAACTCAGAAATGGATTTTCCCCAGTTGAACTTCCAGATGTGAATACAGCCAAACTAACACCTTGAGAGGAAAGGATCCAGGAAGCTATCCCAGGACATCTAATTTACAAAAACTTTTAAATAATAAATGTGTCTTGCTTTGCACCAATAAGGTTGTGTTAACTTGTTATGTAACAATAGTAAAGGAATACACTTCATTTTTTACTATTAACTAAATAAAAATTTAAGAATCAAAAACTCAAAATCCAAAATTTTATATTTGTACCTAGTTAAAATAATACATAGAACAAAGAGCAAATTAAATATAGGTGTTTATTTTAAGAAAAGAAGTCCATGCCACCTACGAAGACTTCTGTATAACTTCAAACAACTCATGAGATAAACTATTTCCTAAGAAGTTTCCCTGAATATATATGTACCTTAAAAATTTTATAATCTGAGTGAAATAAATATAGTTATTTAGCATTTTTCATTTAAAAAAAGCTCTTAGTGTCATTAGGATATTTTCATTCAACTACAATTTACTCTTTTTTCTATGAACCATATGCTTATATTTCTTGCCCATTTTTATTAAAAATTTATTATTTTCCTATCGATTTATGGAAACCACTTCTGTGTATACATATTTTACATAGATATGTAGTATAATAGCAACATACTACGAGTATATTACTAGAATTAATAAATTATCTCTTACAAATGTTTAAATACATTTTTTTCTAGTTTTCTGATTTGTGCTTTAACTTAGTTTTGGGTCTCTCTTCCTCTGGAGAAATCTTTAAATTAAATATAATCAAATCTGAAAACCTTTGCCTCTATAGAAAGTCTCAAACAAGTATTTTATAAAACAACACTTATCATGTATGTGTTTTACACTCTAATTTTTTCTTCTTATTTATTTCTTTAAATATGCTAAGAGGCTAAGAGTGACCCACTAAATTGATTTTTATAGGTTTGAAGTTATACCTTTGGTCTTATTCTTTCAATGAATACTATACATATCTTTATATTAATTAAATTATTTTTATGTCATTACCTTTCCTCTCAAAATATTAAAAATAAAAACTTTTGAATAATAAAAGGCCAATGCACACCTTCCAGCTTGAGTTGATTGAGATTATGGCTCTCTATTGTTTTTTATTTATATAAATTACATGTGAGCATTATTTATTCAGTGAATATCTACATCGATATGTGTATGACTTTCATTATTCATTATTGCATGTATAATGACTAACCTATTATATTAAATCACTTTCCTTATTTTTGAGATAAATATTTTATGTCCTCCTGATTACCTCCCAGAGCTGATAAGATTATTAGATGATATAAAAAGATAAATGACTAGTGAATAATTATTTATCAGTTAACATTGTTTTCTATTTATGCCACTCCACAATTAATGAATCATTAATGATAACATGATATACAAATTGAGCTCTATACATCAAAAGATAAATTCAGATTTTTTCAAATTCCTACGCATTCTTACAAAAACATACAGTAGGATATAAGGTGAAAACACCATAGAGATCATTGATGACAAAATCTAGTAAAGTTGAAGATGCCATAAAGTTTAGCTTCAACCAATATTCCATTCAAACATATGTACCCTTGAAAAACTTCAATGCTCTGTCCAAGGAGATATGTATGATACTACTTATTATAGCATTGTTCATAAGTATTATAAATTAGGAAAAATTTTACCAAAATATGTACTAACAGAAGGAATACATTAAATAATTTTGTATATTTGTACTTGAAATAGAGCACTATAAACAAATGCTCTAGAACTATAAGTATTGTGTTAGTCAGGAATATACTAGCTGCTATTTACAATAGTTCAGATAACATAGAAATGTATTAATTTACTCACAAAGCTAATGAAAAAGTTGGTATTTCTCATTAACTGTCAACTTTTCTCCAATAAGTCATTTAGTGACCAAGGTTTTTTATTTTCTGGTCTCACCATATTCTAGGACCTTATCAAAACTTTACCCCGCACATTGAAATGAAATGATACTAGAGAGCATACTTGTTAGTTTAAACACTTGCCCCAGAAATAGTTCATCATTTCCATTCACGTATCATTATCTAACATTTGATTACATGGCTACACTTATCCATGAAGAAGGCTAGGGAATAGAGTTCAGCTATGTGGCTTCTATCCCAAGAAAACAGACTTTCTAAATAAATTTTAAAAAAAATAGTTTTTGTCATATGTATTGATATGCAAGACTCTTACAAACATAAAATTGAGTGAAGGAAGAACAAGTAAAAAATGATATGACTGATATAAAACAACTTATATAAAATTCAAATGCATGCCTTGTAAGCCATATGATGCTGAGGAAATATGCTTATGAAATAAAAATATGAAGAAATATGTGGAAAGGAGAAATCTCAAAACCAAGAGGGTAGGCATCGTGAGAGTATGGAAAGAGGATATGTTTGGGGAGGGAGTACATAAGGACACAACTCTATTTATAATGTATTTCTTAAACTATGCGCATAAGCATACATTTTCATGACTGGAATATTTCAAACTACACGTTTTAAAGAATGTGGTAAACCACAGTTCTTTATGAGAGCAATATATAAACCACACAAAGACAACTAGCTATCTAGGTTATCTCACTGGGAAGATTTTGTGGATAGGTGAAATGCTGGAATTGAGACTGAATAATGCCAATATATTTCAGAAGACTAGCACTTGCATTTATATGAAAGAAGAGAATAGATTCATTTGTGTAATAAGGAACTACAGAACTTGGAACAAAATAAAGAACGAGGCTTATAAAAATCTACTTGCACATTCTCAGAAATGTTTCCTCTTTAAGCTGGGAAATGATATAAACTCTATGATCTGTACACTGAGACATGCGCAAATATACATGGGCTCTGATCAATTGAAGAAAAAGCCACACTGGGTAGAAAAACAAGTAGAGTCACTTACTTACCCTGAAGTTAGTTAAGAAAGATTGAGAAATCTGATCAGTGTAATGAGAGTTTATTCGTTTAACTTCAGCTTTTCTTTGCTTAAGAATTAAGTTCTTATAAGGCCAGGCGCAGTGGCTCAGGCCTGTAATCCCAGCACTTTGGAAGGCCGAGGCAGGTGGATCACGAGGTCAGGAGTAAGAGACCAGCCTGGCCAATATGGTGAAACCTCATCTCTACTAAAAATACAAAAATAAGCCAGGCGTGGTGGTGGGCGCCTGTAATCCCAGCTACTCGGGAGTCTGAGACAGGAGATTTGCTTGAACCCGGAAGGCGGAGTTTACAGTGAGCTGAGATCACACTACTGCACTATAGCCTGGGCAACAGAGCAAGACTCTGTCTCAAAAAAAAAAAAAAAAGAATTAAGTTCTCATAGTAAGAATGTCTTGTGTCTCCTAGTGGGCTGCATGTTATTTATTGTACTTTCTCCTGAAGTACTGATAATCTCACATTGGTAATTCTAACTTATGTTCTTCACGAGATCTATAAACACCTTTAAAATTACTTTAATGAACTAATGAACCTTTATTCTGTTCATTAGTGTGTTTGCAAATATGAAGCACATATCTGTACACTCAATGACTGCCAAATATTTAAGTTTAAATTATTTTGCCTTAAGGATGAAATATGACAAGATAAGCAATCTATGACTGTTTGCAATAATTGGAAATGAAAACAAATATTGATGTTTAAGCAATGAGAGCAGTAGATAATACTTACAAAAATTCAAAGGAGAGAGATCATTAAGAAAAACTTCATAGAGGAGAGCTGAGTTTTATATTGGGGCTTGTAGCTGATATTAGATTTCAGGGAAGAGACAGTGACAATTGTGCAGGTCATTTCATTGATACTTATTTAGAATATACTGTTATTGATAAAATTACAAATATCTATTATATGGAAAGACTGGCAGGTACAGAAAACTGTTCAATTCCTTCTTTATCATTTGACTCACCATATAGCTCTATATTCTCTTATCCATACAATTTATGAGGATTTTATTTAAAATTTATCTGTGAAAATTATTTATTTCAACAAAGTTAATGTTGTAGGACTTTTCCTCAGTTCAGCTAAGGGGTTCTTTGTCCCATGACCGCGAAAATTCAGGCTTGCAGACAATTTGAATAGTGAGTAAGACAGGGTTTTTTTCGATGAAAACGAAGAAAAGGTGACACGGGGACTTTCGCAAGGCCAGAGTCCCTCTGCTAGATTGCATCCCGCCCAGCAGTTTGAATCCCTGGTCCCACACAAGAAGAGAAGGAGCCAGGCTCCTTTCTGCTGCAAATGGCACGTGAACTTCCCAAGGTTCCACCCCAGTGTGCAGGCCGGTTGGAGTTTTTCCAGGGACCCCCACTCACCTAGCTGTCTCATTCACCCCTCTAAAGAAGTGTATCTAACTGCCCTAAGATTAAGGATAAGAACGAAGACCGATCTTAACTGCTTCCTGCAGACAGGGGGCGCTGTTTAGGGGGAAACTGCAGTCAGAGCTCCCTCAGAGGCCTATCTAAGCGTTCCCAGCAGAAGGGGCCATCATCAGAGGCTCTAGTTGTATGAC
Source organism: Pongo abelii (assembly GCF_028885655.2). NCBI lineage: Eukaryota > Metazoa > Chordata > Mammalia > Primates > Hominidae > Pongo > Pongo abelii. The sequence goes on along the minus strand of NC_072000.2, from coordinate 87,144,118 downwards.
TGTTTGCAGTATGATGTCCTGAAGGCAAGAACAGACAAACTGGGTTATTAGAAAACACGTATCAAAACGAAACAAAGAGAGGTGCAAGGACAGCTCAAAAATTCCAAGGCCTTTTATCAATTTGCACAGGGAGAGGGAGGCCAAAAGCCTGACTGTCAAAGAAACTGTATCCTTTTGCCAGCATATTGGGCTTCTGGGTTTCCTTCCTCTGAGCCCAATCCCAAGCCAACCAGTTTAAGGTTTGGGAAATTAATTCTTTCCAGTCTGGAGGATGCATCTGAGGGGAGTGTCTCACAGTACAGAGACACAATTACCTCTTAGTGAAGAGAGAACCAAGGAAAAGAAAGGCAAAATACGAAGATATTTTTTAAAGGAGTCCTGAGGGTTCAGAATGCTTTTGAAAAGAGTGCAAACTAAAGAAGAATGGCTACCCATCTAGAAAGAGGGAAGCGGGAATCGCTGGCTCCCTTCTCTTCCCAGCAGATACCCAGGGTACATGAGGGAGAGAAGGAAGAGCAACCTCTTTTTCTCTTCCATCCTTGCATCCCTGAGTTCCAGTGACCTTGTCAGGTGCCACCATGGGTGCCAAAGCAGTTTGCACCCATGAAGCAGGGGGGCCTAGGGGCTGAGAATCATCTGCTCTTACCCACATACACCCTATCTCTTTTGCTGTCAGTAGCCTTGGAGTTCCCTAGACTACATGTATGTCATGGATACTAATGTGACCTTTATCCTTGAAACAGGAAGCTTCAGGTTGGCTTAATTAGCAAGAATCAGCCATGCTCACCTGTGCTGTGACAACCTCCGTTGTCATTTGCCTCTGGATCTTCCAGATCCAGTTTTCTTTCCTAGGGCTTTGACCCAAAGCTTGAAATTGAGTCTGGGACAAAAACGTGTCTCAAGGGGCATTGCATGGACTCCTTATTATAAGCCAAGTGCTAAGGTGAAACTGTTGAATTGAGTCCTCCTCCAATAAAGGAGAGAAAAGGATGTGACACACAGATAACTGGTAGCTATAGTTATGCTTGCTAGGATTTGGGTGCATGGTGCTTGGCTTTGGTTAGTTCCCTTGGTCTCACTTTCCCAAAAAGGAAACCGCCAGGTGATGGGCACGCTATTTATTCCATCACCTGGCAGGATTTGCAGGATAATTTTGCAGAACTATAATATTGATCTGGATTTCTACATTACCCATTACTCTTGCTCTTTCTAAGCTGCAGCCAAGGATTTCTGGTTGGCTCACAGGAGCAAGCAGGGATAGTCTAAAACATAGACAAAAACTTAAAAACAACTAATGAGTTTAGAATTTAATGACAAATGTATGATAAGTTTTGAAACATTTCTCTCTCTCTCCAGTCCCTATGTTTGTTAAAAAATCATCATAGGACTGAATGGTTTGCAAAATAGACTTTAGTTTTATACTTGGCCTGACTACTTGCATAAAATGTAGCCAGAATAATTATTTCTACATAGGCTTTTTGGATTGGCTTTGATGGAAGTTTATTCCATGAGGAGTCTCAGATAAGACCTTTAAGCCAAGCTCAGCCATGAGTTTGTATCCTCAAACACCTATGAATTGGGTGACTCTCTCCTCTTAAGGTCCCAAGATAAACTTGGAGCTCCTAGACGTGTTAGAAAGTGACATTCTTTACTGACCACCAGTCAGAAACCCTGACAGGTACTGTGTAGGTGAGGGTATAAGGCCAGTCTCCCCATGGGGCTTTTATTGGCTCTGCAAGTGGAGACTGACCCCTTAAAGGGAAGCATACCCTCCCAGTGAAAGCCTTGGTAAACTAACCAGTTTTTCCAATTGTGTGCTGTTGCAAAAGAAAAATGGATTATTATTGCACTCTTGCAAACAACTATACTGCCATAAGTTAGGAATACTCACAGATAGTTTCCAAATTCTAGAGGAACCAGGCAGAGAGAAACAAACATGCTCCAAATCTTGATCCCAGGAGTATAACTTACTTACTTATTAAAGGCTGTGAATAGTTCAAAATAAGTTTCCTTGACTCTGAAAAACAAAACAAGCAACAGCAATATTCCAAGCAAGGGTTAAAAGGGTTTCTTCAGCTTTCTAAGTTCAGTCCACTTAGTTAACTCTTGATATGCCATTTCAGCTCTTCATTAGTCCTGTACATTTTTCTTTTTTTCAATGTCACAATTCTAAAGTTATCAAAAATCTGTATTTGAGAGCACTTGTCACAGCTCTATAGCTTATTATAAACCGTATTTGAAAAGGATTAAAACAAGACAACAATTGTCTGTGAATAGGAAAATGTCCAGGATAGTTACAGGTAGAAACACAATTGACAAAAAAGTTTGGTTACCTCTGTGGTTTACAATAACTTAACATAAAAACCTTAATTAGGACAGGACCTACCACAGAAGTTCAATATAGTAGTGAAAAGACCATAATACATTTATTATTTATAAATGATAAATTATATATTATTTGTATATAACTTCACATTTATAAATAAATATAAATACATATTATATATTTGTTCACATTTATATTATTTGTAGTTATTTTCACATTCATAGTAATAAAATAATATTTATTTATTCATATATAGGTCTATATATTTTCTAATCTTAAATTGTAAACACTGAATCTATTATTTCTCTCTACAAATTTTATAATTATTATATGCTTCAATAATTAGCCAGATTGAAAAGCAACATAAATCAGCACAGGCCTAATTATTTATTCATATGTATATTCAATTAATTTAGCAATTAGTGTTCACCAATTAATATGTCTCTAAACTGATATTGAAAAAAATCTTCGCTTGGCAGGATCTGACTTAAGGTTCTGAAGAGACTAAAGTAAAGTAATAGTTCATTTTAACTTCCTAATTTAAAAATGCCATATTTAGCACTCATGTTCAATCCATTCAGGAGTATGATATTCTCCTGTTGCATGAAGTTGCTGTCATTCAGTTCCCAAAGCTGACAGTAGCTCCACCATCTTCTTCATGTACTTTCTAGGTTTCCCTAGAAATTGCCTCTCAGACAGACTCTGAGGAAAGAGCAAAAATCACATATGGAGATATTTATAGACCAGGCCTAGAATTGGCATACATCATTTTCTGTTACTTTCCATTACATGGAATTCTGCATATGGCCACCCCTACCAAGAGGAATTCTGGGAAATGCAATCTAGTTGTTTCAAGTGCTAAACCCGGAAGGTTACATTATTTTGGTGCACACTTAGCAGTCTCTGCCATAGACACAATCACATGATCTCATTGCTGCATTTGGAGATACAGATTTTACTTAGAAGGAAGGACAACCTAAGGGATTGAGGAGAGGAATTATATATTGTAACAAAGAAAAATGTGTGGAAGTTGATTGAAAAGTGCAGAGCTAGATGCAGCCTTGGTCCTTGGGACCAGTTTATTGAAGCAGTCAGGACATTAGCATCCATCAATATCTATCAGACCAAGTAGTAAGAGGAGTCTTTCAGAATGTGGGATGAGAAGGTAAAGTTATGGATAAAGACCAACTCTCTAAATCTAGTCTAGGAATTGTCAGAAGTTATTCCAACTCACATATTGACAGTATTTAGCCCTTGCATAATTTGTAATTCTAGATATGAGATAAAAAATTAACACAAACAGGTGTTATAAACCTTAAAAGCTGACGCAGAAAAACATCCAGAAATTCAAGGGAATTGTCAATTCCCTCAGATATAAATTCTCACCCAGGTTAATGAAGATTGAGAAGCAAGACATTGGAACAATGATCCCCACATAATACCTGTAAAATAAGTACAATAGGTTAATAACTTAATACTGTTTTAGAATGGCATTACCAATTCTCTGAATTGTGAAAAATATATATATTTTTAAAATATGGCTCATTGCTTATGTGAATTTTTGAAAAGTTGTGCAGTAATGCAATTTTTGAAATAAAACCAAAGTGGCTGTCTAATCTGCAAACATTTATCAGCCATTCCGTTTATAAATGATGTAACGAAATGTGCCCTGAGAAAGCAAAAATAAACACACTGAGTTCTTTCTCCCATGGAATCTATATTCTGAAACAAGTGCTTTAAATTCCTCATGAAATAGATATCCCTTTTTAAAAATATGTCTTCATTCCTTCCTTCCCATAATCCTGAAGATAGCAAGATTGGGAGTTAAGTGCACAGCCATTGGATTTGGGATTTGGACCTTGCAGTCTGTTTTTTGTCTAGTTTCTTATATTTTAAAAAATCCCATCTGTAAGTGGAGAAATAAAAGGCATCCTCCTCCTTGCACAGAGCTTAGCAAATTACAACTTCTCAAAAACAAAAAATTGCCACTATAATAGATTTTTATTGTTTAAATTGAGTTTTTTCAAAATTAGTTATACTAATTTTGACTGACATAGATCCACTTCTTAGAGATAAATAATGGTAATTTATTTGGTAAATTGTGTCTGTACTAATGATTCTGCTCAAAATGACTTGTTGGCGGGTATTTTTATTATTGGGAGTTTTGAAAATATTAGTAAGTTTTTTTTTTTAACCTGGCAAGATGACATAAATTCTTCTTGCACTTATTCTAACATCTGTGGTATTTTATCTATGTGTGGTATGTTTCAATTGTTAATAATTTGGTTGTAAGTTACTAGTTTAAAAACAGAAAATAAGGAATGAATTAGATTTTTTATATTATATTTATTATATAAATAATATAATAAATAAATTAATTAATTATATTTATTAATTTGCCAATGAAGTTGAGTACTGAGTGTCAGCTGTTTCAGGGTCATTTCACTAAAATACAATATTCTTTTAAGATTTCTAAAAGTAATTATGAATTAGGGCATTCTGTCACCCAGATTATTTAGGAAATATTTTTCTATTTGTTGCATTGAATTAGACTTAATTTGCCAATTAAAAATATAAATAAATTCATTTAAAAAACTGTAAGGAGACTATTACTGCAGGCAAAGAAATCAACATCTGTCACTGGAGGTTCAGAAAGGACACTCACCATTTTATTTACTGACAAAATAACTACAGAAGTGGTCATCTATGGTGATACAGACAATAGAAAGTGTTTATAATTAGCTTTTGAATTGTGCAAGGATTTCCAGGCAGAATGCTTCAAATGCTCACTGACTTCATTTTAGTGTCTGAGAAGTTATAAGATAGTGATGAACAAAAGAAGCAACTATTTTGTTCTCGATCAAAATCTACAGGAAACATTTCTGATCTGGACTTTCTATGTTGGAAAATAAAAATTTATCTTTCACAGCATCTTCATCTAGGGTAAAAATCATATGTAAAGTTAGGATTAAAATCAAGCAAAAGGTGTGTCTTTAAAACTGTTTGTAAAGCCTTCATAAGGATTTTAGGCAGAGCCTTTCAGATCCTCTTAGACAAATATGGAACTCCTAATCCTATTAACAAAAGGCCTTATAGGCATTCTCTTCTAGAAAAAGGAATTCTGGACATATTAAATATGTTGTTCCATGACTTCATGACTCTAGGTTGAAGTGAAGCTGGGCCTATCTTGGAGAAATTTGTGGGCGTAGTTTTTGTCTAATGGAGTGGATTGTAATTCAAATTTTAAGGCCCTCAAAGTTTTTAAGGGAATTATAATAGTTTAGTCTCAAAAGGCAGAGGCAATTCAAGATGCAGATAAGGCTCTGGGCCCCTCAACTTCTAAGGTAAGGAAGCAGATGGACAACATACTGGATAAGAGTCAAGGGCCCAGATTACAAAATCAAATAACAAGGAGAATCACTTCTAGGTGAAATGGAACAGAAATTAGTCTTAACCATCTTACAATGTCCACCCCAGAGTAGGGGAGAAGGATGGTAATGAATCCAGCCCAGTTGTCCCATAGAACCAACATATATCGGGTTTCTTTTGAATAAACATAGAAATTGATCTCCCCAGTCTTAAAACTTAAGAAAGTTACATTTGTCTTATCTGAGTTTCTTTCTTAGAAAACCAAGCATCAGTCCTCTCAGATAGTATCAAGGAGCTGAAATTTACAATGACAATAAGATGTCAGACCCTTCAACCACCATGATTGTCTAACTGACCACCTGCTTCCTGTTGACCAACTTCTCTTTTTCTTAATTCCTATTTTCCTGCATGTCATTATATTTCTGCTATATAAACCCCTAATTTTAGTCAGGGAGATGGATTTGAGACTAATCTCCCATCTCCTTAGCTGCAGCACCCAATGAAAACCTTTTTCCCTAGCAACATTTGTTGTCTTGGTGATTGGTATTCTGTGTGGTGATCAGCAGGACCTGCACTGAACCTCTCATGTTTTGGTAAGTGATGTGACATTATGTGGATTTCAGAATTACTATGAACTACTGAAGACTCCGCCTGCCATCTCCCGTCTCTCCCACTCCTGCACACACATTTAGGTAGATGTGTCTATTGTATCCCTGTCTCACCCTTGTATGCTGGGTGGGTGTTAGAAAGACTACATGTCTCTTTAACCAAAGGTCTTCTGATAGAGAAAGAATTGTACTCAAGAGCGTCATTTTTACCTAGATATAATTTACGTGATGTTATTTAAGACCTTAAGAACAAGCTTGGTGCATCAATGGGATAAGATATTTGGGTATTTTGAGAAGGAGTTGATGAATTTTGAATGTGGGAGAAATATGAATAATTGGGGAACAGAGGGAATGATGGTGGACCCAAATAAATTGTGCCTCCCAGCATTTATAACTCTTAAAATTCATACCTAATATAACGCTACCTCTCCTCCCCTGAATCTGAGCTGGTCTTATAAATTGCTTTAACCAGGAGAATATGCTGTAAGTGATGCTGATCAGTTTCTAGCTTAAGCCTTAAAACAACCTCACAGCTTCCATTTTTGGTGCTCTTGGGAATCCTGAGCCTTCATGTAAGAAGTCCTGCTATCTTGGTAGAAATGCCACATGGAGAGGCCATATAGAAGGACAGTACCTGAGACTACTTGCAAAGACAGACACTGAGCCCAGCCTCAGGCTGACTTGAAAAACATATCCACATCAGTGACCCTCTGCAAGATCAGTAGAAACCTAGCTCAGATTGAGGATTCATAAAAAAGTGAAATCATTGTTGTTTAAGCCAGTAAGTTTTGGAGTATATTGTTATACCTCAGTAAATGACTGAAACAAGAATTATACTGTAAAAAAAGCAGAATAATATGAAATAAGTCACACCTACTAGGTAAATCAACTGAAGAAATAAATTATTGAAGCAAAAGAAACATATAAATATATGTATTTATATTTCACAAGTGTCTATTTACATGTATGTATGCATTTGTATATATCCATATATGAGAGTGTATGTGTGTAATTATAAAAATATTAAGAACATAAATAGTATATCTAAACCCAATTAACTTCTTTAATTCTTTTGTACCAGTTGGTAACCCACCAGTTGAGTCATGTGCTTTCATCAATTACAATGACCTGGTATCCATGACTACAGTATCTCAGTATACCCTTTTAAAATAATGATGGAATTATTTTTACTTTTAGTTTCAGCTTTTGTGAAATTGTGTGAAACAAAATTCAAAAACACTGACATTATACAGTATTTTTCCACTTTGGAATACATAAAAAAGTTGAAAATGAACATCAAGAACATCAGTTCATATTTTTGCCACATAAATAGAATTTGTATATAGTTTGATTGCAAAAAGATGGAGTTTGGTGCTAGTTTTTTCTTTAAACTCCCTCCAGTTGTAAGCGAGTCTTTACTGTTAATTCAGACATTATGTGAGGAATCAGCCCTTTTGTTATTGAGTTCCCATCTATAAAAGGCTAAGAATTAGCCTTTGCTTTTCTGGGAATAAAAGAGAGTAGCAGTTAGGATATGGATTCTACTAGTTACGACCTCAACATTTTCCCTTTTAACCATGATTCTAATTACTTACATACCCTATTTCATTCTCTTTCCCATGATCTTTTCCTTCTCTTTTGTATAATCCAGCTGTCCCATCATAACATTTTCTGGACTGATTGCCACAAGATTGAGATGTGAAAGTTAAAGGTGGGTAAACATGAAGGAATAGCCATTTTAATAAATTCATTCATTCTCTTATTCCTGAAACTAATGTAGTGACTTCCTGTAAAACATTTAATTTCCCAATTTATGTGGTGACTTCCTATGAAACATTTGATTTCCCAATTTGGGGAAGTGAAAGTAATCAATTTTAAGCTATTGTTTATTGAGAGAGTTTAATAAAAATCATTGTTCATATACCACCATTAATCATCATAAACATCTTACAAAGTAAGATTCATTCCTATGTCACTTGTTAGAAAACCAAGTTTTACCAAAGCTTGGGACTTGCCCACACTACACAATTCTTAAAATGATATTTGAAGCATGTCTCCTGGGCTTCCAAAACCTAGGGATTTTTATCACTTTACTCTCTATTCTAACACGATTTAATGTTTGAAGACGTCAATATAACAAATCTTATGCTTGTGGGTTAAGAGTCATACAAGTTTTAAAAGACTTCACTTAACATGTAGAAACCTTATATAATTCTCTACCAAGTCAGTTCAAAGAATATTATATAGCATCCAATGATAAGATACAAAGGTGAATAACTATTCAATCTATTATATACTGTGAGCATCATTCTTTTGCTTTTGTGAAGAAACTTCATAAATCCCAGTTTATCCTGTTAAATCTTTTTTGGGCTTTCTGTAGCCATTTTCTAACTTTGAGATAAGAGATGGAAAAGAAATAAAACTGATGAATTTTTTTACTCTATATACCACATGGTTGGAAAAGTCAAATTCATAATAATCAGTGCAACTAATTAACACAAAAACATCTGGATCAAAAGTGAAAAATTCAATCACTGATATCAAACATCTATGTGTTTAGAAGCATGTATGTGATTAGAAACATCTGGACAACTGACCAAATTATTGGCTTCTTACTACATTGCCAGGTTGCCAGAAAATTAAATATGTAATCAGAGATGTTGCCTACAGTAAAATGAAACAGAGAGGTAAAATTAGGACCACTTTGTTGAGAGCACTGAAAATAGTTTCAGCTGTAGGGCTTCATTTACAACCTTCCCTGATCTAACCTAATCACAGTGTCTACATTGATCTATAATAGCAGCTCTCAAACTACATCCCATTGGGCTAAACACAACTCTATGCCACCCTGTTCTAATCAGTCCACCCCTACTTTCCTACTTTTTAAAAGAAAAATAGCTCTCTTCTGCAAATTGCCATTTTGCACCCTCCTTTCTGGTGTGTGTATGTGTGAGTGCATCTGTATGTGTGTATGTATGTATATGTGTGTGTATGTGTCTGTGTGTGTGTGAAAGAGAGAAAACTATGTACATGTATGCAACAGAAACAGAACTGTAAGTGATTATTTTCTGAAAAACAAAATCACTGTGCCTCAAAATAGTTTTATTAAAAAATTATTCCTGGGCCAGGGGCAGTGGCTCAGGCCTTGTAGTCCCAGCACTTGGGAGGCCAAGGCGGGTGGATCATGAGGTCAGGAGTTTGAGACCAGCCTGACCAACATGGTGAAACCCCGTCTCTACAAAAATATAAAAATTAGCTGGGTGTGGAGGCGCACGCATGTAACCCCAGCTACTCGGGAGGCTAGGGCAGGAGAATCGCTTGAACCCGGGAGGCGAAGTTGCAGTGAGCCGAGATCGCGCCATTGCATTCCAGCCTGGGCGACAGGGAGAGACTCCGTCTCAAAAAAACAAACAAACAAAAAAATTATTCCTAAAATGCTATTGCTGCAAAAATGTTTACTAACAGTGTAAACGTTATCAGTAAGCACACAACAAAGAAAATTAATGATGATGAAGATAAATGAACAGTTGTTTGTAACTGTTGAAAAGCAAGTAAAACGGCTATTCCAAAGCATTTTTAGTTCAAAACAATACTGACCATCAAAGAGTCTTTGCCCAGAATTTAAGGTATCTTATTTTCCCTTTCTTTGCAATGTGTTAGAATCTTCACAAAGCTGTCTAATGTGGTATGACACTCAGACTTCTTATAGTACTGAACTTAAAATCTCCAGTCAACTTGATCCATGTGCACATTGTTTTGCAAGACCTGCTTTCAGTACTTCAGTAACTGCTTGGTGGCTTATCAATATGTGCCCTCTTAATGTTATTCAAAACTAAGACATTATAGAGTTGTTATCAGTCTTCTGTAAAATCTTGAAAGAAAATACTTGAAATTGTGGATGTGTTTTCAGCCTTTCAAGATGATTCAATGGAGTCTGCCAGTGTGCCTTATCTTATACTTAGGGAATTATTACAGTGAACATGTATTTTTTTTTATTCTTGATTATGACTTTGGATAAAACACTGAGTCTTTCAAATCACGTTTCTTCATCAGAAAAGCAGACTAGAGTTAGAAACGTGACATGAAATTATGAAGTGGTAGATGGATATACTGGATCAATTCTTCAGTCTTTTCTTCCATATATTTGACAAGACATCATCATGGGGAGAGTACATTTCTCCATCACTTGATTCTGGGTTTGGCCACAACATCATTCCATGTTGGCCATTACTACTATGTAGTAGTAATGTAGTAGTATGTAGTAGTAATACTACAATTAAGCATTATCCTTATAGCATGATATATTCACCACATTTATGTACAATACCAATTTCTCAGTAAAAGGAAACCAATATTCTGCTCCTCATATCAATCAGGATTAACAGCTAATGAGACCTTTTTTAATGAGGGATAAATCAGTTGTTTAAGGAAAAATTTAAGATAGAATCTAAAACATTGAATGAAGTTATTTTCACTTATAAAGCACTAGGGACTGACTCACGTGTGTGTGTGTGTGTGTTAGATGGTATTTAATATATTCACATGGATTTTACATAAACCTCTGTCATGTACCCCATACTTTAAAGAATGTTGCTTCTTTTTGATTCCATACAGTCAACTATGAGATGAATTCTGTGATTTCTGATAACATATTCATCGAGAAAACTTTGGTGATAAAAATGTTTATTATATTATAGCACGAGAAATGAATATAAAAGAATCTCAATTCACTCATAACTGTACTCCCAGCCAAAGTGTGACAGTAAATCCAGAGATGAAATGAAAGATTAATTCGTGGAGATGGCAGTTTGGCAGACACATATTACTGCCATATTGTTATTCTTGTGGCACGCTGGCTTGCAGTTTTTCTTCATGCTATTTATTCACATTTATTTGCTTTGATTTCTGAGTATAGGACAAAGTCCCTTTTTTTTCCAACTGCATGATATTAGGTGGTGCTATTTCATATTGAATGTGGTTATGAATTAATTAGTAAACATTTCTATTGATTGAAAAGAGACTATATAAAGGCCATCATGCAGGACATAGTAGTAATGCAAATGTAGCAGGCATCTGGGCTGAGCCTAAGGACAATGCCTAATAAAATAGTGCATAGAGTGGCCCCCTCAGGTGTCAGTTTGTAAGAACTGATTTACAAAAGAGAAAAAGTTGGTAGACTCAGAAGTGGTTATGATTTTGGGGAACAGGTGAGGAATGGAGAGGAAAGCACGGCACAAGTCTCCAAGCCCTGCCTCAAGGGTTGCACACACATATGAAGACAGTATGTGCAGTCAAAGAAGTGGAGCTCCTTCATTTGATACCGAATGACCAAAGGCCACAACCAGGCAGCAGCATCACTGCTCAAGGATCAAAGTGGGACCTGAGAGCAGGAGTCACGTAGCTTGGAGAATGCTGAGAAACAGTACACTTGGCATTCGTGTCATCATTGGCAGGAAGGAACCAGCAGTGGTGGAGAGATGCTTCATACAGCAGGTGCAGCAAGTGGCAGAGTGCAATTACAGAAGGTGGGGTGCAGGATATTATGTGGAACAACTACATGTGAGCTTAGAAAACATAATCTCTGAGCACACTCAGAAATCACTATTTGTGAATTTGAGTTATGCACCAACCACCAACGTGCATACACAGGTGATGCAGAAACTCGTGACATGTGTTGCCAATGTGACCCATCTGAACTCACAACTGGAGAGACCTGGGGAAGCAGGTTTGTGCCTTCATAGGGCTCCCCATGTAACAGGGACGATGGAATAATATCAATTAAAAGATGATATAATGCAAATGTTTCATGAAAGATATAGATAACAACTGCTCTTGGGACAGAGAAAAGAGATAATTATGAACAAAGCATTGAAAAAGTTTCATTTTTCATGCTGTATGCAATGAATCTCAGAGTGTCAGAGTCTTGGGTGGCCCTTGCATCGCCTTCTCTCCCTCCACAGTTAGCTAACCTGGCTGTGTTTCCACGGCATCCATGTTGTCACGGTACTCTGAACTCTCCATGACAAATGCGTGCTTGCCTACTTAAACCCAGACTGCAAACCCTGGCAAATAAAGGGTTGTTTCTTTTTTTTTTCATATCTGATTTGTTTTTTATCACATAGTAGATGGTATGTTATCATTGATTTAATGACTAACAAATAATAAATGAATCCTCATAAAATAAACCTACATATGCTAATTCTAACAAATGCAAAGGCTAAAGGTTATCATGACTGGCCGACCCAGAAATTCTGATTGCCTGTAGCTGCTCTTTAGATTTTAGATAATATCCAACAAAGCCTTCCGTTTCAAAATTGAATTCTGTAGCCTGAAATGCAAGGCATCTTGAGCCCAGTAATTTATCACCTACCATCTACAGTCCAATGAAACTAGCTGGCCAAATTTCTACGGCAGCAAGTATAAGATGATGGAAGCCCAAAGCTTCTGTATTTGTAGATTCCAAAGTTCCCTCAAAGGAAAAAGGCCCAGTTGACTAACAGTGCTCTACAAATTTCCTTTCACTGTTAAGATGCCAAATTATTCTTCTGTTTCAATGTCTTTTGTGCCTATGATTGGCATGAATGTTTTCATGCTACCTCATCAGAAGTACTCTTCAGTATTTCTATATATTACAGGTCAAAATCTCTCTACAAAGCTATTTATTCTCTTTTGTTACTTGTAGGCTCCTCGCAATATATGTTGTCAAAACAACTTAAATGTTGCACAGTCATAAATCTAACCTTGTAGGTCCTCTAACTTGATGTTGCCTCTCTTCCAGCAACAACTATCCACCTAGACTTGCCAGAGTCCAATAATATTGGCTTCATTTATAGAAGAAGGAATGAAGTGAAAATAGATGCTATTAACTAGGCTGGTCTAGGCTTGGGGAAAGTAGGGTTAAGAAGGTAGAATGACTTATTGCAATCTCTTCTAATAATTCTGTCTTTGTTAGATATATAGGTAGTTAAAGGAGATCATATGTCTCCCAAAAGGTGCTCTAGTGTTCCAGGAGTTTAAAAAATATTCGGGCATTTATCTTTAAAACGTCCTAGTTTTTGTCTTTTATATCACCAGCTGGTAGCTTATGAAAAGTGGCCTTGTTCTCTTTCCTGCTGAAGAAGTTTAGAGAAATGGGCCAAGAGATGTCCATCTCCAATTTGATAAATCATCAATCTAGATCACATTATTTTAGTGATTATGTCTATTTTTCCTCCATTTTTTAACCTGTCCACCATCTTCTATATGGGCTATGATCCCTTTATTAAGCCTTTTAAAATCCTTCTAATGATATGATTAATTGCAATGATTATTAAGAATTCAATCACAAGAACACCTATGATGTATTGATGTATTAAATGTCTACAAATGATCGTAATCTCTCTCTCTCTCTGTCTCTCTCTCTTTAAAATATGACACAATTAAAGGATATCTTCCTCAAGGGTCATTCCCAAAGTACTGTCTGGTGCTCAATCAGAGATAGGAGAGTCTCTTTAGACTACTTTTTCTATTCCAAACAATGACATTCATTGTTCCTTAGCAAGTTGAACCCAGGTGTTCTCCGAGGAGAAATAGTCATTGTTAGAAGAAATATCCACAAGTTAGAAGAAAATATTGTTCTTAGATTTATAAATTGTTCATTTCTTTAGTTTGTCAACATTAGTGTCAGAAAGGACCTCTAGAATTTGTAGAAATGGCCCCTTGAGCTTATCAAAGATAAAACACTCAAAAATGTCAAACCTTGTTTTAGGCAGTTGCTATCTGAATACTGGTGCTGGTGGGGGAGGTTTGAAGAGAGTAGCGGGTAGGAATGATTAAGTAGACTGAAGTCAGAAACCCTGTGAAGTGGAAACAGATGGGGTGTATGCGTTAGCATTGCTCATTTTAATGTCACTGCTGGTCAATGATTTGTTTCTGTATCACATGATATTTATTACTGATAACCAGTCAGAGATTTAGGCAACTCGAAGATTCCCAAAAGAGGGAGAAAAAGAGCACATGTAAAAACTAGTGAAATCGGAAGAAGGCCCATACTTGAGTTAACAGAATTGTACCAATATCAATTTCTTGGTTTTGACAATGCATTATGATTACATAAGATGTGATCACTGGGGAGAGTGGGGTGAACTCTACACAGGAACTTGCTATACTATTTGTGTAACTTCTTAAGAGTTGACTTACTTTAAAATAAGAAGTTTTTAAAAAACAGAGAACAGTTTGGCTATCAATTATATTTTGTTTTAATTTCCAGAAAAAGGTAAAGGTGGCCAGGCATTTAATTGTTGAAAACATGATCAACAGAAATGGGTGAAGAACAGCAGAAGTGACATCTTTCCTTTAGTTTTTTATCTTTCTAAATGTTTTAGATTCGAGAAAGTAGTACTTATATTTCACTAGCTATTGCTATCCTGGTAAGTGGTACCAGATTTGACAACACTACTAATAAGGAGTTGTTCTTCTTAATCTAAAGCATATTTCAATGTTTTTCATCTTTGCATCATTTTTTATTGTGGCTTAGGGCATCATTTAGGAGCTCTTCCAGAATTCAGCATTTTTACCTAGTGGCAGCAGATTAGGTATTTATATTTGCCCCGGTCTTTCTTAAGAGCACTTGCTTTACACTTCTAAGAAATTTGACAAAGGTAGCAGGCTTGATGACTTAAGTACTTCTGAATAAAGTTTGAAGTTAAACTGCCAATCTTCATAGTATCAAAAGATTTTGTCATAAATCGTGTAGCTTGGTGTGTACTTCAGAGTGTTGGATTTTTCCTTATGTCTTTTCTTTTTCTTTTTTTTTTTTTTTTTTTTTTTTGAGATGGAATCTTTCTATGTTATCCAGGCTGGAGTGCAGTAGCGTGATCTCAGCTCACTGCAAGCTCCGCTTCCCGGGTTCACGCCATTCCACTGCATCAGCCTCCCCAGCAGCTGGGACTACAGGCGCCCGCCACCACGCCCGGCCAATTTTTTTTTTTTGTATTTTTAGTAGAGACGGGGTTTCACCGTGTTAGCCAGGATGGTCTCGATTTCCTGACCTCGTGATCCACCCGCCTCGGCCTCTCAGAGTGCTGGGATTATAGGCGTGAGCCACCATGCCAGGCCGATTTTTCCTTATTTCTGAAATCACTAAAATATGAGACAGACCAATACTTTCTCACATTTATCCTGAATTGTGAGCTCTTCCTACTTCCAATGACGTACACAGCAGTCTCACATTTACAACAGCACACACACACAACAGAGATACACTCACACACACGTACACACTCATTTTACGTTTCTTTTACCATCCTAAGAAATTCTTAGATGAGAGGATATATAAAAATGAGAAACAATTGTCTGTTTCTTTATATTTGAAATGTTTGAAAAATGTATTCAGACATTTCTTAGATCTTTGCTCATTTTCTTATTTTAAGCTACAATTGCTGTGTTTGGAAGCCAAAACAGTAAAAAACTTTTTCATCTACATGCACCTCTAAAAATGGGAATTTTATAGCTTTCTCCTAGTGCAGTTTTCTAGTTACCTTCTTTGCTTGCTTTTGTTTTGCTGTGGCCTTCTCTTCTGCATTTACAAATATTTCTTGAGCCCATAGTATGCTTTCTCTGCAGCTTCAAAGATGAGTAGACCATAGCCCCACCCTATCCCACAAGAAATTCAGATTCCCTATACACTTCTAAGGAATTAATATTTGGAATAAAAATACAGCATCTTTATTACTTACCTGAGAATTTTGATATATTATCTCAAATAATAATAATAATATTAATACCATCATTTTTTAATTCCATGTCCTTTTAAAAAAATGATTTCTTTGATTTAAAGTTATTTAACATTGACAAGAAAACTGCTAGGAACTGGGGTAGCCACTTGAAAGATGACACAGCTAAGCTTCAGAGAGAGTGTGATTGCCATTTTCCATACAACTAGATGAGGGCTAGAATCCAAAAAATGACTCAGATGCCTTTCAGCCGTGTGCTTCTACCACTAGGCTACAGGCATTGGGAGCGAACTGATGATGGCTGTCTGTGTGTTAGAACAATGGGGCTGCTCTTTGGCAACTAAAGCCACAGACCAAACATTCCTAATTAAGATGTTGTCATTTTACCTAGGAGAAAAGCTTTGGCCAGATTCCAGCATGCCCATAAATAAAAGAGACTGCCAGAAATATGAGAAAGAATAGTTTCTAGCAAAAGTATCCTTACATGATTAAGAACATAATTCAAACTACTACCAAAACTGATTTATAGGTCCACTGCACAGGGCTAGTTTATAATTGAGCCCTTTGCAAAGTGTACCTCCTGCTGGCCAAATATGAAATGACATTTGTAAAGCCGAAAATCAAGCTCATCTATTAGCAGCACATCCATTTTTCTGTCTCCAAAATTGATTATTTCTTCCAGTGAGGGAGACTTACTCAAATTTTGTTTATAAATACACGTTTTATGTCTCAGTGCCTTCAACACACACATATATGCACACTCCCATTCAACACTTGGTTCCGTCTTTTATATCGGTAAAAATCTGTTCTATTCTACTCTTTTAGGAAAAGATAAAAGAAAACCTTTTCAATATGAAATTCAAATTAACTCCTTCTGGCATCATCACAGACTTGGCTGCACTTTGTGTGTCCCATCCTCAGATATATTTCCTTGTCCTTGGCTCTTTTCAACTGTCCACTGTCTTCTGTGTCCCTGGTGGCTTGCAGATCAGCAGCAACACACACGTGTCTATTTCACTATTTAATCAGGTAATTCTCCAATGAAAACCATTAATATAAAATACTAAGTGACAAACCCTGGAATTTTTTTTTCCTAAAAGAATATCCACATCATGTTTTTAAATATGCAGAATATGGCGAGTTGACCCATCAACTCTGTAGTCAGGGCATTAAAAGAAACATCTGTGTCTTTTTCTTTTATGAGCAGAACCCCAGAGATGTCCTAACATTAAAGACCATTCCGAAGGAAATCCGCAGCTGTAGAAAAAGGCATGCTGAATTACTTCAAACTAGAAGTCTTGACCTTGTTCTTTTGAGATCTCCATAGGAATTCAGGTTCACAGTCCTAAATCAGATGAGTTTGATGGCTTGGCTTCATTCCATATGGAGGGCAGTGCATCTCCTGTGTGTCATAACATTAGTGCCATTGGAAATTCTCTCCAGAAGGAAGCCAGTGCCTTTTTTGCAGCTGCTGTCAGGGAACTACTTGTGCCTAATTACTACTTCACTCATCAGCAGCTAGCAAGGTAATCCCTGCCGGGAGTTTCTCGGTGTTTCTAATGGCAACAGTCAAAGACACTGGGCTGCTTTGGAAAAGTCAACTGAGAGATTACCAGACTGGGGACAGGCTCTCCCAGCAGGAGCACCAGACTTTTGGCAATGAACATTCTTGGCCCCAAGCACCCCTTCTCCTCATCCTTTGATATAGGTTCACATAATCCACCAAACCTTTAGGAAGGTCTCAACTGTCCCATATAGGCATGTTTCCCCCTTGACCTTGGAAGGGAAAACTGAAAAGCAATACCTAGACATCTGTGCGGGATCCCTGGCTCAGAATGCAGAGCCCCTCAGCTTCATTGCTTCCTTTTTCTTTCTCTGCAGGGGATTGAGTGAAATAGAAAAGCCTTCATTTTTATTAGCATCTCTCTATTTTGCTTTTAAAAATATGGTTCTTTTTATGATGCATGGTACTTATTCAGTTTAGTTTGCCTCCTGTAAAATGACAAAATACATTAAGTTGTTCTATTCCCTTTGTTGTTTGAGTAATAACATTCCTTAGATTTCATATGGCAGTTTCTAGGCATTTATGATGGAGAAGAAAAATATTAACAATAATGAATAAGGAAATAAATCATGGGAGCTACAACATCTTGGCATTTGTTTTCCTTAAGCTTAAATGTGCAAGTGTTCCAGAAACTAAAGGCTCACAGCTCTGGAGCTGGGAGCCTACTTTGCCCCCAGTGGGTACGGAGAAGAGGTTAAGGATCAAGGAAGTCAGAGGGAGTCCGGAATTGTTTTCAAAATCTCAGTTGCAATAGACGAATTGAAATCTACTTACACTTTTTCTAAACATCCAGGATCTCAGTGTCTCTGCCTTCGGACAATCCACTTACAGATTTTTGAAAATTCCATGATAATTTAGAATAAAATATTTCTCCCACATTCCTTCTATCAGGAATTGAGAGCAGAAATATTGCAGAATTATAATATTGGTTAGCGAATGAGAAACATAACTTGAATTTGGCCTAAGAATTCATAGAGTTAACACCCTTCTGTTCTCTTTTGGTTTCCTGGTAAAATAATATGCAGAAGGAAAATAATAACTGCATTCTTACTGGAGGACAGTTAAATAAGTGCACAGTTAAAACAGAATATGTATCTTTAAAACAAGTGAAGAAGAGAAGCAAGGATGTTATCTCAGAGCTTTTCAAGACTGGATTGGGTCTTATTACAGTATTTCTCTTTACGGGATCATTAGGCCATGTTTGTCATTATTATTTTCTAATGTCTTTGTGTTTGTGAGGGAGATATTTCACTGGAAATGAGATTTTTTTTTCAGAGTTTTGAGGAAAGTAGCTATTCAAAATGTTAGATGAACATAAATTAATCCCAGAAGAACACTTTAATCTTTAATCCCCTAAAAGGAGGTAAAGTAATCTCCCAGTTGGTATTTTCTGACTTTGCATAGCTCTGAAATTCCAATAGGGGTTGAAGGAATCTTTGTTTTATTGCAGACAGATGGACTGGGAATGGCCAACAAAATCCATTAAAATCAGTAGTTAGCAGAGGCTGAGATGCCTTCAGCGGTGTAAGCATTCTGCCAACTAAAAGAGCTAGAATAAGACTTGCTCACCAAAACTTTTGTTCTAAAATGACTTGCTAGCTAAACTCTAAAGAGGGTGGAGGAAGTCAGCTAAGAAGCTTTCAATAGAAAAGAGAAAAAAAAAGACAATAATTTTCTTCTTAAACCACAAACTTAATGTATCCTAAAGCATAGATTAAAAATAACTGTTTCTGACACATGAAGAAGCAAATGGGTTGTATAGAAAGGCAAGAGTATGGCTAATATATTTTTCCAATTTTGTTACTGAATTTCCACTTTGCCATTTCTGATTGACATATCCAGGGTCTGTTCACTGACTCTAAAGGTGCCGTTAAGTAAAATCCTTAATTGGGAATGAATTGTGTATATTTATCTTGGTAAAGTTAGAAAGCAAAATAAATATAATTGGTACTTAAGAAATGACTAACATGCAATTAATATGTGCACATTCAGTTAATGTGAATAGAATAAGTCATGTATGTGTTTGGCAAGAACATTGACCTATTAACCTGGCTCCCAAGATTAAGCTACTAGGAACCCAGAGCGTTTGGAGGCAAGGTTGTCCTGCATCCTCCAAGAATGTGCCAAAAAGTATTTATATAAAGATACAACTGACAAGAAAGAATTCAATAAATGGGTATAATTGGGCTTACTTTTATCCTCATAAGACTCTTTATTTGATTAGTAGTCCTGATTGTTATCAGTGTGATGTTTATATGTGGAGAATACTACATTATCACCTAAATTTGGACAAGCCTTTGAGTAAAACAGGGATGTTAAAAATAAAAATTACTAATTTGCAAATGATTTATTGATTAGAAATTTATTTCCTTTTTAATTTATATTTGTTATATTCTAATTATGATATATCAATTATATTACATATATTTTGTACAGTTCTATTTAAATACTATTTTAAAGGATAAAATTATAACTAAAAACAAAAATAATATAATTGAGTATATGAAAGCAAAATTTAAAAATATTTTTACTATGTAAACACTAAAAAAGCAGAATAGTTTTATATATTACATAAAATATAATATAGTATACAATAGTTTATATAGTGTATATTTATATATTATAAATTATACAATAATATAATATAAAATATATTATACTTTTATATGTTATATTAGATAATGAAACTTATCTAATTTTAAAAAGAGCTTAAACTAAAAGTTTGTCCCTAGGTGGAAATAGTCCACAGTCTCCACAGAATTTTAATATTACATCTTATACACTCAAACTGCCCTCTTTATTTATTTAGCTACTCACCTGCTTTGCGGGGATACTTTTCAGTGACTTCCTATTTGTATGCTTTTTTCCCCAATAATTGTAATTTACTAAAAGCTTGAAGATCTGAAGATTTTTACAATGCATTAGTTTATTATTTTGATTAAAAATCTCCAAACTTATTTTGAACTATACACAACTATAATTGTAAAAGCTTATTTAAAAATAATTCTGTACCATCGAGGGATGTTTTCATTGATTTTTAAAAGTCTTTCACAGCCTCAGACATTTCTAAATTCTGGTTGAGGATGGGCAGCAATGAGAAAAATTATAAACTGCCATGTTCACCAAATTTTGTATTGAATGCTAGCTTCATCACAAACCATTCATTTACCATGCTATTTTTCTAATCTATCTATCTATCTATCATCATCTCTCCCTCTCATCTATTTATCTGTGTATCTATATATCTATCTATGTATCTATCTATCTATCCATATACTTATCTGTCTATTGTTAGATCTCAGAAAATCATATCCAAAATGCAGAACTTTGGCATGCTGAGTACTCTGAAATAAAGGAGACTGGAAAGCCTCAGAAGCAGCCTCAGAAGCAAGGTCTGTCTCTGACTTCCTGTTCTTCTGTCTCCCACCAGTCTTTCATCCCTGACACAAGTCACACAAACCAGGGTTTTTCCTTCCCCAAAGAAAGTCACAGAAACTAGAACGTCTCTCCCCCAAAACCAGCCATAACAGCTAAAAATAACCAGTCTTCGTAGTGCATGTCTGTAGTCCCAGCTACTCAGAAGGCTGAAGTGGGAGGATCACTTGAGCCCAGGTGTTGGAGGCTGCCGTTGGCCATGATCCTGCAATTGCACTCCAGCCTAGGAGACAGAGTGAGACTCCATCTCTAAAAACAACACCTAGAAATATTACTCTAACTTTCTCCTGCCTTTTTGTGTTTTAGCTGTAGGAAATTCTCCTACCTACCTTGTCTGATCATAGGTCATAAGACACTCATCCCAGAGTTTCTGGGTCATACCCGGGAAGAAGTGTGTTAGTCCATATTCATGCTGCTACTAAAAACATACCAGAGACTGGGTAATTTATAAAGAAAAAGAGGTTTAATGGATTCACAGTTCCACATGGCTGGGGAGGCCTCATAATCATGTCAGAAGGCAAAAGGCACGTCTCACATGGTAGCAGAAAAGAGAAGAGAATAAGAGGCAAGTGAAAGGTGTTTCCCCTTATGAAACCATCAGATCTCGTGAGACTCATTCACTACCACGAGAACAGTATGGGGAAAACTGCCCCCATGATTCAATTATATCCCACTGGGTCCCTTTCACAACAGGAGGGAATGATGGGAGCTACAATTCAAGATGAGATTTGGGTGGGAACACAGCCAAATCATATCAAGAAGGAATGTTAAACAGAGGCCAAAAGCAATCTGGAAAGGTCTTGCTGGGTTTTCCCACTCAGTCTATTAACATTAAATCATACTTTTTTGTGCAATCACATTTCTTCAGGGCTGTCCATTCTTCATCGAATCTATGCATAGAAATAGACAATTTTCCCTGAGTCTTTGAATCCTTATTTCTTTTATTTTAAATTTATGTTTTATATTCTATCTTTTCAATATATTTTTATTTTTAATTGATACATAATCATTGTACATATGTATGGGGTAAAATGCAATGTTTCAATACATGCATACATTGTGTAATAATCAAATCAGGGTAATTAGAATATCCATCAGCTCAAACATTCCTTTGTAGTGGGAACACACAAAGTCCTTTCTTCTAGCAATTTTGAGATACACAATATCTTATTGCTGACTATAATTACCTTATTGTGGAATGGGACACAAGCACTTATTGTTCCTTTCTAATTGTAACTTTGTACCCATTGATGATCCTCTCCCAACCCCTCTTTCCTCTGTAACCACTGTTCAACTCACTTCTTCTATGAGATCCAAACTTATTTTGAACTATACACAACTATTTTGGATTCCACATATGGAATCCACATATTTTGGATTCAACCATTTTGGATTCCACATATGAGTGAGAACATGTGATATTTGTCTTTCGGTGTCTGGTTTATTTTACTGAACATAATGACCTCCAGATTCATTCACATTGTTGTGAGTACCAGGATTTTATTTTTTTAATGGCTGATTAGTATTCTATTGTGGATATGCCACATTTTCGTTATTCCTTCATCAATTGTTGGACATTTAGGTTGATTCCACATCATGACCATTGTGAATGGTGTTGCAATAGACATGGGAGTACAGATATCTCTTTGATATACTGACTTCATTCTCTTTGGATATATATCCAGTACTGGGATTGCTGGATCATATGGTAGTTCTATTTTCAGTTTTTTGAGGAACTTTTATATTGTTTGCTATAATTGTTGTACTAATTTACATTTTTGCCAATAGTCTGTAAGTGTTCTCTTTTCTCTGCATCATCACCAACACTTGTTACATTTTGTATTTTTCGTAATAGCCATTCTAACTGGAGTGAGATGATATTGAGGTTTTGATTTGCATATTGCTGATGATTAGTGAGGTTGAACATTTTTTATATACTTGCTGGACATTTGTATATCCTGTTTTGAAAATCGTCTATTGAGGTCTTTGGCCCACTTTTAAATTGAATTGTTTGTTTGTTTGCTGTTGAGTCTTTTGAGTTCCTTATATATTTTGAATTCTTACCCTTTGTGAGATGTATAGTTTGCAAGTATTTTCTCTGATTCTGTAGGTTGTCTCTTCATTCTGTTGTTGCTTTCCTTTACTGTGCAGAATCTTTTTAGTTTGTTGCAATTCCATTGGTCTATTTTTACTTTGGTTGCCTGTGTCTTTGAGGTTTTCTCCAAAAAATTCCTGTCCAGTCCAATGTCATGAAGTGTTTCCTTTATTTTTAATTCTAGTAGTTTCATAGTTTGAGGTACTACATTTGAGCCTTTGGTTAATCTTGAGTTGATTGCTGTATATTAGAGAAAAGTAGGGATTCAGTTTTATTCTTGTGCATGTAGCTATCCAATTTTCCCAGTAACATTTATTAAAGAGACTATTCTTTTCCTAATGTGTTTTTGAATTCTTTGTCAAAATTAGTGGACTCTAAATAGATGAACTTATGTCTGGGCTATCTATTCTGTTCCATTGATTGATATGTACGTTTTTATGCCAATACTATGCTGTTTGGGTTATTATAGTTTTGTAGTATATTTTGAAGTCACGTTGTGTGATGCCTCTAGCATTGTGATTTTTTCTTAAGATTAATTTTGCTATTCCTTGTCTCTTGTGGTTCCACATGAATGTTATGATCATTTTTTCAATTTCTATGAAGAATGTCATTGGTATTTTGAGAGGGAGTGTATTGCATCTGTATATCCCTTTGGTAATGTGGACATTTTAACAATATTCTTTCTAATTTGTGAGGATGAACTATCATTCAATTTTTTGTGTGTCCTCTTCAATTTCTTTTCTCAAAGTTTTATCATTTTCAGTATAAAGATTTTTTAACTCCTTGGTTAAATTCATTTCTAGGTGCCTTTTTTTTAGGTAGCTATTGTAAATGGGATTGTTTTCCATTTATGTCTTAATTTCTGAAAACTCCCAAGTCACATAAAACTTTGCATGGTTAAATAAGTTTGTTATGTGACTTTCTTATTAACTTGTCTTCTGTAATAGAAGTGCTGGCCATGACCTTTATGATGGGTGAGAAAAGGTGTCACAACTTTTCTGTTCCAATGCTCTCTCTTTCTCTATCCATCTATTAATCTAGTTAATCGTCAAATTTGTAGACTTTGACAATTATAAATTCTACTTAGACAGCAGAATTATGTAATTTACTTGAACACAATTATAAAGTATGTTTGTACAACAACCAATTCCAGGTTTATACAAGCTTATTAATTTAATACAAACAATGCCGAACTATAATGCTGTACTTTACCCAAATTCTATTTGTATTATTAATATAAAAGCAAATAAATACAACTTATGTGTCGGACTCTTTAGCTGGATTTAAAAAAGAAGTAATGTTCATGTCAGATGTTTTACCTTCAACAGTAGGAACATTCAAAACCTTTTCTTTGATTTAATAAATTGAATGAAAAAAAAATCCCTGTTATTGGCACTAACATCACCGGTTTTGTCTTTGATGCATCTAATGCTAATGATATTAAATTGACATAATTCACTTTCAGAGCAAAAACTGCTCTGAAATAAATTGCAAGTGCGTGGAATAAACTGAAAAGAATAATCCTTTAATCTAGATGAAAAATCAAGTTTTATAGAATAATTTTAAATATGCTTTTTGTAGTAATACAAGTTAAATCTGACCATATTTTAATGAAATTGCTGATGCTTCTCCCGCTGATTTGTGTCTTCTAGTTTTTATGTAATCTGTGATTTCACTACATCCTCCATGGTGGATAATAAATGTCAATAGACATTTTGTGCAGTTTATACATTCACATAAACTTTATTGAAAAATGAAATATAGTACATAGAATATTACCAAATATACATTTTGGAAAAGTCATTGCCATTAAAAGGATTTATAGAAAAATTTAAAAATAGGTTAATGAAGAATAATATAAATACTTACAGTTTTGCACCTTAAAATCAATGACAAAACCAGTTATCAAGATCATTCTGACCATTCTCTTTACAAACTATGATACAACTGTTCAACCTGTACTTCCCATATGTATTTAGTGTAAAGCTGTTCTGTAATTTCTCAATACCCACAAACATTGCTCATTGATAAACTAATGGCTGGCCTGCTTGCAGCTCATGGTGCACACAGTCTAAGGCAAATTTGGCTATTACACCAAGTGTCAAGTAAGGACAGGAGCATCAAATTCTTCTACAACCATCATCCCTGACTTGAAGGAGTTAGATGTCACTAGGTACTCATTCTAAGGGTATTTGGTTTCATCAACATGTGCCCTGAATATTGTCCCTGAAAGAGAGGTGAGATTGTCTAATACTATGCACGTATATGTGACTGGAAAGTGTTGAGAGAAAGAGATGTATGTTATCTCTCTTTATCTTTAATGTTTTATCATGTGCTAAAGTGGGAATTTTGTTTCCTGCACATACGTTTCATATAGTACTAAATGAAAACTGCAAATAAGATCCGCAAAACTCATCATGACTTATTGAAGTGCAGTTACTACTACTACTAACTAACTTAAAAATAAAGAAAAATCAGGGGCAAATGCTAAACTGGACTAGAAAACTGAGGCAACATACATGAGCCGGGACTGTCTCCGGCAAATACAGATGTATCTTTATTCTATTCATATGGAATCCTGACTATACTGGGTACAGCAGTCTGAGATTCAGTCTTGGAAGGTATGTCCTCAATCATCACTAATTTATTTCCACTCGCAATTTAGATGGAATATACAAACAGGTGTAGTACTTTTATAATAAAGAAACAAACAAAAATACTGAACAGAAAAATGTATATGGAGAAAGAAGAGATACTGGGAAAACCAGTAATAGCTTAAGGAAGCTGTCCAAGCAGAAGAGAATTTACTTCCTTAAAGACGGTTGTTATTTACAATATATCCCTGAGCCTTTTAAATATTTTCAAACTACCTATAGTTATTAATTTTGCTAACATAAGTATGTGAGCTTTCGTTTAGATTAATCTGATTCCATCTTAAATTTTACTTGTATATTTTAACATTTGGAATATTCTTGCATAAGTAAATTACTACCAGCCATTCTTCTGAGTGTGTATTAATTTAATCTGATTGTGTTGCTCCTAAAGTCTACCTTATGTCACCTGCTGGATGAGGAACTTAAAAAAGATGCTTGAATCAGGTAGGAGGCAGTGCAAGAATATTACAAATTTGGTTTCAAATTCAGATACCCTGAATCCTTTCTACTATACCAGAAAAACATGCATTAAAGGAAAAAAAAAACTGGATGTTTTGGCTTTGTTTCTAACTGGCAATAGAGCTGATGTCTGATTTGTATATTCACTAACAAATTTAGGACCTGTAAATCTGGTTAATTCATCATTAATTGTTACCTGAAGTTTTAATTTGCTTAGTGAATTATTTTAGAAATTATGGCATACAAATATTTCTGGTATACTACTAAAAAAATATTGTGTTTTCTATCCTGTAAGTCAATAGCTGGTTCTTCTGGTCTCTTCCCCTTGCTCATGGATTTATTTGACTATTAAACTACTATACATATATCAACACACACACACTTCACATGTGTACACAATGCATATAAATATTTGTTGTAAGTCAATATTGCATAACATATTCTGAAGGCATTGTTCAAAAACAAACAAACAAAAAGATCTACTTTAAGTAGTAATTTGAATATTTTGATTTATTGACTGGACAAATATCTAACTGAGATAGAATAGAAATTGTTCAAATGACACATCATGTCTAAACTGAGAATATATTTGCAGTCATTTAAAAAGTGAGATTATATAGTTCTTACTTTAGTTTTAACTCCTGAAGCCACAAAGTCCATCACTTCTTTGGGGAAAGGGCATGAGTTATTTTCCAAGGGACTTATTGTGTTTGTGTCTTTTCTAAAAACCTAGCCGAAGAGAACTGATTTCTCCCAAAATGAGAAAAGCTACTCTCACCAGTCTCCTACCTATTTCCTGGGTGGTATCTTTCAGCCCATCAAAGTGCACATATGGAAATACACAATTAAGTGAACTCCTTCATCCTTAATAACTTATTTTCCTCTTTAATAGTTTTTGATCATCATGTTCATCCCAAACACACATATCAATTTTTCTCTAAACAAGAGGGCTTTTCTCTTATGCCATCCTCTCCGTGCCTTGCATAAATAGTCCTACCAAAAAAGTGACCTGCTAATTATGAGTGATTGCTTTTCCCATTCCAGGGTGGCCGAGAAATAATTTAAACTAAGCATTCACAGTCAGGGATCATCAAGTGATTGCACTCCAGATTAATCTTCCTGGGCCCAAGTGCTGCCTGGCTTCAGCCTGAACATGGCGCTGCATTCTATCTGTCCTATTCAGCCCAAACAAGGAGACCTTATTTGCTAAACAATTTTAATTCATTCTACACAATTTAATTATGCTTCAGTGTGAAACCACCTGTGACCTTGGGTTTAATAATGAAATCCACTCCCTAGTCACCAATGCCAAGAGTAATCTGTTTGGCAAAGACGGTAGAAAATAAGATTCTTAAATACTGTTCGGAACTGGAAGAATCACGCTCTTTTTGATAGGCTCTCTTCTAGTTTGCTTGCAGGCCTTTGGCTGTTTTCTGGAGGAGATTTTATAGGAGAATTATCTTCACTGGAAGATTTGAATGGGATTTGAAATGACACATAGCTGTTTCAGTGACAAAACAGGTGAAAATGTCCACTGTTTTTCTGTACTGTGTGAGCCAGAAGATATTTTCAAGAATAAAGTCCTTTATTTCTTTCCCTGAGGACTAAGATGAAAGCATATACATGTAATTAAATGCTTCTTTTGTGTAAGTATGGGCCATTTGATATTTAAGTATTAAGTGGAAGTGTTGCTTAGTTTATAATGAGTCTTTCAGAATCCAGTTTCCCTTTGGCAAGTTCTAGCTAATCAAGGAACAGGATACTGATTAGAGAGAGTCATCTAGACATTTTGGATTTGAAGGCATATGCATTTTAACAAAACTTATTTGGCTCTGCCACAGTTAAGTGTTAAACCTTCTGTTATGCATCCTGTGCCCAGCTTTTTCTGCCCTAGGCCTTGTGATTTTTTTTCAGAGCACTGTTTGTGCATCCACCAAGACCCTGTGCTTCATCACCTCATGGTGTACACACACCATTTACCGTCCTGTTCACTCAACATGCTGTGATTTTTACCCATAAAATGCCTGCTAGCCTGTCTTACTCATTGTTAAGATATACATTTATACTGCTATATTTTAATATTTCTGTAAATTGTCTGTCTTACAATCCATAGTATTTACCCTTTTTGTTGACCGAGGAGCATTTAGGGTGCAGTTTTCGTGAACCATATTTGAATCAACTTGATCACCGCTGTTCATGTTGTCCTGTCTTTTTACATTCAAATGAGTATAAAGGAGCTTTTTAAATAAATATCTTAAAAAATCAAGAGATAACAAAGCCCAAGATTCTAGTTTAATTGGTAACGTTTTCCCTTTTAGTAATGCACACAATTATAGTGTATCTTATAATTGAAGGCATCATACATTTGATGGAATATGCTAAATCTGTTCTTTTCTCTCTTCTAGGCCATCTGCTTCCTGCCTAACTTCTAGACTGTAGTTTTTGGCTCTTCCATCAGGCCTTTCCAATTATTGCAATTGCCTTTTTCTCCATGTCTTCATCACACATAACATTGGCTGTCACACCTGTGATGGTCTGTATTATATTTGATTTGGCACTCTGTGGCTTGCTGTCTGGTATGATTCTTATTTCAAGAATCATGGAATGTAAGGGAGGAAAAGATCATAGAGTCAATTTAGTGTCACTGTTTCATTTGCAGACAATGAAACTGGGACATTTGAGGTTTAAGTGTTAGTGGCAGGTCTGAGACTCTGCAACCAGCTCTTATTAGCCAGATGCTATACCCAAATCAGGAAAGATTCCTGCTTCAGCTTACAAGAGCTTACAGACCAGCAATCTGATAGCATGTTCTCACTTTCTTGAAGAGTATGTTTTTAAATATACCAAACCAAGGCTTCTTATGTTCTTCAAGGTAGGGGTAGTTTTATTTTCCAGCTATTGTACTGAATACATGTTTAGTTGAATTAAACTATCAAAAGATGTTAAAATGTCATTGAAGTTACAGGCATGGGTGAAATTTTCAATGACTAAATCTGAGCAGCAGCCTTATTTCAGTTCTGTTACTCCTCCCAGCCTCTGTCTTCTTTCCCCCCTGAAATGAATGACACAGAACTAAGAAGCACAAAAAGTGAGCTCCCAGATCCGTCTGAATGAAAATACCAAGACTCTGTGGATGTTCCAAGATACCAGATTCTCTTGCTAAGAAAATTGCAACATTGCTTCTTTCAAGCGTTAAAGCCCAAACAATGTCTTCCTCGTTTTGGGGAAAAAAAAAGATAATAAAATTTTTGTAGGTACACAGAGATGCATCAGAGAGGACTAATTACAGTAGTTACAGTAAACTTGAGTGACATGGCAAAAGACATTGATGATAATAATGAATTTAAAAACTAGAGAAAAAAAAACAGTGTCTTTTGTCCTCTGCATAACTTCATTCTTTCTAGAAAGTATTTTTGAAGAGAAATATGATTTTCAAACTAAGGTACCAAAAAGGACAAAATAAATTAGTCCCCCCAACTCCTGCCCACTTGTAATTGAAGGTTTACTTCATGTTAAGACTTAGATCATGTTTTGTGTTAAATTACCTTATAAGTGGAAGCAGAAGGACTGTATTCACTAATATATTTCTAAGGGAGCTGCCTAACTTAAACATTAAAATTGGATCTAGGAAAAGATTTTGCAACAGGAACAGTCTTAATTCATAGGAGCTCATGAACACAGTGTGATTTTTAGATGATCTCTCCATTAAACAGAAAAAGATGCATCCAGCATTTGGAATATCTTCAAGTGGAATAAGAAGAGTTAAAATGCAAATCTGTCAGGCAGTAGTTACATGTTAAGCAACTACCTACCATTTATATATTATAATGATTTTATTCATCAGTTGTTATTCTAAAGGGACAGATAAGTAACCACACCTTCCTCAAGATATACACACAAAATATCCCTTTCAGGAGGGAAAAGAGCAAAAGGTAGAGAGGCAAAGAGAAGAGACATGAATGGGGCAATGTGGTTTAAAGCATTAGGAGGATCTTGGGTTGGCCCAATAGATAATAAAAGACAATGCTAAGAGCATTGCTGTTATTGTTGTTGTTAGGTTTTTTATGTTTTATGTTCAGTTTTTTTAAAGTATGAAATTAACAAGAAAAATGGATTACGTATGATATTGGTGGGGGGTGCATGAAGTTTGAGGAAGCTGTAAACTGTGATGAAACAGGGAAAGAGACAACAAGAGGGACAGGAGACAGGCAGCTGGAGAGACTTGGATTCTGTCTTGATCATCCTATGAGTACATGGCCTTGCCTGGTGGCTTTATTGAATTAATCCTGTTAAATGGAGAGTCATTCTTTTCTTTCTTGAATAATACTTTTGAATACATAAAGAAATAAAAATTTGGTCTTTAAAAATTTTCAAAATTTATGTAGTTTAGCCCTTTCAAACCCATAAACTAAAAAGAAGTTTTGTTGGTCTAACAAATTAAACTGGTTATCTCTTCTCTCTTTTGTTCTCTTTCATTCTACATGTATACACACATACACACACACACAAGCATACATGTCTTAGTCTGTTTTCTGTTGCTTATAACATAGTGCTTGAGACAGGGTAATTTAAAAAACAAATTGATTCTTACAGTAGTTCTGGAGGCTGAGAAGTTTGAGAGTTTGAGAAGTTTTAGAAGTTTGAGAGTTTGAGGGGCTGTGTCTGGGGAGGGCCTTCTTGCTGAGGGCAGGATTCTCTACAGAGTCTCAAGATGACACAGGACATCACATGATGAGGAGACTGAGCAAACTAGCTCAGGTCCCTCTTTGTCTTCTTAAAAAGCCATCAATTTCTTTCCCATGATAACTCATTAACTTATTAACCTGTTAATCCATTAATGAATTAATCCATTCGTGATGGCAGAGCCCTCATGACACAAATCACCTCTTAAAGGCCCCACCTCTCAATACTGCCATATTGGAGATTTTCCATATGAGTTTTGGAGGGTACAAACATTCAAACTGTAGCAATATATGCATACAGAAATAACTATTTGATTCAGTAGGTACAAAGTTGCAGATATTTTTCTTTTATATTCAAAAAGTGAGGAGCAACAAGCCATTTCCGTTTCTGAAATATTTGTGCCTAGCTACTGGTACCTGCTAGAGTTTCAGGAAAGGCCTCTAAGGTTTATTTATCCAATATACAATACAGTTGGCAACTAGATGTTTCCACTAAATTATTCCCATAGGGGCAGAACCAAAAGCAGTATTTGAATGCAAGCAAGACAATCTACTCAATTCTAAACTGGACTTGTTCTCATTACCAAGGACATTCTTGGGATAAAGGTGGGGGCTACTCAACATTTATTGAGCATCTATTATGTTTCAGGTATTATATTATGTAATATACTTTATTTTATACTTCAACAACCAAAATAATATTATTAATATTACTTGTAATTTAAATACTAAGTAAGCATCCCAGTTGACATCTGAATCTTTATTAGTCAGAACTCCCCATTCATTCTGTGATACCACAGTACCTTGAAAGTTGCCTACAATTACAGGGGCTTCGTGCTCGTGGAATACCTGTGTTTTGGTTTCCTGAGTCCACAAAGAGATTCTCTCTTTTTATTAACAGCTTTAATGTAAATGTCATGAGCTACCAGAGCAATTCTCAAAACAAAAACTTGATTTAATTCAACAACACTTTTAAAGCGCTACCATATACCTATACCTTACTATGATACAAGCATAATAACAAAATAGCATCCCTATTCTGAGCAAAGCTACAGAACTAATGTAAACAGTGTAATGTGGCTAAATGTATAAATAACTATGTGAAGTCAAATCTAATAAAGAGAAGAAGAATGGCATACATCGGTGAGGGGGAAACTATATTTGATTCTCCAACATCATTTCTGTCTTTGTCTACTGCAGAGATGAATCTTCTAGAAACCATTCTTCACTCTACTCAGAAGAATGCAGAAAAAAATTGCATGGTCTCCACTGTCTATCTTGTTTTAGCTGCATTTCATGGAAAAAATAATTGCTTCAACTAATTGGTCATATTTAGACATTCATAGTAAACAACACGACTGCGCAAATAAGCAACATGACAGCTCTTGCTTCCTCATTGACTCCCCAATTCCTGGAGAGCAAGCTCATTTTAAATGCCTATCTTTATTAAGTTGAAATGCCACTCAGAATGGTCCACAGACAAGCAACATTTTCATACCTGGAAAATTACTAGAAATGAAGAATTTGGGGACTACTCCCAGATTTGCTGATTGAAATTTGTGATTTATCAAGATCCCTAAGTGATGAATATGTACATTCAACTTTGAGAAAAGCTGTCAGGCCTTATCATTTTTATTCCTCAGTCTTTCTATATTTATTTGTCTGAAACTAGATGGAAGTCAATTTGGTATATCTTTTTCACAAAGTTGGCTGAGTAAGTAGATTCAAAGAGGTCACTGCAGATCTAGGAATTGGGGGCTAGGTTTAAAGGAAGAAGAATTACTTGGCTTTCTTATTTGTTATATTAACCACACAACAGGGAGATGGTGGGGGAGGTACTTTATTTCCCATTTAGCTATTGTCTTCTGCGTGTATATAGCTAATTTTTCATGGTGCCCAAGGGGAAGGAAGTGAGTAGGCAGATTTGGATAACGATCCTTATCACATGCATCATAGTTAGCATTATTATTATAAAGGGCTTCAAAACCAGAAGAGAGAAAAACTACACACCATCAAAAATGCCCAGAGAGATTGGTAAAGGAATGAACACTTAGAAAATCCTTAAATATTCATATATGTAGAAAGAAAAAAAAGAAGACCCCCCCCCCACCCAAGTAATGGGAGCAGCAGCATAAGCAAAGATGAGATAAAAATTTCTGAGAAATATTTAGGCAAATATGACTTGACTATTTCACTTGAATGTAGAGCACAATGTATAATAAAAGTCAAAGGGGTGAAACTGGAAGGAACATTTGAATTATATTACAAAAAGATCTGTAAGACAAAATGAGGAATTTTATTTTAGTTCTTTAAACCATGATGAGTAGGATAGTGATTTTACCAAGCCATGCTTTAAAAGAATTAATTTGGCAGAAATAACTGGAATGAATTAATGTGGCAGGAGATACTAGAGGTTAGAATATCAGAATATTGAATAGAAAACTAAGACTACTCTACAATCAGTCTCCTCAATTAGCATGACAGGAGGGGACAAATTGGAAAACATGTTTTAATGTGCTTACTAAATAAGAGGTGAAATAATATGACTAACGTTTAGTCAGCATTTGTGACTTGTCAGGCATTAAGCTAAACATTACATATTCTCTATCATTTTTTATTCCCATATCTTATTAGTTAATAATAATAGGAAGGATAAGGATGATGAGAATAGCTAAACATCATATAATGCTTAATTTGTTCCAGGCATCATTCTAAGCACTTTAAATAAATCTAAAAATAGACCTATGAAAGAGGGAATAGTACAGTACTCCCATTTTATACTTTAGAAAACTGAGGTTAAAGGCAGTTCTATCTCTGTTGCTTAAATGAAGGATTAGGTTTCAAATACATGAATTGATTCACTTAAGATCAATGGCAAGTGATAGGATAATAATTTGAACCCCAGACTAACTTCAAAGCCTCTTCTCTTTCTTTGACATATATAAAAGTATGTGTTATAAAAAGTTAAGCAGATACCTACACATCATGAATATATTTTGAATATAATTTCAGATATATCTCTATGCATATTAGGATACACTATTTAAAATAAAAGTTCTGGGTTCTGTAACAAAAGCTGAAATGTGTGAGTGGTCTAAACAAGAGAGCAGTTCATTTTTCTTTCATCCAACAAGTCCAGCATAAGCCTCTCACGGATGGTATGGAAGCCCCACACTTTTCAGCCCAGTTGGCTTTCATTTTGTTGTTCTGTTAGGCTGAGCGTGGACCATCTCTAAGTCTCTATTTCTGTTCATACTCCTTGCATGTCAGCCAGCAGGGAAGTGGAAAAATTAAGACATGCATTCTTTCTTTAAAGATACTTTCTAGGATTACACCTGTGCTTCTGCCTTAGACACTGTGGTCAGAACGGAAGTAGCACCCAACGTCCAATCACAAGGGACACCAGAAAATGTGTTTTGAGAGGTTTCTCTTTTCAAGAAAAAGGGTATAGAGGCAGTTGGGGGGGGAAAAAGTAAGAGGCTTTGCTACACTTTCTATCATTAATTCAATTTTCAGCTTCTCTATCCTCACTGCTTCTAATTTAATTATTTTTTGTAATAATCTTGTTTGGTCCTTGATTTGCTTCCGTAGCTATGCAATCTCACATTTCATCTCCGTTTTAATTTCCTGGGGCTTTTGTAACCACTTACCACAAACTTGGTGATTTGAAACAACAGAAATGTACTCTCACAGTTCCAAAAGATGGAAGTCTCAAATCAGTTGTCAGAGTTGGTTGCTTCTGGAGGCTCTGAGGGAGAGCTGTTTCATGTTTTTCTTCTAGCTTTTTCTTGCTGCTGGTAAGGCTTAAGGTCTCCTGGCTTGTAGCTGCATGACTCCAACCTCTGCCTTTGCACATGGCTTCTCTCCTGTTTATCTGACATCTACATCTCTCTTATGTCTCTGCATTTTCTCTTTTTTTTTTTTTTTTTGTCTCTGATGTGGACATGCATCATTAGATTTAGACTTACCCGAATCCAGAGCAATCTCATCTGAGATCCTTACTTAATTATTTCTGCAAAGACCCTTATTCCAAATAAGCTTACATTAATTCTGAGGTTCTGGATGGACATTGTTTTGGGAGCAAGAGATAATTCATTACCATCTCATTTGGTTGTTTTATAATCTTTAAAAGTTATGTACCTATTGAACCTTTGCTTTTATTGAGTTTTTCTGTAGCATAGAAAATTCCTGAAAAATTTCTGCCTTAATTCTTGCATTACATTTTCTTTCAAATTGGGTTTCCTTCCAATTCTCATGCTGTTTTTCTTTCTTCCTTTTTTTCCTTTTATTATCTATGGGAGTTTCATTCTTTCAACTATTTTTTAATTATGGGGAAGAAAGTGTATGTGTTCATGGTCATAATGTGGTTTGTTTTGCATCTTACTTCAGCTTGTACGTCTTTGTGTGTGCTTTCTCTTGGTTCCAATATGGTGTGAGTGATTTATCTTTGTCTCTCTTCAAAATACTAGGAACCTGTTGTTTCTCCTCTCTGGGTATTTTATATTTTGACATTATTTGAGTAGGCTGAGGACTTGGAAGAGGAGATTATCAACTGAAGTTGTATAAAATATTTGAAGGAATATTTGGTTTCTTCTCTCCCTTGTGGGGTGATACAAAAGTCATGAACCAGGGTTCTAATTGATTTGAAGTAGAGTGAATTTTGCTTATCCTGTGCTAAAACTTCAGATTATTTTCCCAGTTCAGATCCTGGAGTCTTCTCTTCCATCATAGTGTCAGTATTCTTAAAATGTCCCTCACACCAAAATTGTAGTAGAAACTCAAAGATGATTTTCCTACCATGCCCAGACAGAAGCAGGGAAGTTAGGAAAACAACTCAGTTCGCTTTCTCAGAATTGATGGCATTTGTGAGAATTCTTAGCCCATGCCATCAAAGCTACTCGATGAAGACAGTGTGGCTGAATTCCATGCCAAAGTCCATCAAATCTGTTTCTCTCTTTCTCTCTCCATATGTGTGTGTGTGTGTGTGTGTGTGTGTATATATATATATATGATAGTATATATAGGATAGATTTCTCTCTGTATATATGTCTACACATATATCAATATGTATTATATATGTATACATATATCAATATGTATTATATATGTCTACACATATATCAATATGTATTATATATGTCTACACATATATCAATATGTATTATATATGTCTACACATATATCAATATGTATTATATATGTCTATACATATATCAATATGTATTATATATGTCTATACATATATCAATATGTATTATATATGTCTATACATATATCAATATGTATTATATATGTATAGATACACATGTATGTGTGTATGTGTGTGTATATACACACGCACACAAATATATATATGTACAATGTACCTTTCCATTAATAGCTGGAGTTGATTTGTCAAGTTTCTAATTGATTTCATCATGCAGTATGAGGATACTTTGATGTCACTGTATGATCTACTGCTCCTGCTCTCTCTCCTATGTTATGTTTGATGCTGAAGATCCGGAGGGAAAACTGCTAGAATCAAATTGATGATCTCCTTAACAATACATTATGAAACAAAAGATAATAAAAATGTCTTTCTATGGTTGAGTTCACCTCCCTTAATGTACATATATTTTCCCAGAAAACATTTTCTGGTACCTTTTTCTGAGACCCAATTATGATGTAAAAAACAAAAAACGGAACAAATCAACCACAACAACAACAAAAAAAACTGGTAAGTACAAAGTGCTCAATATCAGTTAACGTTTACAATACATTTCCCAAGATATTAAATTTGACATTTGTTTTTCTGCCAAATAGATGACCTAAACATAATATTGCTGGCAGTCATAAAACATAATAGCTTCTTAATGCTGAGAATGATCGAAGCTATGGAATTGTCAAAGTGATGTTGCTGTATTAGAATCACAAACATTTATGGTTTAATATGAATTATTTCAAAATAATTAAGCAGTTGTGACTATCTAGCTATATAGATTATAAGCCAAATTAGGCAGTTAAAAATAAGCGTAAGTAAATAAGTATATTAAGATATAAATTCAAGTAAATAAAATCACGTTATAACAGAAAAACACGCATCCAACTTTTCAACAGCATGCAGCACTACTCAGAAGATAAGAGAAGAAAAATAATGATGAGTTTCACTTTCAACTGAAATTCAAGAGCTTCTAAATTGCAAGAGTGCAGAAAAAAAGTCATCAACACATTTTTGAGAAATTAAATGTGGATCTCTCATGGGTCAATGCTAGGTTAAGCAAAGTGGGAATGAAAAGCACCCAGCGGTAGCCCACCTAACAATGCCAAGTTTTGCATTGATTTAGGCTATTTTTTTCCGTATTATCAATGCGTTGTTGAATCATTTCCTATTTTTTACAAGATCGCCTTAAAATGTAAATATCTAAAAATAATGTGTATATTGCCTTTTGCTGAAGTTTTGTATTTTTCCTTGGGATGAATATTTAACTCAGAGAATTGCAATTCATTGTTTAACTATAATCACCTCACACTTTCTCAGATTCTTTAGTCTTAGTAAGAAGAAAATAATAAACTCAAGTGAGTGAAAATAATAAACTCAAGAAGTAAACCTTCTTGAGTTTAAGGTATGCCACTTGAGTTTATTATCTAAGGCAGTACAGCTAAAACAATCTTAACCCAAGCATAAACTAGAAATTTGGCGGTCAATTAACACAATAAGAAGAAATTTGGTGTGGAAGACGGTCTCAGCCTGTTAAAACCATACCCAGTTTCTAGTGGAAATTGAGGGTAATATTGTGCCCAAATTAAAAACAAACAAAGAAAACACAGTGGTCAGAATACCTACTGCATCTTTATGGAGTCTTAAGTCAGCTGTCCTTACCTTGAATTATTTAAATATTTTCTCAATATTTCCTGAGCTAAACTGAGACTGTAAAAGTATCTGCCCCTTACAGTTGTTGTAAGAATAATATTTGATAGATAACACAAAGCGTTTAGCATAGAGCTAACACATGCCAAGCACTCTATAAAATAAGCTATTATTTTTATTGAGCCATTTAAATTATCCACTCCTATATCTTTGAAATATAGGTGCTTGGTAGCTTTTGATTGTGAAGTCCCCATCATGTGATCTTAATGAAAAACACATTGGCAGCCAGAGCGCAGTTCCAAGGATTTTAGAATAGCTTTAAAACTCCAAAATTCAAAGGTGTTAAACACACAACCACATTTGGCTTCTCCAATAAACACCTTGACAACTTAGATATTACACAGGGGGCCTGAAAGCAGAGGTAATTTGCAAATAATATTTAATAAAAGAAATTCTTCAGTTACTGAATCACTTTTCTTTTTATATTATAAATAATCCTTTAATTATTCTGCTTTTTATATTTGCATGTATTAATTAAGCAAAAGCTACAGCTTAGGCTATAAGTATAATTTAACAAGCAAGTTTATTGGATAGGAAAAATTGTGCTGAAAAATTAATTATGGAAGATTCTGGATTTGGCATAATTGGTTGGGAAACAGCAAAAAAAAAGAATCTATGAAGGCAATGTATTTCAGTGCTTGTCAGAAAAATGAATTCTGGGCAGAATAGTAGGGGAATAGAGGGTTTTACTCCTCTACAAGCTGTATAGAGTAGCAAAACCCCATCAGAGTTAGATTAAAAGAAGAAATAATGATTTTACAGGACAACACTTTGAAAGGATTTTACTGAACACTACTTTCCTCAGAGTAGCTGCTTCCAGCGTGATTTCTGACCAGAGCCATTCTTAACCAATTCTGAACCTCCTACTCCACCTGCTATGCATGCCACTCTCCAAATGCTGTTCAGCCAGCCAACATTTTCTGACTAACCCATACTTTCCAGTTGAAAGAGATGATGGTTTAGAAACCCAATGACATCGAGTTAAGGATTCAATGAGCTGTGCTTCCTACGTATAGATTTTGTAAAAATAAAAATAAAAGACAAAATGCACACAAATAAAAGCAAAACATGAATACAAAAGAAAAATTTTGATATAGAATATAGTGAATTTCCAGATTGTGAAACAAAACAATACACAAAAAAGGGAAGAAGGAGGTGTTATTTTAGTGTACCATATATCACATTGTTTAATTTGTTCAGATTATAATTAGCAATATATATCAAGAATATTGCAACTGTTAGATTTTTTAATTTAACAGTATGATTTTCTGTTAAAGCCAATGGACTATAATTGAGCAATTAATTAGAGAATGTGATTTATATTACTTGTGATAATGGAATCCCCATCAGAAACAACACTCCTTACTGGAGGAAAGAAAGTGGTCACTTCCAGTAACAGCTGGTGAATTAAACAGCACAGCTATTTAGCTTGAGCAATCTGTGCTTTGTTTAGTATAAGGAGGAACGATGAAAGGAGGAGAATAAGCAAGAACCACTGTACCTCTGCTATTTAAAAAAGCCTCCCTCTTGAGAAAAATGTGAATATATTCTAACAAAGAATATGCTTAAACTAAAAATATACTTTATTAACACAATTCCTGCAGGCAGTGTTGTTTTGCTACAATGAATCTGAAACGCCATAGTTTCTTTTAACCATTGCAAACATTGTTCATGTAGCATGATTTTTAAAACATAGCAGGGTAGACTCTACTTTAATCTTCCTCACTTCTTTATAGACTTTTTAAAGTTTATGCCTACAAGGGAAAATATCAATCAATTAGATGGTAATTTAATTGGATTATCATTTTTTAAATATCTTCTCATGGTATTTATTTGCAATGGGTGTAAGAACTTTGTTCTTCAGTTTACTTGGAAAATAGTACTTTAATTTTCTTCCTCCCTCCTTTCCTTCCCTCTCTTCCTCCCACCATCCCTCCCTCTCTTCCTCCCTCCCTTCCTTCCTTCCTACCTTCTTTCCTTCCTTCCTTCCTACCCTCCTCCTCCATCTTCATTGTAATTCAACAAACATTTAGTAAAATAAATTGTAGCCCAAGTCATTCTAGGTGTTGAGAATGCAAAGCCGGATATATTAACAGTCTTGACTATTAAAAATTCCATATATTCTTGAAGAAAACACACAGAAAATACACTAAGCAGTAGGCAAGTGGTATTATAGAAATTGAGATGATGGGCATGTAGCCCAGTGAGAAGGTTGGGAAAGACTTTTTAGAGGAGGCGATGCTGAGGTTAATTCTTAAAATTTAAGTAAGAGATAGTCAGATGGCTGAGATGTGCATGGGGACATTCCAGGTATTAGAGACAACAGGCATATATACCTAACTACCTAGGAAACTGCAAACAATATTATACTGTTAGACTGTAAAATTCTAGTGAAGGAAAGACACAGAATGTAGTTGGAAAGGTAGCCAGGCCAGTTCAAAGAGAGGTATATGTAATTCTGTGAAAGTCCTTGAATTTCACCCTGTATTGTATGGAGTTATCAATGGGAAATTGTAAAAGTACCTTGACATCCAAAAGTATGTCTTCTTGTTAGCCTCACATACTAAGGCTTCCTTATTAGGAGATTCTAGGCTTCTGAATTTTAGAAGATATTCTACTGATATTTTGAGGGCTGATTAAATAGGCAGGTAATACCTATGGAATACTGCTAGATATAATAGTAGGGTCCCCTAAAGTGTCAGGACATTTTTGAGATGGCTCCCAGTGACCCCCGCCTACTGGTGTTTTCACCTCTGTATAATTCCTCCCCCTGAGTATTAACTGAATTTAGTGGCTTGCTTCTAATGAATAGAATATTGTGAAAGTAATGGATGACACTCCCAAGAATAGATTATAAAATACTATGACTTCAGGCTGGGTGCGGTGGCTCACACCTGTAAAACCAGCACTTTGGGAGGCCAAGGTGGGTGGATAATGAGGTCAGGAGATCAAGACCATCCTGGCTAACATGGTGATACCCCGTCTCCACTAAAAATACAAAAAATTAGCCGGGCGTGGTAGCGGGCGCCTGTAGTCCCAGCTGCTCAGGAAGCTGAGGCAGGAGAATGGCGTGAACCCGGGAGACGGAGCTTGCAGTGAGCCGAGATCATGCCACTGCACTCTAGCCTGGGCGACAGAGTGAGACTCCATCCAAACAAAACAATAAAATAAAATAAAATAAAATAAAATAAAATAAAATAATAAAATAAAATAAAATATAAAATAAAATAATAAAATAAAATACTAAGACTTCAGACTTGCTAACACCCTTTCTCTTACCCTTTCATTTACTAGCTCTGAAACCAAATGTATGTTATTAACTTCCCTATAGAGAGGTCCATGTGGCAGGGAAGAGAGGGAAGCCTATGGCTAACAGACAGTGAAGAAATAAAGGCCTCAGTTTATCACTCCTGTAAGTAAGCTTGGAAGTGGTTCTACCACACAGAACCTTAAGATAATGACATCCCCAGCTAACATCTTGAAGACTTGTTGGAGACCTGAAGTCAGAAAACCTAGCTAAGCCACATTTGATTCCTGACCCACATGTACTATGAGATAAACAAAATGTTTACTGCTTGAAGCTGCTACATTTTTGGGGCAACTTGTTATGCAGCAGTAGGGAATACACATACCTAACAATAACATCAACAGCAAACATCTTCCTGTCTCAGTTGACACAGTGTTCTACCATCATAGGTTTATGCTCTTAACTATATGCTGTTTATCCAAGCTAAGATTAAGGAGCGAAGGCATAAGTAGGGAACAACAATGGGAAGAGAATCAAGAGCTCTCCAGTTCTTAACAATTTTCTGGATACTAGGTGGTTGCTTATCTGTGAAAGAGTCAAGTTTCACAATTACAAAAAAGAATAGGTATGGCTCTCAGCTACCTGGCATCTAACTGATTGAGCACTGTCGTATTAAGGCCATCCTCTTTTGAAAGCATGCCACCAAAGAGTTCCAACCTCTTCATGTACATTATATGATTAATATCACAGGCTTGTTTTACACCCACCGTGTTACAAATAAGGCTGTGTTTGCGATCAGCAGAGGGAAAGGAACAGAAAGAAGATGGAGACAACATCTCCATCCAAGGATTTAGCAGGAGCCATCTGGGTCTATCTTCTCTGGCATTTTTCTCCTTATATGTACCTATCTGTTTAGCACAGAGGCCCCCAATCTCCAGTCTGAGGCTGATTAGGAACCAGGCCACACAGCAGGAGGTGAGTGGTGGCTGAGCGAGCATTACTGTCTGATCAGCAGTGACATTAGATTTTCATAGGAGCACGAACCCTATTGTGAACTGTACATGCGAGGAATCTAGGTTGCAAGCATTTTATGAGACTCTAATACCTAGTGATCTGAGGTGGAACAGTTTCATCCCAAAACCATCACACACATACCCCCACCCCATCCATGGAAACATTGTCTTCCACAAAGGAAACTGGCCCCTGGTGCCAAAAAAGTTGGGAATCACTGCTTTAGTGTTCATTCATGTATCCATTGCTTTCACTTACAAATTTGTTGAATATCTAATCATAGCACTAGATAATATATAAAACTATTTGCTGTATGAGGCATTATGCTAACTAATTTCTGTATATTAATTCCTCTTAATTTTCACTATGTTTTCAAGGTCCAGTTAATTTTTCCAAGATTCTGATTTACTTGGTCTTCTACAGAGCCCAGATGTCCATATTTCTAAAAAAATCTCTAGGACCCTCTGAGCCAGGTGCGGGCTATACTCTCCTGGGGCACCGTTTCCTAAGCCCGTCGGAAAAGCACAGTATTCGGGTGGGAGTGGCCCGATTTTCCAGGTGCCGTCCGTCACCCCTGGAAGGGGAACTCCCTGACCCCTTGCGCTTCCCGAGTGAGGCAATGCCTCGCCCCTGCTTCGGCTGGCGCACGGTGCGCTCACCCACTGACCTGCACCCACTGTCTGGCACTCCCTAGTGAGATGAACACGGTACCTCAGATGGAAATGCAGAAATCACCCGTCTTCTGCGTCGCTCGCGCTGGGAGCTGTAGACCGGAGATGTTCCTATTCGGCCATCTTGGCTCTGATTGCTAGCACAGCAGTCTGAGATCAAACAGCAAGTCGGCGGCGAGGCTGGGGGAGGGGCGCCCGCCATTGCCCAGGCTCGCTGAGGTAAACAAAGCAGCCTGGAAGCTTGAACTGGGTGGAGCCCACCACAGCTCAAGGAGGCCTGCCTGCCTCTGTAGGCTCCACCTCTGGGGGCAGGACACAGACAAACAAAAAGACAGCAGTAACCTCTGCAGACTTAAATGTCCCTGTCTGACAGCTGTGAGGAGAGCAGTGGTTCTCCCAGCACGCAGCTGGAGATCTGAGAACGGGCTGACTGCCTCCTCAAGTGGGTCCCTGACCCCTGACCCCCGAGCAGCTTAACTGGGAGGCACCCCCCAGCAGGGGCAGACTGACACCTCACACGGCCGGCCAGGTACTCCAACAGACCTGCAGCTGAGGGTTCTGTCTGTTAGAAGGAAAACTAACAGAAAGGACATCCACACCAAAAACCCATCTGTACATCACCATCATCAAAGACCAAAAGTAGATAAAACCACAAAGATGGGGAAAAAACAGAGCAGAAAAACTGGAAACTCTAAAAACCAGAGTACCTCTCCTCCTCCAAAGGAACGCAGTTCCTCACCAGCAACGGAACAAAGCTGGACGGAGAATGACTTTGACGAGCTGAGAGAAGAAGGCTTCAGACGATCAAATTACTCCGAGCTACGGGAGGATATTCAAACCAAAGGCAAAGAAGTTGAAAACTTTGAAAAAAATTTAGAAGAATGTATAACTAGAATAACCAATACAGAGAAGTGC
The DNA here is from genome assembly GCF_028885655.2 of Pongo abelii. Classification (NCBI taxonomy): domain Eukaryota; kingdom Metazoa; phylum Chordata; class Mammalia; order Primates; family Hominidae; genus Pongo; species Pongo abelii. The sequence continues at coordinate 87,100,462 of NC_072000.2, read as the reverse complement.
TTAAAGGAGCTGATGGAGCTGAAAACCAAGGCTCGAGAACTACGTGAAGAATGCAGAAGCCTCAGGAGCCGATGCGATCAAATGGAAGAAAGGGTATCAGCCCTGGAAGACGAAATGAATGAAATGAAGTGAGAAGGGAAGTTTAGAGAAAAAAGAATAAAAAGAAACGAGCAAAGCCTCCAAGAAATGTGGGACTATGTGAAAAGACCAAATCTACGTCTGATTGGTGTACCTGAAAGTGACGGGGAGAATGGAAACAAGTTGGAAAACACTCTGCAGGATATTATCCAGGAGAACTTCCCCAACCTAGCAAGGCAGGCCAACATTCAGATTCAGGAAATACAGAGAACGCCACAAAGATACTCCTCGAGAAGAGCAACTCCAAGACACATAATTGTCAGATTCACCAAAGTTGAAATGAAGGAAAAAATGTTAAGGGCAGCCAGAGAGAAAGGTCGGGTTACCATCAAAGGGAAGCCCATCAGACTAACAGCGGATCTCTCGGCAGAAACCCTACAAGCCAGAAGAGAGTGGGGGCCAATATTCAACATTCTTAAAGAAAAGAATTTTCAACCCAGAATTTCATATCCTGCCAAACTAAGCTTCATAAATGAAGGAGAAATAAAATACTTTACAGACAAGCAAATGCTGAGAGATTTTGTCACCACCAGGCCTGCCCTAAAAGAGCTCCTGAAGGAAGCGCTAAACATGGAAAGGCACAACCGGTACCAGCCACTGCAAAATCATACCGAAATGTAAAGAACATCGAGACTAGGAAGAGACTGCATCAACTAACAAGCAAAATATCCAGCTAACATCATAATGACAGGATCAAATTCACACATAACAATATTAACTTTAAATGTAAATGGACTAAATGCTCCAATTAAAAGACACAGACTGGCAAACTGGATAAAGACTCAAGACCCATTAGTGTGCTGTATTCAGGAAACCCATCTCACGTGCAGAGACACACATAGGCTCAAAATAAAAGGATGGAGGAAGATCTACCAAGCAAATGGAAAACAAAAAAAGGCAGGGGTTGCAATCCTAGTCTCTGATAAAACAGACTTTAAACCAACAAAGATCAAAAGAGACAAAGAAGGCCATTACATAATGGTAAAGGGATTAATTCAACAAGAACAGCTAACTATCCTAAATATATATGCACCCAATACAGGAGCACCCAGATTCATAAAGCAAGTCCTGAGTGACCTACAAAGAGACTTAGACTCCCACACATTAATAATGGGAGACTTTAACACCCCACTATCAACATTAGACAGATCAACGAGACAGAAAGTCAACAAGGATACCCAGGAATTGAACTCAGCTCTGCACCAAGTGGACCTAATAGACATCTACAGAACTCTCCACCCCAAATCAACAGAATATACATTTTTTTCAGCACCACACCACACCTATTCCAAAATTGACCATATACTTGGAAGTAAAGCTCTCCTCAATAAATGTAAAAGAACAGAAATTGTAACAAACTGTCTCTCAGATCACAGTGCAATCAAGCTAGAACTCAGGATTAAGAATCTCACTCAAAACCGCTCAACTACGTGGAAACTGAACAACCTGCTCCTGAATGACTACTGGGTACATAACGAAATGAAGTCAGAAATAAAGATGTTCTTTGAAACCAACGAGAACCAAGACACAACATACCAGAATCTCTGGGATGCATTCAAAGCAGTGTGTAGAGGGAAATTTATAGCACTAAATGCCCACAAGAGAAAGCAGGAAAGATCCAAAATTGACACCCTAACATCACAATTAAAAGAACTAGAAAAGCAAGAGCAAACACATTCAAAAGCTAGCAGAAGGCAAGAAATAACTAAAATCAGAGCAGAACTGAAGGAAATAGAGACACAAAAAACCCTTCAAAAAATTAATGAATCCAGGAGCTGGTTTTTTGAAAGGATCAACAAAATTGATAGACCGCTAGCAAGATTAATAAAGAAAAAAAGAGAGAAGAATCAAATAGATGCAATAAAAAATGATAAAGGGGATATCACCACCGATCCCACAGAAATACAAACTACCATCAGAGAATATTACAAACACCTCTATGCAAATAAACTAGAAAATCTAGAAGTAATGGATAAATTCCTCAACACATACACCCTCCCAAGACTAAACCAGGAAGAAGTTGAATCTCTGAATAGACCAATAACAGGAGCTGAAATTGTGGCAATAATCAATAGCTTACCAACCAAAAAAAGTCCAGGTCCAGATGGATTCACAGCCGAATTCTACCAGAGGTACAAGGAGGAGCTGGTACCATTCCTTCTGAAACTATTCCAATCAATAGAAAAAGAGGGAATCCTCCCTAACTCATTTTATGAGGCCAGCATCATCCTGATACCAAAGCCTGGCAGAGACACAACAAAAAAAGAGAATTTTAGACCAATATCCTTGATGAACATTGATGCAAAAATCCTCAATAAAATACTGGCAAACAGAATCCAGCAGCACATCAAAAAGCTTATCCACCATGATCAAGTGGGCTTCATCCCTGGGATGCAAGGCTGGTTCAATATACGCAAATCAATAAATGTAATCCAGCATATAAACAGAACGAAAGACAAAAACCACATGATTATCTCAATAGATGCAGAAAAGGCCTTTGACAAAATTCAACAACCCTTCATGCTAAAAACTCTCAATAAATTAGGAATTGATGGGACGTATCTCAAAATAATAAGAGCTATTTATGACAAACCCACAGCCAATATCATACTGAATGGGCAAAAACTGGAAGCATTCCCTTTGAAAACTGGCACAAGACAGGGATGCCCTCTCTCACCACTTCTATTCAACATAGTGTTGGAAGTTCTGGCCAGGGCAATTAGGCAGGAGAAGGAAATCAAGGGTATTCAATTAGGAAAAGAGGAAGTCAAATTGTCCCTGTTTGCAGATGACATGATAGTATATCTAGAAAACCCCATTGTCTCAGCCCAAAAGCTCCTTAAGCTGATAAGCAACTTCAGCAAAGTCTCAGGATACAAAATCAATGTGCAAAAATCACAAGCATTCTTATACATCAATAACAGACAAACAGAGAGCCAAATCATGAGTGAACTCCCATTCACAATTGCTTCAAAGAGAATAAAATACCTAGGAATCCAACTTACAAGGGATGTGAAAGACCTCTTCAAGGAGAACTACAAACCACTGCTCAAGGAAATAAAAGAGGATACAAACAAATGGAAGAACATTCCATGCTCATGGATAGGAAGAATCAATATCATGAAAATGGCCATCCTTCCCAAGGTAATTTACAGATTCAATGCCATCCCCATCAAGCTACCAATGACTTTCTTCACAGAATTGGAAAAAACTACTTTAAAGTTCATATGGAACCAAAAAAGAGCCCGCATCGCCAAGTCAATCCTAAGCCAAAAGAACAAAGCTGGAGGCATCACACTACCTGACTTCAAACTATACTACAAGGCTACAGTAACCAAAACAGCATGGTACTGGTACCAAAACAGAGATATAGATCAATGGAACAGAACAGAGCCGTCAGAAATAATGCCACATATCTACAAGTATCTGATCTTTGACAAACCTGACAAAAACAAGAAATGGGGAAAGGATTCCCTATTTAATAAATGGTGCTGGGAAAACTGGCTAGCCATATGTAGAAAGCTGAAACTGGATCCCTTCCTTACACCTTATACAAAAATCAATTCAAGATGGATTAAAGACTTAAATGTTAGACCTAAAACCATAAAAACCCTAGAAGAAAACCTAGGCATTACCATTCAGGACATAGGCATGGGCAAGGACTTCATGTCTAAAACACCAAAAGCAATGGCAACAAAAGCCAAAATTGACAAATGGGATCTAATTAAACTCAAGAGCTTCTGCACAGCAAAAGAAACTAGCATCAGAGTGAACAGGCAACCTACAAAATGGGAGAAAATTTTCGCAACCTACTCATCTGACAAAGGGCTAATATCCAGAATCTACAATGAACTCCAACAAATTTACAAGAAAAAAACAAACAACCCCATCAAAAAGTGGGCAAAGGACATGAACAGACACTTCTCAAAAGAAGACATTTATGCAGCCAAAAAACACATGAAAAAATGCTCACCATCACTGGCCATCAGAGAAATGCAAATCAAAACCACAATGAGATACCATCTCACACCAGTTACAATGGCAATCATTAAAAAGTCAGGAAACAACAGGTGCTGGAGAGGATGTGGAGAAATAGGAACACTCTTACACTGTTGGTGGGACTGTAAACTAGTTCAACCCTTGTGGAAGTCAGTGTGGCGATTCCTCAGGGATCTAGAACTAGAAATTCCATTCGACCCAGCCATCCCATTACTGGGTATATACCCAAAGGACTATAAATCATGCTGCTATAAAGACACATGCACACGTATGTTTATTGCGGCATTATTCACAATAGCAAAGACTTGGAAGCAACCCAAATGTCCAACAATGATAGACTGGATTAAGAAAATGTGGCACATATACACCATGGAATACTATGCAGCCATAAAAAATGATGAGTTCACGTCCTTTGTAGGGACATGGATGAAATTGGAAATCATCATTCTCAGTAAACTATCGCAAGAACAAAAAACCAAACACCGCATATTCTCACTCATAGGTGGGAATTGAACAATGAGAACACATGGACACAGGAAGGGGAACATCACACTCTGGGGACTGTTGTGGGGTGGGGGGAGGGGGGAGGGATAGCATTGGGAGATATACCTAATGCTAGATGACGAGTTGGTGGGTGCAGCGCACCAGCATGGCACATGTATACATATGTAACTTACCTGCACATTGCGCACATGTACCATAAAACCTAAAGTATAATAATAATAATAATAATAAAAGAAAAAAATAATAATAATAAAAAAAAAAGAAGTAAAAAAAAAAAAAAAAATCTCTATAGATGATTATAATGACCATTTAATTTTGAAGATTACCATACTACACCATAGGTTTAAGGCATTGATATGCAACATGCCTTTTTAGAAGTAAATATGATTAGTTCAGATGTTTATTTATGAACACTTACTCAGCATTTGCAAAGAGCATTAAGATGGGTGCACTGATTTAGTATTAGTGTGTTCAGTCAAACAAGCAAAGGATTAGTTGCGGATCACTGTGACAAGGAGAATAAGAGAAACAGACAGGGACCATAGGAATTCAGAGCCAGCAGATTGCATGCAACTAGCAACAATTCAGGTTTAAAAAAAGCAAAAAGAAAACAACTGAAACAACTACAGCTTATACTAAAATCATTTGTTACTTTTGAAATATTACATTACCCCCTTGCAAAACGGTCTACTTTTTCTCCTTGAACATTACTCTTTGTTCTTAGCCATGATTCGATTCAGTGTCCTTAGGCTAACGATTCCATTTAATTGTTTTTTTTTTCTGAGACGGAGTCTCACTTTGTCGCCAGGCTGAGGGCAGTGGCACAATCTTGGCTCACTGCAACCTCCGCCTCCCGGGTTCAAGTGATTCTCCTGCCTTAGCCTCCTAGTAGCTGGGACTACAGGCACCCGCCACCACACCTGGCTAATTTTTGTATTTTTAGTAGAGATGGGGTTTCACCATGTTGACCAGGATGATCTCAATCTCTTGACCTCGTGATCCACCCGCCTAGGCCTCCCAAAGTGCTGGGATTACAGGCATGAGCCACCGCACCCAGACCGATTAAATTTAATTTAATTTCACATAGGATAGGTAGCAGTCCAAGCTACTCAGGTAACACTGAGGTGAATAGCACAAATTCCTGGACTTAAGCATATTAAAGTCTAACAGGAAGAAGGTAAGACAAGTAGATAAACGTTCCAAAATGGCAAAATATAAGAAGAGAGTTAAGACAGTTTCAGTGGCATGTAGTTTTTTTGAGGGAAATAATCAGGAACAATGTTTACATTCCCAATTTGTTCCTAAAACACTTAAATTTTACATGCATCCAGGCATATTTCTTTTTAATCTTTATCTTTTTAATATTTATCTTTTTAATCTTTTAATTTCTTTTTAATCTAAAGGGGTTTTCCTCCCTTCCCCTTATCCCCCAAACACACAAGTTTCTTTTAAGGTCAGTGCTGGATGCTGAAAAATCCCATATAACCTTCTGACTCCCTATATAGGAAACAGGGGAAAAAGTCAAGTGTAAAGAATGCATATTTTGTTCTGTCAACACCAAAGCAAAATAGGAGGGTTATCAGGGATATTTAAATTTCTCTCTCAGATGACTGAGAGAGTGCAACCAGCTGCACTCAAATTACATTGAATTAGATGCGAATTCTCATCTAAATGAAAGTTTAAATTACCAAAAGCAGTCTGACCGGTTATCTTTGACTAAAGTAGCTTATGATTTGCATATAAACTTCATTTCTTTTTCTAATTATGCTGAATAAAATGCATTCATTTTCTCTTTGATTATAGGCCAGCCCTGCCAAACACCTGTGACTGCCACAAATCCTAATTTGATATTTATTTACTTCGAAGCAATCTTATTATCTAAATGATTTGAGACATCAAAGGCCTTAATTATTGATAGTCAGTTCAATAGGGTTAGCTTCCGTGTCCTTGGGTGGGTAGGAGTTTCTGATTTGCTCTTTCCCTTTTAAGCACTACTTGGCTGTAAGAGGCCATATGATTCCACTATTAAGGGTATTGGAAATCACATTCTTATTTAATTGAAACTAGATTTAAACAGTATCAAAGAGCCCAGATTGACAGGTGCAATCTGCAGGCATCCACGTATTTATTTTAGTAACATTTACTTATACTTAGTCTTCTATATTAGCATTGTATCTTTATGTACTTTCCAACTCTTTGGAGAAAAGGAACAACTTTCTCATTTCTCTGAAATTTTAGGATCAGCCCAAAGTTTTCTGGAGAGACAAGATGCTATAAATGGCATTCTTTAGGCAAAAAGGTGATACTGACAGGAAAATCACTGGATAAGGGGGTTGAAGACGGCTGGCATTGTTTTTATTCAAAATCCTTTTTCAGCATGAAATTTGCAGAAATTGAGGAGGTAAGTGGATGGGTTAAATGTGAAGACCCACCTTAGCAAGATTTTACAACTCACAATCAGTGTCATAAATAGCTCATCTTTCTCCAAACAATATTTCATTGGAAATTAGTGATCACTGAAGCTTTGAGTAGAGTTTCAAAACCATTTGTAAAGGTTTTTCAAAATGTACTCCTGGGACAATCAAGGGTCCTAAAGAGTGATTTACCTTTTTTACTCTCATTCTCTCAAGAGGATACAGCAGAGTATTCCAGAGGCTACATGTGACATTTGATACTACAACAGAGTGATCTCAGAGGCCAATATGAAAATCCAGTTGTTTTCTATTAAGCCAAATTTTTGGAGACTGGCAAACATATAAAAATAATGCTAATCTTTCCATGAATTGGTCTTCTTGTGGAAATCAGATATTTTTCATAAAAATATGGCATTTATTTTACCATACAACGGGTTTATTGTGGTTTTAGGAAATGAATTAATAAGTATTTTTAAAATGTTAGGCAAATATTAATAAATGTACTCCATATAAGCTGAAGCTCTTTGTGTAGTTAATACTTTGTAATCGCATAAAGAAATTCTGAAACTAAAATGTTTGAGGACCTGTGATTTATATGAATGCATATGCATTCTTCTTAACACTATCTTTTTCATCATTCATACATTCTTTGACTGCATTCTTAGTGAGTCTTTCTCTTTCCTCTGTTTTGAAAAGCTCCTGTAATAGCAATGGGGATATAGATTTTAGAAAGCACACAGTCTGCTGTTAGCAGTCTATTTGCAAAAAGATAATTATAATATAATTGATATGCTCAGTTGCTGTGGTAACACACATGGTTAATGTGACAAACCGCTTGGGAGAGTCAGACAGGAATGGGTAGATGATGTTTGGCTAATCATATTTAACCAACATTAAACCCCTGTTCTTGCCTTTCTTTCTACATATGAATGAATACATGTATATATGTATATATAAATGAATATATAATGTACAATTATATATAATGTAGAAAAATAAATATATAAATAAATATATATGTTGAATATAATGACATATGTTGAATATATATATATAAACACAAATATATATTCATTTTTCTAAATTGCCTCTAACTTCATGATTAATTTCCTGAAGGTAACTCTGAAGGAGGTGGTCTGCCTTTACATTTACACAATGAAATTTTAATTCAAAATTGTTAAGAATTAACATGCAGTGAGAAAAGGTTGTATATTTTATAATGACAAAGCAAAGCACTTCTCTAGGTAAAGTTAAAGAAAACCGAACACACTACAGCATCTTGCAGTGAGGAAGTGCTTCCAAGTGAGGTCTACTCCAGCTCTGAAACCATGCAGAAGGCTTTCTGCATTTAGAAAACCAAGCACCACGGAGATCAGATTGCTCAAGTCTGAATGCCAACTCTGCCATCTACTAGGTGTATTGACTTGGACATGTTAGTTAGACTCTAACTATCTCAATTTTATCTTTGTAAAAGGTGGATAATAATATTGACTACCTTATAGTGCCGTTGTGATTATTGGGATTATTATGCATTTAACACACTTAGAACAATGGGAGAACCATTGTAAGTGTTATAAAAGCTTTTGTTTGTATTACTTTATTGCTTGTGAAATAACACTGTCATCCAAGTACTGCTAGTCTCAGGTAGCCTATTCATTCCAATTTTATTGCTTAACATTTTTCAGAATATCGTCTCTTTATTATGGGTTAAAGCATTTCTGTTTTTAAACTCCATCCATTGATCTCAGCTCTGCTTTATTTCCAGAGTACCCAGGACAAATATAGCTTTTTTTACATGAGAGGATTTCAGCCACTTGACTTTAATGATCAGGTCACCACTTCAACTTCACTTGTGTAAATGAATTACAAGCACATTGACTTTGAGTCAGGATCTGGAACCAGGCTGCCCAAGTTCATATTATTCAGCCACCTTTATGTATGCAAATGCAACTATGGGCACTTTTTAAAATTTAATCTTGTCTATGCCTCAGTTTTGTCATCTATGAAATGGAATAGTAATACTACCTATCTCATAGTGTTTATCTTGAAAATGTGTAAATTAGTAAGCAATGCATACAACCATCCCTCAGGGAGGTGACACATAACTCCCCAACTCTGAAATACAAGTTGATCCTAGTGACTTTCTCCCAGAGAATACAATAAAGAAAGAAAATTATCTAACTTTACAGTGGAGAAAAATCTAACATACGCTACCTCAGCCATGCGATCAAAGTTAACAACAGTGACAAGTAATGTTGACAATGTGTATCCTTGATATGATGTGGTGAGAATAGCACTTTACTTTTGTAGACTAATTCCTAAAAACTCATAATCCCAGTCTAATTGCACACAAAAACATCAAACAAATCCTGATTGAGGGACACTTTACAGCACAACCTGATCAGTACTCTTTAAAGATATCAAAATCATCAAAATCAAGTCAAGTCCAAGAAGCTGTCACAGAGAAGCCAGAGACATGATGTATAAATGTAATATAGTATCCTGGATAGGATCCTGGGACCAAAAAAAAAAGAATATTAGATAAATGCTAAGAAATACAAAGATATGTAGAGTTCAGTTAATAATAATGTTTCAATATTGATTCATTCATTAGTTGTGACAACTGTATCATATCAATATATGATTTTTAAAATAAGAGTAACTAGGTGCAGTGTATAAGGAAATTCTTTGTACTATCTTTGCAACTTTTATGTAAACCTAAAACTATTCTAAAATAAAAAGTTAGGAAAAATGAATAAAACAGTGCTTGAACATACTAAAAACTCAATATGTGTTGACTATTATTATTACATTTGTATAAGGTCTGTTCTTAATACGACTTGAATTCCAGTTTAGTTATAGCCAGACTTAAGAAGCGTGTGTATGTGGGCAGGGAGAAAGAGAGGCATAGGTGCTGGGAGGCTTATGCATATACCATTGCCAAGGATTCCAGGTCTTTGCAGTGATATGGATTCAAAAGATAATTTGCTATTGGGTTCTGGACTTCCCCATGAAGTGCCGCTATCTAATAAGCCTGTTTCTAGGATGTCACCTGATTATCCCCCAAATCAATTGAAATCTGAAACTCTAAATTAAAAAGAGAGTGATTGAATTTTTTATTAATGAAGTAGCGTGAATTTCAACTCCGTGCTATGTCTAAAATGAAGGAGAGGAATTGACCCTAGAGGTACATTTTAAAATGATTGACATTTGCCTGGCCATAGGCAGCCTGCCTTTGAATACCTGACTGCACTTAATAAATGCCACGATTATTCCCAATTAGCTTCACAAAATAGAGGTCTCCAGGGCTCTCCTGCAAAAGCAGACTGCAGTAACAAGACACACATGCCAGTTGATGCTATTGCCTTTACATCTTCTGAAACTCTCTGATAAAATTGTTGTACCTCTTAGGATCTGACAAGATGGATAGATGCAGGCCTTCATAATCCATGGGATGAACAAAATTCCCATGTCCTTTTCTCTGCCACATGTGTACTGATCCTTCGCCTGCAATGATGGAGAGTGAATCCTTGTACTTTCATTTGGAACTATGTCATTGCCAGCAAACCAAGGCAAACATCATAGAGGCTGAAATATTTCTTGAAATCTGGAAATTCGGTGAATCTGTCTAGTTCTTCTTAGCACTTGTAGTTTTTATTTGACATTTTATTTTCTCTTCAAATTTGGTAATGTTTACCACATCATAAAACAAATAGAACCATGATGTCTTTTCTATTTTACATAAATAGATCCACATATTTTTAACAATTTACACATAGATGCTGAGAGTATATTTTTGATATGAGAAAGTGAGGAAATATAATTCCTCATCACCCCTAGTCTACAATGATGCTGGTGATTTCTGATTGTTCACTTAAAGGTATGTTCTAGAATTCCAGATCAGGTGTGTAAATCAGAACATAACATTCCTGAGGTGATGGCCCAGATTATAGAGTAGGCAATTATCTTAATTCCTCACTTACATTAGTGTACCATCAGTTATACATTCTTTTTCAATAAGTAGTATCCAGTTTCTGACTCACAAACTTTACGTTAGCCATTGACAAGCCCAGCCAAACCTGTTTGTTCAAGCAATGGGTGATAAACCAAACAAAACAAAACAAAAAAAAAAAAAACAAAAAACAAAAAACACCTGACAATTTCCTAGGAAAATTCTATGGCAATTGGCATAGAAGTACTTAGTGTTGCAAACACTACTATTTGTTTTTTTCTAAAGACAATTTAAGGTTATGATGGCACCTATAAAAAAATAAAATGGTAATTAATTGCATGATGAGGAAGCATATATTTCCATTAACCTTCCAGATTAGTGACTAAAAATATGAAGCGTTACATATGCACTTTCAGAGCATGTTATGTGCACCAGACCCATGATGCTAATTGTTATTTTTTTACTTTCTTGTTGTAATAAATTAAGAGTAGTATAGTCTTCACTCAAGTAAAAAGCCTCTTGATAGGCTGTTAATCTTCCCCATATTCCTCATAGTACCTTTTATATATTCATTCTACACAAATTTTCTGTGTTGGAATTACAAAAGTGGCCATATATTTTTAAAGGGGATACATTTTGAATACATTAGTGAATTGCAAAATTACTTTACTGAGTGTTGAAAAGGTCTCTTCGGTAGGAAGCATCCAATCCGTGACTGAAAGAATGGGAAGGTGTTAGCCAGGCTGTGAAAGTAGGAAGAGAAGATAGCATTTCAAAGAGAGGTAGCAGTATCCACTCATTGCCTTTGGGGAGAAAACACTCAATATGTGTTAGCTGAACAAAATTTTGAACTAATAGTAAGAACAGTATAGTTTCTGTCTTTCTGTTAGAAGACTGAAGTGCAGAAAAGAGTTTTAAAAGGCTAGTTTGATGATGCTGAATGGCATGTCATGGTACTGTAGAAGAACATCAACTCTACATAAAAAACTGTCCACTGAAAGCACAAGGCTATCTTTAAAAAGAATCATGACTGTTCTCACCCAAATATAACACTTTTATTGGCTCCAGGAGGAACCTTTTGCTCAAAAACATTTCCTCCGAAATTCCAACATTAGAGATTTATGCATGTGTCTTAAGAAGCTCAATTTTTAAAATGTCAGTACTACTCGAGGTTAAGCTGGGCTATAATTCATTCCTGGCTTGGTGTGGAACCTTGTCACCCAGATGCTTTCTTTTTCTTTATGGCTTAATGTTACTAATTAGGACTGGAAAATTGGAACTTCCATAGAAGGATAAATGGAAAGGTCACCCTTCCTCGTTGTATTAGCAGAGAGAGGATCTGTGGAAAGAGCAGGGAGCTCCAAGGGGCTATAGAGGACACTCGGTGCAGACAGAGAGCTGTGTAGCATAACACTCGTTATGCTACCTTTCAACAGATCCCTCAGTAAAGTATCACTAGCTTGGTTTTGTTTTATTTTGCTTTCAAATACTATTATGCTTCCAATGTTTTTAGATAAATGACTTTCTTTTAATTGGAAAATCAATATTGTGTTTACTTTGCTCTTTATCTGTTTTTCTATAAGAGTGACCTATTTAGGCTACCGATATTTGAATTAGCAGTAGCTGGTGTCTTTATAAAATATTGGTAGCATATTATATGGTGCAGACAGGAGAGCAAGAAAAAAACACACTTTACTTGTTTTCTTGCTCACTCATAGGAGTTATCGGTAACTTCTTATTTCGTAACCAGGAAAGTGTAAGAATAGAAGGCCAAGGGAGCGAAAAGGTGATAAATTCATTAATAACCTTAAGGAAAGGAAGAATGATTTTATATTTGGATAAACCTGAGTTTAAATCTAAAATATTGAAAGTAGTATTCATTAAACTCTCTGAATTTCATTCGTACCAGCAGTTAAACTTGAATAATATCTATTTTATAAGCCTTTTCAGAGGAGTAAAGTATAATAAAGTGTCTGTCACAATGGCCTGTACATATCAGGTGATCAACTGATCATAACCAAGATAGTAATTATAATGGAATAGTGATGTAATTCAAACTACTATTCAAGATAGGAACAATTAGAAGAGGGGAAAGTAGGACAATAGATCTGTGAAAGAGGTGATATGCAATTACCAGGATCCCTTATATAATTTTTTTTATAATGGGTCAGGAATGATTTTTCCATATATTAAAATTTTTCTATATATCTTCATTTATTTTTCCCAATAATCCCTTGAAATAAGTGGACTATAATCACTTACATTTTACAAATGAAGAAACTAAGGCATAGATAAATTAATTTATCAAGATTAAAGAAACAAACAAACAATAAAAACTAAGTGGCAGAGTCAGTATTTGAACCAAAGCAATTTGGCTCAATACAGAGCTCTTAAACATTGCAAAATAATGCTTGTGTAGTCTTTTAAATTCCTTGATCATGTTGAAAAATTATCTTTGTACTGCATCATATTAACATTAAAAAATATTTGTATCATGCTGGCCTGTAATCCCAGGTACTCGGGAGGCTAAGGCAGGAGAATCGCTTGAATCCAGGAGGTGGAGTTTTCAGTGAGCTGAGATCACACCACTAAACTCCAGCCTTGGTGACCTAGTGAGACTCCATCTCAATAAATAATCATCATCATCACATCATCATCATCATCTTGTGGAAGGCATCAAAAGTTAATTAATAAGTGAAGATACTTGGAATTAGGCACATTTTAATTCAAAATAAGCATGATTCAAAACATATTCAAAATTGATGACTGTTTGATAACCTAATATACATTGCAAACATATTGAAGAGGACTTTAATATATACTATATCTTATGCATGCCATCTTCTCTGTGATAATTATTATTTCAGCATATATAACAAGCACAATGAATTGTCTTTGCAGGCAGAGGAGAAACATGACATCTAAATGAATACTTCTCCTTCAAAATAGTCACTTTTAGAAGACAAGTGTTTATTTTCATGATGCTTACTGTCTTAGTCCTTTCGGGCTGCTATAAAAAATACCATCAATGACATGGCTTATAAACAAAAGGAATTTATTTCTCACAATTCTGGAGACTGGGAAGTCTAAGACCAAGGCATCAGCAGATTCAGTGCCTGAGGAACGCATGCCTTCTCATAGATGAAACCATCTCATGGTGCTCACATGGAGGAGGAAGGGGCAAACGAGCTCCCTTGAGCCTATTTTAGGAGGTCACTAATATCATTGATGAGAGTTCCACCTTCATGACCTAATTACCACCAAGAAGTCCTACCTCTTAATACAATCACCATGGGATTTAGGATTTCAACATATGAATTTTGGGGGAACACAAATATTCAGACCATAGTATTAACTTTGTTATTTTTCATTTTATTTTTTAAGAAGCCTACAAATCTGAAATATGTTTAATTATTAATCTGTGTTTTCAATGGTAGAAAAATTATATAATTTTTATATAATAATTATATATAAATTATATAATTATATAATAAAAAAATCTAATTATATATATCCATATATTTCTATCTGTATATCTAGAAATCTAAATCTCTCTATGTCTCCCTCTATCTCTCCTTTTCTATCTTATAATGTTTAGGGCTTTTAAATGTTCTGACAAGACATTTTCTGTCAGAAAAAGAATTGGGAGAGAGAGATCAACAAAATTTTCTGTAGTCCTTATTAATAGTAAGTAGAAATTCAGGGTTTTAATTATTCAAAAGCACTTCACTGTGATTTAATTTGATTGTGACTGAATATGCTGCTCTCCTCGTGTTAGGTTCTTCACTATTTTATATGTATATGCTCATGTCATCTTTTTTTTTAAATGAGTAATTTTATTTCTTCTTTTCCAAACTTGATGCCACTTATTTGCTTTCTCTCTCTCTCTCTCTGTCTCTCTCTCTCTCTCTCTCTCTCTCTCTCTCTCTCTGTGAGATGGAGTCCTGCTCTATTACCCAGGCTGAAGTGCAGTGGCGAGATCTTGGCTCACTGCAGCCTCCATCTCCTGGGTTCAAGCAATTCTTCTGCCTCAGCCTCCAGAGTAGCTAGGACTACAAGCGAGCACCATCAAGCCCCGCTTTTTTTTATTTTTCTTTTTTTTCTTTCTTTTTTATTTTTTAGTACAGATGGGGTTTCACCAGGTTGGCCAGGCTGGTTTCCAACTCCTGACCTCACGTATTCCACCTGCCTCAGCCTCCCAAAATGCTGGGATTACAGACGTGAGCCACCGCACCCGGCCACCTCTTTCTCTTCTCCTCCTCCTCTTTCACCTCCTTCTCGCTTCTACCTCTATTTTCTTCTGCATCCCGGAACTCTTATTCCTGATTCCTTTGCCCAGCAAGACCAATGCTCTCTTTTCGGGTCCCATTGCCTCTTTTTATAAAATGCCTCCAGACAGAATCCCAGTATGAATAAGGAGCTCATCTTGCATATCTTCCCTCTTTTAGGAACCTTTGCCCGGCACAATCTGCTACCCTGTGCCTGAAAATAATTGCTGTGTATATTGTGTCCAGATCTACAGCAGTTCACAGTGGGAGATTAGCTTTGGTAACCGTTACTGAATCTTGGCCAAACCAATAACCTCTTACCATAAACATTTAAGAGCTGACGTAAAAATCCCTCCACTCTAAAAAAGAAGGTTTATTTTAAAAGCATTCTTTAAAAAAAAAATTAAATCCTTTGATTATATCTTAATTCATTTTCATTGAATTTACATGTTAGAGATATTTCTTTTGGTTTGCATGTGCTTGTAATTTTATGCACAGCCACATGCTGTATCTTTGTAAAACCCTGGGGTTTTTGTTTTTCCCCCTATAGATTTTATACAGGAAGCTTGTGGTAGGTCTATTTTTATTGATCTTAGTCTCAATACACCATAAGGATAAAAAGTAATGTATTTTTATGATAAAGACAATTTTTGTACTTTTATTGGCTACCCAAGAATTCCACTATACTACTATGACATATAACATCATCTAGAAAGGATGAATATTTATTTTCATTTCATGTTTATTTTTACTGAAAATTCACATTAATATTACTCTCCAAACATTTATTTTTAGACAGTGTATATTGCTCAAGTGCCAAAACATGCATGTAAAAATTAGGGTTACTAAGACTTGTTTTCTATTCTATGTATTATATACTACCTGTTAAGGTAGAAACACACACTGGATAAGTAAAACAGAACATACCTAGGTCATATTTGATGAGTAAGAAGAGTTCCATCAGGATTGCTTATATTTAAGTTTCTGTTTTCTTATCCCAACTTTGGTTTTAGATGATAATTCACTGAATAATTGAATCAGTAATAACTTTTTAGCATAAATTATTCTGGTTCTGTAATTCTAGCTGTATTGTTGTAATAACCTAAAGGTGCTATATTATTACCATAAAGTTAATTTGAAATATGACAGCCCTATCAAAATACCAAGAAAAATATAAAGAACATCACTAATATAAACATAATACATTTACTCCCTATGGATTTTATAACATTTGCTATTCCAGAAGATACTTCAGTCAAAGTGCCAGAATAATTTGTAAGCATGCCCTTCCAAAAACAGATGCTAATGTAAAATATTTAGGTCATTAAAATTAAATATTTCATGCTCAGACATATAATTAGGCACTTGTGTGTCAATATTTATGTAATTTGGGTAGTTAAATGTATGTTTTTCCATATGGTCAATGAAGAAAAAATAAAATGCATCAATTTTTCACTTCACAGGTTTACAACAAGGCAGGTTGCTGTTTAAATAAAACATGATGAAATTAGTCTTTTTTCTTTAGAAAAGGTATTTTTAGTTTGATTCTAATAAAAATACCACACATGTGCATTATATATAATATGGAAAATACAAAAAGTGAAAGGGAATTATCACTCATACTTCTCATACTATCTCATGCTTTCCCTTTTGTTGTTTGGATATTGTGATTAAAACTACACCAGCAGCCGGATGGGGTGGCTTACGCCTGTAATCCTGGCACTTTGGGAGGTTGAGACAGGTGGATCACCTGAAGTAGGGAGTTCAAGACCAGCCTGACCAACATGGAGAAACCCCATCTCTACTAAAAATACAAAATTATCCGGATGTGGTGGCACATGCCTGTAATCCCAGCTACTCGGGAGGCTGCGGCAGAAGAATCACTTGAACCCAGGAGGCAGAGTTTGCAGTGAGCGGAGATAGCGCCATTGCATTCCAGCCTAGGCAACAAGAGTGAAACTCTGTCTCAAAACAAAAAAAAAACTACACCAGTAAACTTAGGACTATCATGGACTTCCTATAGAAAGGTACTACCTAAAAACAGCCATTGATATAGTTTTAGTATATTTTCTCCTGATTTGTTTTTGTTTGTTGTGGTTTTGTATAGGTGTGAATATGTATGTAAATTTACATGGTGGTTATTGTTGTATTTGTTGGAGGCTCTCCGTAGGCCTAATAGACAGCATTAGTTAAATCCAAAATGTGTGAAAATCAGGAAATAAGATGATGAACTACTAAATGCTAGCCAAACTTCACATTTCTCATAAAGGCTGAGATGGAAGACACAGCTTAGCATGACAACTAAATGGTCCTAAGATATAATATAGACCCTCAAGTTAGGCGGGCATACCTAGTGAAAATACTGGATTGAAACAGATTTGGCAACAGTTGAGGTCTTCCCAGGCAGTACTAAAGCTATTAAAGAATGAGTCATTAAAGATACTTAAAACATTGAAGCACCCAATCCCAGCAAGTAGCTTGCTCCTAAGAGAAATGAAGAAGTTGCTGAGCCAAACTTTGTTTCTCCAAATTCACTCTTCCAAATTTATCTGTCAGATAAGTCACAACACCTCCCTTGGGCCAGAATAAATAATGGGACAAAGAGAGGGCAGGGATGTCACATTGTTGAGCTTCTGTTATAGGGATGAAACTAATAAGAGCGGAGAATACACAACTCCCACAATACTCTCTATATACATTATAAATTATATCCCACATCTTTTCTTTGTTTTCAGAGATAGGGTTGTGCTCTGTCACCAAGCTGGAGTGCAGTGAAGTGATCATGGCTCACTACAGCCTTTGACTGCTGGGTTCAAGCGATCCTCCTGCCTCAGCCTCCTGAGTAGCTGAAACTACAGGTGTGTACAACTGCACCCAGCTAATTTTTTTTTTAATTTTTATTTTTATTTCTTTGTAGAGACAGAAACTCACTGTGTTGCCTAGGCTAATATTTCATATATTTTAATATACATTCTATATGTTCACGGATTGCTTGTGCTTTTTTAAAAAAATTGAAGAGAACTTGATAAGAAAGTATGGAATAGTTAGGGATGCAATAGAGAACTAGCATGGCAGTGGTGTCCATGTATGAGAGAGTCTTTTAGTCATTATATCATAATGAAAGTTGGGCATAGTGAAAAGACAGGTTCAAATTTAAACATAAATGACTAGATGTCTAGGCATGAACAAGTTACCCAAACTTTATTTTATTTTATTTTTTTTTGAGACGGAGTTTTGCTCTTGTTGCCCAGGCTGGAGTGCAATGGTGCAATCTCTGCTCACTGCAACCTCTGCCTCCCAGGTTCAAGCGATTCTCCTGCATCAGCCTCCCAAGTAGCTGGGATTACAGGAGTCTGCCACCACGCCTGGCTAATTTTTGTATTTAGTAGAGATGGGGTTTCACCATGTTAGTTGGGCTGGTCTTGAACCCCTGACTTTGGGTGATCCACCTGCCTCAGCCTCCCAAAGTGCTGAGTTACCCAAACTTTTTGAATGTCTACTTCAATTATGAAACAAGGATTATAATACCAATTCATTTAATTGAAATGAGGATAAAAATCACATATATAAAACACATATACCATAATAGATCTTTAGTAAATAATAAATATTTTCAGTTATTATTTTAAACAAGTTCTGGTTTTTTTTAAATTCAGTTCATATTATGTACTCCATGAGGCATTATATGGAAATTTTAAAATACTTAGCAAAATATTCATATAATAAATACTGGTAGTAAATTAAACTGTGGTCTAAGTACATAAACATTATGGTACAAAAATATTTAAATCAATCCAATAAATAAAAATATTTATATTATTTGTTTAATTTTTTAAAACAAAGTAGGGGCCAGGCACAGTGGCTCATGCTGTAATTGCAGCACTTTGGGAGGCCAAGGCAGGCGGATCACCTGAAGTCAGGAGTTCGAGACCAGCCTGACCAACATGGTGAAACCCCGTCTCTACTAAAAATACAAAAAATCAGCCAGGCATGGTGGCGGGCACCTGTAGTCCCAGCTGCTCGGGAGGCAGAGACAGGAGAATGGCGTGAACCCGGGAGGTGGAGCTTGCAGTGAGCGGAGATTGCACCACTGCACTCCAGCCTGGACGACAGAGTGAGGCTCCGTCTAAAAACAAAAACAACAACAACAACAAAAACATTAGGTGTGGTGGTGGGCGCCTGTAATCCCAGCTACTCGGGAGGCTGAGGCAGGAGAAACGCTTGAACCCAGGAGGCAGAGTTTGCAGTGAGCCAAGTTCACTCCATTGCACTCCGCCCTGGGCGACAGAGCGAGACTCCATCTCAAAAACAAAACAAAGTAGGCTATTTTACTTACCTGAACAAATTTAACTGATAGTCTAGATGTTTTAATAGAATCACTTCTGTGGTGGTAAAGCCAAAAGTCTTTTAAAGCATTTGACCAATATCCATATTTGATATCTAGCCTTAGGCTTAGCTCTGGGGAAAGTGTTGTAAGTTTCATCTTTACTTTATTAAATGAGTTTTGACCTAATATTTCTCAATCACAAAAATGTAATTTCCCCCATGTTTTGGACTGTTGGATATATGTGTTACTGAAAACATGCAAGTAGCAGGCATGTAAGAAAATATATTCAAAGATAGTTAATTATGGCAGCATTTCACTTTTGTTCAACAGAGTGAAGTATGTCTTCAACCATATACATTGACATAAATATGACTCATTATGGAATGTATGGGAAGTTGAAATAATGTATGTTTATTGCATATTTTCTTGGACACTCGGGGAAATATTGATAGACCACATTATCTCTTTAGTGTATTCAACACGTTAAACAATAGTTCTTTGATTTTCATTTGATTACTCATTCATTCATTGAGTCATTCATTGTAAAAATATGTGTTCAACACCTATACTGTGAGGTCATTGAGTACCAGCTATTTTGTAGGTATTAAGAATGCAGAAATAAATATCTTGCTCTCCTTGATTACAAAAAACTCAATCTCAAAGGTTTTCTTTTTTTTTACAAGAAAATTTCCCTTTTATTGGCGAGACAGGAACTCATCTGTTTATTTTATTTTATTTCTGAATTAAACCTTACCTCATTTAATATTTCTGACACATTTCCTCTTCAGATGATGCATTTACTTTAAGCCACACAAGCCTGTATTTGCATCTTTGACAGCAAAGGAGAGACTGACTAATGGAATTGATGCTTGGTTTGAAAAATGTACGATGTTGCGACAATGACAGTAGCAAGGAATCTTAAATAATAGGCCCTACCTGATGCAATTTAAAAATATGCACACTATTGTCTTAGCCACAAATATGTTAGATTTCATTTCTGCTTCCACGAAGCAGCTGAGCGTAATCCATCTTGATGACAGTTGACAAGAGAAACTAATTTCTCTTAAAAGAATTTCCCAATTACCTTTTTTTTCCTTGAAAAACACTAAACATTTTGAAACAAATTTTTTGCTATGTTGTTTCTATATGTAGAAGGAGGATATGGAGGGATATGTGAGAACTTAAATGTTAGTTTCCTCCTTGGCTTCCAAAAATTAACTTTTTATAGTAAATGGCCTGGGAACACTTGATTGTAACGAATGTGTAGGTAGATGTGATATATATGTCTAATGAATATAATTTAAAGCAAATAGATCCATACATCAACTTCTTTTGTTCTTTAAACAAATACAGGAAGAAAAGAAAGAAAGAAGGAAGGGAGGGAGGAAGGAAGGAAGGGAGGGAGGTAGGGAGGAAGGGAGGAAGGAAGGAAGGAGGGGAGGAAGGGAGGAAGGAAGGAAGGAAGGGAGGAAGGGAGGGAGGAAGGAAGGGAGGAAGGGAGGGAGGAAGGAAGGGAGGGAGGGAGGGAGGAAGGAAGGGAGGGAGGGAGGGAGGGAGGGAAAACATTTTTTTTCCATCATCTAAGCAAAACAGAACAAAATGGGAGAATCTTCATTACTCTTATGTTCATTTGCAAAACTATTCAAAAACTTTAAACAAAAACAGCTAAATTTAACAGCATGCACTACTGAAAAGATCTGAAATATTGTTATCTATACTCTTTTACTTAAATAATGGCCATGTAATGAAAGTTCTCCATGATGATAAAATGTGTTTCATCTCGTGTCATTGAAGGAAATTTAAATAGTGAGAGAACGAGTATCCCTAGAATATCAGCAGGATTAAATATTACTTAACGGACTGCATCTATCATTTCAGTACCATTTCATTTTGTATATTCATCCTAATTTATATCTATCTTTCCTCAACAAAATCATAATTAATTCTGTAACATGCCTAGATAAGTTATATGAACTTTTCCTTCATTCATAGTGATTTAGTACTGGGGCAAGATCAATAGTGTTTTAATGGATGAAAGAGTAAAATAAAAGACTTTAAAGGGAAATGACTTGTTTCAGTAATGACATTATATTATTTTTATTAAGATTAAGAGAGTTGGAGTCCATGTAGGGAAAAAACATGGCCAGAACATTTAATAGGCTTGACGATCATAAAAAAAAGATGAATGTAAAAATGTTTGCAACTGAAATAACATGTAAGAATGAGAAGTTTGTAATATAATTCTAAAACTATAAAGAACATGTACAGTTGTTGAAGAAGAATACAGAGTAGGAAAGTACCAAAATAGTTCAGATATATTTCAAAGGAGATGCTAAAAAAAATTGAAAGTATTTAGAATGATTGTTGAAATGCCAGATAACCTTTGATACCCTCACTGGTAACAAGGATATAACAAGTGATAGGACTTAAAACTTGAGAAAGGATTTCAAAAGATTTATTTTGACTGAGCTGTTCTATAAATCCCTCTTCCTTCCCTGCTCTGCCAAGGGGAAGGGCAGGGTTACTAACTTCATATGCCAAAAGTAATTCCAAAATTTTCTGGGCTTCCAGGAAATTATTTAAAGACCGTGTTCACAGAGATTTGTTAGTGTAGCTGGCAATCAAAGGTCACAAGGAGATATACCACCAGTTTTAGATTCCCAGAATTTGCAATTGGATCCTATTACTGATATAGGTATAGGACTTTTCCCAAAGCATTAAAACATTTTTCTTTTTCAAAAGGCACAATTACTGCAAACCTCTGTGAATCCTCTGCAAATATATTTTAGCTCAATATATTAAGTATCTAGAAACTATTCTGTTCTAAATTTATTATGGAACAAGACCTTCTGGTAAAGGTAAAATAAACATGTAGATTTCCAAATATCTCCATGAACTTTTCAGATAAAGGAGCAAAATAAATGATATATTATTTGTCAGCCCTTCGAAGATGGAGTTTCTGTTAAATTTAATTACTCCAGCCTAGCTTTAAATCATGAAAGACTTTCGTTGAAGGTGGCTCCCACTAAATGGAACAAATTTCCCTAAGTGCTTGCTGGGTAAAAGAATGGTGACCAGGTGAGTGTGGCTAGAAACTGAAAGCTTTGAAATAAAGTGGCTGCATGTGGAAGATTTGCTTATTTATTGATTTAATTCCTGAGGTTGTTGATTTAATTCCATGGGATTTCTTCCTACTTTATATTCTGAATTAAAACAGAGATTTATTATTTTCTCCCAATTCAAAACCAAAGCAGGCAAAACCCATCAGGATGACTTTGATTTACCCCAGTTTATCAGGAAACTGAAACTGAAGGCTCTACTCAGCTGCTGTTTAGTCAACTTTGCAAATACAACTCTATCAAAGGAAATCAATCAACCCACTAATTAATACATACCCACTACCACAGAGCATATAAAATACACCTAATAAAACTGGGAAAGCAATTAATAATACTGAAAAGGCCTCAACAAACATATGAAAAGGGACAAGTGACTGAAGAGAGAAATTTACTAATGGGAAGTGTTGTTATTGTTGTTGTTGACCTTAATTCTGCTCTTTTGGTTCCTGTGTTGTATACTGAATTTTTTTCTGCAGAAATGCATGGTCTCCTTACCAGGGCTAATTTGTCCTATTTCCCTGTATAAATCAATTCTGTTATTTTTTGCCAGTCCCTACAGTGTTACCAATATTAGCTCTTTTTTGATCTTAGCTCTTATACTTTTATGTTTGAAGCACATCTGAGTGGGGCTTTCTTTATTAAGTGGCATACAAAAAGGAGAGGCTTAGGTATAAAGACAGGGCATAGCATCAAGAGTTTCTGGCTGCAGAGAAGGTGGCAAAGGCCTCATCAGGTGGGCAACCAGCCCTTAAGAAAGCAAAGAAGATGAAATTAAGATCTCATTCAAGGAGGCTGGAAAGGCAGGATGGTACTTTAGTCAACCTGGAAATGTTGGTGTTTCAATGTTTAAGAAATTGAATCAAATATAACCGTAACATGAGACAAACCACCAAAGCAAGGACTTGGCGATGAACTGGTGCCTGGGCCAAGCAATGAGGTCACAGAAGAGTCATGCCAACTTGCTCTTGAACATGTTAGCCAGAGTTTGAAACAGTTCAGGATCCAAAAGCACAATGGTGGATTTCAGAAAGCTTTACAAACCGAAACAGGGCAGCAGCAGGGACAAAAGAGTGACTACAATTTTTAAAACCTTTTTTAGATCCTTTAATTCAGGGGTTCTCAACTAAGATGATTTTGCCTCCCAGGGGACATTTGGAAATCATCTAGTGGGGAAAGGCCAGGGTTAATATACTGCAATGCACAGGACTGCTCCCACAACCAAGAATCACCTGACTCAAAAATGTCAATAGGGCTGGGCATGGTGGCTCACGCATGTAATCCCACCACTTTGGGAGGCTGAGAAGGGCAACTCTCTTGAGGTCAGGAATTTGAGAGCAGCCTGGCCAACATGGTGTAGCCCTGTCTCTATTAAAAATACAAAAACTAGCCAGGCAACGTGCCAGGTGCCTGTAGTCCCGGCTACTTGGGAAGCTGAGTCAAGAGAATCACTTGAATCAGAAAGCAGAGGTTGCAGTGAGCCAAGATCACACCACTGCAATCCAGCCTGGGCAACAAAAGGAAACTCCGTCTCAAAAAAAAAAAAGAAAAGAAAAGAAAAGAAAAGAAAGAAAAAGAAAGTCATTAGTGCAGATATTGAGAAACCCTGCATTTTGCCTCTTCTTGAATAGTTATTAAAATGCTCTAATTTCACTGTATTTGTACAATTGTGTTCTCATTTTTTTCCCCTTTCTTTGGTTATACACTACTTTTTCCCCTGAAAAGAAAAAAAAAGAAAACCCTGAAAGGATAGAGAAAAAGTTAAATAGCATAGAGGACACTAGAAAGCAAAAGATTTCACGTTTTTCTTCATTTTATTGTACCCCCAAACCTAATCTAATTTAAAAGAAAGGTGGTACAAAGGATGTTAAAATCCACAAAAAATTAGTTAGAAGTAAGTTTAAAAAGTACATGATTAAAACAATTTTCTTCAAACAAGAATCTGAAAAAAATTACCAAGTTTACAGATTTTATATTTGGGGAATCAGTAAGATTCCGACTTGCAAACAGAACTGGATTCAAATCTTAGACCTAACAATTAATCATCCTCTGATCTTTCTATAAACCTAAGTTATTTCAGATGTTGAAAAAGTTTGAAAATATTCTCTCTCAGCATTTTTGGGAGGGTTTTCAATATCATATGCAATGTTCCAGCAAACTTTGCATCTGACCCAGAGTAGGCCCTGAGAACTGCAAAAATTCTCAGCATACAACCCTTTCCAAACTCCTGCACTAACAGACTTCATCAAATGCTAGCATGGCTTCCAGAAGCTTAAGGTGGTGCCCCTATTATGACTCCCCCTAAAAAGTCTGTCCGAGAAAGTTCAGTGCTGCTAGAAAAGCTTACTATCTGTTCCAGCTAAAACCTAGTGAGGCTGATAGCTCCCTAAACCTCCTCTTAGAGCAGTTACTTTAGAAAGTTTGCAATTATAAATCCTTTCTCTGCCCCTTTGAGATGGAAATCTACCACCCAGAACTGTCTCCTCAAGGACTTGGAAATAGTTCTTTGAAATGTAAAGATTCAAGAAAATAACTCTCACTCCAACTCCCTGTGGGAGGCTAAGGGGCTAACTTCAGTGGGGCTTCTTGCTCCAACTTGCAAAACTATGCCTGTCATAAAGACATGAGAATTTTGTTTCTCTTCCAGATAAGTGCCAATTAGCAATCCTGAATAACCAAGTGAGTCACATGAACCAAACTCTCTTAATGACCTCTCAGTGTCTTTCTTTCAGCCCACCTCAGCATTTTAAAATTCTCCTGCCTTTTGGTTTGGCAAAGTTGAGCTCGGTTTACTCTGAACTCTCTTCCCTATTGCAATAGTTATCATTGAATAAAATCTGTCTCTGTTGCCTTTAACTAGTGTCCAGCTTTGTTTCTCTTTGACAACTCTTACAAACAACAATAGTAGCTGTCACAATGTGGCGATTTCTTAAATATCCTGCCAGCAGAATAATGCAAAGAACAATGAGGCATCTGTCTGTGAATGGGAATTTTCTTAAAGACTATTGTTACAACTTTGTAGGGGAAGGAAAACTTTCCTTTCACCCTCTGAAGTTTCTTTAATAGTCTATGAAATATAGTGACAACAGCCAGATCAGCAGGACAAAAGGTATACAAATTTACTACATGTTTGGGGGCATCACTAGAAAAAGAGTGAATACACAAAAAATAAGCGAAATTTAGAATATATGCCCTCCTCTGAGGAGAGAGGAGAGGGCAAATGTAGACAACTTAGGGGACAGTAAATTATTTTGGGGAAGATAAATGCACCCTTAGAAGAAGAGGTGATAGGTTTGTGACAAAGTCTGTGTGTGGTGCCAACTTCTAGAGTCTCCTCTCCTTTGATAAGCGTTAATCTTGTGTAGGGAATGGGAAAATGTTGGTCAAAGGGTGCAAAGTTACAATTAGACAGGGTCATATTGAATTCTTTTAAGTATTCAATATGGTGGCTTTGTTAATTAGCTTCATTCAATGAGTCCATACCGTGCCTGTGTGTGTGTGCATAACAACATCAATGTGTATCCCATAATTATAAACAATTATAATTTGTCTAAAATGTTTATTTGATCTTAAGAAAAAGAATTTTCTAAACAAAACTCCCAGATTGATGAAACTTCCAGGGAAAGGATTGATGACAATCGATTTCTTTTGGAATATCTGTCTTTACACGGATAAGAGGAGTTCTGAGAAAGCATCTTCCTGCATTTGCTGTGTTTCAAGTGTCCTCCGCTCAAAGTAATCCATACACCAAGGCAGCATATGTTAGGGTGGCATGTCCTGATCATCTTCAACTTGCTCCTCAGACAAAAACAGATGAAAATATCACATTAGTTAAGGTAAGACTAGATATTGTGTATGTTTGCTTTCAAATTTATCATCCATCAAAGAGAGCTCTGTAGCGGTCACCACAATATGATCAGGAAAACATTTTGTGTTTGAATATAAGTCCAACACTATTTCCCAAAGCAAGAAAAGAAAAGTCAGATGAGTCGGGGATGATGTACAGACACTTACCTCCTCAATTGGATCTTAGGCACAGATGAGCTGATGATCAACACATCTCACATCCCTGATTCAGTAGAAATCTGTAGGAGTCAGTCAGGTTTGCATGCAGGAGTAGGCAGAAGATAGCAAACAGGATTCAGATACCAGTCGGGGTGGATTTTTCAGTGGATAATGTGAAACCAACTTAATGATTTTTCTCATGATAACAAGCAAAACAACCAAATACAGGGCTTTGTGCAACCAAGTCGCAACCCAAAGAGACCATTAACATCACACTCAATCTCAGCCATGTTAATTTAAAGGAGAAAATGCATGAATCTTGAGAATGTCCCACTTGGAAATGGAGATAGGAGAAGACAACACAGGAAACCTTTCCCTACTCCCCTGCTTCTTTACTCCAAAACATCCAAACATATGTATTTGATCTTCTTACAAATAATTTGGTATAAGGAATGATCACTTTGATTTGAGCAATAAAGTTACTTTAGGAAGAGCGTAAGATTCTAGTCCAGAATCCACTTTAAAAAATTATTTCTATTGACTGTACTGCCACAGTAACTTATCACACCCCAAATCCTCTGAAATCTAGGCACTTTGGAGGGCAACCTAGATGGCAAAGGAAGAACAGGCTCAAGTGACAAGATCCATGAGTCATAGTTCCAATTCACTAGCAGTTTGCTAGGGAAAACTGCCTCTGTATCTACAAAATAATGACCTTCAATTGCTTTTTGTTGTTGTTGAATGCCCTTTCAATTGGAACCTTCTCTCTTATTTTTCAAATTGTAAGAGTTGAAAGATCTAATACTGGGGCCATTGTAATAGGAAAGAGGCCTGAACATAACATTTTAGCTGTGTATTTAACACAGACCGAGAATCAGACTGCATCTGTTTGCATCTTTATATCTTCTATTATTTTCATAATAGTCCTACTTTCCAGAAAGGGAGTGATACAAAGAAACAATAACAGATTTTATAAAATTAGGGCTCCTTTGTAAATACAGAAAACAAAATTTCATGCCACAAATTAGAAATTGTAAAGATTAAGGGATTGCATGTGGTCATCTATGTTTCTTCGGCTCTGCTAGTTTTAAAAATAATGTAGTGAACTGGGTTTTGTATAGCACTCTCAATAAATGCGCATACTGATTAATTTTTCTACAGATATTTTTCCATTTGTTGCCTCATTTGATTATCAACCCTGTGGTAGTAGCTACTATTAGATGTATGAATAGCATTCATGTTAATACTCATTATATGTTGTGGATTTTCCAACTATGTCCAATGGCATAGACAGGTAAGGGAGGAGACCACCCCTCATACTGTCTTATGCCCACTTTCCGCCTCCAAAGAAAGAAGAAGTAAAAACTAAAAGGCAGAAATGAAATCCACAAGCAGACAGCCTGGAGCCACACCCTGGGTCTGGTAGTTAATGATTGACCCCTGACCTAATCAGTTATTTGCATAAAAAGGCACTGTGAATATCCCTGTCCTGTTTGTTTCCTTTCTAATTACCAGTGTATGCAGCCCCCAGTCAATATCCCTGCTTGCTCAATTGATCATGACCCTCTCACGCAGACCCCCTTAGAGTTGTGAGCCTTTAAAAGGGACAGGAATTGCTCACTCAGAGAGTTCAGTTGTTGGAGACATGAGTCTTGCAGAAGCTCCCGGCCGAATAAAGCCCTTCCTTCTTTAACTGGGTGTCTGAGGGGTTTTGTCTGCGGCTTGTCCTGCTACACAGGTATAGCAAGAAAAAAACAGAAACAAAAACAAGAACCAAACTGATGGCACAGATTGGAGGTCATAGATAGCTTTGATAGTAATGAGGAGGGATTAAGAGCCTGAGTACAGTGAACCAAGACAAGAATGATAGGTGAGACAATTGAAGCAGCTAGTATAGACAAACCATTCATGGAGTTCTACTTTAAATGAGAACAGATTAACAGCAGAGAACAAGTAGGAGACACAGAAACTAAGTTAGGGAATATTACAGTATGTTCAAATGCTGATGGGGATAACAAAGCAGAGAGAAAATATGATTGATAAGATAGCAGATGGATGAGCTAGTTAGAAAGCTGCCTGCAGGAGGCTGGGTGCTGTGGCTTATGTCTGTCATCTCAGCACTTTGACAAGCCAAGGTGGGTAGATCGCTTGAGCCCAAGAGTTAGAGACCAGCATGGGAAACATGGTGAAACCCAATCTCTGCAAAGAATGAAAAAAAAAAATAGCTGGGTGTGGTGGTGGGCGCCCATAGTCACAGCTACTCTGGAGGCTGAGACAGGAGGATCACTTAAGCCTGGGAGATAGAGACTGCAGTGAACCAAGATTGTGCCACTGCACTCTAGCCTGGGCAACAGCATGAGACCCTGTCTCAAGAAACAAAACAAAACAAAACAAAACAAAAAAACTTCCTGGAAGGGATAGCATTTTAGCTTTGATTCAATATGCATTTGAGAAGAGAGAGTGGGAGGTGTGCACTTCACTAGTGGTACTGGGCAAAACGTGGGCTTTTGGTTAAGCCCTATCTCATCAGAATTTCCTGTCCACAACAAAGTTAATCATCTGTTGTCAGCAGCATTTTAAAAGGCATTGAAGTAGAAAAGCCACAAGTATCATCAGGCTTTACAACACCATTATTAATGAGCATATTCCACAGACCTAATACCTGTAGCACCATCTTAGAAATAGGCCTGTGGAAAATGTTGTTCCTCAAAATGAGAAACATGCTGCCCTATTTATTTTCTAATGTTCATGGTGTTACCTGCTCAGTTTGTGACTCTGATGCAGGCATCAGCTGGTATATACTGAACTCTTAGAAATCTGTGTATAATGAGATAGGAATTACTTGCATAGTGTGGGAGAGTCCAAATCTCTTCCCAAAAATGTTTTGGTTTCCCTCCTAAGGCTTATGATTATATGGTTGAGAACCAGTAACAACCTGTGCTATGTTTGGTGTTGTTCATGTCCCCGTGATGAAAACAACATCTTTTATCATTTTATTCAAAAGTACACATACTCCCAAATTCCAGTGACTTTAGGGACATTGCTGAGGCCAAGATGGAGGGCAGGGAAGGGCAAATCATGTGTTATGTGACCCCCACTGTGCTCAAAAGGCCTTCTCCTAATTTTTTCCTTCCTACATTCTCCGTTTGCGCTTCATATTCTCCTTCCCAGACCCCCCAGCTGCCGCATAGTCTCCTCTCTTCTTCAGAATAACTGCTCCCTGATGAGAAATCTCAACTCAAGCTGAATTACCCAAGCAGAACTACCAAGCTAATTAAGCTATTTTCCCAATAAAGAAAAATAAATTTTGATGCCTACATCCAAGAACACAGAACTTTTTCATCTTGTTATGCAACTACTACCAGGAATATTATTCTTAATTCCTTAGTTAATGAACTGGTTAAGGAATTCAGAATAGGAGTTACTATGACTCCTGTAAGTAAGAATGCAGCTTTTTTTCAGGACAAACTTCATGCGAAGATTCAGGAAAACAAAACAAAGCAAACAACAAAAACAACAACAAAAAGATGACCATACTTTTGTCTTTTTCTTCTCCTGAAGCTTTATACTTCCTAAAGTATCTCGCCACAGATAGAAAAGTTGGTGCCCATTCAAGTCTCCAGGTTATCCCAGAATTTACTGGAAAAAAAAAAAAAAAATCTATCAGGGAGTCTGATTGGTTGGCCTAGATAACAGATCCATTGTGAGGAGACCAGTCCCTGGCTTTGCCCAGAAGCACTTGATTTGGCTACTGCCATCACCTTTAGGCTTATATAAGCCAACCCAGGTTGATCAGTAACTGTGACGAATTTCAATTGTTCTCAAAATCTCTACTCGCATGTGGCTAAAGGCAGGGATATGCCCTGGGATGTTGGGCACCGTGACTGAATACTCCACTGAAAAGCAAGAAATGGGAGAAAACTAAATGGAAAATTGTAGTGGTATTATTCAAGAGAAAAGAACAAGTAAAAATACTGGTTAGACCAAAAGAATAGTTACCAGCATTAATATAGGGAGGCAAATTTGTCCACAGCTATAAAACTCACAAAAGAAGATAGTACTTGCTGAAGTACTGAATAAATTGTATATTTATATGTAATTAAAAATAGACATGCAAATGCATAAAATTGTCTATATATTGTGTACATATATGTACTAGATATGTATACATGTACATAGGTTGCTATGTGTGCATGTAATATACATACATATAATCTATTATATATTATATGTATACATTTGTGTACATATTCTAATATACAAATTTTTTTCTACTTAAAATATAATTAAAAATCTTAAGATCTTTCCAAGGAGATACACATAAAGCCTTGAGCAGATACTTGCCATCGTGAACTACTCTGCAGTCTTCTGAACCAAGTTACTAACTCGGGTTTCTATGTCTTTGAGTGCTTCTACAAAATCCCATTAAAGAAAATTTCTCCTCTTATAGCCCTTTGGCTGAGAATAAATTGTAATATAGAAAGTGACCTGTGTATGCATTTCTTACTATGATGGTATACGTGTAAGCCAGAGGAGCAAGGGCCAAGTCCTCTGTGTTAGAATCTTTACCTTCAGTATTCCTCTTATTTCCTGTAACAAAGCAGGGCTCTTGCTAAACTCATATCCCTGCCTTTAGCAAGTAGAGATTTTGAGAACAACAATTGAAATTCACCACAGTTACTGATCAACCTTGGTTGATCCCAAAGGTGATGGCAGTAGGCCCAAAGGTGATGGCAGTAGCCAAATCAAGTGCTTTTGGGCAAAGCTGAGGTCATTCTGAAGGGCATCAAGGCAGTTATTGAACAAATCCCATTATGCTCTTTGTCCACCTGATTATCTCAGATTGTGTGTGTGTGTGTGTGTGTGCACATGCACATGCACACATGCATGCATTGCTTATTCTGCTTTAAATAAGCTGCAAGATTCTTTTGAAGGGAAACAAAGGGAGAATAAATTATAGATGGAAATAATCAGCTTGAGATTAAAACATGGACTAGGGATTAGAAACCTTTTCATTGCATTCACTCGTTTATTTCCTTAATCATTTATTCTATTAAATTTATTCTACTAAATGTACTATTTAATGAGGTTTTGCTCAGTACCCAGTAGTGCACGCTGATGGTAAAACTGTGCTAAGTTAACTTCAGTTGTTCCCTTGTTGCCCTTTTGTTTGGTGCTGGGATATGAGTTAGGTCTTTTGTGTCACCAGCTGGTGAAGGTCCATTGTCATCCTGCTCAAGTCTGCTCTGAGCCATTCTACAGTCCTAGATATGACAACTGACAGCAATAGTGGACATTCCAAAACCTAGAACTGTGGTTCTTCTATCTATTAAGCCTGTGGTTCTGTAGGACACAGAGATATCAAGAAAGAGTATATTTGCAGTCAGGATGTATAGTCTCTGGAAACCAGGGGTAGTGATTTGATAGAAAAACTCTTGAAATTGGTCTACTGAGGTTCAGTTTTGGGTATTTCCTCTGGTTCCTACCAGTAGGAAGGGTTAAATTGATTGGCAGAAGAGAAATAAAATTAAGTGCCATAACTTTACTTTTTAAGGGAAATAAAAAATCCATTTTCTTTTAAAATAAAAAAGAAGGCATCTGTCTTTGATTTTTCAATGCTGACTTAATGCTCATTCCCACATCACACTCAAAGTGACCCTGGCAGGTGTTTGATAATGAATCTGCTTTGAAATTCATCCCAGAAAGTTAAGCCTGCACGGGGAATCCAAGACTCTACTATGTAGGGGATAGTTTCACATAAGCCCATACCCTGTTAGCACAGTTACATTTACACTGAAGTTTTCCTGAGCTAGTTACAAAAAATATGAGTGAAGGACAGCCAGAAACTTCCATGCTGCCAGCATCTCCTCCGTCTTTCCACAGGGAGTAATATAAACTGTGCCCTTTACTGAGGGATATTAAAACTGGTATTGAATTTAGGAAGATAGTGCCTATGAAGCTTTCCCTTCAGAACTCAGTTTGCAAATCTGTTACATTTTGCTAAATGTAACATAACTTGAATGATGGTTTTTTAATGTAATAACAAAGTCTAGGAAAGATAAGTAGGTTGTATGTATTCACACATAAATTTATGCAACCATGTAACCGAATAATTATAGTACAATGAGCCTGTAGCAAACATTTCTACAGAATTTTCACATTTCAATAATTGCTTTCATGTATTTTTAAAATTCAGCTTCGGTGCTTCCTGATATAGAAGGGAGTTTGAGAAGCATTGTTTCTCCAGTTTTTGGATTTAAAAAAATCACACCCAGTTATGTTAACTGATTTTCCTAATGTCATATCTACTGCACTTATGACTCTCTCTGATTCTCTTTCTACCAAACTCTCATTGTACCAAAGTCAGAAAACAAGTAGCAGTTAAATTAGGTGGACTTTGGGATACAATGCAAGGCTGAGTCCACTACAAATGGGCAGAAGTTCTCTTTATATGGCTCTGCAGTTCTCCCGTGGTTCAGGTTAACAGTAGAGTCACACAGTGACAGCAATAAAAGCTCCAGAATCAGACCAGCTCAGCTGTGCTTCATTCTCATCTTAATCACTGTCACAGTCAATTACTTATCTTCCCCAAGTCTCAATTTCCTCAAATGTAAGATTAAAAAAAATAGCATTTCCCTCCAAAGCTTTTTGCAAGGATTTACAATTTGAGGCAAGTAAATCATTGGGCACCATGCCTGGCGCGCTACAAGCTCTCTATAAGTGTTGAGTTGTTACTATTAGCATACACACATATATTGGATTCTTGTAAATGAAAGAAATCTTTCCACACCCACGTATTGTCTCTGGGATTTGAACTGATGGGAAGGACACTTTCTTAGAAATGCGGAGCACAGTATGACTTAAGAAAAAAAAAAAGACAATTTGAAACCCAGGATAGATGAGCTTTCTGTTTGCAAGGAACTATAGCAACTTTTAAAACAGTTCTGGAGCATGGTAGAAGTTCCATTTTAGTAAGTTAAAACGCATTTTATAATGAAATAACAAGGATTTTTATTCTTTCTTAGAGAGATAAAGACAAGGGTGATGGTGGGGAATAAAATAGGTGAAAAAGAAAGACAAGAGAAGGGTTCAATAGACAACTAGAATCTCCAGTAACTTGTTGGCAGGTAGAAGGCTAAATAGAACAAAGGTCAATACAAATTTTACCATATTAGAAAACACTGACGTACCTCAAGATGGTATTTTTTGAGATGGTTATTTTTGGTGGGTTGTTTATAAGTTTCTTTCAGTAAAATTCTGTTTCGTGAATCAACCATATGTTAGTGATACATTGAGCAAAAACAGGTGGGGAAACATGGCTAGACAGGTAAGTACAGAGTATGGGAAGGTGAGAGGGAACAGCACTAGAGCCTTCAATACAAATAAGATCATAAAGTTGATGGGGCCAGAAGCCAGGAACATGCAAGCTCACCTGAGAAAGCTCCGAAAGTCCTGAATGCACAGAAGGCAGAAATGATTGGAAATAATGACTCTAGAAGGCCAGAGGAGGTAGAGGTGTGCAAATTACACGTACACATATATAATAAAAAAGCACATTCCGTATATAAATATTTGGATAAAATAGCAGGTCTTATGTCTATTGTTTTGAATTCAGTTTGCTCAATTCATGAATCCTTTACTATGTCATTTTAATGAGGCAGAAAAAATGCATTGTTTCCCAAAGTTGTTTGGCATCTTTGGATTTAAAGGAACATAATGGCTGGAATTTCACATTGATTTCTAGACGTTATAGTACTCTTTTTTGCTACCATATAAACCTTCCCCTAAAGCTGCGCCTTGTGGCTTTTAAAGAGCAAGTGGCCCTGTGTGTGGAATGGCCTGGTAGGGGGAAAGGATCAGCTATAGTATCTTCACTGCTCCTCTGTTTCTGGGGTGCCATTTCAGTCAATGACCATTTGCCCCTGCACTCAGCCAGATCCCCACTCAGATCTCAAACTCTTATACTGCTGCTGCCAACATGCCTGGCTTCTAGAGACCTCCAATTCCTCACAGGCTAATAATTAAAAACCCTACAAAGGCTGCAGCAAAATGCTAATCTCATTTGTGTTAAATAAAGCATGACAAACTGGTAGCTTTGCAAAGGTCAAAGTTATAGTTTTCATTAGGTAGACTTAATCTTAGGATAGTGTCAGCCAAGCACCTAAATAATTTTTATCTAAAAACCACAGAATAACTCATACTATTGACACTATTATTATTAAATTGGAACACATTTTGCTAATTACTAACACTAATTAAATCCATAGTCTGTGTCAGATATTTTACTAAGAACATGATAAAAATGAATGCTCACCACAACCCCGTGAGTTATGAACTCATGTTTTTCCCAGTTTAGGGATGAGAAAACTGAGGCTATCAGGTGTGAAATTACTTTCTTAAAGTTGCACTATTGGGAAATGGCAGAATCCAATTCAGAACCTGCAGGTAAAGTGGAGCGATAATGACATCTGTCGATTCAATTCCATTCTCTGTTTGCAGAAGTTGCCTCCAGAAAGAAAGTGTCACCTTCATTCTTGGGACCCAGATGTAGTACCTTACACCTCCATTCTTGTCTAAAATGCCCCATATGCAATCTCATTCATCTGATATGCTTGTCCAGCCCCTACTGCATGTCACTCTATACCAGGCAGAAAGTGAGGCCAAATTAAATCTGTCTGTTAAGACACCCAGATTTGCAGCAAGTAGAGATGCTCTTTACTCTTTCTGTGAAAGCTCTGATTGCAAAGACAAAAAGAATTTAATCAGTCACTCTGCAATGCCGCTCTGGTAACTGCAAAGTTTTTGACTTGCTTCCCCCATTTGTCTGTCCGCTTTCATTCCAATGCCAATGTGCATTGCTTTGTTTGGGATAAACCCTCCTGGCTAAGCTTTGATAATTGGATGACTCACACACTCTGTGAGTAGCTCTTAGAAGTCAGCAGTTTATGGAGTTGAGCACACAGGCAGGTGCTGGACCAGAAACGACACACTCTTCCAGGCTTGGCTCGGGGTCTTCATGATGCTTTAAAGTTTGATGGTCTGGAGCGGAAATGCCAGAGCAACCTGCAGGTGATAAAGAAGAACAGGTCAGTGCTGCTTGTCGCTCAGGCAAAGAAACACAGTACTGGAAGGCAAACGTGCATTTGGACGACTTGTGAATTTTTTGCCTGAATCTCTCTGAATATCCTGTGAGATTAAGGTCAGGAGATTATGGAAATACTTTACCAGTGGCAAGACAAGCTTCCTTAGCAAGACTTATTCAAAAGTAAATGCCCTGGTTTAAGTGACCTTGGTAAAATCTGAGGATGTACATAACTATTTGCCACAAGTCATTAACCAGCTATGTTGCTGAACTAAAAGAAGTAGAAGTAGGTCCCATTCATACTTAAACAAAACTTCTCTGTAGTGAGATAAAAAGTGAGAGCGCTTGAAAACTGGTTGACGTTTTTGAACAAAAAGTTGAGGTGAGTCATCCCATTACCACCACATGGAAACTCATACAATTCTTAAAGTGGGTTACCTTACTGCTCTTCTGCTTAGGTATCACAGTTGCTACCAAACAGAAGCTAAGAGCCAGGTTCATGCACCTCGGGAGGATTCATGTCACCTATTAAAGAAGGTATCACATTGTAATATATAGTAATTATATGTTTTCTCCCCATGCGACTATGAGTTTCTTTTACATGGCAGTCTTATTCATCTCATTTCTCTGGCATCTGGTATTATCTCATAGAGTAAGCACTCAATAAATACTCTGTTAAATGACATGAAAATCACAATCATTATTTGGGCATCTTGTTCAAAAGGATTTACTTATGTTAATACTGATCCTTACAGCATCTGTTCAAAATAGAGGCCAGGCATGGTGGCTTGCACCTGTAATCCCAGCAGTTTAGGAGGCCAAGGCAGGTGGATCACTTGAGCTCAAGAGTTTGAGACAAGCCTGTGCAACATGGGGAAACCCCATCTCTACCAAAAATGCAAAAAATTAGCCAGCTGTGGTAGTGCATGCCTTTAGTCCCAGCTACTTGGGGGCTGCGGAGGGAGAATTTCTTAAGCCCAGGAGGTGGAGGTTGTAGTGAGCTGAGATTGTGCCACTGAACTCCAGACTGGGTGACAGAAAGAGACCCTGTCAAAAAAAAAAAAAAAAAAGAGGAAACAAAAGGAGTTACATGCATTTTATGAAACAAGAACATTTAGGCTAAAAAGCAAATTGCTGAAAGTTATATAGCGGTGAGAGGTAGATCAAAGATAATGCTAAAAGGTAGTCTGAGGCAGTAAAAGGTAGTCTGAGGCAGTAAATCAAGTTTTTCCAGTACCAGAAAGAATGACATAAAAAAACAAAAAAAGGAGGCCAGGAAACTTCAATTGCTGGAAGACCCTGTACAGCCTTGAACAAATCATTTAACCTTTACTGCCTCCATCGCAATTCTGCAAATGAAATAATCATTTATTGCCTAAAGGCGGCAGTTAATTTAGATAATCTCATATGTCACTTCAGCTATAGAAAAAAAATAAATTCTTAACAATTATTATTATTGGATTAACATGAAGTCATTATTTAAGACAATATTGAAATATCTTTCATTCTCAAATAAGAGAATTATACTGTGATGTAAACATCCTTAAAACTGCCCAGTTTGTTCTCTTGTCTAAATATTTTATAAGCATTTAACACAATCTTGAAATTCTTTAAGATAGTATCAAATGACTTGAGACATCTGAGACAAGTTGGTAAAAGCTTCTGGAAAGCCTGTTTTCCTTAATAAATCCCTCTTATTGACGATTAAATATTAAGGAAGGTGTAGGGTTGAGAATGATTACATTGAAACGAAACATAAGCCTGTTGTTGGAGGCCTGTTTTCACGATGTGTAAAATCATGGAGTTTTGAATAAGGTCAAAAATAAAGACAGCAGCTCTACCAAAAGGAGCTTGTGTTTCTTTTTATCTTTTAGGAGACAGACAGAGCTTATTAGGCTGGAGCATTCTAATCAGAAAAAGGCATTGTTCAGGGAAAAACTGAGGCACATAGGTCAGTAAAAATAGCTTTCAGGACCGAGTTCAGGTTAGGTGAAGAGAAAGAATGAGAAGTACATATATCAAAACTCATTAGAACACTGAGGACTGGTGTTTGGATAGCTGCTTGAATGACTGAGATCTACCTGATACATCCTTTTACTATCCTTTCAAACCCAGGTTATCGGTATTCCATACCTATCATTCTAATGAGAGTCCTTTCTTCTAGATTATTTTAATAATTATAGCTGAAAGCTACAAAATATTCTGTATGGCAAAAGATTCTTAAAATAATGAAGAATTCATTCTTAAAATAATGAAGACATAGATTATGCATTTATAACGAAATGAAAGACATAGTAGCTATATAAATATAAGATAAAGTAAGCCTCAGAGAAAAATAAATTAAAAGAGGCAGACAGACATTTTATAATGGAAGAGTCAATCCACTAAAAAGCCATAGCAACTTAAATGTGTGTATACCAAAAAAATGCAAGATATATATAGCAAAACTGATGAAACTGATAAAAGCATTAATATTTCTCCATGTTCTCAGTAGAAATGCAAATATTTGTCAAACAATGACTAAAGAATGGAAGATAAAGGCAAACAGATTCATAAAGTGCAACAAATTCCAAAGCCCTACAGAATGAGTTTGATTTCTCTTTTTTTTCTTTTTTTGTTTATTTTTTATTTATTTATTTATTTTTTTTGAGACAGAGTCTCGCTCTGTCACCTAGGCTGGAGTGCAGTGGCGTGATCTTGGCTCACTGCAACTTTCGCCTCCTAGGTTCAAGTGATTCTCCTGCCTCAGCCTCCCGAGTAGCTGGGACTACAGGTGCATGCCACCACACCCGGATAATTTTTTGTATTTTTAGTAGACACAGAGTTTCACCGTGTTAGCCAGGATGATCTCCATCTCCTAGCCTGGTGATCCGCCCGCCTAGGCCTCCCAAAGTGCTGGGATTACGGGCGTGATGATCTCTAAGATATACAATTCTGAAACAGAAGTTACAAGGAAGGTTCTGGGGCAACAAAAATCTAGAGGATGACTATCAGCGCCTGAGGGACTTCAAATCCTGTTATATTTGCAAGGACATGTTCCTGATTTCTTTCGTCTTTTATTCTAAATCAAATGAAGATATGGCTTCTGCCTTATACTTCTAAATGTAGAACAGAGACTGGTAGGAGAATAGGTTAGATTCGGTACTAAATATGTGTGAAGGGACAGAACCTGTGTTTCACAAATTCTACAGGGTGCTAAACTGTGTTGCCCAAACAGCTGCTATCAGTTCAGAAGGTCTGAAGGTTCCTTTTGTCTTGGTAACCACCCTATGTGTAGCAGCAAGCATATAAATGAATATTAAATATATATTTGGTGTTGAAATAAAGAATTAGTGAATGAATGTAACTCAGTATTCCAGCACAAATATCACCACACCATAAAAATAAATACAAATGTATATTAAAAAAATCACATGAGAATATCTTTGGCATGGCTTGAATCTTAATAGAAACCAAGCAATAACAAATAAATTAAAAGTGGCATAGCATAATTAGACCATGATTAGGTTGTGTACATTTCCGAGGAAGGCCGTGGTGTTATCAGGCAAATGTGAGCTCATTCTTGATGATAAATAAATGCCAGAGTAAGTCAGAGTATGATGAAGATTTTACTGGCCTTTTTTGTCCTTCTTCCAAAGAAGTAACATGTATAAGATTTGTGCTTTATCAGTTTTAACTTTAGGGCTGACATCCATCATCACTGATAAATGGCTTAAGAAGAGGAGCTCTCTGCAAAGCCACACCGTCTCTTTCCTTTTATTCCTACTTGCCTGTACTTTGCACTTTTGTGATAGATGCCAGTTTGGCTAGCATATCTTCATCAATATGAGAGGATATTAAATAAGTCATCTAAAGAACTGTCCTCAAGCCCCACCATCTCTACTACGTCTTTTCACATATGGGAATGACTATAGAGGGATTTATGCTTCTATGCCATTGGGCTTCACAATCAGCACTCAACTGTACATTCTTAATTTAGGATTTGTCCAGTATTATCAAAACTCACCAACCCTGACAGCATATGGCTTTTACTTATGGCTGAAGTTTATTTTAATTTGAGGAATATGAATAGAAAGTAAACAGGAAAAGAGCCACAGTTTTCTTTCTTTTTTTTTTTTTTTTATTGGAGGCTTAGGGCACTGATAGCAATCAGTGTTTGATAAACAGAGAAGGCAATGGGAAAACTATAAAATAGTAGATGTAAAATCCATCATCGACTCACAACCATACTAAATTACTCATTTTATTGTCCTGTCCTGGCAATGTTCAAGTAAACTTTAGGCTTGCAAGTAAGAAAGATTAATGACAAGTACTAGGAAACAATTAGAGAAGGCTTTTTTCCCTTTCTTATTTCTTCATTAGTAAATTGGAAACACTGTCAGTTGCATAACCCATAACCTTCCCCCAGATTCCTTGCTAATATAATCCTGATTGTATTTATTACAGCAATATGCTTGGCATCAGTATCCCTACCATACCTATAATGGTATGCTATAGTTAGGCGTGCCATTAGATGGTCAGTGAGAACTAGAGCTTCCTGGGAAATCTCTTGGAAAAAAAAAAAGAGGTTCAGGCATGGGGGCACCTATCTTTTCTCTTTTACTTACTTTGAAAATTACCATGATATTGGGGGTGTGACAATGAGGAGACAGGCATGAGTGACACCTAACATAGAAGGCATGGCAGAAGTGACATGTTTGGGTCCCAGATGACATCACTGAATTTTTGAACCCAATATCTGAAAATGTCTACCTTTTATTATCTGGGAATAAACAAACAAAAAAAAGCAAAATGGACAAACACAAACACCTGTTTGCTTGAGCCATACTTTTTCTGTTACTTGCAAGATAATATAAATCAAATGAAAAATGTGTTATAATTCCTGATATTAGCACTGGACTTGAAATAGTTGATTGTACAATTTCTTAAAAGGGCATGTGGATGTGAATTTCAGTCCACAAGTTCAGGTGTGCAAATAATATAACTGTTTTTTTATTCCAGTGTGAGGCAGGATAAAACATTAACTCAGTCTTTTCCATTCTTTCTCTGAATCAAGTTTATCACACAGTTGTGGAGTCCTATGTTGCACCAAGGTCTGGGGAAAGAAATAAGAGAATTTTCATCCGTCCTGTTATGGGTTCACTCAGGTTAAATAAAAATTGTGCCTGTGGACAAGGCCTCTCTAAGTCCAGGAGAGTTCTGCTATTTTCTTATCTGCCCAGGGTCT
Source organism: Pongo abelii (assembly GCF_028885655.2). Taxonomy (NCBI): domain Eukaryota; kingdom Metazoa; phylum Chordata; class Mammalia; order Primates; family Hominidae; genus Pongo; species Pongo abelii. The sequence continues at coordinate 87,059,430 of NC_072000.2, read as the reverse complement.
ACAAATTTTGTGACATTGTCTATGATTTTATTTGCCCAGATGTTTACCACAGTTATGCCTTTTGAGAGTACTGATATCTTCCTGGTGTTGTTTTTAAGAAGCAAGATGTTTAGTATTCGTTCCTTTTAATGTACTTAAAACCTGCACATCTTTATTTCTCTATCTACTTCCTCCCTCTCTCCCTCCTTACTTCTTTTCCTCCTTTCCCCTCACTACTCCAGGGAAAAGGTTTCTAGTTGGTGTAAATCCTTCTCTTTTCTGTATGATCAAGGGGTTCTGTGTGTGTCTTGGTATCCCATTACCTCTTTGTTGTACTTCACATTTTCTGAATAGAGTAGAGAAGAACGGGAAGAATGGAGGAGTAATAAAAGGAATTTAGAATAAAAGAGTTTATTATCTAATATATGTAGATATGGTGGTAGTTGGCTACACTCCCCCATGGTGTTGAGCATAGGGGCATCTTGTGAGCTGGTCTAGACAAGACCCCATTAAACAAATCCCTGTGCACGCTGGATGGTTTTTGTAGACAAGATTGTCTGTCACAGCAGAATTCAGAGCTGTTGATGAGATTGTAGCGTGTGTGAATAATGTTAGAAGACTTATTGAGGGAAGTAGGATAAATAGGTTCTGTTTTTTCAATTAAATGCCATTTTAGTCAAGTCAAAATATCCCAAGCTATTATGAGTAGAAGAAGGTGGTAGCAGCTAGTAGATAAGAAGCAACTAATGACCAAGCCCATGTTTTGATTTTTCAACTTTCATACAAAATGAAACAGCTTGAAATTAATATAAAACAACTTCTGTTCAGGTGAGGTAATTGATTAGTACTTATATGTGTGTGCATGTATATGTGTATTTACACACACACATATTTAAATACGTTTAAATATTTAATAGTTCATGTCTCCTCCTCTATGGATCTAAATTAATCCTCTTCTTTCCATCTTGAAGGCCAACACTCCAGGCTAGGCCACGATTCTCTGTTTCCTGAATTACTCCAATAACTTCCCTACTCGATATGATAATTTCTAGATTTAACTTGTAAGATATTCTCATCACTGAAACCCTACTGAAAACACCAGCCTAATAATACTACATGCTTACATCATTCTTCTAAAAATGTTCTACTGGTTCTTAAGATAAAGTTGAAGTACTTTAAGGGGATTGGAAAGGCCCTGCCCACTACCTGTCATCTCTTCTCTCTCCTCACCCTAATAGGTGTCCCAATTCCCCAGGGACCTTCTCCTTTGCTGTTTCCTCTTTTGCCATGTTAATCCTATTTAACTTTCACATCTTTCCATCAGCTGGGGATTGACCTAGGCTGCAAAGTGGCATGTTTGTTGCCTCCCCAGCATCCATCCACCCCAGCCCCAACCCTGGACTCCTACCCTCCTACCTGAAAGATTACTGCTCTTGTTCTTGTCCGCTTGGCCACCATAGAGCCCATAGGCCTCAGCAAAGGACAATTCCAAGACCCTAGGATAGCCTGATTGTAAAGAAGCCATACTATCTCTCTTTCCAGTGAATGGGGCAAGAAGCCAGGCTGAATTAATTGCTCACAGCATTCTCTTAGCCAAGGATATTGACTTGGAAGTAGATATCTGGGCTAATGAAACACAACCTAAAGTTTGTGAGGGGCTTCTAGGGACTTTTTTCTCTTTTCTAAAGAAATAGACATACAAGGAGACAAACTCATCTTCTGCATGTGTTGTGTGACTGTAAAGCTACAAACTGCTACAGTCATTTATTTAAGAGAGGACAATGCTATCACCAAGAAGGCACAGATAACTGACTGTACAAGGAAGAAATAAAATGGCAGCCACTGAGTTAAGCTAACTCTGAACTCTACCTGCATTTTAGGTTTCCAATTATATGATCTATGTTAGTTTATCAGGGTTTCATTAAAAAATTGTCACAAACTGGTTGACTTAAACCAATGCAAATTTGTTCTTTCACAGGTCATACAGTCAGAAGTCCAAAATCAAGGTGTCCACTGGGTTGGTTCCTTCTGAGGGCCCTGCTGGAGAATCTGATCCATGCCTCTCTCCTAGCTTCTGGTGGTTGCTTGCAATATTTGGAGTTCCCGGCTTGTAGCTGCTTCACTCCAATATCTGCCTCCATCTTCACATGGCACTCTCTTTTGTGCGTATGTGTCTCCTCTGTGTCCATCTCCAAATCTTTATAAGGACATTGCCATTCAGGACTAGGGCCCACTCTAATCTAGGATGACCTCATTTTAGCTTGATTACATATGTAAAAACCCTACTTCCAAATACTGTTCATAGGTACAGATGTTAGGATTTCAAAATATATTTTTGAGAGATGCAATTCAAACCACATGACCCAATATATTAATTATGTTTTAAAACATGCTGTGTCATAAAATTTCTATTAATTGCAGCTGAAAGTATTCTATTCCAGACTCCCTTTCTTACCCTGCCTTCCAAATTTGGGGTGCTGATCTTTATATTCTCTTAGAAAACTTGGTGTTTGCCATCATAGTACTTAATTAATTGTGTGCTGGTTATTTTGATTTGTGATTTTTTATTAGTCTTAGCATGCAGTTGGAGAATTCCTTTTACCTATCCCACTCATAATTCTATCTAGAACACTTAGTAGAAAACATGACTTATATACTTCATGATATATATTTTCTGAATAAATAAGTTAAATAGAATTTAAGAAATATTTAAAAGTAAGAAGTGCCTTTAAATAATACCACTACCCATGGGAAAATACTGTTAATATATATTGGGCAAATCCTAGCACTTTTATGCAAAGTTTTTTATTCCACAATTGTCATATTAATTATAAAAGTGTGTGTCCTTTTTACACTTTACATAATAAAACAAACTTTTTTATATTATTGCAGGTCTTCACAAGCTTTAAAAAAGCATGTAAATTCCATTGAGTGATTATCCAAGAATATACTTAAAAATTCTTGAAGGTGGGACATTTAGTATATTCTAATCGTTTTAAGAGTTTCTTAAAATTTATCATTTCTTATACATAAATATTGTTCTAATATATGGGAATATTTTATTTGCATCACTTTAAACTTGATTTGATTAAATTAAATTTTAAGGCCCTTGAAGGGATCAGAAATTCAGGAAAAGGAGAGGTCTATTTAATGGACGGGAAAAATAAAGAAAGTTCCCATGATGTTGAAGGAAAACAAGACATGTTAGGGAGTAAGCAAGACTGAGCATGGTGAATGAGAATCCAATTTCCCAGCTCAGAGCTGAGTTTCTCACTGTGGAATGTGATGTTCATTGTCAAGACATTGTCAGAACTCCGTGGATCTCTGGATCTTATCTGACTCATAATAAATCAGAAAGAAATATACTCAAGTTTAAGAAATGGAGGTGGAATGTGCTGTAATTTTCTCTTCCTCCCATCCCATCAGTTAATGCCTTTACAATAGCATATATATTTAGCTTGTGATATGGTTTGCCTGTGTCCCCACTCAAATCTCATCCTGAATTGTAGTTCCCATAATCCCCACATCTTGAGAGAGGGAGCTGGTGGGAGGTAATTGCATCATGGGGATGGTTACTGTCATGCTGTTCTCATGATAGTGAGTGAGTTCTCACAAGATCTGATGGTTTTATAAGAGGCTCTCCCACAGCCCACACCCTTCACACTCTGCACTTCTCCTAAAGAAGGGTGTGTTTGCTTCCCCTTCCACCATGACTGTAAGTTTCCTGAGGCCTCCCCAGCCATGCTGAACTGTGAGTCAATTAAACCTCTTTCCCTTATAAATTACCCAGTCTCTGATATGTCCTTGTAGCAGTGGGTGAACGGACTAATACAGCTTGCTTTTAGGACATATTCAGATGTAACCTACAAATAAGTCATAAAAATGCCATTTTAAATATGAGGTCTTTGATAAAATAAATTAATAGACTGAGCCCTAAATAATTAAATAAACTTAGAGTTATTAATTGTATTGAATACAAAGCCACAGAGTTTGGCACTTTTAGATAGAGTGAAAAACAAAACAAAATCCTCAACTGATAAAATTGTTTATTTTAAATATGTTGAAAACTTTTATTTTCAACCAAACTCTTAAGCTCTTCATCTGCAGACCACTCGTGCCTGTTAAGCAACAATATAGAGAAATGAATTCAGAACCGAGGGTTGGCAAGTGGTTCTAGTTCCAGCTCTTCCTTCCCTGTTTTGTGCTTTGGAACAAAACATTCTACAGTTTTTCCCCCAGAGTTTAGCTCCTACATTCGCAGTCCTAATATTGCTTTAGATGCTTTACCCTTTACCAATCTTTGATTTTCAGCAATGCATAATGTAAAGCTAGGCAACTAATTTAAATTTGTTAAATATTGATTTTATCCTGGTAGTAAGGTAATAAGCCAAAGTCACAAAGAGTTAATTTCAAAAAGCAAACTTCAATTCAATTTACCAAAGTAGCCCAAGCTCTTGGCAATCTGATAAATGAAAGCTGAAATTATTTACAAGAAAAAAAAAATCCAGCATCCTTGAAAGTTTTTCATGGTTTATCTGAGGAAAAATATTTTTCTGAAATCCACATTTGTCTTCTATAATGGAAACAATTTGGACCCAGCTATATATGACCACAGTGCATCTGTCAGGAATAAAATGTTATGGAAAATTTTTGCAAATACGTTACAAATATAGTAGAAATTAAAAGGCAGCTGGCATCATACAATGGAGAATATAAAGAAAAGCAATGACATTTGGATTATTCAATAAATTCTCCTACCCATTCACACACAGTCTGAGTGATTTTGCTGTACTGAATTGAGGTATTTGAATGTGAGATGTTTGTTCTGCCTTTAGGCCAAGGGAAATGGAGTCCAGTTCTAAAAAGAGAGGAAGGCTGGAATGGTTGCTGACTTTCCAGGAGCCCACCCTGGCAGATGGCAGTCTATGTATACGTTGCCACATTTTTTTAGTTCTTTCTTGTTTGGGCTCTCATTCAATGATAAAAGTTAAAGAATGGATTGCTATAAATGAGCTTAATGTATCTGAGGAGTGATACTAGTAACACTTCAAATGACAGGACCATGCATATATCAAATGGCATCCAAACTCACTGGAAATTTTGATAATTATTTCAGGTAGCTGATTATGATTATAACATATGGGGAAAATATTAGTACCTGTTCTTACAAGTCATCAGGCAATCGTCTATAATTTTATTTAGACAATAGTAGTGGGAGAAAACACAGATGTCAGCAGTCAACTGTCCTACATCTGATGTTGTTCAGCCAGCAGCCATACTCTATACCCTTGTAAGCCAAATTCTCCCCACCACCCACTTCTGACTGCGCCGAAAAGCGATATTTATCAGTGTGATGAAAAGGACCAAGATGAGCCTTTGGAGGAAATAGAGAGATCTCAGTTGTAACCAAACCAGTACTTCCAAGTAGTACGGCTGTTAACAAATGCTTAACATTTCTGAGCCTCAGTCTCCTCATAGTTAAAATGGGGACCCTAATACTTTCGCATGGTTTCTGTAAGGATTGAATAAAGTAATATGCATGGAACATCTAGTGCTGCGGCTGAAGCACGTCCAAAAGCAGTGCCTTCTCTGATCCCCTGCCCAAGCCTTTCTCCTCTCTCTCCCATTGTGGCATCTTGACACTGGGAGGCTCAAATACAAGTAAGCCATGTGAACAATAGATGTTAAATAGGAGAAATTCAGTAAGATATCTTTGAGTTTGTCATTTTGTAACTTGATCTTTTATATAAAATTGGGGCAGAAATGAAATGAATTGGAATGGAAGGGACAGATTTTGAGTCACTGGGACCTGGAACTGGATACATACATTTACATGTAACGAATAGCCAATGAATGAAACAAACTAATTGTTAATGACAATGGAACTGTTGTAAACTATATACCAGTGGCAGTCTGGATTCTCTCTCATTTACTCATTTACTCTGGAGTTTGCTTTGCATCACATCAACTTGCTGTAGAATAGCCCATCTTAAATAAAAAACATGGTTTCACAAAAAGCAAAACAAAACAAGCATTCAAAGTAAAGCAAAACCCACTTGATCCTACATTTCCTACAGCTTCTACCTACTTTCTCATCTCTTTTTTTTTAAGAGACTGGGTCTCAATTTGTCACCCAGGTTGGAGTACTGCAGAGCAATCATAGCTCACTGCAGCCAGAAACTCCTAGGCTCTAGTGATTCTCCCACCTCAGCCTCCTGAGTAGTTAGAACTACTGGCATGTACCACCATGATTTTTTTTTTTTTAAGTTTTTAAGGATGGGGTTTCACTATGTTGCCCTGTCGGGTCTTGAACTCCCAGGCTTAAGCAATCCTCTCACCTTAGCATCCCGAAGTGCTGGGATTATAGGTGTAAGCCACTGCTCCTATATTCATCTCCTCTTTATAAAAATATTTTCACAACCATAAAAAAGAACAAAACCATGTCCATTGCAACAATATGGATGCAGCTGGGGTCGCTTATCCTAAGCAAATTAACACAGGAACAGAAAACCAAATACTGCATGTTCTCATTTCTAAGTGGGAACTAAACATTGGGTACTCAAGGATATAAAGAGCAATAATAGACACTGTGGACTACCAGAGGGCAGGTGCTGGTAAATGTTAAAAAATGAACCTTTGGGGACTATGCTCAGTACCTGGGTGACAGGATCAATCGTATTCCAATCCTCAGCATCACACAATAAACCCATGTAACAAACTTGCACATTTATGCCCTGAATATAAAATAAGTATTGAAATTATTACAAAAATAAATAAAAATTTTCTCAACCAAGTAATAGTCTCTGCTTTACTTCCTAATTTTATCTTCAGTTAAGCTTTTACTTCAACCATTCCAACAAAACAAGGCAGAGTCCATCGAGAAGAGAATGGAATTACCAGAATTGGGGTAATCTTTAGACTTTAATTTTGGAAACAAAGCATACTTGTGACATGGCCAGATTTCATTTAAATGATTTGTTTGCAATTGATAAAAGTGGACAAATATCCTGAACAATTTGCCTTATGTTTACTTGAAAAGCTCTTTCATATAATATTTATATATATAATAAACTGTGCTTAATAATAAAAGAAAACAAATTGTTATAAAATATTTATATAATGTACTCAGGACTGAATGCACTGCTTATGTATTAAGATTCATGCTAATAATCCCCAAATCTCTGGATGTTCTTCTAATGCTTCCCCTCATCCAATGATGCAATCATAGGCCAGAAAACAACAGGAAGAGAAACAAAAATTCAGTTACACTTATATTTACTGTATGGTAAATTCTGTATCAAATATCAAAGAATTGCTTAATTTGATGTGATCAGCACAAATTAGCTACTTTAGCAACCTGCATCTTATCCTGGGGGAATCAAGATATTGGAGATAAATGCTCACTTAGTGGACATGTGCCTCTGTGTCTAAGATCAAACGAAATGCAAAGGTGTCTCATTTCCCCACAATTTATCTAATTCCATTGTCAATTAGGAACTCACACCGGTTTAGTTTTCTAAAAACAGGGGAAGGGGACATGTAGGGAGCCAACAGGTAAACAGTTCTTCCTATTACACAATATAACATCCTTAAATCATAAAAATTCTAGGAATCATTCAAGTGTTAAACGTTTTTAAAAGTGCAGATAATTTATGATAGTAGGGTTGTTGAGGAAGCTGATATATTGCTTACTGTTTATTTGTGAAATAAGAGACAGAATCATGTATCCTACATTGAAAGAATGTAGGACTCTGCAGCTTAGCATTTTGAATACTTTGGACCCATATACACTGCATTAAGCCTAGAATGAAATAGTCCAACTGTTATTTACTTTAAGCCAGAGATATTGGAAGTGAAGAGCAGTATTTATCCTTAAGAACAAGCTTCAAAGCCATACCATCAGATGCTTGTACGTTTCTACCTCAGGCACTTTCACCATTCCCTTCCTAATCAGACAGAGGAGGAGGAAGAAGGAAAGCCAGGTTTTCAGGGCAAACTGGGTTCTGACACCAGACACGATTTCCTCCCTGGCAGATCATTTCTTACCCAAAATGATACAGCCAAGGGAGTTAAATCCTCTCCTTGAATTTTCCGAGTGACTAACAAGTTTTTCTCAATTGGAGTTTTAAAACTATAGAATTTTTTAATTGACTTCCAGACTGCCTCTATGTAGACTTAATGGAATATGAAAATAAAAAGTAGTGTTATGATATTTCTCTGCATTACGGAGCTAGAAGATCACTTAGTCTCTGCCTGAAGTCTGGAGATGACATGGAACTTGCAGCTTAGCCTGGCTGGTGGCTGTCAAGTGAGCAGCAACTGATAAGAGTAGAAGGGAGAAACTTCACAGAGAAAAGAGAATTCTTCTGTCTTTCAATTTCCTGAAATTTTATTCTATTTTTTGGTGCTGATAACACCTTTTTACTACTACACAAAGTTATTTCCAATGCTAAAATACACAGCTTTTAAAATATTAATTAAAGAATTCTTTTCAGTGTTTGGAAGATTAAAACAAAATGGTAAACCTTGTGTGTGACCTATAAATTTGGACTTTGTAATACAGAAGAAAACTGAAGAGAGAGAAGCCAGATTTGGTTTCTTCCTCTCTGTTATGGAAGAAATTGTGTCTCCCTAAAATTCACATGTTGAAGCTAAAACCCCCAATGCAACTGCGTTTCAAGATAGCACCTATCAGGAGGTAATTAAGGTTACATGAGGTCATAGAATGGAACATTGATCTGATAGGATTAGTGTCCTTATGAGAAGAGACACCAGAGAGCTCGCTCCCTCTTTCTGCCGCATGAAGACACACTCAGAAGGTAGCTGTCTGCAAGCCAGAAAGAAAGCCTTCATGAGAAACCAAATGGGATGGCACCTTGATCTTGGACTTCCCAGCCTCCAGAACTATGAGAAAATAAATTTATGTTATTTTAGCCAAAGTTAGCCAGTCTATGGTATTTTGTTACAGTAGCATGAGCAGACTATGATATCCTCTCTCACCTTACACTATCAGTCGCCAAGTACTATTTTTGCACTTAAACGCTGCATAAATTTTTGTTATCTCATCCTAAGTGACCTTTACCTTAAGTCTCTCTAACTATAATCTGTAACCAGCATTTCCTATAATCTATATTTATTCTCATCTATTTGCCTTTAGTTTCCCAGATACTTAGTGTAAATATATGGAGATAAGCCAATAAGGTCTAATTCCAGTTGAATTTGAATTCTTTCTCAAGCAAAAACCTGGATAAGGTCCTCTCTTTCTGAAAAACCTACAAAGGGGCTGTAGACATGTAGAAATATTTGAAATCACTCACCCTGACATGCAAAGGTTGTCCAGTTTGTCTTCAGCCTGCCTTGCCATATGTCCAGTATTTATCTCCATCCTATACAGCCTTCACAGCACACTTTACAGCCTCGAAACATTGGATTACCTAACTTCATTCCTGTACTCAATTGCTCACTTGACAGCCTCGAAACGTTGAGTTCCCTAATTTCATTCCTGTGCTCAATTGCTCACTCGACAGCCTCGAAACATTGGATCCCCTAACTTCATTCCTGTACTCAATTCCTCCCCATGAGTATCAATATTCTTGGCATCACAACAGATACAGTATTCTATTGTGTTTTTTCTCAACTCAATTGTAAAACTTTGGAGAGAAGGAACCATCAATTTTTGCAGACATACAAACAGAAATATTCCACAAAGACTAATAGAGAGCAAGACTCATATGCACATACCTGTGTATCAAAGAACAACTACATAAATTAGAATAAGGAAGGAGAGGCCGGGCGCGGTGGCTCACACCTGTAATCCCAACACTTTGGGAGGCTGAGGAAGGTGGATCACCTGAGGTCAGGAGATCGAGACCATCCTGGCCAACGTGGTGAAACCCTGTCTTTACCAAAATACAAAAAAAAAAAAAAAAAAAATAGTCAGGCATGGTGGTGCATGCCTGAAATCCCAGCTACTTGGGAGGCTGAGGCAGGGGAATCACTTAAACCCATGAGGCGAAGGTTGCAGTGAGCCGAGACTGCACCACTGCACTCCAGCCTGGTAACAATGTGAGACTCTGTCTCAAAAAAAAAAAAAAAAAAAAGAAGGAGGAGGAGAAGGGAGAAGGAGATAAGGAGATAAAGCTCAGAAAAAAACTCTTTTCTCCTGCAACCTTGCTTCCATAATGACAAAAGAAAAAAGAAAGAATAACAGTCATGCCAAAAAGGGCCACAGCTACATGCAGCTTATTAGCTCCACAAACTGTGTCCCATGTGGGTCCAAGAACAAGGCCATTGAGTTCACGTAGCAGAGTCCACAGCCATCAAGGGCATTTCTGATGCTTGTGTGCTTGTGTTTCTCACAGCTGTTTGTGAAAGGAATCATTCTTGTGAAGCGTGGAGGGATCAGACACCCCACCCCAATTTAGACCCAAGGTGCTGCCCACTAACCTCCACCAAGATCCACGTAAGGAGCTGAGTCTTTAAAAACTGAAGAAAAATTACCCTCTAGAAGAAAAAAAAAAAACAATAAAATGGAAATTATGCTTAAAAAAAAGAAAAAATTGGGGAAAAAAAGACTTTTAGCTATCATATGCCAAAGATTTAAAGTAGTTACTTATGAAGATTTAGCAATACCATTAAAACACAATAAGAAAAGAATATCTGAATATTATTGTATTACGATCATAAAAGTAGCTATAGTGACAGCTATATATAATTCACATTTCATAGTACAGCTTTAAGTCATTCTGGAAAAAATATTATTGTCAAGTTACAAACAAAAAAAACAAACTAAACAGAAGATCCTTCCAGATATTTTTACTGGTGGATTTTGGGCCTGAGTAAACCTTGCATGACAATTTTAGTGAAGATATTGACACTCTGAGTAAAAATGCCAGAAAGAAATATATTTTGCCCAATTCTACATTGTTCTCATAATGAGGTAGTTAAGAAAGTTGCCTTTTTATTCCTACGTGGGTAGTGACATTTTTTCCTCGTACCACAGCACAGTCTAAAGAGGTAGATTTAGGGGATCATCATGGGGATGGGGGCATTTTGAAGATGACAGTACAGAGGGTTGTTTTTGTTTTTTGTTTGTTTTTTTTTTGTTTTTTGAGACAGGGTCTCACTCCCCATAGCCCAGGCTGGGGTGCAGTAGTGTGATCATGGCTTACTGCAGCCTCGACTTCCTGGGCTCAGTTGATCCTCTCACCTCAGCCTCCCAAGTACCTGGGACTACAGGCACATGCCACTACATCAGGCTAGTTTTTTGTATTTTTAGTGGAGATGGGGTTTCACCATGTTGCCCAGGCTTGTCTCAAACTCCTGGGCTCAAGCAATCCACCCACCTCGGCCTCTGAAAGTACTAGGATTACAGGCATGAGCTACCGTGCCAGGCTGAGTGCCAAACTTAAGGTTTGGCACTTAAGGTTTCTTAAGTGTGCCAAACTGTTCTGAGTGCACCTTGATGACATTAGAATTCCCATTCAACATTAGAAATAGAGGGAGGCAACCTGGAAGTTTTGGCCATCAGAAGGGTATACAGCGACCTTGAACAGAGCAGCTCTTCATCTTAGAGAAAGCAGAATCCAATGACATAATCTCTATTCACTATTGTAGGGTATGGATGTGGGGCTTTGATCATTTTCTTCCTCAGCAGTGTGAAGTTCAGTGAAATACAAATAAATTTGTTCGTCTAAGAACCTTTTTTAACCACAAAAGAGAAAAATAGTTAATCTGCCTAATTATTTAATTGCATACACTAGTAATCAATTTTTCTTCTCCAATGAGTGTGTGTGTTAATATTTCTCATGGTGACCACAAGATCCAGGTGGATGACAACTGCAAATATTTTGAGGTTTTGCAATGTCATTACAGGTAGTGATGGCATTTGTTAACATTTTCCAGTGATTTGACAAACTACCTTTTATAATTAAATCTAACCAATATGTAATATGCATTCTTAATCAGACTTGTGACCTTGCTATGATTGTAATGAGAGAAATTTCAGCCACTTCTAGCTAATGAAATCTGTTTTATCCCTTTGACAGTTTCCTACACCTGCATCCATAACCTCAATCCCACACAGTGTCCTCCACGTAGCAAACATACTCACTAATGGGAAAAAAATTCATTTTGGCCTTGCATCTGATCTTATTTGGCCAGGCCTCCAGGGAGGACACATTTAGCATGGATGGTTGAGAAGAGAAGGCTAGATCTGATCATTTATAAGCAAAGTGGAAGGAAGAGACAGTTTTGTTTTTTCTCCATTTGAGATTAAGAAAAAACAGTATTTTTATAAACTAACACATAAAATGAATTATAGTAGAATCTAATAATCTTTTCCAAATGATTGATTACACAGACCAATTGAAACTAACATGTCTGTTTTGGCCAACATTCTAAGTTGTTTAACCAACTTTCTTTTCTTGGAATGAAATCCAGTGAATGAAGACACCGTATCTTTCTCCCTTGAATAGATTATGCATAGTTTTTATAACGATTGATAGCCGCTTTGGGAATGACAGACTTATTTCTGCCTTGGCCACTGTCGTTACATATAGGTTAAGTAGGCTGTCACATAAATGATATTTTCAAGAGGCCCCAAAAGACTTCCCTGAATAAAAAAATAATACCTATCATGGTAACTGAAATTCCACTTTCCATCCAATGGACCATTTATTCTTCACTTAATGAGCAAACAGTACTGAGCACCTAGTAGGTGCCAAGTCTTGCTTTAGAATTAAAAAGCAAACAAGTAACAGAGAAAGAACAGCTCCTTCACTTTCAAAGCTCGGTATCTACCATGGAAATGAAAAAGTACAGATAATTGAAATACAGTAAAACGAGTGTGGGTGGCTATGATACACATAAGGGAGGAACAGGATTATGGCACCATTAAGGATGTTTTACTTTACATTTGTAATTTTTTTCTTTCCAGTAGTCTTTTTTAAAAATGGTTACTAGCTTCTTGGAGAGGCCATGTATTATTGGACAGACATTCAGCACCTTAACTATGAGATTTACATTTTAGTCCAGATTATTTCATTATCTGTGGAACACTGAACAATTCACGTGGATGGCAATATGTTCTAAGAATTGCATTGTTAGACAATGTAGACATTGTGTAAACATTATAGGTTGTACTTACAAAATCCTACATGGTACAGCCTATTACACACATAGGCTATATGGTATAGCCTATTTCTCCTGGGCTATATACCTGTACAGCACATTACTCTACTGAATACTGTGGACAATTATAACACAATGGTAACCATTGGTGTATCTAAACATATCTATAGAAAAGGTACAGTAAAATACAATATTATAATCTTATGGGACCACCTTTGTATATGTGGTACATTGCCGACCTAAAAGTTTTATGTTGCCCATATTCTCAGGAACCTCTAGGAATATATACACATTTATCATAAGAAAGTTCCAAAGCCACCTTGAGGTTCTATAATTCTAGTAGATTATGAATTAGAAGGATGACAAAATAACAGCAGGATGACCTGCAGAGTGAGACAAACCTGATTTTTCTTCTCAACTTTATTCCAAATTGAAATATGTTGGCATAATATTTACTTACTTTGAGATTAATTCTTATCTTGCAATGAGGTAAAGATTCATTATGATATGGAAACTATCCACTAATATAACTATGACCTTGTTTGTCAACACCTCAATGCCAACCAGCACACACACACACATGCTCACACACACTCACAACATTACTCATCTCCTTACAGGTGTCTGAGATCACTTCACAGATGAGTCAAGATGGTGACTGTATGCACATAGGTTTTGCTGGGACAAACTGACCAGCTTTATGGAAAGCTTTGGAGCATCAAAGGGGATTGTCCAAAAAAGACCTGGTGATTTGGACAGCCAAGAAACACATCAAGTTGAGATGTATTTCAGATATTAAGGGAGAGAGAAATGGAGCTTAAAAGATTTGTCAAAGGCACATCCTGTGTTTTTGAAGTTTCTTTGATTTGATCATTGGGCATGCATTTATTGAATATCTTCTCTGTGACCATTGGTCTTCTAGGCATTAGAAATGAAGGATGCAAAACAATTTCAAAAACAGTATGGTTGTGTCATTTGAGCATTTTATGTATGACCAACAATAGATTTGATATTCTTCTTGAACAAATTATCATATGTACAATTTAAAAAGCAGAAGGTTTTCATTATGCCTCTGTAACAAAGTAAGCAATGGAAAAATTTCCACTGTAATATTAATTTTATGTACAGAAAAGTTCTACATGTAATCATTGCGTATGTGAATATACATTGAATATACCTGTACATATACATGTATAGATATATTTATGCATTTATTTTTACATTTTTATTAAGATAAATCTTAGTAAAGTATACTGATCTTAAACATACAGCTTGATAATTTTTCACATGCAGATGCCCTATATACTTATCACTGAGATCAAGATATAAAATCTTTCCAGTTTATGACAGGATTTTATCTCTTCTTAGTTGTCTTCCCCTTTATCAATTTTAGGAGAGGATAATTGATTCTTAGCCCTCTGTATTTTTCTATAATAATGAAAATGGGAACCTCAAACCTGGGAGGTGGAGGTTGCAGTGAGTCAAGATCTTGCCACTCCACTCCAGCCTGGGCGACAGAGCAAGACTCCATCTAAAAAAATTTATTAAATATTAAAAAGCGCCCCTCTTTTGTTTAACTACCCCAAACAGGAAACTGCAGAAAACTCTGCTCCTTTCAAACTCAGTTCTTAAAACTTCTATCAGTGACATTTGTAAAAACAGTAAAATACCATTCTAGGGATTGGACCAAAATCTTCCAATTACTGACTGTGATCCCAGACAAGTATCCTTTTTCTGTTTCATTTACCTAATGTGTAAAACAATGAAATAATAATCCTTAGTCTATATTCCTTACAGAAAAGTTATAACGATCAAATGAGAAAATGCATATAGTAATCCATTTTAAATTTCAAAGAACTATCAAAGACAGAGTCCTACTTTTTATCAGACAAATTAGTCTGAAAGATTTCAAATTCTTCTGATATGTTCCCAAAGGAAATAATTCCTACCTCATGATTAGGAAATCACTGAACTTTTCAAAAAATAATCAAATGTTTATACTTCATTTGCTTTAATTTAATTTAATCTTGGTAACAAATATCTTCATTTTAAATTTTATCCCCTTGGGTATTTATGATTTTCTGGCTTTTCTGCTACAGGAGTAATTATCTGTGATATATTAGAAGGGCATTTTACTGTAGTAATAAGACCATCATTATCAAGCCTCATCCAGAAGTATCTTTCAGAAAGAACCAGTAAGCATTTTGCAGTCGACACATAAAACTCCAGTGGAATGCAAAGCTGATCATAAACATGACTCACTCTTCCAAACCCAAATTTTTAAACAGAAAACACTTTGCCAAAAAATATTCTTTGATGCATATGCCTTCTTTGGTGATTTTATGCAAATCTCTATTTGAATCTGTACACGTTTAAGTCCCACGGACGATTTGGAGACCTCTTTAGGGAAATATTCTTGTTTTCACTTTTTTCTACGTACTGCATTTGCTGAAGTAAAGACATAAACTTTCCAGATTGTTTAAATGTGCCTTCTGAAAATCTCTTGAGTATGGAAAATAATACCTATATCCTGAAAGTTTGAGTAGCAACATCTAGATTATACTGCTCTTTACTCATATAGAATATCTTTTTTTTTTCCTCAAGGAAAATGTGAACAGGAGGTAGGAAAGTGTTATTTTTGAGATCCCATTACTTCAAATAACAAAGATTTATTTTCAAATTTATAGTGCATAAAAATGAGCTGGGTGCTCACTCATCCTCTATACTTCTAGGAAAATCCTTCCCTATATATACTGTTTTACTGAGAAATTCAGGCATTCTGAACCCTTTGGTCAACCTAGTATTTAGAAGAAGCCTAGTGAGAACTGCACAAAAATGTGGATGCCTTCATATGTTCAATGGAAGGAAAAATCCTCTCTACAGAAGTGTCAGGTGACCTGAGTCTAAATGGTAACACTGCCACTTACTACTTATATAAAAATCAGTCAAGATACTAAGATTCTCTGGGGCTTACTTTTCTACTATTATATCATTTACGATGCTTTTTGCTGCATGTAAGAGAACACTTTTCCTGTTTGAAAAGTGGCTCAAACAAGAGTGTTTTCTATTATTTGTTTCATGTAACAAGAAACCTGAAGAATGAAGCCTCAGAGTGGGTTCAGTACCTGTGTCCAACTTCATTATCCAGTGCCATGGCTCTTTCCACCTCTCTGCTCTCCATTCCCATTGTGCTGTCATTGTCACCCTTTGTGGTCTGAAAATGGATGCAGCAGTCTATATATCACATTCTCACAGAAAAGCCAGAAATGATGGGTTGCACTTTCTTATTTGACATCTTTCTTTGTTCCTCTTTTTTTAATCAAGGAAAAGACTCATTTCCAGGATTCTGAAGGACAGAATGGGATCACATGGTCATCCCCAGCCACAGGAAGGCTGGGAACAAATCTGCCATTGTTAGCCATGACAATACAAGGTGAGCTCTGCCCACAAGGCCACACAGGAGGAAAGAGATGTCTACCCCAAATGCCTGGTCTACATGGTAGAGGGGAGGCTCAAACACCACATACTAAATCATTTAGTGTACTGTCTCAAACAGAGCAAATATTATACCTACATAAATAATATGATAATATAAAGTATATAAATATTTAAAAAACACAAAATCTGAGTGGATTTTGCAGTGATCTGAGATTCAGTTTCAACCACTATTCTACTGGTAATTGTCTTATTCCTAAGCTCGTACATGTGCATGTTGTATGCCTCAACTCTGAAGTCATTTGTGCTTGTGACCCACTATCTTAAAATTTCCTGTGTATTTTTAAATAATTTATTAATTTTTGTAAAAGAACAGAGGAAGAAGTTACATTGTTTTTGAGCTTTAGTTTTATCATTTATAAAATAGCAATTATAATACCGCCACCACCTTTAGGTTCACCTGAAGACTATCTGTCTTAGATTAAGTTTCCTAGAGACAGAGTCTGACAAGCAAGTTCCTGTGGCAGGGGTTCGTAGAGAGAGAGTTTTCAGAAGGGTCACGGAAATCAAGGATAAAACAGGAAAATATAAGTTAAGTAAGAATACGGTCTCAACTTGAGATGAGCTTCAGCCTCGGTCTAATCCCACGGGAAGCTTAGGGGCATGAAATATCCAGAGTTGGTCCCAGCCTGAGGAAGATGGCTGATTTGGTAACCTAGTCAGTCAGTCATTGGCTGGAGGTAAAATAAGGGGTGGGAGTGAGCAGTGTGTAACCTCAAAAATGAGGTGACTCCCATTTGATGGAGGACACCTCTCTAATAGCTATTAGCAGCTCACACGTCTCTACTAGCTCTCACAGCAATTGGCAATCGTACCTGGGCCAATAAAGGGATCTGGCTGGGACATCAACAGTGTCCACTACAAGAAATAAATATTATTATGCATGTAAAGCATAGGCATAGTATTTGAAAGAGGACATATTCAATCAATATTTCTTTTCTTTTCTTTTTTTTTTTTTTTTGAGACAGAATCTCACTCTGTCACCCAGGCTGGAGTACTGTGGCAAAATCTTGGCTCACTGCAACCTCCACCCCCTGGGTTCAAATGATACTCCTGCCTCAGCCTCCTGAGTAGCTGGGACTACAGACACACGCCCCCACACCCGGCTAATTTTTGTAGTTTTAGTAGAGACGGAGTTTCATGACGTTGGCCAGGCTGGTAACAAACTCCTGACCTCAAGCGATCCGCCCACCACGACCTCCCAAACTGCTGGGATTACAGGCATGTGCCACTGCGCCCCACCTCAATCAATTTTTGATGAAACAGTAAATAGGTTAGTGCGGCTACAAGGGAGAGTTAATTGAGCAGGGATAATTGCTGCACCTCAGAGTTTATTCTTTATTCTGAGTGGAGTGTTCAGAGTCAGAGGGAGAGAGTCAAATTTTAAGCAGAGGAGTGATATAATTATATTTGAATGTTGAGAAAGAAAACTCCACTACAACATGGAGAAATGTTTGAAGAGGAGTGCACTAGGAGCAAGGGGAATGATTAGGAAATGATTATGGAAGTCTGGGAGAGACATGATGTAAGTCTAACTTAAAGTGATGAAAAATGCCAAGAAAAGGGAAAAACATCAAAGCTTACAAGGACCATTTTCTAAGCTAGTCTATTTAATATATACTAGTGTGAGAGGTGACAAATAATCAACATAACCAATGATTATAACAATATGATATTTTTCTAACAGTAAGCACTCTGGATGAAGAAATAATTTTCTAGTGTTTATAACACATTTTAATAGTTTATTTGGTCTCATTTCTTATAAATCTGTTTCATACACTAAGGTCCAGAATCAATACAGTGTTTAAGAATGATAAAGATTGAGCCTATTCTACAGAAATCAAGAAGTTCTTTGAAGCTGTTAAGAACAAGGATACAACATACCAGAATCTAACATAGCTAGGGCAGTGTTAAGAAGGAAATGTATGGCACTAAATGCTCACATCAAATAATTAGAAAGATCTCAAGTTAACAACCTAACATCACAATTAATAGAACTAGAGACCTAAGAGCAAACAAATCAGAAAGCTAGCAGAAGAAAAGAAATAACCCAAATCAGTGCTGAACTGAAGGAGATTGAGGCACAAAACACCATTCAAAAGATGAATGGATCCAGGAGCTGTTTTTGAAAAAAATAATAATGAAATAGATAGACCACCAACTAGACTAATAAAGAAGAAAAGAGAGAAGATTCAAATAAACACAATCTGAAACAAGGGGGATATTACCACTGACCCACAGAAGTAAAAATTTACCCCATCAGTCCCTTATTTCATCAGAGACTACTGTGAACACCTTTGTGCACATAAACTCAAAAATCTAGAAGAAATGGATAAATTCCTGACACATACACCCTCCTAAGACTGAAACAGGAAGAAATTTAATCCCTGAATAGACCAAAAATGAGCCCTTAAATTTAGTCAGTAATAAATAGCCTACCAACAACAACAAAAAGCCCAGGACCAGATTCACAGATGAATTCTACCAGATGTCCAAAGAAGAGCTGGGACTATTCCTGCTGAAAGTGCTTCAAAAAATTGAGGAGGGACTCCACCCTAACTTATTCTATAAGGCCAGTATCATCCTGATACCAAATCTGGAAGAGACACACACACACAAGAAAACTTCAGGCAAATATCCTTGATGAACACTGTTGCAAAAGTACATATGCACCATGGAATACTATGCCACAAACAAAGAACAAGATCATGTCCTTTGCAGGGACATGGATGGAGCTAGAGGCCATTATCCTTAGCAAACTAACACAGGAACAGAAAACCAAATATCACATGTTCTCCCTTATAAGTGGGAGCTAAGTGATGAAAACATATGGACATGTAGAAGAGAACAACACACACTGGGGCCTTTGGGAAGGATGGGGGATAGGAGGAGGGAGAGGTTCAGGGAAAAGAACTGATTAATACTAGGCTTAATACCTAGATGATGAAATAATCTGTACAACAAAACCCCATGACACAAGTTTGTTTACCTATATAACAAACTTTCACATGTACCTCAGAACTTAAAATAAAAGGTAAACATAAATAAATAAGTATTACTATTAAAAAGAAAGAGAGGTTGAGACTATTCTTCACACTAAAAGAACACAATGACCTCCAGTTCTTACAGGTATCTAATTCATTTAACCAGATGACTGGTTTTAACTTTCTGTCATTCATTGAATTCATTGATACATTGATTAACCATATAATCCTCTGTTCTCTATAAAATACATATTCAGTAATGTTTTCTGGACAATAGTAATTATAGGAAAAGTTTGATCACTTTTAATTTATTAATAAAACTATAATCATAGTTTCTGAAACCATTTTCAAGGTCCTCATCCCTGTGTTGTCATTATGGAATATTCAGGTCTCCATTTAGATACACACCCCTCCCTATCACTATATCCCTTCAAGACATCCCTGTCTTGCTCATTTTATTTGATCCCGATATCTCTCTAACTTGAATCTTAAAAAAATCCTAGGCCAGGTGCAGTAATCCCAGTACTTTGGGAGGCCAAGGCAGGCAGATCACAAGGTCATGAGTTCGAGCTCAGCCTGGCTAACATGGTAAAACCCCACCTCTACTAAAAATACAAAAATTAGCCGGGTGTGGTGGTGGGCACCTGTAGTCCATCTACTTGGGAGGCCGAGACAGGAGAATCTTTTGAACCCAGGAGGCAGAGGTTGCAGTAAGCCGAGAGATCGCGCCACTGCACTCCAGCCTGTGTGACAGAGCGAGACTCCGTCTCAAAAAAAAAAAAGGATTCTATTGAGAACGATGTGTGTCCCCAACATCTAAAGTTTGAGATAAATCTTGAACACTTTTAAATTTTAGACATGCTTTTCTTCAACCATTTTTCTGGGTGAAACATTTAATTTAGCTTCCTGCTCTGTCTAAAGACCGAGGGAGGGGCTCAATTTTTATTTACCTGTGCATTTGATGTCTAAAAATTAAAAAAAAAAAGTTTGGTTATGCTGCATGTAATTTAACAAGTAAAATGATAAATAAATGGCAGGAGTTTTGTTTTGAAAAAGAATTGCTTCATCTGAGTTGAAATTTCCTTCATAAGTCACTAAGGTATTGAGGCGTTTTGCAGAAATTTAAGTTATTTTATATTTAATAGGTTACAATATCAAATGACATCAACTGGAATGTTCAGTTCTTTTGTTACTAATTTATTGCTTTAAATTTCTAGTACTTTTTTTCCTATTGCTATCAGAACCCAAAAGATAAATGCTTTATTCCTAAAGGGAACTATATTTACTAGCCCTGCATTTGTCCACCATAATTGATTCTCTCCAGCTAGTTCTCAAGATCTGACCTTTTTTATACTTCTCCTGGAATTAAAGTCATAGAGACATTTGATTCATGAAGATTTACTGAAAACGGCATCCTGGAATATATGCTGGGTACTACTGGGATGCAAAGATGGATGAAAAACACTACCTGCTCCCAGGTATATTAAAATTTATTATTTGTGACAAATACATAAAACAGTGCTGGACAGAGTAGGAACACTGGAAACACACCTGGTGCTATAAGAACCAAGCAAATGATCATAATCCCTTGGAGGAATTGAGAAAAATGCTTCCCATATAGAAATGATAGGGTTTTCAAGTAAGTTTTGAAAGGTAGAGGTGGAATAAAAGAGGAAATCAGAAAGAAAAAAAATGAGCAAAGACATAATTTAAAATATCTTTGTAGAGAATGACAAAACAGAATTAAAATAACAGCTTAAATATTTGGATTTTATTTTATTGTTTTGAAAGCTGCTGAAGTTTCATTTCTAAGGATGAGAAAATCAGAGAAGTTTAAAAATGTGTTTGATATCTGATATCTATTTGATATTGTTACATCAAATCATCTAAGCATTTAGATAAAGTTTTATTCATTATCTTGTTGTTTGCTAAACTGTAAACACAGCTTGAATCGTAAACTTTCAATGTATAAGGTAGCAATATTTTTATTGTTACTATTTCCCAACCCTTTTATTCTCCTTTCAAAAATAATACTATTAAGACCCACATTTTTAAAAGTAATGTTTATGAGTTCAACAATATAAGAATAGGTACTCCTCAGCATTTCATGATTATAAACTCACAAGATAAACATTGTAGTGACCCATATAATGTTGGTAACCCTATCTTTAAGATAAAGTAAAAACACTTGCTCGAAAACTTTGCAATCTCTAAAACGTGAGGATTGCTTGATTCTCACAAAATTGGCAACCAAGAATAAAAGCCCTTTTGTATGCTAGGAATAATGAGACATTGTAAATGTATCATGATTTTATTCAAAAATTTCCAAACCTAAATATTTTCTTTTTCTGTAATATATATGGGCTGTATATTTTTCTTTTACTTTTGTACAGAGAGAAATTCATGTTCTCAAGTACAATGCCAGGCTATGACTATACATATGAAACCATGTGTTCATATGGCAAAATTGGATGATGATGTAGATTTAAAAATACACCTTCATTTGACTTTGAAGTTTTTGTTTCGAAAACTGTGTCCTGTTCATTAGAGATTCTCAACCCTGTTAAGGACCAAACTATAACTCTTCACAATTATATATGAATCATCTAGGACATGCAAAATGTACTTATTAAAAACCTACTGTGTGATGGGCACGTCTAAGTATACATGATATACTATGTACAAAATCCAGAATGTGGAGAAAGAAAAAAATGTAAGTACTTAACAGAAAAAAAGCAATTAAGATCACAAATATTAAACAAAATGACGGAGATGCAATCATTAAAATGTAGACACAGAAAACACTACAGAGCAATTGATCCACGTTCTTCAATAAATAGTAATATGTTGCAAGAAAATAAAATGAGACAGATGGAAGACCTATAGCTTAAGAGATATGTAAGGTATAGCAACCAATCATGATATGTTCATATATTTAGATGTCTATTTAAACCAATAAACTATCAAATAAATTTGAAATAGAAAAAGAAACTAGATGAGTCAAAGACTGCCACTTTGAGGGAGTGACATTTGGATTCTGTTGTAAAGGATGAAAAATAACAAATCGTTTAAAAAGCAGAAGTTGGAGGCTGGGTTGGGGAGGGAAGGAGTGTTGCCAAGTGATGCAACAGTAAGTGAAAACTCTGGGCTCTGGAGACGTATAGAAACATCTATACATTTGTTTGTTAGCTCAAGAGAAGAATGTGGTCAATCAAGTTAGAACTTGAAGAACATGGAAAGAAAACTGGAGTTTGCTCTAATGGCAGTGAGAAGTTTTGAGAAGAATATATGCAGAGAAATATTATGATTTGGCTTATAGTAGGTACTAAAATAACTTTACTGAAAACAATGAATTAATTCAATGAAAACATTTATGTTATACTTGCATTTTACATGATAATTATATTTCATTTATATTTTATCTCTTATTTAAGAGAAATCTGCTTCTGATTATAGTATCCATAGTTGGACCAGTTGCTTTTTTTCATACTAACATTTGGTTAGGACTTCTGTCTCAGAAACAACAAACAACTAATCTGAAATAGATATGAAAACATTTTTAATAGCATTTAATCATAAGGTTGGTTTCACTTGAACCCACTTAAGCATTCATGTTAATGTCATAATTTATTTAACAAAAATTTCCTGTTTAGAAAAAAAATGATTTCTACTATGTAAGAGTATCATAATTTAGAGATTGCAAAATTTTCAGGCAAGTGATTTTACTTTATCTTAAAGACAGGGTTACCAACATTATATAGGTCACTATAATGTTTATATTGTGAGTTTATAATCATGAAATGCTGAGAAAATCGTGTTTTTATTCCAATAGATCAAAGGATCCCACAAAGTCTGGAGATGGCAAAAACTGTCCAGGGCACGGGAACAACTGAAAAACAACAAGAAATTATATTTATTTCATTGGAACTGATAACACATTACAAGTGAATTTATCTCTCTTTTATATTCTCCTCTTGCATATTTTTTATTCCTAACAGTAATGAAAAACAAGAAAAGAATTTCCCAAAATTTCATGCTGTAGAGGGATGCCAAGTTCAGAATTTCATCCAAATAACTTGTACACCACGTTCGAAACATTGTGTTACTACAGTTCATATGAAATATGCCTGCTTTATTGATTAAAGTTGTTTGGTTTTCCTTCACTTGATGAAATCCTCCTCATTTCTTACCCAGAATAGTATATGCCTTGCTATTCGAACAGACTAAAAACAACTCTTTGATTCTGCAGGCCTAATTCCAGAATGGATATTAGGATAGCTAATCTAAGAGATTATGATGGCCATAGCACACACGGATTATCTTTATTTTACATAAGGAAATATGATTGATCCTAGCTACGGTGGTCCTCCAGTCCCTACAGCTGTGGCCACTTGATACTCACAGGTCAAAAGTTGCCTCAGGCTCTGGGATTAATCCTCTCCTCTGCAAGAATTTAAACTCTAATAAATAAAATCTGAGCAGAATGGACCATGTCTTAGCTAGAGACCAAGATCTATTAACTTGTGTTTTTTTATGCCTATGAATGGATGTTGAGCTTTTACTCAGTTCTATTGGAATAAAAACACAATTTTTGTTCCAATAAAGTAGTTTATCTTCTTGAAAAATTGCCAGATTCTGAGTCATGCCAACACATCTCTCTGAATATTAAGACTACCAAACTCCCCTTCTCGTATTTTTTTACTAATAAATTCTGCTAATAAAATAAAGCATCTGAAAATCTAAGTACAATTACCCCTGTAAGCATTGCTTCCTAAGAAAATATGTTTACTCTGACCAAGTTAGCATACTCTCTAGAACTTCTAGGCCATTCTCAGATAAATACTAGGATTGAAAATGATTTTCTATATAAACAGATAGCATTGTCCGTGGCAAGGACTAACCACACACATAGGACATGGAATGAAAACATTCAGACCATTAGGGAGAAGTGCCCCTTGCACTCTCTAAGAGTGGCTACAGTTGCTGCTTGGACGACTGCAAAACACATGTAAAACAGAGGAGAGAATGATCTAATGTTCAGCCATGTCTCCACGGAAGAGGGCATTGCACTGGACTTGTTCCAAACCACTTGAACAAATAGGCTCCAGTTAGATTTATCTCTTTGCACCAAAGTATAGGAAACAAAACTGAACTTTAAGACTGACAAAAAAAGAGAAGACATTTCTGAAAAGAGTTTGGTAGTGCTAATGTGAGAGAATGAAAGGTTAGAAATACTGGCTCAATGGAAAGTACTGACTTCAAGATGAAGGAATACATGACAAGGGTACACTTCATAAGAGACACCTTTTTTTTTTTTTTTTTTTTTGAGATGGAGTTTTGCTCTTGTCGCCCAGGCTGGAGTGAAATGGAGCAATCTCTGCTCACTGCAACCTCCACTTCCCAGGTTCAAGTGATTCTCCTGACTCAGACTCCCTAATAGCTGGGGTTACAGGCACTCGCCACCACACCCAGCTAATTTTTGTATTTTTAGTAGAGATGGGATTTCGCCATGTTGGTCAGGCTGGTCTTGAACTCCTGACCTTAGGTGATCTGCCCCCCTTGGCCTCCTAAAGTGCTGGAATTACAGGCATGAGCCACCACGCCTGGCCAAGGGATACTTTTCTTGCTTCCTCTCCACTCTCTTCCTTTCTCTCCCTCCCTCCCTCTCTCCTTCCTTCCTTCCTTCCTTTTCTTTGTACACTTGTCACTTTTCCCCTAACCTGGCCTCCTTTTCTTTTTCTCTGATGCTCTGAAGATAACGAATAATCCAACTGAAAGGACACATGCAGGAGCCAAATCCTAGCCTGATTTGCTGTACCAGCATTAATGGGATTTCTTAAAGACCCTCATCGGGGCACAGATTCTTTATGCAACCTTTTCTCTCACTGTCCCATTTCTCCTTTTATTCTATTATCCATTCCCAGAATCTTCTAGTTTGATCCACTTCAAGTATCTGCAATCAGGCTATACAGGCTCTTGTTTACAAAGGCACAAGCACTAGAAGTCATAGAGGATCATAGTCATTTGTAAACATGACAAGAAACAATGAGTTTTTAAAGACTTTAAAATAAATTATAGGTCAGCACCCATTACTGGTTAATTTGCTTTTTGGAAATTCATATTTACAAAATATTAAATCAGATTCACTGTTACCTTTTTTCCTAATCGCCACCATGAACTTCTTATTTAGCTCTGTATTTCTCATGTCTAGAATAGTACCTGGGCTATAGTAAATACTGAATAAGTATTTAATAGAATTAAATTGAAATACACGATATTTAAAATATATTTTGTGATTTTATTTCTTATCCCATCTTCAAAAATAGAAATATCCTTAGTAGCAGCTCATAATAGGCAAAGTGAGTTATATATTTGAGTTAATTTTCTAAGCAATTTGAGATTTTATCCCTCTCCCTCCCTCATAAAATGCAGTAAAAGAAAATAATCCTCCTTAAATCCCACTCTATTTTTGTACATAGACTTTAATAAAGAAGAATTTAGTGTCCATACACCTTGAGAGAGATAATACTTTGAATTTAGAAAATTGCAAATATAAGGCAAAGAAAAAGTATGTGTGAAAAAAAATCAAATTAAAACTCTCATTCTACATAAGTTTAAAAACTATATACAGAGGCAATTTTTTGTCAATTTATGAAGCGGGGACTCACTCTAGTTGCTAGGGAGACATTTAGGGAATACATATTTGAAGTGTGCACAGAGAAGAGACATTTGATGCTGCCTGATGAGTTCATAGTGAGACGGAGTTTGCTCATGCCCAGCACTTTTCATAAAGGACGATAAAGGATGGAGTAGGGAGAAGGAAAGAGTAAGGTTATTCCAAACAGAGGAACAGCATCCACAAAGTCCAGGAGCATTTTATAGTTTGGAAAATGCAACCAGCACTGTGCAATCAGATCTTGAAATTCTTGTAAGAGCCAAGCCTAGAGGAAGGGACAGAGTAGTAAGTCAGAGTCTAATCCAGATTGAGTGATTGTTTGCCATGAAAAAGGAATTCAGCTCACAGGACTCCTTTTTACAACTTGCTCTTTGCATAGGACCACACTTACCCATGCAGGCAGAGTAAAGAGCTGACAACACTGCTTGATGCCAGAAATTAAGGAGATGGTTTCTTGCTTAAATCTTTATCCGTTTGTCACCCTGCTTTTGTGCTTTACTCCAAACACTAGAGACTCATGAAAATCTTCTTTAGGACAAACAGCAACAAAACTTTCCAGAAAGTAAAATATTAAATTCCCTGCCTTTTAAATCATATCTTTTCCCAACTAATCACGGAATTGAAGAGAGGAATGATTTTAGAGGTTAGGACACTCTCTGCAAAAGTCAGTCTAGGATAGGTGGCAGAGAATTGGTAAATTGGAAAGTCCGGGGCTGCAATCACCCAGGCAGGCAGGTATGGGGTCAAATGGACACGAGTGAACAGGAGAGACTCACTAAAAAATAAAGTCAAGGAGGGCTAAAAAGCAAAACTGATTTAACAAGCATCTGTTAATGTTTATTCTGAATCTTGTGAAAAGTGCTGCTAATTATGCAAAACTGCATGGGGCACAGCCACTGCCCTCAAATCACAGGCTCTCTGTACTCAGAAAAATATCTGGACACCTAGCAAATGGAAGTCTCAATTGTCAGGTGTCTGATTTGGTCTTATGGTTTTATTTCTACATTGTGTGAGCATCACTAACTTCTTTAGAGAAAGGCCTGTACTGTACTTTCTGTACTTTCTGCAGAGTCACTTTGAAGCAGGGAATAAGCCATGGAATCTGGCTGTGTTACTTCTCAGCTGTGTGATCCTAATCAAACAGCTTAACTGTTCTTTGCCTCCATTTTCTCATTTGTGACATGAGAGATACGGAAGCATCTCCCTCACGATGTTGTTGGAAAAGCTAAAAGTTTTAATGCTTACAAAGTCCTTGAAAGAGTTAGGCCGGGGGCAGTGGCTCACACCTGTAATTCCAGCACTTTGGGTAGGCCAAGACAGATCATGAGGTCAGGAGTTCAAGACCAGCTTGGCCAAGATGCTGAAACCCCGTATCTACTAAAAATACAAAAATTAGCCGGGCATGGTGGCACGCACGTGCAATCCCAGCTACTCGGGAGGCTGTGTCAGGAGTATCACTTGAACCCATGTGGCAGAGGTTGCAGTGAGCCGAGGTCATGCCATTGGAATCCAGCCCGAGTGACAGAGCAAGAATCTGTCTCAAAAAAAAAAAAAAAAAAAAAGAGTTTCTGCCATGTGGTAAGTCTGCAAAAGTGTTAGCTGTTATTACTTCATCCAGGAATTGCAAAAATAAAATGAAGCAACACGAATGAAGCTAGAAACTTTCTTATGTGACTCTCACAGAAATCGTTTAATAAAGAAAGATGAGTTCAATTTTTTAAAAAGTCAGCCTCTTGTAAACATTGTACATTATGGAAATTTAATATCTTGCATAATAACTTTTTAAAAGATGATGTTTCACCGCTCAGGCCTTGACTTTTGCTGTGGCCATCTAAACAGTAAAACAAAAAAATGATAATAATAAAACAGAATAAACAAATATAAAGAGTATGAGCCCATGACAAACGTCTACTTGGTAAGAAAGTTGAGTTGCTAGAATAATCATAGTTCAGTTCCATTAATGTAACAATGTCTTATTATTGATTTTTATTTTATGTTGTGTTGAATTTTGCCCCAGGATAGTCATTACTTCTTATTTTATCAGCAGAAGAACCTTCCTTCCACTTGTAGCTCAGGAGGCCACAAATGAGTCTAGGAACTCTGCCCAGTGATGATTAATTTGCTCAGCTAATTTTGCGTTGTGGTGAGATTCTGATAGAGATAGCTTGGATCAAAGGCCCCTACCACATAGGCAAACTGGATTAATCCACACTCACCATTCTCCAAAAGAACATCTAACAGTTCTCCAGACATGAAGAAGGCTCTGGAGGAAAACATTCCTCTTTATCCTCTCCTTACTCCCTTACCTCTCTGAGCAGACTCAGCTCAACATGGGGTAGTGGGGAGAAGGGGTGCTAACATGTTGCTTGTGTAGCCATTTACATGGATGACTGGAGCTCAGCGTCGTTTTGAGTTTGCTCCATATTTGCTGCTCTTTCTTTGGAGATCTGTTGAAAATAACAGCCAATGTTTGTATTGATTCATGATGAATCTTGATAGCCTCACTGCACTAGGAATCACAACAAGCTGTGTGGTGGTTAACAATGACCTTCTTGACATGAGGCCCCCTTTCCAAGCTGAATCTTTTATTAAAACTTGAATCCAACACTGTCTGAGTCCCCAGGTAGGATGCAGAAGGCACAACGGGAGTCATAAAATAGTCTCACACATCAAAAGTGAGTGAAAACTTGTAAACATTTTGGAAAGTGAGATAAAAACACGCCAGAACTGGTTTAGAAGCACTTAATAAATATTCTTAGAGATAAAACAGGGACCAAATCCTAGGAAGTGAAATTGATGAAAACAAAAGCTTTTGTCAACAATTATGGTTATGTGCAGAGAAATGTTGTTATAAATGTTGTAAAGGTTTTCTATGTTTTATCTCCTGCTTTCTGTGGATGTTTACAATCATCATGGACACTGGTCAGTCAAACTACCCGGATCATTTTTATCTTGTGTATTCTCACTAAGGACCATGTGGAGACAAGACCTCAGACTGACGCCCTGACTACTCTAAACACATTTGACTTTAATCTTTCAGCCAACCCATTTTGAATTCTTAAAGGTACATTAGTCAATTATTTCTGTCATGCTGGTCAAAATCTGCCTATGCACAGCTCACTATGCATGTGAATAACCACATGCCTCATCATTATCTTATTTTTCTGTTTTCTTTGGCTTATTTTGGACCATTATTTATAGCTACAATTATCAGCAGAGGAATAATGAACAAACACAAGTTACTTGGTAATGTTACTCAATTAGCAAATGGGTCACTTTCTCTGTGAATGATAAATAGGCCCTTCCCCGTCATTTCACAGGAAGACCGCCAATGGAGCAATCAGAAAACATGCCTTATTGTCTCAGCTCTGTCACCGACTGTGTGTGAATCAAGGCAAGTCTCTTCACCTTCCATTTTCCTCATTATAAAACGAGGTGTTACATTAGATGATCCCAGAGGCTCTTTGCAACACCAGAACTCCACAATTCTAAGCTCAAAGAATAATTTGGGGCCATTTGTTTAGATGGAAGCTAAGAACACTAAACAAACATTTGCAGAAGAGGGACTGACTGGGCACATTTTCCTATGTGTTAACATTTACCAGTCAATCCCTTCAAGACTCTACTTGTCAAAATAATTTCCAATGATTGGTTAGTGTTTTCTCTTTGTTCTTGTCACTGTTAACATTACTAATTATATTTTTTGTTGATTTTACTATTATTATAAAAATAATACATGCACATTATAAAATGAAATGAAATTAAAGTTCATGGGATAATAGATTTTTCCTCTAAGTATAGAATAATAGTTTCTTGGCTATCCTTAAGGAATTTTCTCATTTATTTTACATAAACATACACATTCACACACTTTTTTTTTTGTACTCTTAAATACTTTTGTTACTTACTTGAGCTAACAATATATCTTAACATTTTTTCCATATCAGAATATAGTTTATTATATTATTTTAAAATACTGGTCTATGTCTGAATATTTTATAATTCTTAGTTTTATTTTGCTGGACATTTGCTTTTTTTTTTCTTTTGTCTTTTATTTCATAAAATTGCCTTGGCTCTTTGATTGTAAAGATAAATCCAAAAATTCATTGTAGAATTACTCATAATGCAGTTACTGAGTCAAAATATGTACAATTTAAAATGGATTGTAGATGACTACAATTCTCTCCAAGTTATACAAGTTTATTCATCCACAATCACATACTTGATAAGCCTGATGCTATCAAAATTTTATAATTTTTACAATATGGCAGTACCGAAGTTGTTTCATTGTTATTTACATTGAGTTTCTTTAACAATGAATAGCATTTAACATCTTTCTTATGTTTATATAATATTAGCATTCTCTTTTTTCTATGAAACATTACATTTTTCTCATTTGAGCTATCTTAAGAATGGTATATTAAATTCTACTACTATTAATGTTTATATTCATAGTTTTTGCTTCATAAACATGTTTGCTGTGTTACTTAGTGCAGAGATATTCTTAAAGGTTATATCATTATTATGACTAATGCTTTTAAGCATGAAAGATGTTCATCTTTGTCATGTGTGATGTGTTCTGATTTGAACTTTATTTTGCCCGGTATTACAATTACTATTCCTGCATTATAAAAAGCATCATTTCCACATGCTTACTTACATTTATCCATCCCTTTATTTCTTGCCTATTTTCTGGTATTACTTTCTTTCTTTGAGGTGTTTTGGTTTTTTTTCTTTTTAAATATGCGTACAAAATATAGTTGGGTCTTGATATTTTGAGCCAAAATGTGAATCTTTTTTCTTCAGTAGATGAAATGAGCCCATTCACATTTGTTGTCATAACCAACATATTTAGTATCAACTCTCATAATATTTTAAAAGTATGCGTATTATATTAACTATGCTTCTTTGTCTATTAAATGCTCATTCTTTGCACTTTTATCATTGTTATCGTTAATATTATTGCACTTAAATCATTCACATTTTTGTTACATTAGTTACCTTTGTACTTATACCATTTTTTAAAATGTTTTTATCTCAATGTTTTCTCATTTAAATTTTTACTATCTGTTTTGTCAGTTTTTAATAGTATCATTTAATTCCTACCTATTGCATGCCAGCAATTAGTGAGCTTCCTCTGCTTTTTTGTTGTTGTTGTTCTTCATCGTTCCTTCCCCTGCTGAAGGGGTGGCCTGCCCCTCCACACCTGTGGGTGTTTCTCGTCGGGTGGAATGAGAGACAGAAAAGAAAGAGACACAGAGACAAAGTATAGAGAAAGAAAAGTGGGCCCAGGGGACCGGCGCTCAGCATACGGAGGACCCGCACCAGCACCCGTCTCTGAGTTCCCTCAGTATTTATTGATCATTATCTCTACCATCTCGGAAAGGGGGATGCGGCAGGACAATAGGGTAATAGTGGGGAGAGGGTCAGCAGGAAAACACGTGAACAAATGTCTCCGCATCATAAACAAGGTAAAGAAAAAAGTGCAGTGCTTTTGATGTGCACATACATAAACATCTAAATGCCTTAAAGAGCAGTATTGCCGCCAGCATGTCTCACCTCCAGCCCTAAGGCAGTTTTCTCCTATCTAAGTAGATGGGAAGTACAATCGAGTTTTACACCGAGACATTCCATTGCCCAGGGACCAGCAGGAGACAGATGCCTTCTTCTTATCTCAACTGCAAAGAGGCCTTCCACTTTTACTGATCCTCCTCAGCACAGACCCTTTACGGGTGTAGGGCTGGGGGACGGTCAGGTCTTTCCCTTCTCATGAGGCCATATTTCAGACTATCACATGGGGAGAAACCTTGGACAATACCTGGTTTTCCTAGGCAGAGTCCCTGCCCTGGGGCCTTCCGCAGTGTTTTGTGTCCCTGGGTACTTGAAAGTAGGGAGTGGTGATGACTTTTAACAAGCATGCTGCCTTCAAGCATTTGTTTAACAAAGCACATCCTGCATAGCCCTAAATCCATTAAACCTTGAGTCCACACTGCACGTTTTCTGCAAGCACAGTGTTGGGGGTAGGGTTACAGATTAACAGCATCTCAAGGCAAAAGAATTTTTCTTAGTACAGAACAAAATGGAGTCTCTTATATCTACTTCTTTCTTCATAGACAGTAACAGTCTGATCTCTCTTTCTTTTCCACACACCTTGCCACTTGTTAGGTTCATTATCTCTATGGTGTTACAATATATTACATTTGTACATTCGTTTTCCATCCTCATTCTCACCTTTGCTTTAATCTCCAATTGTTTAACATCAATTCTTTTGCTGAAGAAGTTTTCTTAGCTGTTCATTGATTGGATGAAATAGGTTCTTCAAGAACAGTTCATATGTATAGAATTTCCTAAATTGTTGTATAATTAAAGCAGTTGTTTTCTATAGCCTTTATACTTGAAAAATAGTTTGTATAGATATAAATTTTAATTACATTTGTTTTATTAAAATTAAAAAAATAAAACTCTGCTACATTTCTGGCTTGCTTTGTATTTTTTTTTTTTTTTGGAAAGTCTGACATCAATCTAATTCTTTTCAGTTTTATTTTCTTCTTGTCCCTTCTCCTCTGCCATCAACCCCCCAGCATAGGCCTTGAGAATTTATATTTTATCTTTAAAATCAGTAGACCCACTATAATATTTCTCAGAACTGAGTTTTTAGAATAAATTTTCCCACATATCCAGTGAAATTTTACAATATGTAAATTTATGTCTTTTTTGATCTCTGAAAGCTTTTCTTGAATTGTAATTTTAAATATCAGTTCTCTTCTATTGTTCCATTTTTCTTTATTTTTAATTTACACTGAGACCATAATGGGTTTGTGTTTATTTTCATTTGTTTGTCTTGTGTTTTCTACTTCAAAGAAAAAGTATCTTTGACTTAATTCATTGTATACAGAGAAAGAACCCAATAAAGAAAGTATTACTTACTCACTAATGGATATTTAAAACTTAGAAACTTTAGAAAAGCATTTGCAGCTCGAAATAAGTTCCT
The DNA here is from genome assembly GCF_028885655.2 of Pongo abelii. Classification (NCBI taxonomy): domain Eukaryota; kingdom Metazoa; phylum Chordata; class Mammalia; order Primates; family Hominidae; genus Pongo; species Pongo abelii. The sequence goes on along the minus strand of NC_072000.2, from coordinate 87,026,174 downwards.
AATTAGAGCATGGTTAGCCCTCATAAAGTTAAACCTTTAGGTCAGGCACGGTGGCTCACGCCTGTAATCCTAGCACTTCGGGAGGCTGAGGGTGGATAATGAGGTCAAGAGATCAAGACCATCCTGGCCAACACGATGAAACCCTGTCTTTACTAAAACTACGAAAATTAGCTGGGCATGATGGTGCATGCCTGTAATCCCAGCTGTTCGGGAGGCTGAGGCAAGAGAATCACTTGAACAAGCAAGTCAGAGGTTGCAGTGAGCTGAGATCATGCCACTGCACTCCAGCCTTGCGATAGAGCAAGACTGCATCTCAGAAATAAATAAATAAATAAATAAATCTCGAGTTTCTATACCTGAAATGAATTGGAACACAGTTATTGAGGAGTGTCCTGCTACTGAATGAATATAAACAACTTCCTGTCACTAAAGTTTTCCCAGCAAGAATGACCAGAAAAATACTCAGTCTTCTGGCTAAGATTCTTTGCAGCATTTAGCATGGTTTTTCTTGAATACATCAACAGCAATAGCTAAGAAAGCCTGGACCCCAGTAAAGTTCTTGGATTATATGAAGATGATGAGGCAATGGCAAAAGATGTATTTTTTTTTTTTTTTTTTTTTTTTTTGAAATAGAGCATGTTCCAGTGCATCTGTGTTCCTTGTCTAACTTGTTTACTAACTTGGGCACAAATCTCCAACTAGTCTTCAACTATTCTTAATAATTTTTCTGAAATAGTCTCTTAATGTTGAATATTTTACCTTTGCATTCTCTAGTCTGACATTCTTCTTCCTGTATCACCATTTCTGGGTTCATGAACACAACCATGGATTCGAGAAAATCACACCAATCAATGAACAAAAGGTATTATCCAACCTTTAATGAAGGACTACACATTCATATTTTATCACTAATGCTGTCAGGCCTCTGAGCCCAAGCCAAGCCATTGCATCCCCTGTGACTTGCACGTATATGCCCAGATGGCCTGACGTAACTGAAGAATCACAAAAGAAGTGAAAATGCCTTGCCCCGCCTTAACTGATGACATTCCGCCACAAAAGAAGTGTAAATGGCTGGTCCTTGCCTTAGCTGATGACATTCTACCACAAAAGAAGTGAAAATGGCCGGTCCTTGCCTTAAGTGATGACATTACCTTGTGAAAGTCCTTTTCCTGGCTCATCCTGGCTCAAAAATCTCCCCCCACTGAGCACCTTGCGACCCCTACTCCTGCCCGCCAGAGAACAAACCCCCTTTAACTGTAATTTTCCTTTACCTACCAAAATCTTATAAAACGGCCCCATCCCTATCTCCCTTCGCTGACTCTCTTTTTGGACTCAGCCCACCTGCACCCACGTGATTAAAAGCTTTATTGCTCACACAAAGCCTGTTTGGTGGTCTCTTCACATGGACGTGCATGAGAAACGCCTCTTTCTTTTCTCTCCCATGAGTCAGGGACTTTTTTGTTGCTGTTGTTCCACTACAACAATCTGTAGAAATGAGAAACAATTGCAGAGAGAATAACATTGAGCAAAATGAGACCTTTCTAACATCAGTACATGACAGTGCTCATTGTCATTTTCCTCTCACAAAATTTAGGAGAAGAAAATGCTGTCTATAGTAGATGACTTCAGGGACAACGTTGATGTAGCCCAGATTTATGTCTTAGCCAACAGCCACGGGCACTTCTTTCCACAAAGTTCTGAAGAGGCTCATTAAGTTTCATGATCCTGCTAAACAAGTATCACTGACTTAAATCCCTCACTATATTCTTGTTAACTTCTCTAATCCTTGTGGTATAAAGCCCTCAAAGACTACATGTAAAATAAAACCAAACTAAATAGTACCTATCATTATAGATGGAAAATTACCCTGGGAAACAGCAGCATGTTTTAAGGACAAAGGGTGAATATTCTGGGCACTGGAGACTGTTCTCTTTCTGCTCATACCAGAATCAGGTTGTTATAAAGACCATGCTTCCCTGCAAACCTTTCGGTAGGAAGTGTGTCCTGCTCAGGGGAATCTGCACAACAGAAGTGTGAAATACTTTTACACTTTTATAGAAACTCCCCGAATGCTTTGCTACTGCTCACACTCTGTTTACTCACACTTCCACTACTTTTCTAACTGTATTACGTTTCACTTGAATGGATTTGTATGAATCCACTCATATTTATATTCTTTATACTTACATAAATTTTACAACCTTCCATGTGATTAATCAAAGCATGCATACTGATATCTGTTTTTGTTAAGCTATTTTTCTGTCTTTAGATTTAGTTCTAGCCGAAGATTTCAGCCTATTTGACACAGGTGAAGGAGAAAAAAGGAGTAGAAAGAATAGGAAAAAAGTACTCTGTAAAAGGTAAGGCCAAGAAATATAATATCACAAATTTTCAAGTTGACATTCTTTATCACTCTGCTACTGGAAATGTATGAGATAAGCAAGAATGGTTACTAACTTTTCCCAGACTATGTTTCTTAAATGTTACTACAGAGCCAAAATATCTCATCCTTCAATTTATCTCAGAACTTAATACAATTTTGGAGTTCTTACATTAGGACAACTAAAAATTGACAGATGTTTTTAACCATTACAGATCCTTGATGATTTTATAAATGTGCTCCTGGTTAATGAAATAACATACACAAAGCACTCATTGTTCCTGAATTTAGCACTCTCGAACTACAAAGGAATTAGACTAGTAGGTAAAGGCTTTCCATCGGTGTTCTAAAATAATCATCAATTTTCTTTTTAAATTACAATCCCTGTAACATTATATTTAGAGAGTACGTACTCCAAAAGGAAATTGTTCAAATTTTAATTTGACACAAAATAAAAACATAAGATCCTATCGCTATCAGTAAAAAAAAGTCCAAAATAAACTATTTATTGCTATTGTGTTTGTATTTCATTTCACAATAAGACTTGAACCAACTATCTTCCAAAGGCTGCTTCTGATAGCTAGAAATGTTCTCTCAGGGGAATAATTATCTACCTTTATTACTTGTTTGCAGTTTTCAATGAAGACTAGTATATTTTCCATTTGTTGTAAAAAGTAGGATATAAAATTTTCTAGTTGATGTTATCAGTATAATTCAATTCCATGTTAAAATCTCATCCTCTTATGTTCATTAAACAATATGTTATTTTATGCTGGAAAGGGGAATGAGGCGAGGATTACAGTAAAGATCATTAGCTACACAACTGTGTTTTCCGATCCCCAGCCCCCTCAGCTTCCAGGATTCTATCAGAAAATAACACATGCATTTTAGAAAGAAAAGTTATGATTCTATATAGGCTTCTAAATTGAAGAGGAAAGTATGGAATCTTTCAGAATCCCTGGCAGTCTTGATGCCCAAGTTTCCCACACATAAACAGAGCTTCATTTTGATTGCAATTAGAAAAGTATATTGTTCAGGGTCAGAAGGCACTTTCTGACACTAGCAAATATTTTCAGGGAAAGCTCAACTGATTTTCATCTTAAAAAATATGTAATTGCAAAATAGCAAACCTAGATAAGAGGGTGTAGGATGACTGCAGTTGAATGACTTACGCTTTCCTGTCTAAACATTAGTGATGCTTCCCTGGACAGACTTGACAATTGATCATAAAAAGATGCTCACTCTTGGCAGGGGGAGAGGTAAAACATATGGCTTAATAGATTTTGATGCACAAACAGGGAAGTCAATCACCTTCAGATTGGATTGTTTGGATTTGATGCCAAGTGGAAATTTGCAGATCTGATTATTAAAATGGCAAAGCAATCCTTTATGATGACCACAGGGATAAACATCATTTGGAAAATAGGGCACAAGCCAAAGTTTTAGTAATGCATAATTTTTCAGAAACTCAATCCACTTCCTTCAAAGTCAGAGGTTAGTATATACGTAGTCTTGCTTCCCCATAAACCCCACCAAAATTATTCCTGTCCCTGAGGAATGTGGCTTTTTAAATACAATGTCCACACTCGTAGCCTCATGACCAAAGCTGGTGTTTGAAGGAGCTTTTTATTTGGAGATCATCTTACAAGGTTCTGAAAGGCAAATAACCACTTTGACATAAGGTAAATTAACATTAAAAGCATTCAGACAAAAGAATGAGAAGAGGTGTGAAATAATAGTGAGAATGAATATTAGATTAGTGGAAAGTAGAGGTGTGGCAGATTGAAAACTCAAAGTATCTTTAGTTTGTTATTTAACTGCACCTAATTTGTTTTACACACACATAAACATATAAAAGATAATGCACCAAAATAAGTAAAAGCAGTTATATTGGAAAGATCTATTTAAGAATTCCAGCAACATCACTTGTAGAAATTCCTCGGGGACAGTTTGTTGAGGTAAATGAACAAATTTTTCCCTCTAATTTAGATTCATGTCTTGCTTTTGATCTAATATAACAATTTTTTGTAGGTTAGGTTTTTAAGAGTAGCTTTAATTTTTAAAGTTACCTGTATAGGTGTGTATTTCAGAGTATTCTATTACATGTTAAAGGGGAATGTAATGTGTTAAGGAGACTTAATTTATAGAACTTCTCTATAAATCAACAGATACATACATAAGCATGTATATTTTCCCATGGAAAAGCAATTCAAAGATGTTAAGCTTCGCTTAATATTGCAAGTGAAAACATTGTCTAAAGACCATAATTATGGTGATTCTTTAATAGTTTTCTTCATTTGCTACTGACAAGCATGTTGTCCATTTTGAGTTCTTTATATGGTCCTTATATAAAAGGAATAATTAGATATTTAAACAGATTCTGTTTACATAAATAAAAAAGCTATAAAGGAATTTATACTCCCAACTAGTTGAAAGGTAAAAGTTGAAGGCCTTTTAATAATTAGTCCTTAATGATGTAATATTGGATATAGTCTTATACTTTCATCACATACCTTGCTAATTACTATTCTGATGTATAAAAATGTTAACTATACTATTAATTAACTATTATGACTGGGCGTGGTGGCTCACACTTGTAATCTCAGCACTTTGGGAGGCCGAGGCGGGCGAATCACTAGGTCAGGAGTTTGAGACCAGCCTGGCCAACATGGTGAAACCCCATCTCTACTAAAAATACAAAAAGTTAGCTGGGGTAGTGGCAGGTGCCTGTAATCTAAACTGGTCGAGAGGCTGAGGCAGGAGAATCGCTTGAACAAGGAGGTGGAGGTTGCAGTGAGCCAAGATCACGCCATTGCACTCCAGCCTGGGCGACAGAGCCAGACTCCGTCTCAAAAACAAAAAAAACAAATAAAAAAAACCTATTGCGTGTGTTTGGATTGAAGCATAAAATATGTTTTAGAACAGGGGTTGGAAAAATTATTTTAACCCAGCAAATAGTAAATATTTTAGGCTTTTCAGGCCACAGGATCTTTGTGGCAACTGCTCAACTCTGCCATCATACTTTGCAAACAGTCAAAGGCAACATATAATGAATGAATGTGGCTCTGCTGGAACAGAACTTTATTTACAAAAATTGGTGAGAGGCCAGATTTGGTCTGAGGAGTGTAGATTGACGACTCATTATTTAGGAAGTGAAAAGAGCCGTTTGCAAATAACTTCTGCTGTGAAAAACTTGCAAATATACAGTACTTCTTTTTAGATTCGGTGAATTAAGATTTTCTCTATAGATTTTTTTGTATCTGCTCTGGTCATGCTGAAGATAGATTATATTATGACATCATTTCCCACAATTATTCCCCAGGAGTATCTTCAATGTGTCCTTATTTTGTTTTATGTTACAATCTTGCTCTTTTTTATTGATACATAATAATTGTACATATTTATGGAGTACCAGTGATGTCTTGAGACATGTGTACAGTAAGTAATGATCAGGTTAAGGTAACTAAGACATCCATCACTTCAAACATTTATCATTTCTTTGTGTTGAAAACAGTCCAAATCTTCTATTCTAGCTATTTTGAAACATACAATGCATCATTGTTAACTATAGTCACTCTACTGTGTTATTGAACACTAGAATTTATTCAGTCTTTCTAGCTGTGTTTGTACTCATTACATAACCTCTCTTCCAAACCCTTCCTTCCTTTTCCTTCCAGCCTCTGGTAACCAGCATTCTACTCACAACGTTTTTACCTCCCACATATGAGTAAGAACATGCAATATTTGTTTGTCCGTGCCTGGCTTATTTCACTTAACATAATGTCTTCCATCCATGTTGCAGCAAATGACAAGATTTCTTCTTTTTTACAGCTGAATAGTGTCCTATTTTGCATATATACCACATTTAAAAAATCCACTTACCCATTGATAGACACTTACCTTGATTTCATATCTTGGCTATTGTGAATAATGTTGCAATAAATATGGGAGTGCAGATATCTCTTTGATACAAAGATTTCCTGACTTTTAGATAGATACCTAGTAGTAGGATTGCTGAGTCATATGTTGGTTTTATTTTTAGTGTTTTTAATAACCTTCATACTGTTTTCCGTAGTGGCTAAACTAATTTATACTAATTTACATTGCCATCAACAGTATACCAATGTTCCCTTTCCTCTGCATCTTCATCAGCATTTGTTATGCTTTGTCAGTTTAATAATAGCCATTATAAGTGGGATGACATGACATCTCATAGTAGTTCCAATTTGCATTTCCCCAATGATTAGTGATGCTTAACATTTTTTCATATATCTGTTGCCCATTGTATGTCTTTCTTTGAGCAATGTCTAGTCAGATCATTTGTCTGTTTTTTAATCTGATTATTATTATTAATTGCTTTTTTGCTATCAAGTTCCTGATATATTTTGCTTATAAATCCCCCATCAGCTAAGTAGTTTGCAAATATTTTCTTCCATCCTATGGGTCATCTCTTCATTCTGTTGAATGTTTCCTTGACTGTACAGAAGCTTTTTAACTTGATGTAATTCCATTTTTGCTTTTGTTGCTGTGCTTTTGAGGTCTTAACCAAAAGATCTTTGCCTAGACTAATGTCCTGATGTGTTTCTCTAATGTTTTCTTCTAGTAGTTTCATAGTATCAGGTTTTACATTTAATACTTCAGTCCATGTTGACTTGATTTTTGGGAATGCTGAGAGACAGGGGTCTAGTTTCATTCTTCTGCACATGAATATCCAGTTTTCCCAACACTATTTATTGAAGTGATTGTCTTTTTCCCAAAGGATGTTCTTGGCTCCATTGCCAAAAATGAGTTGGTTGTGAGTGTGTGGATTTATTTCTGGGTTCTCTAATCTGTTCCCTTGCTCTATGTGTCTGTTTTTATCCTAATACCATGCTGTTTTGGTTACTATAGCTTTGCCATATATTTTGAAGTCCAGTAGTGTGATGCTTCCAACTTTGTTCCTCATGCTCAGGATTATGTTGGCTATTTAAGGTCTTTTGTAATTCCATACAAATTTTATAATTATGTTCTATTTCTGTGAAGAATATCATTGGTATTTTGGTATTGAGTCTGTAGATTGCTTTGGATAGTATGGACATTTTAACGTTATTACTTCTTCCAATCCATGAGCATGAGCACAAGATATCTTTCCTTTTTTGTGTGTCCTCTTAAATTTCTTTCATCAGTGTTTTATAGTTTTCATTGTAGAGCTTCTTCACTTCTTTGGTTAAGTTTATTCCTATGTATTTTATATTTTTGTCATTATTGCAAATAAAATTACTTTTCTGATTTCTTTTTGAGATTGTTTGTTGTTGGTGTATAGAAATGTTGCTGATTTTTGTACGTTGATTTTGTCTCCTGCAATTTTACTGAACTCATTCTTTGGTTCTAACGGTTTTTTTTTTTGGTGGAGTCTTTAAGTTTTTCTTAAGATAGGATCATGTCATCTGTAAAAAAGGGTAAGTATCCTTCTTCCTTTCCAATTTGGCTGAACTTTATTCTCTCTTTTTCCTAATTGCTCTGGCTGGAACTTCCAGTACTGTTTTGAATAAAAGCAGAGAGAATAGGTATCCTTGTCTTGTTCCACATCTTAGAAAAAAAGCTCTCATTTTTTTATTGTTCAGTATCATGTTAGTTGTGGGTTTGTCCTACATAAATGACCTTTATTATTCTGAAGTATGTTTCTTCTATACTCAGTTTGTTGAAAGTTTTTATCATGAAAGGATGTTGAATTGTATTGAATGCTTTTTCAGCATCTATTGAAATGATCATATGTCTTTTGTTCTTAAATCTGTGTACAATTATCTTACTTTTATTATTGAATTTGTAGCATCTCTATAGCATTTTAGGTAAAATGCAGGTATCTTTATTGCTTCAGCATTGTTGTGGAGATACAATTTCAATTCCGTACTATATATCTTAAACGTTTTTACCATTTTTGAAATGAGAACCAAATATAATCAAGGTTTTCACTACAACTACAGCATTCAATGACTGCTCCTTTGCATTCTCTCTGTCCTTTGGATATGAGCCAGGACAATTAGCAAGTTGTTTTTCTACAGAAATGAAACTGGAATCTAACAAGTTTAGGATGCCTTGCCATGGCCACTCACCCTGTTAGTTCAAAGCTTTCCAGTAGTTTTATCCTCTGCTTTATCTAGTGCTGGATCTCCATTATTTTACACATCTATTTTTACTTATACTCTCTTACTAAAATGCATCTAAGTGTGTAAATGAAAGTAATTACACAGAAGCCCTGGCCCATATCCAAGCCTTAAGAACTTTCTCAAGCAGAAGATATATTCTACCTCGACCTTGTCAGTATAGAGCTAAAAAATAAAACGAATGCCTATAGATACCAAGTTTTTGTTCCTTTCTACAGTATAGCACAAACCCTCTTCCCTTATATTTTCTTTATTTTGGGGTCCAATTGCCTCCCCTCAACCTTGGTCCTCCATAAGCGTAAATAATGTTTCAGCGTCTCTTTAATTTCAATCAGGTACTAGCTTAGAAAGCCGAACTAACATTAAGCTGAAAATGGACTTTTTTGCTTCTCTCACTGATAACTCCACCCTTAAGTATGAAGACCACACATGGATGCTTTACAGGCTCCTCTTATTGCAAAGTAGATAGAAAAGAGGAGGCAAGGTTGAGGATTTTCCATGACAGGAATTGTAACACTATGTTTCATTTTGTTTTATATTTTTTGAAACAAGGTCTCACTCTGTTGCCCACACTGGTGTGCAATGGTGCAATCACGGCAGCCTCAACCTCCTGGCCTCAGGTGATCCTCTCACCTCAGCCTCCTATCTGGGACCACAGGTATATGCCACTATGCCTAGCTAATTTTGGTGGTTTTTGTAGAGACAGGGTTTCATCGTGTTGCCCAGTCTGGTCTTGAACTCCTGAACTCAAGCAATCTGCCTGCCTCAGCTTCCCAAAGTGCTGGAATTACAGGTGTGAGCCACTATGCCTGAACTTTCTGTTTGTTTGTTTGTTTTTTAACAAAGAAAGGAGAATATTTGCAACCTAAAGGAAAGTCTTTAGAATTCACAGTTAAAGAATGAGGAATGGAATTAGTGGTGCCTATATGGTCTTTCTTTTACTTAATTGTTGGTTCAAGAAACAGTTTTTGCCCTGATGGTTATAATACACTAGAGCTAATCCCTGGACAACAAAAATAGATCTATAAACATGGCGTCATGGTGTGGCTGACCTGGGCCTTAATTCTCAATTTGTCATCTATCAGTCAGTTGAGTGGCTATAAGGAAAACATAATTTGTTGCATTGTAGGTTGCAATTTCTAGAAAGAAATACAACAATATCTACTGTACTTTTATTGTGGTGTTTTATGGGCAAAAATATGATACTTCAATTTAAAGGATAGAGTCAAGGATAAAAAGTTAAATGACTATAAAAATTTATAGCATACAACAGAGTTTCCAGTTTATGCTCTTCTAAAAATCTAGGGCTTATTTGAGGTTCATCAAGGCTTGTAGGTGGTATGGGAGAGTTAAGGTCAGGCATCAGGATCCCTAGCCACCACTCAAACAAAGTATCTCAGTATCAGTCTCATATTTGGGGGTACTTATTAAGAGTTTGCTTCCCAAATGGGCATCTGTTACATTAAAAAATTAAAAATCATTTGAGAGTCAAAAATTAATTATGAGTTAGCAAATCTGTATTTGAGTAAAATATTCAGAACTTACTAGCTATATCACCTCAAATCTATCTAAAAATGGCTCTTTCCCATGCTAACTCTGTAATCTCTGATAGTTTAGCTCAGAATGCATTTTTCCCAATTGTAAAGTGTTTTCCCCTATAGTTTTAGGCTCAAATTTTTACTGGCCATTCTGTCTATTTTTTTTTCCAGTTTCTTCTTTGTCTAAGGTAAGTCTGCATTTCTGAAGCTCCATGCACTCTTACCTATGAACACACACATGCATACACTCATGGAAGAGACAGCTTTAATCTTATTTGTGAACTAGTGATATTTGTAATGAACTTTACCACCTTCTAGAGAAAGTTTCTCAGAAATACTATTAGATTATGTGTAGAATGTAGGGAGAAGAAAGAGATCAGACTGTTACTGTGTCTACGCAGAAAAGGAAGACATAAGAAACTCCATTTTTATCTCTCTTTGTATCAGTCATATGGATTAATCATATTGATTAAATACAAAAAAATTGTTGTAAGGAAATAAATATGAAGTCAATTAATTCATGTCAAAAGTAGCTTTACTTCAATATCGGTTATGTAGCTGCTGATATAGACTTTACACCTTAATCTTGAGAGGCAGTGTCAGCAGGCATTTTTATCATAACAAGTTATCTAATCATTTTGAGCTCTATAAAACACAAAAGTGATTAGACCATCATCATTTCTTAAAAAATATGCACTGTTTCTAAGCAAAATGCATGGCTTTTATCTATAAAGATCAGATTATTTCCTTCTAGGCAGATGGTATTTAATTTTGTCATGAATTTGAAACAAATGCTACAAATAGTGAGGCTAATTACCAGAAAGAATTGCTAACACTGAGTGCTTATTATAGACTGGTTACTACGTCCAGCAACTTACATGGATTATCTCACTTAATCCTTGCAGAAGGATTTAATCCTTTCAGATGGATATTATTACTATAATTTTACAGAAAGGAAACTGGTTGGAAGCCGTTAAAAAGTTAACCAACATTTCCCATCTTGAAGGAGGTGGGAGTGGGAAAGCTCAATCACTGTGCTTTCAGAGCTTGTACAAGGACTCCTCTGACATTTAATTGTTTTTATATCCAGTAGCTTGACACAGTGGGATATGTCACATAGGAAGTTCATTTTAGCCAACATCAAGGAGTTACACTTCTCAAAATTAGATGTCTCATGGCTAAAAGACTGCAATTTCTCTATTGCCGTTGTGAACACTGGTAACGACTGGCAAAAATTCCTCCTGCATCCAGCCAGAGCATCAGAGAACTGAGATATATGTCTTTGATGTGACCATATTGTCCTCTCAGAGAGCTGATTTCCGTGAAATGGGGTGCTATGTTGTGTCTATAGCTTATAGTTACTTCATGTATTGTATAGATGAACATAAGGATGGAGGATACTTTATCTCACTGTATCTTTCCTATAAAGGGGAAAAATGTTTTTCAGACCTCAATATCAAGAAAATCTGCATATACTGAGCAGCAACTGTGGGTGGGTATGTTTTTGTACGTACCTGTGAATATATGTGTGCATGAGAATGTAAGTGAATATGTGAAAGTCAGAGAGAATATATGAGCATGTGAAACTATGTGTGTCTAATTATTAGTGGATGTGTTTTTAATAGCATGGTGAATCTCAAAACCAATTATGCCTTTTACTTGGATTTGGCTACTAAGATACTCAGAAGTAGATTTTTGTTTAATGTGCAGTAACTGTACACTAACACATGATATAAATTTCATGAACTAGTTTTACCTTTACTTTTTCTCACAGTACTAAAGTTATTTGCCTAATTTATCCTGATTTTCTTATATATTTTTAATTTAATGTGTTGTCTTGATTGCTGTAATGAATCTTACTTTTTTTAATCTCTGGGTGAAAAAGTCAACTTCTAACTGAATAAATAATTTGAGATGCAGCATTCTCTTTAAAATTAAAATAATAAAATATGCTGGAAGGCAACTGAAACAGCTGAAACATTTTTGTAAATAATTAAACTTTATTGTATTGTACAGAATCATTGCTTCACAATTCTTGGATATATTGTGACACTCTATTCACAACTTTAGGACACATTCTTGATCTACAGCCTTTATTCAGCATAATAAAAATAAACACTTACTAGTGTTTACCACACCTCAGGTACTGTTCCAAGTGTCCTATATGAATTAACAATCCTACGAGGTAGATATTGCAGTTATCCCCATTTTAAAGATAAAGAAACTGAGGCACAAAGACATTCTAATAAATTCTCTAATTTCAAAAAGCCAACACTTGATGAAGCCATAATTCAAGACCAGTACTTTTAGCTTCTTTACATGACTTTGGTACTTGTACTTGTTATTTTTAAAACAAAGGTTAACTTTCCCTTTTTACTATAATTTTTATTTTATCGTTACAGGATTATAGTTTTTTGAGTTTAATTTCAAGCATATATTTTAATAATGATATTCAAATCTGTCATCCTAAGGCTTATATTTTAAGTATCCACCAATTAGATTCAAGCAGAATATTTTTCCCCTTTCACCAAAGACACTTTACTTAATTTTAGAGGCTGAAATAAAATAGACTCCAAATGGCATGTATAGAATGCAGTAGTACTATTTTTAAGAGCTCAAACTAGAAACAATTCAAATGCCCGTAGGTGATATAATTAAAGAACTAAAATATGATATATTCATACATTAGAATTCAATAAAATCCATGACCTACAACTACATCCAAAAATATGAATGCATCTAACATGAGAAAGAAGCCGTATCAAATAGTATGCACAGTTTAATTCTATTTTTTTGAAGGATGAAATAAAGTAATGCCATTAAAGGTCAAAATAATGGATACCCTTGAGTTATTTACTATAAAGTGTCAAGAAGGAGGCATCTGGGGGTGCTGGTAGCATTCTGTTTCTTAGGTCACTGGTTAAAAGGGGTCTTCATTCTGCAAAACTTCTTCAGGCTTTACCTTATGGAACGTATACATTTTTTAGTGCATATTTTAGTTCAATAAAAAATTAAAGAAACAAAGTGACATTTTCTTAAACTCCATTTTATTCAGGCATTTTCTCCTATTTGAAACTAACTAACTTAAACAGGCCTTCAAATTTGTTGTGTTGGGAAGTAAAAGCTTTAATGAGTGTGCTGATCGTGAGAGACTTCTGAGAAGGTGATGACTTGGTAAGCCACTTCTCTAGTTAACAGTCATGAATGCAGCTCGGTTCTAAAGCCAGAGCTAACAGTAGTATCTGGTGAGAGAAGAAAGACCAGGAGTGATTACTGTTGGCCTCCAATGACTTATGTCATTGGAGGTACTGAAATCAGGGGCTGAGCAAACATGCTCTTCTGCTTTTTGCCCTTCAAAGGAAAAGATTAAATACAAAAGACCTGTGCATCTACATGACACACTCAAATTGCCCCTCCAGCCTGAAGGAGGGGAAGTTGCATTGACTCCCTGACATTAAGTGAGGCTCTGATGGTTACACATCCTCCTTTTCCTCTTCCATTCATAGAGAAAAGTCCTCAAAATGATTTAGTGTGGTACCTGCTATCGCTTTCAGCAAGGCCAAATACAGCTAGCTCAGCCGTTGCGCAAGCAAGAATTTAAACTATTTCATTGCGTGTTGACTTCTGGTGGAATACTGGGGTATAAGGGATCAGCTTATTGTAATCGACAGCATAACTCAGGCCCTTTGTTTGAGTTCTAAGGCAACAAACGAGGAACACTGACTAGCTGCCAGATCTTTGAGAATGACTTTAAGATTACTAAAAACGAGGTCACATTTTCTTAAAAGATCTTAAATATTATAAAGAAAGGACCAGCAGCCCAAGAAATAATGGACCAAGAAGATGATCACAAAATGTTTAAATAATCACTGATTATACAACATTCAAAGAAATTTGAACAAAAGAAACAATAAAATATCTATAGATTGGTCCATTTTATACATTTGGTTAAAAAAATGGAGAGTTATGAACATGTGCTGATACAGAAAAGATATGTCTTGTAAACAATTAAGTTAAAAAAAAGAAAGAAAAAAAGAGGGGCACGGGGAAGTGAAGGCATTGTGTTGAAAAACTAGATTGATGCTGTAATCCCAGCACTTTGGGAGGCAAAGGCAGGCAGATCACGAGGTCAAGAGATCGAGAGCATCCTGGCCAACATGGTGAAACCCTGTCTCTACTAAAAATACAAGAATTAGCTGGGCATGGTGGTGGCTGCCTATAATCTCATTTACTCAGGAGGCTGAGACAGGAGAATTGCTGGAACCCGGAAGGCGGAGGTTGCAGTGAACAGAGATCACACCACTGTACTCCAGTCTGGGCGACAGAGTGAGACTCTGTCTCAAAAAACAAACAAACAAAAAACTAGATTTATTATATATATTTCCTACTCTCCCTTTAAGATTCGTTCTGAGGGAGTTATCTTTCCCAGCTAATTTAAAAACTAGTCTACAAACTTGTACTTCTCTGCTCACTTGTAGATAATGCAGGCATTTCTTTTTATTTATTTATTTATTTATTTATTTATTTATTTATTTTTTGAGACAGAGTCTCGCTCTGTTGCCCAGGCTGGAGTGCAGTGGCGCGATCTCACTGCAAGCTCCTCCTCCCGGGTTCACGCCATTCTCCTGCCTCAGCCTCCCGTGTAGCTGGGACTACAGGCGCCCGCTACCACGCCCGGCTAATTTTTTGTGTTTTTAGTAGAGACGGGGTTTCACCGTGTTAGCCAGGATGGTCTTGATCTCCTGACCTCGTGATCCCCTGCCTCGGCCTCCCAAAGTGCTGGGATTACAGGCCTGAGCCACCGCGCCCGGCCGATAATGCAGGCATGTCTACAATCACTTTTAATCAGTCAAACTATCAACTGAAATTCCCAACTTGACTCTGTTAAATTCTTCCTTCCTACCCATCTGGGACCCCTTTCGGTCCGGACACCGACAGTGGAGATGGAGGGGAGGTCCTGCTGCTCCTCTGCTCTCTCCCTGCGCGCCTTTCACAACTTCTGGCTGCAGCATGAAGGGCAGCAGGGGATGAGATGTAGTGATACATGCAGCACCGTGGGCCTGGGTGATCGTGTAATTTTACCATTTCTCAGGCCCCTGAGCATCATGAAATACTCCTGCGGTGTTTATCTGCTGGGTTACCTTGCACCTCAGGAAAGACCAATTTTATAGGACGCTAGGTGACCCTAAGCTAATTATCTCACTTGAGTGCCCATCATCGCCAAAGAAATCTCTTCTCCAATATCCTGACAATATTCTCTTCACTTTCTCAATCCTTCTGTATTCTCTAGGTGGGCGATGGGGTTCCTGCTTCTAGCCCATATGTAGTGGTAGTTGTGTTTGTATTATGTTGACTTTATTCTATCTAGCCTCTATTGTATGAACAACTCATCAGAAACAGAGGCAGAGAAAAGCCAATGCTAGTATATCTTGTTGGATAAAAATAATTGCCTACATGTATTCCACTACAAAGCTTTGCGGTTACACTGTTAATATTGGTTACATGAGTCATGTTGGACAAAGGTTGCAGCACCCAGGATAACTTTTACTCTTTCTTTAATGTGAGTTTGAACTTTTACAATTATTTTTTAACCTTGAGTATCTGTTATTGTAAGCATCATCATCATCATTACTGTCATCTTTATCATCAACATTTCTAAATAAAAATAAATTAATTAATACAAATATAATACCACAGCATTTCCAGCAATTCTTACACTTTAGGCCACAAAATTATGCTAATGTTCAGAGCTTCTATCCCTGTGCTTACTTGGTGGAGGACTGCAGGGCTGTATAGTGTGTTTCTCTGATCTTCTTCCGGGTTAGCAATTCTCCTTTCACTCCTCATGAGAACCACCAAGACAACAGATAGTAACAGTATTTCTCTTTTCCCCTCTTGGATGACACATTCCTCTTCCTCTGTTGCATGTCTTGCCTTCTTCACCTGACATTCTCATTCAACCAATTCCAGCAACTGACTTTCACATTTTACTCACTCTTAGGTACATCAAACATTCTACAAACACTTTAAGTTGGTCAAAGATATTGATTGAGATTCCTAATTTGACTCAGTGTTAGCCAGGTTTTGTAACTCTGGAAAACGTATGAAACTCCATGGGAACTGGTGAGATGATAATAGAAATAATATCAATAACATAGTTATATGTGGAAGCACTGTTCTAAGCATTTTTCTTATACTGCTCATTTAATCCTCATGTCAAACCTATGAGGAGCTAAATTATTTTCATTTCATAGGCCAGACCAAGGAATAGACTGATGATGCACCTCCCTCAAGATCATAGAGGTTGTAGACAGAAGAGATTCCCAGCAGATACAGGCAGTTCTGCTACAGAACACTCTTTCCACATTGACGTCATACTGTCACTCAACATAGGGACACTGTGAATGTACTTTCCCTAACAATAAGGAGACATGTAATGAGTATTTAATTCAATGCCACCAAAGAATGACATACCTTTGTGATTAGTGTTTTCCTTAAATTATATATGTAAATATATCAAGTCTTTAAAAAGCCAATGAATCAATAATAAGTAGCAGTTTCCTGACTCTAAGTTTATATCTCTTATTGTATAGAATGACTAATTGTGAAGCATATGAATAGCATGTGTAGATTTAAATCATGGAGACCTATAGTTTCAGTATAATCTGACATGAAAAATGTTCCCAAAAGTTTGACATAATTACAAATAAGGTATCCTTTAAATCATTGATGTTAAAAATATTTTTATGAACTTTGTTTTCCTAGTTGTTTCAATTTTTCATAAATAAGCAAAATTACTGTGATGATTTTTGCATTTATATGTTACTGATTTATTCTTTACTTCATTACTGAGATCAACCCTTTTCAAACAATGTCATTGAGCAAATCAATTATTTCATCTTAATCCAGTTTTAGTCCTCTTGACTGTTTTACCTATCTGTCTTATGTTGTTCTATCTGACTGATCTGTGGGATAGTTAAAGTCTGGTTTTGAAGCCAGCTGTTTTTCTCCTGTCACCTGTCATGGAGAATTCATTTACTGTCAGTGCTAGTTTCCTCATCCATAAATTTCCTTATTTATAACTACCTTGCAAGATGGTTTTAGTGTTTAGAAATCAACTAGCAGATATTATCACCAACAATGTTAGCCTCACCACAATCATCATCATTTTCATCACTATTATTGGTTGAAACTAATTTGTTTATTATACTACAAATACAAAAGGTTCTGATTTCATGAAAAATAATGATGTCAAAGAGAGCTATTTATTTGTTATATTTCCAAATGTGGATTTCAAATCATTTCAAAAGATTAAGAGCAGTTGTGTATGCCTTATTCTAACCTCCTTATTGCAATAATCAGGCAATGCCTGATAAAATTATATAAATTGGTCAAAACATATTGATACTGTGCTGAAAACATCAAACACCCAATTGGGAAACATATAGCTATCCAACTAAATCTTTTAATTATTTCTACTTTCAGATTCATATGATATAAACAAAATATCAGCAGCATGAAAGGTTTTGTTTAGTTTCAATTAAGGCATTTTATGTGACTTAAGAACAATTCTTAAGACTAGAGCTGAAGGTGAGATTTGATTATATCATTTTAATTGCAGAGAGAACATGAAAATACTGTGCAGGTTAATTTTATATAGATGCAATTGACTTGAATATTAGAGTTATAAAATACAACCGAGCTAGAATGTTTAACTTAGCATTTTGAAGCTCTTCTGGGGCATAAAAGTTTTTCATGTTCATGTACATTCAGTTAGTGATTATCTAAGGCCTCAGACTATATTTCCCACTTGGCACCTGCCCTTTAAATACCTTTTTATGTAAATTACCACTATTGAGAAAATGCGGTTTATATTTTAAAATATTTTCAATAGAGATACATAGGTTTGGCTATAGGGATAAATACCGATATTTTAAAATTTAAAATAAAAACATTATTAGCCTACCTGTGTGATTTGGTATTCCTAATCTGAAGTCTAAAATGAGTATCGAGTGGTACTCTATAACTTACGAAAACCCTTAAAGGATATTGAATTAAAACAAATAACAAGAAAAATCTTTCTTCACTCCAGAACACACAGATCATTTCTTCCTATTGGCTTTGTTCTGCTGGTCACAGTCCCAGATGGCATTATAAAATGGTTATTCTTATCTTTTCAAAATCTCTTTATAACCGTTTAACTCATATTTCTTCTTCTGCAAATTAGTAGATATTTACTGATTGAAAAAGAAACAACCTTGCCTAATGATTGAATTAAAAGGTCATGTGTTTCTAATATAATAAATTGTATGCAAACCCTTACATCTAGAAGAAAGCATAGCCATGATGCAGACAACTGAAAGAAGGATTGCTGGGAATTCATGATTCACTTTTGGAAAAAGTGGGAAAATATTTTCATTGGAAAATATCTTATTTAAAAGGAAAGTTAGACTTCTAATTACATATATATCACTATTTACTTAAAACATGTCTCCAACTCGGCCGGGCATGATGGCTCCAGCCTGTAATGCCAGCACTTAGGGAGGCTGAGGCGGGTGGATCACCTGAGGTCGGGAGTTTGAGACCAGCTTGACCAACATGGAGAAACCCCATCTCTACTACTACTACTACTACTACTACTAATAATAATAATAATAATAATACAAAAATTAGCTGGGCATGGTAGCGCATGCCTTTAATCCCAGCTACTCAGGAGGCTGAGGCAGGAGAATCGCTTGAACCAGGGAGGCAGAGATTGTGGTGAGCCAAGATTGCACTCCAGCCTGGGCAACAAGAGTGAAACTCCATCTCAAACAAAAACAAACAAACAAAAAAAACTCTACAACTCTATTTTTAAAATGATGTTTCTGGTATAAATATGTTAATTCTATAATGTAATGTAAGTATTGAACCTAATTTTAAATACAACAAAATAAAATTTAGGTGATAGTTATTATATCCCCTTTCTCAGGAAAAAATAGATCATTATCATCTATTTTCAACAATTCCTTAGAAAAATTATTTTAGGATAATCTCTACTTAAAGGAAATTGTCTGTGTGCAATCTCCAATGGGGCTGTATTAATTCTATTATTAGGAACACCCATAATAATTCCTGTTATTTCACAATATTATAGCATTTTACTTTCTTAAGTCTATATTTCTAAGGTCTTATGAATACACAGTGCCACATAGACGTGCATAGATTGCAAAGCCAAGGAAGATAAACGATCAGAAATGAGGGAAGAAGTTTCTTTTCTCATTCTTAATACTATTGTAAAGGAATAAATCTATGAACAGATTTTAAAAATTCATTTTTCCTTCCAAACTTAGAAATTTGGATAAAAACTTAGAGCTAAAATTTAACATAATTACATGATTGAGAGATATTTCTTGGCATTTCTTAGTCAGAAATAGTTGAACAATTAGCAAATTTGTATAAATCACTGCATGCTTTCAGCATATATATCTTTTTTCTCCCTTGAGAGACCTTATTCTACACCATGAAGGCATTAATTGTGGCCTGTTATTATTCTTCTTATTATTATTATTTTGGTGTTTTTGGGGGGACTCTAGAAATCCATTTAATTTTAATTTCATGTTCTATTGTTAAGCCATCATTTTTATTTTTAAGAAACTACTTTTTTTAATAACACAAGGAAGGCTGCAAGGAGAAAGAGACACACTGGCTCATTACTGCTGATTGAAAGCATTATGATGCATTGATTTCTCAGGGAAGGGCAGATTATTTTCACAAAAGCTTGAACTTTTCATGTCTGACACTGAACTTCCAGAATAGTGGGTAGCTAAAAAGGTCCACAATCCCCACACAAACAGCAGAGACAAGTTTTTAGAGGAAGTACTCATTATTTCCTCTGACCCTGCTACTTATCTCAATGAAAAGCATGGAAAGCAGTTCCATTCCTTGTGGAAGAGCTTAGACTTGTATATAGAACACAGAACTTGCCAAGAGAAGAACTGATGATTTTTCTTGATTGTTAAAAGTCAGTGCTAGGGCAGGATGCATTACCTCAGAAGTTTAAGACCTACCATATTGAGATTAGAAGTTTGGCCTCTGGATTAGTCGATTAGCTGTTCTTAGTTGTTCTGGAACTACAGAATAAACTTCTAATTTTTGCCAAGAAATATTAACAGGTACATCATTTGGGAGCTTAAAAGCCTTGAAAATATAGTACAGCTTTTTTATACTTCCATAGACTACAGGCAGGTTAAGTTACATGCCACATTTCTGAAGTTAATTCATGGCAGGGTGAAGTTTAGAACTATTTTCTGTTATTAATCCATAGAAACTTGCTTGTTTGCCCAGAGACCCAGGAAGGGTTAAGTATATGTGCTTTAGGGGTGGGAGGAAAGGGGGAGAGAGAGAGGAAGAGAGAGAGAGATCATTTCAATTCTTTCTTAATATAAAAATCCAGAAAGAGTGCCTGCCAAGTTAGCAGGATAATGATAACTATCTGTTCTTTAATCTATTCATTCCTTGAGATATGTCTGTGAAGCTCCTATAACTAGTTAACCACTATGATAGGTGTTGAAGACAGAGAAATATATCATATTTACTAATCTTGAGTTGCTATTATAGATGGAAGGGGTTTTTGCAATAGCTTTACTTTGGGGAAAAGGAATGTTGAGTTTCCTTTGTAGAACTGGTTACTGCTGGCACCCAAGTTGAAAACTCTTACTGACTTGTTGACATGGGACCTGTTGGGGAAAGCATCAACCCATATATGGACTTATAAATCTCTTTACTTTGGGGAAGAAGACAAAAAGAAAGCACCTTGTTTTCTATATTCATAAAATTGAATATTTTTACTCCCATTTTACAGATAAATAGTATAAATAGTTTGCCTAAGGCCACAAATGCATAAGTAGTAAATTTCTGAGTGGAACTCAGATAATCTGTCTACTGACTGAATGCTATTCCTGAAACTTACTAGTCAGCTGGTTTGATTAAGTGGTAGAGTTGAGATTTAAACTTGATTAGTTCAAAATCAAAGCTTACGCTCAAAACAACAACAAAAACAAAAACAACTATGCAACTATTACAGTCCTTTCACATATAAACCACTAGTGTTGTCAATAAATGTCATATCAGTGTAAAACACTGCAAAACACTACTCTTCACATTGTCTTCCACACAAAAGACTAACCAAGTATAGCAAATAAGTTATTAAATGAAGCGGACAAAGAACAGAATAGAGGATGAAAAATGAAGTCACAACTTCAGTAGTCAAGAAAACTGTGTCAAAGAAGACAGACAACAGGCAGAGAAGACAGGAAAGATATGTCAGATGGCTGGGGATGCTTTTACATATGTCATGGTGAGAGAGTTTAACTACAAACAATGTTCACTCCAGAGTTTAATATGTCTGGGGAGACATTTAATTTATTTTCACATATTTGACTTATTTCAGTATCTTAGTAGTCAGTAATAAAAAATTATTTCCACTAAAACTTGAAAACAAAGAGTGATCCAATGGAATAATGAGATTGTCTTGAGGGCTTCATTCTTCTATGCAGTGATTCAGGGTAACTCAAGTTCAGTTTTGCTGACATGTTCTGGGGATTAGTTGGGTTTGACAAAAAAGTTTATTTTGATTGTCGTATGCTATCATGAGAAGAGAGCTTATAGAGCAGAAAATCTCCCAAATCATTTTACTTCTTCAAGTTTCTAGCCTAGTGTCATCCAGAAAACATAGCCTCTGAGTTACCATTGTTGAAATTTGTAACTTAAATATTTTGTATCCTATCTGAAAAGTAACACTAGGTCTCTGAGAAACATAAGTTTTCTGTTTGCAGTCCTGCTCTTTTTCCAGTAATGGTCCATCTACACTTTGTTAGTTGATGGTGTAATAGCACAAGACCTGGTGTAGAAAGAATGGAAGTATTTTCAGCATTCACCACCTGCGTAAAGCCAAAGAGAGGCAAGATGCAAGCCATTAGACTCAAAGTTTAAATGTCTACAACATATCAACAGGTATTAATGTTTCTCATTAATGCCCCTCAATTTATCTCATTTTCTAGGGTATCTGGCAATGTGGAAACATGATGACAAGCCTATTTCAATGCAGGTATCTGCTCATTGTGAGAATAAGCAATGGAGAAGGCCATGCTTAGTCCCTGTCTCAGCATTAACTTTTATATGTTGCACAGGTAGAGGCCACTTTTTTACCATTGTATTCCCCAATCCAATCCAACCACTGTACATACACACACATACACACACACGCGCACACACACACACATACATCAGTTGTTAACAAGGACAATTTTAGAGTATAACCAATCAGTAAAGATTTAATTTTATTAAGAAGAACAGGGACCTAAAATACAATAATAACAGAAATAGAAAGCAAAAAACAAAAGTAAACTTCAACAATTATTACTATGGACCCAAGCACTCTGCTTACCATTTTACAAACATATCTCACATGTTCTTTACAACATTCTCACAAGGGCAATATTTATATCCTTAATTTACAGAAGAGGAAAGTGAGACTTAGAGAAGAAAAGCAATTTTCCAATGTCAAATTGTTGCTCGTGGCAAAGCCAAATTAAAACTTAAATATTATTAGGCCAGGCGCGGTGGCTCATGCCTGTAATCCCAGAACTTTGGGGGGCCGAGGTGGGTGGATCACTAGGTCAGGAGATCGAGACCATCCTGGCTAACATGGTGAAACTCCGTCTCTACTAAAAATACAAAAAATTAGCCGGATGTGGTGGCGGGCGCCTGTAGTCCCAGTTACTCGGGAAGCTGAGGCAGGAGAATGGTGTGAACCCGGGAGGCAGAGCTTGCAGTGAGCTGAGATCACGCCACTGCACTCCAGCCTGGGGGACAGAGCAAGACTCCGTCTCAAAAAAAAAAAAAAAAAAAAAAAAACCTGAAATTCTATTATTTTCAATGCACAAATTTTTTTACCCCACACCATGTGACCCAGTCTACCAATTTGGGTTCTAATATCACCATCTTAAAAAATGAAGAAAGTCATCAATGGGTCATAGTCACAAAGGGAGCTCACAGGTTCATTACAGACTAAAGAGATGGTGATTTTAAAGATTTGCAAAAAGACCTCAGCTTCAAGCAACTTTGGTATATGAAAGAAGCTAGTGGGTCATAGAAGAGGAAGGGGAGAAGATCTCCTTAACGTTTCTTTCATTTTCTTTGAAAAGATTTCTTGATATCAGGAACAACGCTAAAATAGATCATCAAGAGCAGCGCACGGTGGCTCATGCCTGTAATCCCAGCATTTTGGGAGGCCGAGGTGGGGGGATCATGAGGTCAGGAGTTCAAGACCAGCCTGGCCAACATAGTGAAACCCAGTCTGTGCTAAAAATACAAAAAAAAAAAAATGTATATATATATATATATATATAGACAGGCATCATGGTGTGTACCTGTAGTCCCAGCTACTCAGGAGGCTAAGGCAGGAGAATTGCTTGAACCCGGGAGGTGGAGGTTGAAGTGAGCTGAGATCATGCTACTGCACTCCAGCCTGGGCAACAGAGCAAGACTCTACCTCAAAAACAAAAACAAAAAAAGAGTTACCAAAAAGACATGTGCATTCTCATGTTTATAGCAGCACTACTGACAATAGCAAATACATGGAATCAAGCTAGGTGCCCATAAATGGTGGATTGATAAAGAAAATGTGGTACAGATACACCATGGAATACCACACCAGCCATAAAAAAGAACAAAATAATATTCTTTGCAGCAACATAGATATAGCTGGAGGACATTATCCTAAACTAATTAATGTAGGCTCAGGAAACCAAACACTGCATGTTCTCACTTATAAGTGGGAGCTAAATATGGATACTCATGGACATAAAGATGGCAAAAATAGAAACTGGGGACTAAGAGAGGGAAGAGTGGGAGAAGGGCAAATGTTGAAAAACTAACTGTTGGGTACTGTGGTCAGTACTTTGGTGACAGGATCATCAGTACCCCTAACCTCAGCACCATGCGGTATACTCAGGTGACAAGCTTGCACATGTAGCTCCTGAATCTAAAATAAATTTGAAAAAAAAAAAGAGTTGAATAACACAGCCCAGTTAATGAGATGGAATGCAGAACATTCAGTGAAACAACAAACTCACCACATTTAGTGAAAAAAAAAATGCTAAAGGATGTGAGGATGTGTGGCTGTCTTCTTACACACATATCTTATATGTAGCATGATGGGGGTCTAAAACGCAGAATAGATGTCTCAATGGGGCATATAGATTGGGGATTTGATTGCATTATCGTTAATATTTGACACAATGTGAAAGGATTAGAACCCCAGAGGAGAAGGAAAGTACCAGGCTGATAACAGAACAGAGTACAATATCTGTCTAAATAAGAAAAGGAAGAGATGCTCAGAAATAAGCAGGAGTCAGAGAAGCATTGTGAGATCTAAGAGGACTTATAGCAGAGGGGTAATGGCGAGCACTGGTGAATAAAGGTCTAGGAAAAATGATATCTTGAGCCCAAGGGCCTTGAGAATTCAGAGGTTGTGCCGATTTATCTCAATAAGAGTCTCAGTGCAAAGACAAGGGCCAGCTTGCAAGATATGGACTGTCGAAATGTAAGGGAAGAGAAATTCTGTGTGCAGGCAACTATTCAGAGAAGTTCAATAAAAATGAATGAGATACATGACAGTAGCTATAGATTATGTGGTATCTGGAGAGAGGAAGGAGGGAGGGAGAGAGAGAGAGAAAGAAAGAGATGAGAGAAAGAGAAAGAAGAGAGAAGGAGAATAATTAGTAGAGGAAGTTTCCACTGCTAAATTGGGGATCGTAAAAGCATATCTGAACACTTGATATGAGGAACTGAAATGACAGTCATGTCAGCAAGAACCTGAATTCTTCTCAACTTAGTAGATCTTGTTCTTGTTACCCTTCAAGGTAACTCATATGATATTCAAACTGTGAAATTTTGCTGCTAGTATTTGGCATGCCTTTCAGAGTTATCAGACCTTGTGTCTCTGAGCAAGATAAAGGAAGTCTATACAAACGTACCAGAAATCCACGTCTCAGGGTTGCACGAAGGAGTAGAAGGAAATTCAAATTTCATAAAAATGCTAATGACTCCTAAATAAGTATCAGCTGAGCTTCAGACATTTCTGGTTGAGTAGCTCAAAGATTTAACATCTACAAAGCTTAATTAGTCATATTTATCCTCATACTGTATTCTCTTCCTGTACTCTTATCACTACTGTCCTCAGTTTAATTCCTCCATTTTGACTTCTTTCTCCATCAGGCCCTTTTGCCAATGAATCATAAAAACCTATTGATTCCATTCTAAATATTGCAGAAATCCATTTCTACTGACTTGCTCTAGACCACCATCACATCTTTCCTGGATGCCTGCACAACATGCTCTTCTTTTACTCTTCTTTACCTTTGGTCCATTTCCTACACTAAGATCACAAAAATTAGCTGGAAAATATACACCTTATCAGGCCATTCTTTTACCTGGAAACTTTCAGAGCTTCTTTATTTATCTCCCCATCAATTCAAAACTGGTTAATGTGGCATGCAATGTTCTTCATGATCCAATTCTTTTTTTTTCTTTTTTTTTTTTTTTTGAGACGGAGTCTCACTCTGTTGCCTAGGGTGTAGTGCAGCGGCATGACCTTGAGTCACCACAATCTCCACCTCCCGGGTTTAAGCGATTCTCCTGCAACAGCCTCCTGAGTAACTGGGACTACAAGCGCAAGCCACCAAGCCCGGCAATTCTTTTTTGTTTTTAGTAGAGACACGGTTTCACTATGTTGGCCAGGCTGGTCTAAAACTCCTGACCTCGTGATCCGCCTGCCTTGGCCTCCCAAAGTGCTGGGATTACAGGCGTGAGCCACCACACCCGACCTGATGCAATTCTTGCTCACCTCACCAACTTTAGTTTTTTCTACTTGAAACTGCTCTCTGTCTCCAACTTCAAAACACTCTAAATTCCATTCCTACCTAAGGACTTGCAGTTCTGTAAACATATTATTCACTTGGTCACGTCTAAGTTGGGATATCCATTAAGCCGTCAAGGTCACTGTTTCACCATTTTTGTCCTGGGTTAGTAAATGCTATTTACCCTTTGGTAAATGCCATTTCTCCCCCACCTTGAACCCTTCCCTGAGTAGGATTCCTCTACAAAAGTCTTCCATAGCATGTAGGTCTATCATAGGCAGCACTTATACCCTAGAAGCACTCTAATTGTCTTTTTATTTTTCTCTCTTTGAGTTCCTTTGATTTAGGTGGCTTGCCTAAGAAAATAAAGTCAGTAAGCAGCAAAATCAAAATTCAAATCATTTCTGCCCTCTCTCCATTGGGCCACACTGTCTGAATTTAATCTCATGGTGTTCAGCAATCCAACATGCTTACTTCCTCATAACTTTTATTAGAAAATAAGAATGGAGAAATTTTCAAGCACACTCCTTCCACTTACCTCAAACATGTTTCTATTACATGATTACCGAAACGAGTTCAGTAGTTACTCCATGGTATTCTGTTGGTTTCTCCCCATCTGAACTAATACATATATACTTAAAATCTTTAGATTTAAAGGGATGTTAGAACACTGGTTTTCAAACTTGACTGCATACTGAAGTTACCTGGGGAGTTTCAAGAAATATTGATGATTGGATTCCATGCCCCGGAAATTCTGATTTACTTGTTAAAGGGTATTACCTAGGCACTAGATTTTGTGTTTTTTTTTTTAAACCTGTAAGATCATTCCACCATGCAGCAATGTTTGAGAACCACTACATCAAAGAAGATCTAGCTCACAGTTTCTTTTCAAAGATGAGGCAAGTGAAGTGCGGAGAGATTAAGTGATTTGCCTGAGGTTAAATGATACAGTTCATGTGAGTAATTAGTCACATGTAATTAATTCCTGAATTGAAGATTGGCTGTCTGTGGAGGTGAAAAAAGGTAGGGCTTCAGGATTCTATCCTCACTGCAATGCTGCTACAGCAAAATAAAAGAGAAAACCCGTTCATTTCCGTCGATATTACAGCTCTCTCCTGCTGCTCAACAAAATAGCAATATTCTCCATTTATATCATGCTTATGGTAAATACTTTCAGGTCTACTTTAATAAGTATGTTTATTAAGTGCTTTTGTTACATACTTTCAGATCTACTGTATAATTTTTCTACAATTTTGAAATAGCATATTTATTAATGTAACTTTTTAGAAAGTATAACCTGTAGCAAGTAGTGAGTTAGAATTTTAGGCTGATAAATGCTGTTAAGAAAAATATATAGAAAAATTTAGTGTAGACAAGTATATAGTGCATGCTATTAAGAGAATGGGCTTTGGGGTGGGCGTGGTGGCTCATGCCTATAATCCCAGCATTTTGGGAGGCCGCAGCAGGTGGATCACCTGAGGAGTTTGAGACCAGCCTGGCCAACGTGGCAAACTCCCATCTGTACTAAAAATACAAAAATTAGCCAGGTGTGGTGGCAGGTGCCTGTAATTATAGCTACTCTGAAGGCTGAGGCAGAAGAATCCCTTGAACGTGGGAGGCGGAGGTTGCAGTGAGTCAAGGTAGTGTCATTGCACTCCAGCCTGGGCAACAAGAGCAAAACTCTGTCTCAAAAATACAAACAAAAACAAAAGCCAAAAAAAAAAAAAGAGAAGGGGTTTGAATCAGCCAATGTTAAATTTAAGTATTTATCCATTCAAACATGAGCTGTGTGACACTGAGTGTCACTTGAGTTTTCTGAATGTCAGTTTCCATAGAGAGAATAATAGTCATGCTATCTATCCTGATAAATATTAGCCCTTACAAATGTATGATCCATATGCAAATATTGGTGATGATACAAAGGTAGGAGTGACCATTACTATGTACTTAGAAAATGTTTTTTGGAGGAGGAAAAAAATGTGGGTTGAGTTTTAAGACAGGAACTGATATTCATGGGGTTTATATTTCCACACTTTCTAAGTGAAGATGAGGTACAGAAAAACTAAGTCTTATGAATAAAATCAACATATTCACAGTTTCACAGTAGAGCTCTAATTAGACTTAGTCTTCTCTCTGTAATGCCCTTGCTTATTTAGAATTAACACTCAGAATGTGGTGAAGATTTCACATCCAATCTCCCACTAACTTTAAAATTATTAGCTAGGCTGGGCACCATGCCTCATGCCTGAAATCTCAACACTTTGGGAGGCTGAGGCAAGAAGATTGTTTATGGCCAGAAGTTCAAGACCAGCCTGAGCATTGTAGGTAGACTCCCATCACTACAAAAAATAAAAATAAAGAAATTATCTGGGCACAGTGGTGCATACCCATAGTCCCAGCTACTTAGGTGGTTGAGGTTGGAAGATTGCTTGTGCCCAGGATCTCGTGACTGCTGTGAGCTAGGACACAACACTGCACTCCAGCCTGGGTGACAGAATGAGACCCTGTCTCTAATATATAATATATATATTATATATATACACACACACATATATATGTGTATATATACATGCATATACATGTATATATACATATATACACACATATATATGTACATATATATATATATATATATATATATATATATATATATACACATAAGCTACAAAATAGTGTTTTTGCATCTGGGTGGAAAATTTTCACGAACCAAACCAACCACCTCTACCTCCAAATGGTGTCAAGTCTCCTGGTCAAAACTTCCAGCCCGGAAATGGGGCTCCTAGGAATTGGCATCATCTTCTGGAAACAGAGCAGAGATAAGATTGCAATACCAATTAATAAAAGATACACTTCATAATTCCTTCTAGGAAAGGAACCAAGTGCAGTTTACCCTAGGCACTTGCTTTTCAACTCTAAGAAGAAGTTGACCATTGCCCTCTCCAAAGTCTAAGAGAGAGTGTCCACTGCCTGCATGGTAAAGAGAATGTTGCTAGGTGTGTGTGCTCTCCAGTAGATAACCATGGACAATTCTCATAAATCTTCCAGCCATCATTTTTTTAATTGGCAAAATGGATGAATATCATTGATTTTGTAGGGCCTACATGAGGAATGAATACAACAAAGCATGGAAAAGTATTTTGCAAACTACATAGTTCTGGGTTAATGTCCATAATCCTGATCTCAGCCAAAGCACAATGACTGATCGTTCCAGGAAAGACTGAGGGCCATAATGTTTCTTCAGGGTGAACATTTCTGCTGCAGTGAAACGCAATGGTGTTGCATTCTTTTCCATTTTTCACACTACGGTGGTATTGGAAGTAATGATAAATCCTTAGTTGCATGAGGTGATGGATAATTACCTAATTAGAAATTCGTTCTCTTTTTTTCCTTCTAAGCTATCTGGAAAAAAAATTATCTGCCTGGTTTTATGAGTAAATTCATTGTTTCAGGTTAAATGGGAAGCTAGAAAAAAAAAGAAAAACACGGCAGATGGAAAGCAGTGAGGGGGCCAAACAAAAGCATTTTGGAAATCTTTAAAAAGATCTCGGAAGTAGAAGAGATTTCTAATGGGATCTCAAGCTCCCATTTTCTGTTCTCAATTAGTTAATGCATTTCATTCTTTCATCAATTACAATCCATAAAACGTCTGCTTTTGTTTCCCAACAGGCCTGCTTTTCCTCTCATGATATAAGATCCCAGAAGGGAGAATAAAACAAAGAAAAAAAAATACTTCTCAGAATTGTAGGATAGATGTGCTCTGAGAGAAAATACTGGCAGCAAACCTTCCTTTTCTTGAGAGGAAAAAGGATTTTTCCTACATCTTTAGAAGTTGAGAACAACTTGTAAATCACATGACAGCCGAAGGCCTCATGGCAGGCCAAATATCTTCATCATTTGTTGCCATTTTTTGGTAGTGTCCACCTCACCACACAGCTCATGATTGCTATTCTTATTTTGATTTTTGGAAACAGTTAAGTTTACAAATAAGAAATCAAAATGTGTAACTCCATGTGAAATAACAGTAAAGCACCAGGGAATGCTCTTTTGAGAAATGGCCTTTCCTGTCTTTTTTTTTTTTTTAAGTCAATACTTCTTAATTTATTTACCTATTTATTTTTTAAAAAAGAAAAGTCCATACTTTATTTGAATTTCCTTAGGATTTTCTTTTAAACTTGTATTTTTAGTTCAGGGTTACAAATGCAGGTTTTTTACATGGTAAACTTGTGTTATGGGGGTTTGTGGTACAGATTATTTCCTCACCCAGGTATTAAGCCTAGTACCCATTAGTTATTTTTCCTGATCCTCTCCTTCCTCCATAGAGAAGACACCAAAAGCAATTGCAGCAAAAGCAAAAATTGACATATGGGACCTAATTAAACTAAGGAGCTTCTGCACAGCAAAAGAAACTATTAACAGAGTAAACAGACAACCTACAGAATGGCAGAAAATATTTGCAAGCTAAGCATCCGACAAAGGTCTAATAACCAGCATCTATAAGAAACATAAACAAATTTACAAGATAAAAACAAACAGCTCCATAAAAAAGTGGCAAAAGGACATGAATAGACATTTTTCAAAAGAAGCCATACATATGGCAAACAATCATATAAAAAAAACCCAACATCAATGACCAATAGAGGATTTCAAATCAAAACCAGAATGAGATACCATCTAACACCAGTCAGAATGGCTATTATTAAAAAGTCAGAAAATAAGAGATGCTGGTGAAACTGTAGAAAAAAAAAAGGCTTTTTCTATCTTAATATCCAGGTCTTAGGCCAAATACCAGTAGGCAACTAAATATGGACCACTTGAGTCCTTTTATGTTAAGGGCTCACCAGGGAGCTGGGTGTTTTGAGGAATCTAAATGTGTAAATTGTCATAATTTTCTTTGCTTTCATCAATGAAATACACCTCAGAAATTCCTTGCACCTAAATGGAACCAATTCCCTGTGCTGAACAGAAATTCCCTGTGCCTAATAGAACCTAAGAATGCAAAGGATGTTATGTCTTTTTTATTAATAGATGAGAAACCTCAGTTCAAATTAAGTGATCTATCTTGTCTTAAATGACCAGTTAGAGATACTCATTTTGTATTATATTGATTTTCTTTTGGCTTTTCATCATTTGCATGTCAAATAACTAAAAGATGCTACACTACTTTTTTTTAATGCTTTAAACCCGATCCGTGAAAATCATTTGGAACAAAAGAAAAAGAAAGTGGTTCCCATTATTGACACAATTCAGTATTTCTTAATTAAGATTCAGATTCTAAAAATGCACGGAAGGGAACAATTGGGATATAAAGGAAATAATGGACTCCGAAATGTAATTATAGATGGATTGTTGGAAGATTTTTGCTTTTCCATCTCCATCATTTTTGATTCTAGACTAAACATATTTGTGATCAGGTCACATATGCCCATTGGTAACAATACTTTCTAAACCCAGATGACAGGTATTGTTTTCTATTTCCAGCCCACCTGGAGCCTAACTACTGGCCTAAAAACATTAAAGTTCATTCTCTTGATACATATTTCAAGATAATTAACCTTCAGTCTACCATTTTAAATGGTAAATGGCTTAATTATATTAAATGAATGAGATGAGAGGGAGAGGACTAACGGCATTTTTTTCGAGTCAGGCAATGACTCAAGATGAGGGATTCCTTCAAGATATGCTACTTACGACCTTACAACAGATTGTTGTAGATTAGTCAAAAGATCTATTAATAGACTAGTAAAAGATCTATTGAAACATCTCACGTGACTGTGATTAGTTATTTGTCTTTTACATCCAAGGAGGGGACCCAGATCTGTGTACAGAGTGTACATAGAAATTTCTAAAAATATTCTTTACAGTACACGTCATCTGCATAGTTTTCAAATCTACGATGCCTGAGCATTATTTCTCCCCCACTGTCTTCTCTGCCCACTCTCCACACCCCAGTAGGTTCTTCTCACCTTTTAAGCTCTCAGTCTCATCACACAGTGCCTTTTTCAGGAGCCACATAGGGCCTCAAGTTCTAATCCTTTAAGTCTCCACCTGGCCTATTTTCTCCCAGCAGAGACAGGAAGGATGAAAGATTTATGGTTTTTTAAAATTTCACTTTATACCATTGCAAATGTTAAATTTCCCAATTTGTTAATATTTTATGTTTCTAACGACATTTCTTCCTCTCTTCTTCTGGGCACTTGTAGTAGGTTCCATTTCTTCTCACCTCAGATTATAATTCGTGGGGTCCACATTTCTATACAATCTCTTTATGTATTGCTCTGTCTTCTTATAATATAACATTATATTTTTCAAATTTAATCTTCTAGGCTCTATCACCACACGTACTTGGTTTTCTATGTTGTCTGGTTCTGCTATAATTTTGCTAGGAAATTTTAGACAAGTCATTTAACATGTATGTTTTCATATTGTTTCTTTCATATACAGGTGGTAATGCATATAAAAGTGCTTTACACATATCAGTTTAGCTTTATAAATGCTAACTCTGAATCTTCTTACACTCTTCTCTTCTCTTTCTAAGGCAATCTTTCTAACCTCTGGACCCTTTTGCAGGACGGATGTAAACTCTCACACTTTTATAAATCGCACATCCTCTCTGGCCAGCGGTAAGAGGACTGAAGATAGGACATCTAGGGCTTGGCCAGTGGCCTGTGAGATGGTCTGGAGAATAAAGCTCTATCAAAACAGTGAAGATTTGGTTCAAAGAGATTCTTTAACTTAGAAAGCAGAATTGGGAAATTGTAAAAAAATCAGGCAGTTGTTTACAGGAAATGAAGCAAAATAATCAATCATAAAATGAACATAACTCATGAATCATGAGTGAGCAAAATAATTAGTAAACCAAAAGTATGAATACATAGACATTATAAAGAAGTACATGGTAAGAAAGTCAACTAAAATTGAGAACATTTAAAAGACAAATAAAAATGGACCAAGACAGTAGCTCATTTAAATTCACAGTATTGTGCTGGTGGTTTCTATTTGTCCTTTCAAATACATTTTTCAAACTTAGCTGGTCTGCTTTATCCCAAGGTAAACAACCATGGCTTGCATCATACAGGCTGCCTTGACTTTTGGCTACTAATTGAGTTTATGATGGCAGGTGCTGGTAGGAGATGGGAAGAAATGAGGAGAGATATTGCAGCAATTGCGGCAAGGGCCATAACACCAGATGGGTAGCACACTCTAGCCCCAGAGCTTGTAGGACTTCAGCAGTCACACCCTTCCCTTACCTCTTTAGGCCTAAGCCTGGCCATGGCTTCCTCTCTTCTAACCCTGGGATGTGTTCACTATCCTATGCCAGTTTTCTTAACTTTGTGTAAACGGCACCTTCAAAAAATTTTCTTAACTTTTCCTTTTAAAGATATCATCATTTCCTCCCTGAAGCTTGATTGAACCAATAATGACAGAATAGATTTTCTTGCTCTTGCTACTAAGGTACCTTGGATCTAGAATGACTATTCAGTTCCAGACTTTGAATATAAATCAAGTCTGATTTACCTCCTTTTACAACCACTCATAATTACAGGACAGTGTGGCTTCTGCCTGTACCTCTCCAATGACTAGTGTCTTGTCTAGGTCTCCATGAAAATGTGTTGCGAAGTTCAATGAACAGTTTGCTGTCCTCATATTATTTAACATCTCAGCAGGCTCACATACCACCACTTTTTAAAAAGTATTAAAATTATCTTTCCCACTCACAGATAGTTCTGTGTTATTACTGTCATCACAACAACAATAGTAACACATGTCAAATGATTTTATAAGGTCTACATATATAGTAGTCTCCTAAAATTATATTTCCTCACCCTTAATTCTCATTTTTCTAAAAACAACAGCTTGCACCTCTTTCAAATTGCTCTCCCTGCTGCCATACCCTGGTATTTGCCTCTTAATTTCTAAATAATATGTCTTACACCTTTGCATGACTATTTCAGTTTTAGGGAAATCTACTGATTTCCTATTAAAGGAGCTGAGACTACCATGTCTCTTACATTTTTCCCACATAACTTCACACATAGATTATCTTTTTTCCTTCCTGTTGTTAAAATTGTATCATAATTTTTAGTAGAACGCTATGATGTGTTTCTACTATTGTGATTAGGTAAACACTCATAAGTAATTCACGCACTGTATGGGTTTTTTGTTATTTTTCTAAACTTTCTTTTTATTTACTTATTTTTCTGTCTGGAACCATCCCTAGTGTACTATCATAAGTAAAATTTTCTCTCACTAATTTTAAGCATTTTTTTCTGGTAATATCCTTTTTGAAGATTCATTATTTCCTTCAATACGGCTGTTGAAATGACATTATCTTGGGATATTTCTGTTCCCTTCACCATGGAAATTCTTTTTCTTTCTTCCACAGGTGAGATTTTCATTTTCCTAGACCCCATAATTTTTACTTTCTTGGCTTACTTCTCTATGTTAATGGAGTATATTCTCCTGGAAAAGGGCATAAGTAAGGAAAATTTTCCTAGAACTTTCATATCTGAAAGCATCTTTAGTTATACAATTCTGGGTTATAAAGTATTTATTCTCAGAGTTTTTATAGCCTTGCCCCGTTGTCTTCCAGCTTCCAGTGTTGCTATTGAGCAGTTTGATACCTTTTCTGATTCCTTTGTATACAAGCCATTTCAGCCATCTCTGAAATTATATAAGATTCTCATCTTGTCCCGTAGGTCCCATGATGGTGTATCATTGGGATGAGTCTTTTATCCGCCATACCAGCATTTGGTTAGTAGGGTAACCAACTCTTCCCAGCATTCCTGGGCCCCTTGTAATTTTAAAACTGAAAGTCCTTCATCGCAAGAATACCTAACCCCAATCCCAGGCAAACCAGGGCAGATAGTCACTCTACTGAAGAGTCATCTAAGTTTGAAAAATCATGAACTTTAGTTGTGAGAAGTTTCCTTGAATTGTTTTTTTTCTTTTTATTTATTTTAATTCCTTCTGATACAGTTATTTTTCAGATACTGAGTTGCTGAACAGAGAAGATTAATCATGTTTTTAAATTATCATAATTTTATTTCTTTTACAGCTTTTATAAATTGTATTGCCACTACCACTTTTCTATTAAATTTTCATATCTGCTCTCTGATTTTTATTTTGCAAGGACTTTTTGAAATCTCCGAATGTTTGCATTTTGTAGAGCAACCCATTGCTGTTTAATGAATATGTCATTTTTCTCTTGTGTCCATATGATTTTCTAATGCCTTTTGCATGATTTCTCCAGTATTTTAAATACTTACTGTTTGAGACCTTCTGCAAATATTTGGTAACCACTTGATGTTTGTCACATTTAAAAGTGATGCACTGAAAATCCATTAGGAAAGTGCAGGTTCTGGATCAAAGAAAATGATTTGGCTGGACTCTCTTGGAGTTCTCTAATTATTAGTGGCTAAAGGTCTTTTCTTATCAAGTGATTGGTAGTCCCAGAAGAATTTTCCAGTATATTTCCCAGGCAGTGTAAGCCTGGCATTCATGTTCTTGAAGATGAGTAGAAAAATCTTAAGATTCTCACTATTTTGTGTGTAGACATTTACCTTAATCCCCTTCTTATGAGTGTAATTTCATCCCCTTCATTTGTGCCCTGGAGTTAGAATCTCTCAGGTTAACAAACCTTGGTAGAGAATAAATCTCTAATATTCTGTGATAGTGAAGGGAGTCCAATTATTTCTCTGAGATTAGTGAGAAAGGAGACTGAGTAGTCTAAGTATTCTTATACAAACTTTCAAACATGCTCCTGTCTACACGACTCGCTATACTTTCATTTAAAGTACAAGTATCTTCAAAATTTGAGGTTTCATGGCATCTTTCAATCTAGCTACCTCAACAGCCTTCCACATAATCTCCTTGGTCCAGCTCAATTCAGCATCATTTCTCAAAAAAATGGCCAAAGTTATTTTTTGAATCAAATCACATCATCTCTCATCTCAGAATCCTTCAGTGGCTTCCCAGAATAGTTGGAAGAAAATCCAAATTTATTGCATGACATAATAAATCCTTCATGACCTAGCCCTGGCTTATGGCAAAACCTTACATAACCTCATTGTGTACAACTATTTTTATTACTCAGCCTGACCACATTATCATTTTGCCAAGCCGTTTCCTCATCCAGGGTCTTTGCATGTGGTATTCGTATTGGTTGGAAAACTCTTCCCACACACACACACACACCACACACATACAAACACCACACATACACACCACACACACACACATATACACACCACACATACACACACACTACATACACACACCACACATACACACACATGCCACAGATACACACACCCCACACATACACACACACATCACACATACACACACACCACACTTACACATACACACACAATACACACACACACCACACATACACCACACACTACACACACACCCCCCACACATACACATACACACCACACATATACACACACACTGCACATACATACACCACACATACACACACCACACATACACACACCACACACACACCTCACACATACACACACACCCCACACATACACACACACCACACATACACATACCCCACACATACACACACACACACACAGACTTGCACTTTGCAGGCTGGGTCCTGCTCATCTTTTATGTTTTAGCTTTAGTGTCATCTCTTCAGCAAGACCTTCCCTGACCACTTGCTCTGTGTATTCTCCCCATCCCTAATTCCTGCTTTATCCTTTTGTTTATTTCCTCTTTAGCACTAACCACCATTTGTAATTATTTTCTTTATTTCTCTCAGGAACACAGTAGAGGGACATTTGCATGACTAATTTAAATGTGCAATGTAATTTTGCATATCTATGCAAACCACATTTATCTTCCTGACCAATATGCACACTAGATTATTTTCAGGAAACTGTGTTGGCTCATATTACTCAGATGCCGTTGTTTTCACAGGATATATTGCAGTGCATTTACTGGTTACTGGGAGGCATTTTTATAAATAAAAACTAAACCATACTTGTCAAAATAAAAGAACATAGTGTGATGAGAGTTGACTGTTTAGATTAGATATTCTTTTCACTTGAGCAGTCAGAATCAGAATACTAACCTCAGGGGGTTAAAACTGGCACAGGAAGATAACTGATAGACATGAAACAATGAGAAGCAGGGTGAACAAAGTGCATTTACCGAATTCAAGTAATTTCAGATGTATTTTCCATATACCAAATGAGAGAATGAAATTGATCTAAAATAAAAGGCAACATCAATGAAATAGAATAAAATAACATCAGGGTTTTTCTTGCAAAAGAAAGTTTGCACATTACAATTTAGTAATTGTAGTAATACACTGTGTTAGATGCTGTGATATCAACATGCCCAGGATGCTATAGAACTATCCAGGAGGAACACTCAAGCTAGACTGCAGGTAGAGATGGCTCAGTCAGCAGGACATGATATCATAGTGTTTTGTAATCTAGATTTACAAAGAACCTTAGAAATGATCATGTCTTTTTTCTTTCTTTTTAAATGAAGCATATGAAGTGCAAAGAGGTGAAATGAGTTGCTCAATTTTTCGGAAGTTAACAAAATCATAAGTGGAAGGAGGACTTCATAGCCTCAGGTATCTAATTTAGGACTCTATGCACCATGGATTAACCCTTCTATTGCGATCTATTGCAGGTTGAATTGTGTGTCCCCAAAACATATTCAGGGGCTAATCCCTGGTGTCTGTGAATGCAACCTTATTTGGAATGGGGTCTTTGCAGATATAGTCAAGTTAAAAATAGGTCATACCAGATAAGGGTGGACCCTAAATCCAGCGACTGGTAGCTTCATAAGAGAGAAGCGAGGAAAATTTGCATACAGACACAGAGAAGAAGGCTATGTGAAAAGGAAGGCAGAGATTGGAGTGAAGTTTCTATAAAACAAGGACCACCTAGGATTGCTGGCAAACACCATTAGCTAGGAAGTGGTAAAGAAGAATTGTCTTCCCCCGGAGCCTTCAGAGAGAGTATGACCTTTTGACATCGTGATTGTAGACTTCTAGGCTTTAGAACTGTGTGAGAATAAATTTCTGGGTTTTTTTAAGCCACCGAGTTTGTTTAAATGTGTTACAGCAGCCCTAGGGGATGAATACACTGTCCATCAATAACAGACATATCGTCCCACGCTATCTGTTATGACAGATGGCCTCTGTCACCACTTCCCAACAAGAAAGAGTCAGGTGACCCGCTGATGCGCGCACCCCCAGCCATCACTGAACTGTGATTTGCTGTTTCTTTTTCTGAATATCCAGCCAGTTCATCGGCTCTATAAGAGCAAGAATTCTGGGGAGTTTTAGTTTGTTTGTTTGTACCGTATTTTTCCTAGATCGTGTTACGTTCATTATAGGCAATCAATAAACATTTATTCAGTCAAAATAAAAATAAATGAGGGCAAAACATATGGATAGATTATTCGACAAGGAGGATATATATGTGGTCAACAAGCCCAAAAAGAAGTGCTAAATATTGCTAGTTATTAGGAAAATTCAAATTAAAACCATACCACTAATTATCTACCAGAACGTAAACATTTAAAGAACCTGACAACACCAAATATTGGCCAGAATATAGAGCATTTAGAATGTCCTCTTCTTGGTGGGAGTGTAGAATGGTAAAACCACTTTGTGTGAAAAAGGTCTGGCAGTTTCTTATGAAACTAAATATTGACAATTGTGCTATACAATAATTTTATTTCAAAATATTTACTTCCTCCTCCACACAAAAGAAAACTATGTCTACTAAATACTTGTACAAGAACCTTCACCGAAACCTCACTAAGAAAAAAAGCCAAAGTCTAGAAATAGACTAGGTGTTCATCAGTAAGAAAATGACAAGCAAACCACAATATATTCATTTATAAAATACTATTCAGCAATGAAAATGAATGAATTTTGAACATACACAATAACATATGTAAATCTCAAAAATATTATATTCAATAAAAGCAATTTAAAACTAAAGTGATACCATTTACATAAAGTTACAGCATAGACCAAACTATTCTGTGTTGAAAGAAACCAAAAATATAGTTACTTCTGGGGACATCGGGCAAGACTTGCTAGAAACGTATATGAGAGAAATTTCTGGGTTTCAAGAGAGAATTGGTTTGTACAAGTGTATATATTTGTTTAAATTCAATAGTGTATTTATGACTTGTGCTTTTCATTGTATATAAATTTTATACGAAGAATAAAGAAACTGTAAGTTTTAAATATTGTAGAAGTATTTAGGTGTATAAAGTACTGAGGTGTTTTTATTTATTTAATTATTTCTGAGATGAAGTCTCACTCACTCTGTTGCCCAGGCAGGAGTCCAGTGGCACAATCTCAGCTCACTGC
Source organism: Pongo abelii (assembly GCF_028885655.2). NCBI lineage: Eukaryota > Metazoa > Chordata > Mammalia > Primates > Hominidae > Pongo > Pongo abelii. The sequence continues at coordinate 86,986,845 of NC_072000.2, read as the reverse complement.
CACCTCCGTTTCCCGGGTTCAAGTGATTCTCCTGCTTCAGCCTCCTGAGTAGCTGGGACTACAGGCATGCATCACTATGCCTGGTTTATTTTTCCTTTTGCTTTTTGTTTTTTTGTTTTTTAGTAGAGACAAGGTTTCACTGTGTAGGCCAGGCTGGTCTTGAATCCCTGACCTCAAGTAATCTTTCTACCTCAGCCTTCCAAAGTGCTGGGACTACAGGTGTGAGCCACCGCATTCAGCCGAAATGTCTGAAACTTAATTTGAAAGATCCCTTCCACCAAAAAAAGAGATTAATTGAGTAATGAATAAGAAGATAGGCAGATAGATTAATAATTTAAAATACAAATGTAGCAAATATACATTGTTGAATTTAGAGAATATATATATGGGTGTTCTTAGCTCTTCCAACTTTTCTGTAAATTTAAATATTTTTCATAAAATGTTAGAGAGGAATCCATATAACATGAAGGAGTTAAAAAATGAGTCAATCAATGAATTAAATCTTATTTTGGAGATTGGCAAGATAAAACTAAATATAAGATTTATGAAGTTCACTGATGTAAGAGTCTTAGAATCAGCCTTCGTAACTGGAAAGCCCCAGGCTGAACAAAAACCCAAGACAAACAACAGTTAGCCTGGAGCTGCAGTGGTGGGGCTTGGGAGGAAAGATCCATGTAGGCTGACTTAAAAATCTTTGCTGGAACTTGAGCTATCTATCCATATTCCTCAGACAACATTCAAAACCAGCAGACAATAATAGATGGCTTTGCCTTAGCTGTGTTAGGTGAGAACAAATCCAGCCAGCAAACAAGATACATCTCTGCCCTGTTAGGCTTCCCTCTAACTCCTGCCGGGAAGAATTTGGCAGTGGTACAGGGAGAACAGTCCTGTGGTTTAAAAGTGTCTGACTGAATGGAGAGATCCCTCTGCCCTTGAAATGAATGCTTACTGCTGCCACCTGCAACGTTAGAGTGAAAGAGGGGTAAAGGACTACTTTGTAAGGAGACAGAGTCTATGTGAAAATCTGATCACCGGAGGCAAATTCGTGTTTTCTGAAACGATGCTCACGTTGTTTTATGTTGGGCCTGCAGAGACAGATTACAGGATTCATGAGGGAGCCCTTATCGAGTATAAGGTTTTAGCTGTTGAAGTTGGGAACAACAACCTGTTAGGTCACCAAATCATATTTCCTCTCCTACAAAGGGAAATAAGAAAAACAGCCTAAACCCCTACCCCCCAGAAGACACACGCACACACACCACTGCACTCACACCGGCTCACACTCACACACCCCACTGCAGACTCACACCCACTCACACTCACACACACCACCGCAGACTCACACCCACTCACACTCACACACACCACTGCAGACTCACACCTGCTCACACACACACACCACTGCAGACTCACACTCACTCAAGCACACACACACACTACTGCAGACTCACACCCACTCACATACACACCACTGCAGACTCACACTCACTCAAGCACACACACACACTACTGCAGACTCACACCCACTCAAATACACACCACTGCAGACTCACACTCACTCAAGCACACACACACACTACTGCAGACTCACACCCACTCACATACACACCACTGCAGACTCACGCTCACTCAGGCACACACACACTACTGCAGACGCACACCCACTCACACACACACAACTGCAGACTCACAACCACTAAAAATAACAAGCAACAACAACTACAACAAAAGAACAAATAAAGATAAAACAGCCTCATCTAGTTGCTGTATTCAGCTCTTCCTGGTGGTCAGAAAAGTACATAATTTTTTGCAAAATTGCTTAGCCACACAATAGAGAAATAACTCATGAGCATTTGCAGGAAAAGTATTTTTAAAACAAACAAAAACTTTTCTCTGAGAGTGATAATAAATTTTCACTTTTTTTTTTTTTTAAAACTCCAAGTATGCTGAGACAAGCAATCAGCTATGAGAGAGGGGTAATACAGCCTTAGGTTTAGACTCCAAAGTCATAAATAGAATTCCTGACTGTAATATTTACTATTTTTGTTATCTTAGGCAGGTTGTTTCTACTGATGTCAGATTTTTTTAATTTGAAAAAGCCTCATTTTAAAAATTTTATGTCTGTATCATTTTGGATATTAAATTTGCAAATAATAAAACAACCAATACAAACTGACTTAAAAACAAAAGGAATTACTTTGCTATTAGTATTAAAAAGTCCACAGGGAGGGTTTCATCCAGCAACTCAGGTCATAGAAGACATTATATTACTCTCTTTCTTTCTTATGTCCTCTTTTCCCCTTGGGTTTGGCTTCTTTCTCAGTGAAGTTTTACTATCTTCGTCTCTACCCTCTTGGTTTCTTGACAACGTGGTTGTCAAGAAAATAATAGAATGAACAAAAGAAAAAATGGCAATAATAACAACCATGTTACTATGGTAATGACACAATCAGAAAATCTAGAAGAAAACATGCAGAAAGTGCAATACCAAACATACTTTTCTCCTGGAACTCTCTCTCTCTTTTATTTTTCTGAGACAGGGTCTTGCTCTGTCACCGAGGTTGGAGTGCAGTGGCATGATCGTGGCTCACTGCAGCCTCAACCTCCTGGGCTCAAACCATCCTCCCAACTCAGCCTCCCAAGTAGGTAGGACTATAGACATATGCCATGATGCCCTGCTAATTTTATTTTAACACGTTTCACTATGTTGCCCAGGCAAAACTTTAATTTTTCTTTAACCACCTCCAACCTGGAAAAGCATCTCTTCAGGTAGTTTGGGAGAAAAGGAATGAAACTACTTTCATATAACTCCCAGAAAACTTCTACACGGGTATCATTGTCCCCCAATGAGCCACATGCAGTGGAGCCACTGGAATGGGACATTTTAACCACTCTGGGGCATATGGTAGGATTAGCTTCCCCAAAATCAGAGTGACTGAATGTGAAGAGAAGCAATTCAGTACAAGAATTGAAGTATCACTACTAACAGCAAAGGATACCAGTGGCCTCAAAAATTCAACATCGAGGACAAAGCCAAGTAGTGGTGAAGGTCGTGAGATAGTGGGTTTGAACGTATTTCATGAAATGAGAGCCATATATAAAGTAATGTGTCCCCACTCTTAAACAATACAAATACTAGATACCAGAGATTAAAGAATCTATGAACAGAACACGTCTCTAGTATATAAAACTTTGAAATGCTTAAAAACATCACAATAGTGAAGTAAAAAGAAACAAATTAATGAATCTACTAACAAGTCTTGCTGTAGTACAAAAGCAGTGTTCCTGGGTCCCCATTCTTTTTCTAATTAATGATGAAAATATTTAAGGCAATTAGAGCACTTGAGAGTGGATTAATTATGTTTGATCTACTTCAAGAGTGTTTTGCAGTTATGTAACGTTTAAAAAGTGTTCTGAGGTTTAGGTCGTAAATGATTTTCTAATATACATAAATTATAACACTTGCATAGAAAAAGTATTATTCAGACATATATTATTAAGAAGTATACCTTCAAAAATATTACACAGGATTGTAAAATTACCATAACACAGGAATACAGGAAAAATGTGCATGGATAACAATGCTTTAATTCTGTAAGATTGTGTGAAATTTGCAAAGTTGTTTCTCTAGTTGGAAAAAAACGAGTATTAATCTTAAAAATATATTTAATGTTTATGGCTAGGTGTAGGGCCTATAGTTGGTTTTTACTTATATTTTTCTGTATTTTATAAATTTTCTATAATGAGCTTATTTTAGTGTTACAATGAGACAACAAACTATCTTATTTAAGAGAATTCAAATAATAAAATGAGCTCATGCAGGGTTAGCGCAAATCACCATCTTCAGAGCACATGTCTTACATTTTTGGAGCGTTAAAACAGCTCCATATCCACAGCATACTTTGACAGTAAGGAAGGAGGCAGTATTGTAACTCAGAAATACAACTGTCAGCAAGGATGGCCCTTTTCCATGTCCCCATCATTTGATAGCTCTCACTTTGCCAAGCCCAAAGGTCTTAGATCACATGTGCCTTTCAAAGTCTGAAACAAACGTAATTTCCAAATGTTATCCTTCTTTTGTCACCTACATCTGTAATGAACTTGAGATTTTTTTCATGTAAAATTAAAAGGAAGTAAAACTAGCGAGTAGACAAAAGCTTTAGATTATTCTGTATATTAAATAAATCTAATTATGGTCTATAAGGGATTCTACATTGTCCTACATTCCACATTTAAAAGTTTTCCAAACCCAGATTTCAAATGAATACTAACTATGCTTCTTAAAGTGTGGAATCACATCGTTTTTATTCCTATCCAAGCAATGTTATTGCACATATTCTAAGAGTGAAAGCAGTCAATGGATGCCTTTTGAATTGATGAACAAATGTGTAAACTAATGAATAACATATCTCAATGAAAGTAGCTAAGACCTGTTAGAGAAAATAAGTTTATTTACTTATTTACTTACTTTGGCTATTTAGTATGCAACATAAAATATTTTCTTTAATTTATGAAAGTTTAAACATAATTATGTTAAAATTATCTATTCAAATTTCTAACATAAAAATATATTTTAGGAAGCTATGCTTTGTATACACTGAGACACTGCGGGGGAGTTCCCGTTTCTCCATTCAAAGATATCTCCATATCAAAAAAACAAATAAATAAATGAATAAACAAATCTTCAAATAATTACAAAGAAACACAAGACATTAAGACATAAATATTAAGCATGTCTAGTAAAATGCCCAAAATAAAGTTAAAGACAATCCCATATCTATTCTTGCCTTTCTTAAAATATTTAGGAACACTTCCTTTGATCCAGTAAATAACATATCATCAGGCAATTGAACTTAACAGATGAACTGGATGTTCAATGAATTGTCTCGTATATATTAAATAGTAGGAACTCAATAAATATTTGCTACATTAAGTTAAAGCAGCACTTTTATGAGTTATGCTAATTGCAATAATTACTCCAATTTCTGTGACTAAGCTTAAATTACGTTTGTAAAAGATCAGTCTATAGTACCTTAAGCTTTACTTTTTAACTTCTTTCAAAGATAGAATTATATATGTAAGACAAGTATGAGGTTTTTAAAATGTCATGGAAGAAGAGATACACAAGGAAAACAGTCTTCCCTGAAACAGCATAGGCAGGGCTTGTCAGAATCATCATGGGAATAATGTAATCATTTGTTTTCCATTGGCTGGCTGTCCACAAGACAGATGGTGGGAATGCACTCTATGCTAAAGCCTGGAAGAGAAGCCTGCCCTGACTTCAGAGCTGTCCGTGCACTTACAACCCTGAGTGACATAGTTCTGATAAATTCTCCCAAAGCACAATGTCACATCTTCCATAGGAACCTTTGGCAAATCTGTAAAGCAGGCATTGTCTTCTTCAGTCCCTTGCCACCCAACTTAAATATTCTGTTCACTGTATAAACTCCAGGGTCCTTCCTTCTTTTCCCTTTTTCTTTACCTAGGAACAGCAAACTTTCTTTGTTTGAAAAGGCAAACAGTGCTCTTCTAATCCAATATAGAATTTTAAAAAGACAAGAAAAAGCTGGTTTGTCTATCTGGGCCATATAATTTTGGATGGGCTATCACAAAGAATGTTGCTATGAACATTCTTGCACATGTATCATGCACAAGATCCTCAAATGGATATACCAAGAAGTGAACTTGTTGGATCCTAGACTATGACATTGTCCATGAACTAGATAATGGTAAGCAATTTTCTGAAGAAGTTTCAACACTTTACACATTATTCACACTGTATGAGAATTCCCATTCTCCATATTGCACCAACACTTGGTTCAGGCCTTTTGCTCCGCAACCTAAATAACACTCGTAGTGTTAGGCTTTATAGTTTTGCCAGGCTGGTAGGTGTGAAATTGTAACACTCTGTAATTTTATGATGAGGTATTCCCTTGGTTGCAATGAGATCGAGCACCCTTTACATGTTTATTGCGCATCTTTATTTCCTCTATTGTAAAATGCTTGGGTAAGCTGTTTGCCCCTTTTACCACTGAGTTCCTCAAGCAAAAAAATATTTAATATATGTTTATTATGTATATATTTTATAGGGTTTATAAATACCATGTATGAATATATATATGCACACATACATACATACATACTGGAGGTAAATTCTTATATACACACATACATTTACTGATAGTGGTGCAAAAATATTCACATATGGGTCAACATGATGCATATCAATTTTCTCTTACCTCCATAATTCATTTGCGTTATAATGAAAGTTGACATTTTAAACCAGGTGGATAAGCTTCTGTTCAATTCTCCCAACATGAGTATTTTATAAATCTTTTCTCAAGTCAATCCCCAAGATGTTGTGATTAACTTTTCTCATACTCTGCCCATTTTCTCAAGTCAATCCAAGATGTTGCGATTGAGTTTTCTAGTATACTTCCCATTCCTGTCCTTCTTTTTTCACTCAATAATCTTCTTGACAACACTCACTACTTGCAAACCACACTGGACAAAGAATAACTTTATTAGAAGTCATATAAATTACAGAATGTCAGAACTATTATAGAAGGAAACCTTGACTTGGCCTCCTTCTTTGATAGAAAAAAACCCAGAAGCCCTGTGCCTCTCTCTCTCTCTCTCTCTCTCTGTGTGTGTGTGTGTGTGTGTGTGTGTGTGTGTGTGGTAGTGGAGTTCTCACAGAACTGCCTAGGGTAGCAAAGTGAGTTATTTATGGTCACAGACAGGATAGGTCAGTCTGTTTTGTTTTTAACCTCGTGCTTCTCAGTCACTTGAAAATATTATGCTCCAAAAGGTTTATGGCAGTGGAAAATAAAAGACAGAGAGAGAGAAAGGATGAACTGGATAGTTCAGAAACATGGGAGAACATACATTCATATCTACCATGTGCCAGCCTCCCAAAGGGCACCAAATCCCATTACTATTTTCCAGAAAAGAGGAAAGGACTCAACTAAATGCTCATTAATATATTTTTTTCTGGTTTTCACTTTGCTAGGCAAATCTAAATAATCCTTCTCTGGTTTTTTCTAGTTATAGGCTGAAATCACCTTGGTTTTCCTGTATCTTGGCCCTTGCCATTCAGGTCTCCACCAGAGACGGGAGAACAATGGGGAGAGGAAAGGGAGGAGATGGTAGGGCGTTCCACTTCCACTTCCCAGTTCACAGTGCAGCCTTGCTGTATCATTGTTTTTTGTTTTTTGTTTTTTGTTTTATTTTTAATTTTACTCTATGTTCTGGGATACATGTGCAGAAGGCGCAGGTTTGTTACATAGGTATACATGTGCCATGGTAGTTTGCTGCACCTATCAACCCATCATCTAGGTTTTAAGCCCCACATGCATTAGGTATTTCTCCAAATGCTATCTTTCCCCTTGCCCCACACCCCCTGACACGCCCCAGTGTGTGATGTTCCCTTCCCTGTGTCCATGTATTCTCATTGTTCAACTCCCACTTATGAGTGAGAACATGTGGCGTTTGGTTTTCTGTTCCTGTGTTAGTTTGCTGAGAATGAAGGTTTTCACCTTCATCCATGTCCCTGCAAAGGACATGAACTCATTCTTTTTTACCACTGCATAATATTCTATGATGTATATATGTCTCATGCTGTATCATTGTTAATGTCACTCAGAACTACTGCTTTATTAAAAAAATGTGTTGGCGTATTTGCAGAGTAGAACACTCTTTGAACACAAGTGTAATTTTAGAATGTTCAAAAATATTCACCCCTCCACAAAGATCCACTCTTCTGTACCCTATGGAGTCACATGTTTCAGTCCCTGGAACAATCTTCTTGACTTTCATTGCCTAATGTGAAATTAAAGTAAGTCCTGAGTAGTTGAGAAAATTCTCTAACCTCTTACCATAGAGCAGACTTCTCTGCTCCAGAATAGTTCACATGTTTTTGCAGAAATAGATAATGTAACTCAAAAAAAAGGAAAGAAATGAGCTGTTCGGTGATTAACTGTGATGACTTAACAGCAGAGTCTGAAAGCCTTTCTGAAGAAGGAATCTAAATCAGCTTGGTCATTTTAGAGTAAATTTTGTTAAATTAACTTATTTTAAAATCTATAATTATTTGTTAATATCAATAATAGTTATGTGCCAGGCACTGTTTTAAATTCTGTGTGTGTATATATATATATATATATATATATATAAAATATAAAATTTAATTTATTATATAAATTTATATATATGATTTAATCTTTACACTAAACATATGGTTAGTGTAAAATATGTACCTCATAAAAATATGAGGTACATATTTTTATGATCACAACTTTACAGCTCAAGAAATAAGGCAAAGAGAGGTTAATATGTTACCTAAAGTCACAGAGCAGGCAAATAGAAGCTGACCACAGGTATTTACTGCGAGTTTCTTCTTTATAATGCCTAATTGGAAATGAAAGGGAAGTATAAAGTCTTTCCCTATGAGGAAATAAGCCCACACTAGACACTGAATCTGCCAGAACCTTGACCTTGGACAGTCCAGCCTCTAGTACTCTGAGAAATAATTTCTGTTGTTTATAAGCCACATAGTTTATGGCATTTTGTCATAGCCATTCAAATAGGTGGACTAAAATGAGATAATCGGAGAAAATGGTGTTGGACTTGCATTTTATTCTAAACAAATGTTCAAACTTTTCTTTTGGAACCAAAGGCTTTTAATAAGATGAGTACCCTAGGTCTTTTTTAAAACATTCATTACAAAGTTTTCATGCTATTCATTCCCAGTAATGCAGTACACATGGCATCTAGGAACTAACAGACTTCATTTGAATTTAGGAGACTAAGATTTAAACTCTGACACAAACTGTGTAATCTGGATCACGTTAGTGGTTTGAAGTATTCAATATTGTAGTCCATAAAAATAAAAGTACTTCCCAGTCCTTGAATTTGGGAATGCCTTCTGTGCATAAGGTACTTGCTACGTGTCAAGCAGAGTGTTAGACACCAGCAGAAAATTTGCAGAAAGTAGAATAAAAAACTCCTTGGTTAATATATTATAACCTCTTTAAAGTTAAATATTTCCTCTCAGAGCTAATTTCACCTTGCTAGTACTGTCCTTGAAGCCACTCAAGACTAGTAGATTATTTGGGAAATGTGTGGATGCTCATACATTCCTAATAGGAGAAGTGCATATTGGATGGAACGCTGATTCTGCTTTTCAAAGTCCAGCACTAATTAAAACCCCTGCAGTGGTCTGTGGTTCCTCTCCTACAAGTATGCTGGCTTTATCACTTCATCATCCTCATGTATGCCTTCATTTTGTGCATAAAAATCAATGAGGCTTGAAAGGGTGACCGGTGGATGTTTCTCTTAATGAACTCTGCTTGTTTCCAGCATGGCAGCTTGGATATTTGGAATAAGCCTGCAGGGCATTTTGTTTGCAAATATTGTCACTTTAGTCTCTTTTTACTTCCCAAAAGTGCTTGAAAATTTCAGCAGAAGCTGTGTGCACAGCTTTCATCTCTGGGGCCCCTGCCAGGCCCCCCTCAAATGTTCCATTTGGCTTTGCAGTCTTTGTCATAGCAGCCACTTGGCTGTCTGCCACAGTATGTGGATATCTGCCCGGGTGTAGTACCTGGGCATCATAGGACTTACTACCACTAAGTATCATGGGGCAAGTTGCACAAGAATCACTAAAGTGGATTCACGGATTAATAATGAATGGTCCATGTCCCCAAAAGTCTGTAACCATCCATTAGGAAAGATGGGCATAAGCATAAATAACAACAGGAAATTAGTAAGATAAAATGCCTAATGATAGGGCAAACAAACAGAACCAGCCAGCTTCAGTATTTCAAATTGGCTCATTGGAGCTATATAGTGCGACATCCATTGTAAAATCTTAGCGACTTTGGGTTTAGTTTTCTCATCTGTAAAATAAAGATTGGACTTTATGTATCTAAATTCCCGTTCACTCCTCAAGTCTCATGTCATTGCAAATCAACACACCTTCCAGAGGTTGGATTTCTCCATTTTTAAAATAAAGACTTTAAAAATCACTAGCACAAGATTGGCACATAATAGGTAACCAGTAAATGTTGTCTATCTTTGTAGTATTTGCTATTGTTATTTGAGTATAGATGGTCTGGGTGGTAAGATTTGTGGAGCTAACTGTTGGGTTTTTTGAACCCAATAAGTTCCATTGTTCTTAATGTGTTTTGTTTTTTGTTTGTTTGTTTGTTTCAGAACACCAAGGCTTTTGTTTTTAAGAACTTTTCACTGAAATGCTGGCAAAATGAAGGTTTATATTATTGTTTGATGGGAATAGGGATACTTTAAACCTGTAAGCTAGTACCTCTAGTATCAGATATCATTAGGTAGAAAAAAACAAAGTAAAGAGGGAGGGGGAAGTCTTTGAGCAGCAATACAACTCCATCAAGAAACTGAAGAAAATAGGAGCAAAATTTCTTGCAAATGATAGAAGCCAAAACCAGACTTTGTTACCGGTGTCCATCCAAGGATCACTTATAATGCATACAGTGGACAGGAATGGCCACTTAAGAGTGAGAAGTCTACAGCAAGAAGATTCCAGGTGAACCAAGGAGAATGACCCCAAATGCAACAGCACCCCTCAGCTTGGGCAATTGTTTGCTATGTGAGAGTGAGTTCCCAGGGCTGTCTGGCATCTGTTCATTTGATTGCTTTTTTATCAAAAGCCAGAAATCAAGATTCTTATGATAAGTTTCTTAAGCTTTAAATACTAGCAAATTATTAAATTATAAAAAAAAATCAGTGAGTACAATCTTAATGAAATGTATATTTGAGGTAATGTTCCCAGAGTGCAGTCAGATAGACATGTCTGAATTTGGCTTTCAGGCAAGTTATGTGGAAGCAACACTTAAGAGAGAGAAAAAAAAACAAAAAGTGGTGAGTAGACACAGTAGACTTCTCTTCAATCTAATCTAAACTAATCTCTTTATCATTGAAAAATTAATAGCACTTCACTGTCCCTTACTTAGATGCACTTCCTATGTCACCTATTCATAGGATATTAAACATGCAATTCTATGCGTTTTCAGAGTATAATGGGAGGGAGGCTGATGGTGACTCCCCAAATCGGAGACAAAGGATCATAGGATATTAGAGCTGCAGTTGCCTTCATAATTGTCTCACGCAGTTCACATTTTAACATTGAAACTGAGTTTCAGAGAAGTTAAGAGATTCATCTAAAATCACACACCCTGTTAATAGCAAAGCTGGTACAATAATCCGCGTATTTTCATCTTGCTTGGAGACAGTCCATATCTTCTGAATTTAGATCTTCTTTTACAAACTATCCACTTATCCCAACCAGATATCAAAAAGTCAATCCTCTTTTTGTTATTAAAAATATAAAATCACTTGGGCCTGTCTTCAAGAGTTTCTCCACATGGATAGAGGTTAGGAGTGTGAGGAAAATGGCCTCTGGAGCAACAATGATTTAGAGCTTGAGCTGTAGCCTTTGATCACTAGCACACTTTGCCCTGCTGTGAATTCCACAGATGGAGTTTTCTCGGGGAGCTATATAACTTTCTTGCTTATGTAGTTGAAATAAATCTCCCTCTAAACCCACTTACTTTGCTCTCCTGCCCAGTCTTTATTAACTACAGGTTGCAAGGCAAGTTTGGAGGCATTGGCGCCAGCCAAGTTTTGTGCATGGCACGCCACTGCCCTCTACTGGTAGTACTATTCAAATCCCTCCTGCTGTCTCCCAGTGATGTGATGTGTTTAGTCCCAGGATAAGAGGGAAACTTTGTGATGCGGACAGTTCTTTTGGCTCCAAGACACGCAAATAAAGGGCAGTAACAAATGATGTATTACATTAAGGAATTTATTTCAGGTAAATGAGTTTCACCATTTTCTGTGTTAATGTTTCTGTATCCCTGGTGAAATCAAGGATAAATGGTGTGTGTGTGTGTGTGTGTGTGTGTGTGTGTGTGTGTGTGTCTACATATTGAAGACATCAGGCCTGTGGGTTCATAACTGTGGAAGGAGAAATTAAACCAAAGCAAAAGACCTGTTAACTTATGCCAGTTGGTCTTCTGCGGTGAAGGTGGAGGGAAGTTCTTTGAAATATTTATTGGTTTGTATCAAGTACAGTTTCAAGTATAGTTGAGTTTTAGTCCTAGACCTTACTTAATACGTAGGTAATGAGGTTCATCTGGCTCAAAATATTAAACAGAAACTGCATTTTGCAACTAGTATAATCTATCTTCTTTCTCTCTTTTGAAACAGTGGCTCATAGATAGTCAAATGTACTCTCTTCTGTTTCCCATTAATGCTAAATTGAAGAAGAGTTGAATTTCTTTTTTCTATATTAATAGCATGTGGATTCACACACTGAAGAGCCAATGAACAGGAATTTTGCAGGAAAAAAAAAGGATTTCTCTGTCAACACACCCAGGGTCTCAACAGTTTCTAGGTTATTAATGTGCCTCAAAAACCTGTAAGAGCTGCATATGTATTAAGGCAGCTAATCATTTTTCCATCAGCTTTGTGTAATCTTCCAATTCTGGATGCAACCAGTTTTCAACACATTGTGAAAGAAAAGCAAATGCTCTTGCAACTGGCCTCATGCCATGTAGCAAAATACAGACTTGGGACAACTAATTTGAAGCTGAAATTAATGCTTTTTTTAATTCTGGGGAAACAGTATTCTCTTGAGAAAGGTGTTTTTCCTTTTTTTAACCTATATGTTACATGGGTGTCAGAATTACATATTTTCTCACAAGATTTTACATAAGCCCTGATATTTCTATGCTGATAAAAGTGAATCCACATGACAATGGAAATATTTCCTACAGAGCATTTAAAATAGACATATTAAATAAAATTAGAATTCAGAGGGATCTCAAAAATAATACTTTACATAGGCACTCCTTTTATTATTTTGGTTGATCTATCTATGTATCTATGTATCTATGTATCTATCTATCCATCTATCTAACAGTTAAATTATAAATGCATCCATTTTGAATCCTATGGTATTTAACAGACTTGAACAGTTGGAATGGTCAAGTTATACTTTTTATTTCCACCTGCCTGAAATATACACAGTTAAATGACAGTAGCAGTGAAAATCAAATTTCTGTTCCACAGATAAGAAAGTAATTACTTATTATTCAACTTTTTAAGTGGTCAAATGTTTATTTCTTAATTGGACAACTACACTAAAAGTAATTGTTTGCTTGAAATAAATCTTGTGCCTAATTTTTTCTGTGTATTGGTGGCTAACTTAGTCAATTCCATCTTACTCTTTTTCAAAAAACAGCTTTATTGAGCTATCATTCACATACTATACATTTCAGCCATGAAAAGTTGCAGAATTCAGAGGTTTTTAGTATATTCACAGAGCTGTGCAACCATCACCAAAATCTAACTTCAGAAAATTTTTGTCACCCCAAAAAGAAACCCCATTCGCATTGGCAACCACTTCCCCATCTTCTCTCCCATCCCCCTCCCACCACCCTTTCCTATCCCTAGGGAACTATCAATCTACTTTTCTTGTCTATAGACGTGCTTTTCTACATATTTAATTTAATAGAATCATACCATATATAGTCTCTTGTGACTGGCTTCTTTTACTTAGCATAAAGACTTTGAGATTCACGCATGTAGTGGCAGGTATCAGGTACTTCACTGCTTTAATGTCTGAAAAAAGTATTTCTTTGTATGTATACACCACATTGTATTTATCCATTCATCCCATAACAGAATAGACATGAGGCTTTTTTTTAACTTTTATTTTATTATTATTATTTTTTAGACAAGGTCTTACTCTGTCATCCAGGCTGAAGTGCAGAGGCACGATCATGTCTCACTGCAGCTTCAACCTCCCCAGGCTCAGGTGATCTTCCCACCTCAGCCTCCTGAGCAGCTGAGACCACAGGTGCAAGCCACCATGCTTGGATAATTTTTGTTTTTTGTTGTAGAGATGAGGTTTTGCCATGTTGCCTAGGCTGGTCTTAAACTCTGGGCCCAAGCAATCGTCCCACCTCAGCTTCCCAAAGTGCTGAGATTACAGCCATGAGCCACCGTGCCTGGCCTGACATTTGGCTATTTCACTTTTTGGCAACTGTGAATAATGCTGCTGTGAGCATTCATAGATACATTTTTCATTTCTCTTGAGTGTATACCTCAGAGTGAAATAGTTTAGTCATATAACTCTTTGTTTAAATTTATGAGAAAGTGCCAGCTGTTTTCCCAATAAGCTCCAGTATTTTACATTCCTACCAGTATTATGTGAGAGTTCTACTTTTTCCATATAATCTCCAGCATTGTCATTGTCCATCTTTTTCATTATAACCTTCCTACTGGGTAAAATTGGATTATATATCTCTTAGTTATTGAGTTGTAAGAATACTTTATGTATTCTAGATGCTAATCTGTTATCAGACATGTAATTTGCAAATATTTTCTCCCATTCTGTGGGTTTATCTTTTCATTTCTTGATTATACAATTTGCAGCACAAAATATTTTAGTTTTGATCAAGTTCTCTATATATATATTTAACATGTGCTTTTAAATATATATATATTTAACGTGCATATATATATATATGTATATACACACACGTATATATTTTTAACATGTGTTTTTGGTATAGAGAAAACACTGCCTTAACCAAGGTCACAAAGATTTACTCCTCCATTTTCTTCTAAGTGTTTTTCGTTTTAGCACTTATATTTAGGTCTATAACCCATTTGAGTTAATTTTTGTATTTAGCATAAGGAAGAAGTCCAACTCCATTTTTCGTATGTTGTTATCCAGTTGCCCAGTACCATTTGTTTAAAAGACTATATTACCCCCAAATTAATTCTCATGATGTCCTTCTTAAAACTTCATTCACCAAGAAGACAATGGTTTATTTCTGGACTCTCAAGTCTGCTCCATTGACCAATATGTCTACTTTATGTTAGTGCCATACGTCTTGATTACTGCAGCTTTGTAGTAAGTGTTGAAATTGGGAACTGTGGGTCTTCCAACTATGTTCTTCTTTTTCAAGTATCAATTATATTTTTCTTAATTGGACAACTTCACTGGAAATATCTCTTTGCTCTAAACTGAATGTTGTAGATGTTTCTTCCTATACATTGGTATCTGCTTTAGTAATTACCATCTTGTTCTTTTTGGTTAAAGCAAATTACTTGGTTTTAATCTTATGTCTGGCAAAATTTACTATGCAATTTGAAACAAACATGAGGAATTTTAAAAGGATTGTTGCTTTTTAACTCACGTTAATTTTGCTTCTAAAGGTTCTTCCAAGAAAGGTACACACTGTCTGGTCTTCTTTGATGCAACTGGGCAAAGAGCCAGGATTGGAACTATTAGCTTTCACTGGGCCCAGGTCAGTTGCCACATGTTGCAAGTCAAGTCGGGGGTTCCATAATTGAGAGAAAAGAATGAAAGAAAGTGTCTAGGAAGAAAAGAATAGTACCAGTGTAACAGGAAACAGAAACCAGCAAAATGAAGTAAGTTAACTTTATATTTTCGCTCATTTTTCTTTTCAAAGAAGCATTAAGTTTGATTGTTAGAACTGTATGATGAGAAGAAAAAAAGTTTTGGTGAATGACCTTGTTCTCTTTATAGCAAGGAGGACACTAGAATTCTAATAAAATCTAGAATAATTTCAACATTTTCAAAAAATACTGTTGACTACTCCAAGATTCTAATTTTGAAGATAAGCAAGAGCCCTAGATGAGATAAAATTGTCCAGATGGCAGACACCCAAGCCACTACTGAAACTAAGATCCTTTAGCTCCCAGGTAAGATTTAATAAAGGTTTACCTTCAGCAGAAGTTACAACAAATAAGAGTTTTGTTTTAGAGGAAGAGTTGAGAGGCAAATAGAAAGAAACAACAGGAGACAATACAACCTTGTATAAATTTGGCATTCCTAAATTTTATATATATGGCACAGGAAGTCAGGTGTATCAGTGAAAACTCGTGTTTATGTCTCCCAGTGAATCATATTGTCTGCCTAAAACCCTATTTTAAGACTGTGCTAGAACCCTCCATCCCAGACTGATTGCAATGAGCAATTACTGACCTGCATCTCTCAGGGCTGGAGCCCCCAGGAAATAAACAAAAGACCGTTGGCTACAACCACTACTACGGTCCTTTCTTCTGCTGCCTCAAAATTGAGAAAAAAGCAAACAACTTGGAAAACATATTTTAGGATCTTATCCAGGAACACAGGCTCAATGCTTTGTGCTTTTCTCTTTTGCACATGCTCCATTCTTATTCCATAGGATGATAAACATAAACCCTAACATCACCTCAGAGCTGTAGATGGCAGCTCAGGAGTGCCAAGCCATAATCTACAGCCAGCAGTCAAATGGGAGAAGAGCCCACACTTTCAGAGCATTGAGAGGGAACATGACTGCAACTGTGAAGAAATATACGAGAGCCACACGACTGAGCAAGAGCCAACTAACTGGCCGCTATGCCTAAGTGCTACTTACTGGATCACACCTCAGAGCTTTAAGTCCAAAAATACCTCACTAACATAACCTCCTGTGAAACCAAAGACAAGAAGTCAGCTATACATAAAAACACTGCACAAAGTCTCAGTCTGTTAACTGTACTTAATCTACTTCACAGTTAAAGGAACACCTACATGTAGATATGAAAAAGAACTAACTCAAGAACTCTGGCAACTCCAAGGACCAGAGTGTCTTATGTCCTCCAAATCATTGTACCAGTACTCCAACAAGAGTTCTTAGGTTAAGCTGGCTGAAATGACAAGAATAGAATTCAGAATACGGAATGAAGTTCATTAGGATTCAAGAGAACATCAAAACCCAATCTAAGGAACCTAAGAATCACAATAAAATAATACAGGAGCTGACAGATGAAGTAGCCAGGATGAAGAGAGAACCTAACTGATCTGATAAAGCTGAAAAACACACTACAGGATTTTCACAATGCAATTGCAAGTATTAACAGCAGAATAGGCCAAGCTAAGGTAAGACTCTGATCTTAAAGACCGATTCTCTGAGATAAAACAGTCAGAAAAAAAAAAAAGAAAAGAAAAAGAAAAAGAGAAGGAACAAACATATCCTCTGAGAAATATGGGATCATGTAAAGAGGGAAAAGGTACAAATCACTGGCATCTCCAAAAGGGATAGGTAACAATCAAACGACATGGAAAACATATTTTAGGATATCATTTATAAAAACTTCCTGAACCTCACTATAGAGGCCAATAGTCAAATTCAGGAAATGCAAGGAACTCCTGCAAGATTCTACGTAAGATTACCCCAAGACACATGATCATCAGATTTTCCAAGGTTGAAATGAAAAAGAGAATGTTAAAGGCAGCTAGAGAGAAAGGGCAGGTTACCTGAAAAGGAACCCCATCAGGCTAACAAAAAACCTCTCAGCAGAAACCCTCCAAGTCAAGAGAGATTGGGGGCCTATACTCAACATTCTTAGAGAAAAAATTTTCAACTAAGAATTTCATATACAACTAAATGAAGCTTTCTACATGAAAAAAAAAATAAGATTGTTTTCAGATAAGCAAATTCTTAGGGAACTCATTACAACCAGACGCACTTTACAAAAGATCTTAAAATGAGCCCTAAATATGGAAATGAACGACTCTAACTAGCCAATACAAAAAGCAGTTAAATACACAGACCAGTGACACTGTAAAGCAACTACGCAAACAAGCTTGCATAATAACCAGCTAACAATGCAATCACAGGATTAAATCCACACATATCAACACTAATCTTGAATTTAAATGAGCTAAATGCTCCATTTAAACAGCAAAGAGTGGCAATCTGAACAAAAAACAAAGACCAAATGATATGCAGTCATCAACAGACCCATCTCACATGCAGTGACACCAATACACTCAAAATAAAGGGATGGAGGAAAATCTACCAAGCAAATGAAAAAAACAGAAAAAAAAACAGGGGTTGCAACCCTAATTTAAGACAAAACAGACTTTAAACCAACTAAGATAAAAAAAGACACAGAAGGGCATTACATAATGGTAAAAGGTTCAATTCAATGAGAAGACCTAACTACCCTACATATACAGCACTCAACACAGGAGAACCTAGATTTATAAAGCAAGACCTAAAAGGAGACTTAGACTTCCACACAATGATAGTGGGAGACTTCAGTGCTCCACTGACAGTATTAGACAGATCATTGCAGCAGAAAATTAATAAAGATATTCAGGACCTTAACTAAACATTGGACCAAATGGCTCTAATAGAGCTCTACAGAACACTGCACTCCCAAAACAACAGAATAGACATTCTTCTCATTGCCACATGGCACATACTATCAAATCAAGAACACGGTCAGAAATGAAACAATCCTCAGCAAGTGCAAAAGAACAAAAATCATATCAAACACACTCTCAGACCACAGCACAATAAAAACAGAAGTCAAGACTAGGAAAATCACTCAAAATCATACAACCACATGGATATTAAACAATATGCTCCTGAATGACTTCTTGGAAAATAGTGAAATAAATGCAGAAATCAAGAGGCTATTTGAAACTAATGAGAACAAAGATACAACATACCAATGTATCTGAAACACGGCTAAGGCAGTGCACAGAGGGAAATTTATGGCAGTAAATGCCCACATCAAAAAATTAGAAAGATCACAAATTGGCAGCCTAACATCACAACTGAAAGAATTAGAGAAGCAAGAGCAAATCAACCCCAAATCTAGCAGAAGACAACAAATAATAAGTATCAGAGCTGAACTGAAGGAAATTGAGACACAAAAAACCATTCGAATGATCAATCTTTCACTGGTTTTTTGAAAGAAATTAATGAACTAGTCCACTAGCTAGACTAATAAAAATAGAGAGAGAAGATCCAAACAAACACAGTTTGAAACAGCAGAGAAGATGTTACCACCCACCCCACGAAACACAAATAACTCTCAGAAACTACTATGTACAACTTTATGCACACAAACTAGAAAGCCTAGAAGAGATGGATAAATTTCTGGACACATATACCCTCCCAAGACTAAACCAGAAAGAAATTGATTCCCTGAGCAGATCAATAATAAGCTCCAAAATTGAACCAGTAATAAGTACCCTACCAACCAAAGAAATCCCAGGACCACATGGATTTACAGCTGAATTCTATCAGATGTACAAAGAAAAGCTAGTACCATTCCTATTGAAACTATTACAGAAAATTGAGGAGGAGGGACTCCTCCAAAGCTCATTCTTTGAGGCCAGCATCATCTTCATAGTAAAACCTTGCAGAGACACAAGAAAACAAAAAAAAGAAAACTTCAGGCCAATATCCTTGATGTATTTTGATGCAAAAATCCTCAATAAAATATTTGCAAGCCAAATCTGGCAGCATATCAAAAAGTTAATCCACCATGAAGAAGTAGGCTTTATCTCTGGGATGCAAGGTTGGTTCAACATATGCAAATCAATAAATGTGATTAATCACATAAACAGAACTAAAACCAAAAACCACAGGATTATCTCAATAGATGCAGAAAGGCTTTCAATAAAATTCAATATCACTTCACGTTAAAACTCTCAATGAATTACATATTGAAGGAACTACCTCAAAATAATAAGAGCCATACATGACAAACCCACAGCCAACATCATACTGAATGTGTAAAAGATAGAAGCGTTCCCCTTGAAAACTGGCACAAGACAAGTATACCCTCTCTCACTACTTTCATTCAATATAGTATTGGCTGTCCTGGCCAGAGTGACCAGGCAAGAGAAATACATAAAGGGCACCCAAATTGAAAGAGAGAAAGTCAAACTTTCTCTGTTTGCAGAAGACATGATTCTACATCTAGAAAAACCCATGGCTGGGCGTGGTGGCTCACACTTGTAATCCTAGCACTTTGAGAAGCTGAGGCAGGAGGATCACCTGAGGTCAGGGGTTTGAGACCAGCCTGGCCAACATGGTGAAACCCCTTCTCTACTAAAAATACAAAAATTAGGCAGGAGAATCACCTGAATCCAGGAGGTGGAGGGTGCAGTGAGCCAAGATTGCGCCACTGCACTCCAGCCTGGGTGACAGAGCGAGATTCTGTCAAAAAAAAAAAAACCCATAGTCTCAGCCCAAAAGCTCCTTCAGCTGATAAACAACTTCAGCAAAGATTCTGGATACAAAATCAACATTAAAAACTCAATAGCATTCCTATACACCAATAACAGCCAAGCCAAGAGCCAAATCAGGAGTGCAATCCCATTCATATTTGCCACAAAAAGAATAAAATACCTAGGAATACAGCTAACTAGGGAGGTGGAAGATCTCTAGAAGGAGAACAACAAAACAGTGCTCAAGGATATCAGAGAAGACACAAACAAGTGGAAAAACATTCTATGTTCATGGATAGGAGGAATCAATATCATTAAAATTCCCATACTGTCCAAAGCAATTTACATATTCAATGCTATTCTTATCAAACTAACAATGACATTCTTCATAAAACTAGAAAGAAAACTATACATATACATATACATAACATACATATGAAGCCAAAAAAGAGCCCAAATACACAAGGCAATCCTAAGCAAAAGGATCAAATTTGGAGGCATCATGCAACCCAACTTCAAACTATACTACAGGGCTACAGTGACCAAAACAGCATGGTACAGGTATGAAAACAGACTTATAGATAGACAGTAGAGCAGAACTGAGATCCCAGAAATAAGGCTGCACACTTACAAGCACCTGATCTTCAACAAAGCTGAGAAAAACCAACAATGGGGAAATACTCCCCTATTCAATAAATAGTGCTGGGATAACTGGCTAGCCATATGCAGAAGATTTAAACTGGACCCCTTCCTTACACCATATAAAAAATCAACTCAAGATAAATTAACAAGTTAAATGTAAAACCCCAAACTATACAAAAGCTGGAAAACAACCTAGGCAATACCATTCTGGGCTAGAAATTGGCAAAGATTTCAGGATGAAGATGCCAAAAGCAATTGCACCAAAAGCAAAAATTGACAAATGGGATCTAATTAAACTAAAGAGCTTCTGCACAGCAAAACAAACTACCAACAGAATGAACAGACAACCTACAGAATGGGAGAAAATATTTGCACAGTATGCATCTGACAAAGGCCTATTATCTATAAGGAAACTAAACAAATTTACAAGAGAAACCCAAAGAACCCCTGTAAAAAGTGGGCAAAGGACCTGAGCAGACACTTTGTAAAAGAAAACATACATGCAACTAACAGTCATATAAGAAAACCCTTAATATTACTGATCATTAAAGAAATGCAAATCAAAACCACAGTGAGATATCATCTTACACCATTCAGAATGGCTATTATTAAAAAGTCAAAAAATAACAGATGCTGACAAGCCTGCAGAAAAAAAAGGAATACTTATTCACTGTTGATTGGAGATAAATTAGTTCAACCATTGTGGAAGATAGTGTGGTGATTCCTCAAAGACCTACAGGCAAAAATATCATTGACTCAGCAATCCCATTAGTGGGTATATACCCAAAGGAATATAAATTATTCTACCGCAAAGACACATGCATGTGTATGTTCATTCTAGCAACATTCACGATAGCAAGAACATGAAATCAACATAAATGTCCATCAGTGGTAGACTGGATAAAGAAAATGTGGTATACATATGCTGTGGAATACTACACACACATGAAGAATAATAAGATCATGTCCTTTTCAGGGACATGGATGGAGCTAGAAGCCATCATCCTTAGCAAACTAACGCAGAAACAGAAAACCATAATTTTCTGTTATTTTGTATGGGTATAAATATTCCTTGCCTCCTGGAGATTAGTAGAAAAGAAAAAATAAGAACATAAAGAGCTTAATTAAATCTCTTTGACAAACTAGCTCAATAAAAATGGTTAAATTGATTTTCCTATCATTCAGTCTTCATGCACATTGTTGCATTTTTGAAGGAAAAAGAGAGTATGCATCTTTTATTTTTTAAAAATATCTGAATTTACTGGCTTCCACTTTCCAAGCCTGAAATCTCTGAGATGTTTTGAGAAGGAGAAAGTAACAAAGGCCACCATGTTCTTCCTCTCTCAAAATTATCCTCCAAGGAGAATTTTGCCACTTCACATTTTCTTAAGTATGGCTCATGAAGCAGCCTCTTAAGAAGAGGAAAAAGATAAGAAATGAAGTTCACTAATAGTATTAAGTTACAACTAGGAAATATGTTTCAGAAAGTCCAATAGCATCAGCCTTAACAGCACTTTTCTCCCAGTGTCTGCCTTTGTACCAAGCTCTCAGATTGCCAAAATGGCACTACAAAGAAAGCATAGTTACTTGGTGGCATCTGACCAATTTCTTGTTCTTTTTTGAGATTTTAAGTATTTCTCCACGTTATATGTTAGCAATTGATCCTGGCCTGAGGATGTTGCTATGTCTGTCCACTGGTTCTTCTCAATTCTCACCCCTACTGCCAGGCGTTTCCCTCCTCATATTACTTGAGATGGTCTGTTTTCTTTCTTTGCACCTAGGTCCTTCTATGTCCTTCTCCTGTAATGCACATCTTCCATCTTTCCTAGTGCTTACATACAATTTCTTTTTAACGAGTAAAAATTGCTTCTTTTAGCCAAGACCTTTTCTATGTGTAACCATTACAGAAGAGGGAAAGTCGATATTAGGGAGGAAGTACAATGCGTGCTATGCTTGTACAATCAAGAGAGAAACATGAAAATTATAGAAAAAGACCAAAGGCTATAAAAGCAAACAGAAACATGATTGGATGTTTATGTAAAGTTGCAGGCACTGGTGGTAGCTTTTCCTATTTCAATGATCCTTTTCTTCTGATGTAACAAAATATTAATTTTGTTTGGGTTGCCAATGGGCTTTTTACAAGGATTCAACCCCCAAGACTTGCTTGTAACTATATGTAATCATGTGACACAGATGTGCCTGATGGAATTTGAAAAAAAAGTAAATCTCTTTGACATTTTACCTTTTGTCTTTCTTCTTCTTTCTGTCTTGGAATAAAGATATGATTCCCAAAATGAGAGAAATTGTCTTGCGGCCTTGAGGAAGAAACCACAGAATATTGTTGGCTGATAAAAGACACCTAGACCATCAACCACACACCTCTTGACACATTAGAAAAATTAACTACCTTGCTTGTATGTGTTATTGAGTATTTGGAAGCATCTAAGTATAATCCCAATATGTTTGTGCATGAGTATATGTGTCTCTGTATGTGTATTATAAATTATAATACCAACTATACTCCTAAGTCTAGAAATAACCTTTTAAAACACATTATAAGTGTTTCATAAATGAATATACCAACATTTATTTAACTAATGCCCCATTACACATGTTTAGACTACAGCTTCTCAAACAAGGCTAATATTATTCTCCTAAGGGGATAGAAATATGTGTCGTTGGAGTGTTTCTGGTTGTTACAAATGTCGATGTAGGCACATTTCTGGAATTTCGTGGATGAATGAAAGGAATGTAAATCTCCTGATACACAGGCCAGGCACACAAATGAAGAGCACCTAACGTGCCAATACAGCCCGAATGAGAGCCATCAATTTAGGGGTTTTATACTTCTTTAACATTATAAACAATATAAAAATGTTTTGATTAAAATTTGTGTATAAGCAGCTAATTATTTTCTTAGTGGAAATGACCTAGAGATAAAAATACTAAAAATACTGGGTCCAAATTCAGTTACTTTAAGATTTTAGGATTCTGTACACATGCGTGTATGTACATACAATGTTTTCCAAGTTGTTTTTCAGAAAATCTGTGCTAATATAAGTTTTGAAATTATTTACATCTTGCCAATGTAAGGAAATTAGTCTTTTAACAGTAGTAGTTGCTTAAAGCAAGGGTTAACTTAATGATGGTAGAGATGATGGTAAATAATGATGGTTAACTGATAGTATAGAGTTCATTTCATCCCTACCATCAGGTTCCATGCCATCACTGCTGTGTAAACCGTTGCGGGGCTTTCAAACTAGGTGTGCGGGCTACATCTGAGGTCTCCTGAACCAGGTGCCCATAGGTAGCATTCCCATGCTGTCCTGGGCAAGCCTCACAGGAGTGTGCACCGTGATGTGTGCAAGTGACTCCAGGACATGTGAATGAACTGGTCTTGTGTCCTCAGGGGTGGAGCAGGTATCAAGAAAGGCTTCATTTTTCCTTTTTTTAAAAATAGCAAATTAGTAGTATCCCATAAGTTCAAATAAAAGAATATCATTTCTCCCTTGGGGTTAAACAGGCAGGGAATGCTTCTTTGAGATGCTCTGAACCATTGCTTGCTGAAAGCTGACTCTCCCTTAGCAAAGGCTGCGATGTGCAACCTTTCATCTGGTGTCCAGTGCCTTGGGTGAGACCACCCCAACTTCCATTCAATCTTTATTTCCCACTATTGGCTTCCATAACACCCATGCCCTCCTGATCGAGGTAAAATTCAAATGCCATTTTCTCCATGAAGCCTTCACATAAAGAAAAATACATATACATTTTACTTATCTTCTCTTAGAAACGATGAAGTCATTCTCTCAATAATAGTAACAATGAAAACAGAAGAACAAACATTTGCATAGAACTTTGTGGACTACAAGATGCACTAGGAGGTACTTTTATTTTTTTAATTTTAAAGATGAGGAAATAAAATATTCACTTGTTTGTGATAGGAAGGAAGAAAGAATGAGGCTTCTTAGAAATTCCCATTGTAAAAATGAGTTCAAATATGCTGTGAATTTCTTTGTGACATAAAATTTTCCTAGTAAATGATTATAATTATAATTCAATGATTAAAATTATAATTATTTTGTTTAATGTGATTCTAAAACTTAAAACGAGGCATGCATATTATATAAAATTTAGGAAATTAAAAAAGCCTTAACAAAGAAGTTTAACATCACCATGATGACTGTTAATATTTTGGGGTGTTACGTATGAGTGCAAATATTTGTATTTGTGTATTTGCATACGTACATTCTTTTGTACATATCAGATAATAAAGTATATACTGCAATGTGTGACATATTCATCCTTTTACTTCTAGTGTTCAGCATGTGTCATGGCAGTCGGGGACCCTCAATATCTGTTGAATGCTGGGCCTGGAGGAAAAATGTCAAAATCGTTTTAGACTGTGATTTTTTCCGTGTGTACAACGTTAGAATTTGTTTTCTCAAGTACTAAATATCTGCGCGCATGACAATACAAAATATGAGTTCCCTTTTATGGATGAAATTACTGAAGTTCGGAAAAAAATGATTTGTCTCACATTGTGCAGTTAATAAACTAGAATGCAACTGGAGTCTAGGTCTTCATATTTTAAGTTCTGTGTCTTCACATTTTGAGTTCAGGATTTCTAGCACAGTTTCCTCAAGTTCCTTTGATTTCCTGGTTAAGATTACATTAAAAAGTGAAATACAACTTACTTTCATGAATTTAAGAACGCTGCAATAAAAATGTGTGTGTGTTTTAGTTTTAAAATCACACTAAACATACATACATAAATATACAAATTTATAGAAGGATTAGACTAAACTGTTATTTATCACATCAGATTTAACAGCCTCTTATACATGTACACACTGAAATTGCCTGGTTACCCGAAACTCTGTGGGTTTCTGCCTATAGCCATCTATATCTCTGCGTGGCTAGCTATATCATGTGCAGACAGGAGGAAGTCTGACTTTAAAATGGCGTCTTGTAGGTGAGAAAATGTTAATGGCAACACTTATACACAAACTATCTGTCAATGCTATTCATATTTGGGGAAAAAAAGACTAATTGTGCCCTTTGAAGTAATACTATGATATTGTGGTTTACTGGGATACAAATCAGGAGCTCTGATTATATGATGTTCCTGTAATTTGTATGTCTCATTGCCAGTATTATTTTTCTGTTTGCAGTTTTTTTTAAATACTTGCTGTTAATGGCACAATTGCTGACGTGAAAGACAGGAATAGAGTATAAATCTTTTTTCCCATACCACTCCTCATTGACCTAAATACTTCTACTCTTACTCCTCACCACCATTATTTCAGCCTTTTAATTTGGATTCCCTGATGCTACAACTGATTTGTATGTCAGTATCTCAATTTTTTAAACATAAATTAAAGTACGTGCATTGGACAGCTCTTTCTTACCCAAGAATAGTAAGGTAACATTAAAGAGGGCTAATGAAAAATAAATGACCCTTATTTACTTTGGGAAAATAAGAAGGAATCAAAATCCAAGACTTCTCAAAGGAAACAATTCAACTTCAAAGGTTGTAGAAAGTAAATGAAGCGCCAACTCTGCGTTTAATTGGATGATAGAACAAATGTCCGCCATCCACATTTTACTCATAGGAGCTTTTGGGTTTCATCCAGAAACAACAAACACAATAAAAGATACAAAATAGACTACATGGAAAATATAATTATATTATATAAGATATATAATACATACATCTTTATCTATAAAGATAGAATTTTAAGTGCTTAAATAAGTGATACAGGGGCCAGGTGCAGGGGCTCATGCCTGTAATCCCAGCACTTTGGGAGGCTGAGACGGGCAGATTGTCTGAACTCAGGAGTTCCAGAATAGCCTGGCCAACAGGATGAAACCCTGTCTCTACTAAAATACAAAAAATTACTCAGGCGCGGCGGCGTGGATTGTAATCCCAGCTACTCGGGAGGCTGAGACAGGAGAATCGCTTGAACCCAGGAGGTGGACATTGCAGTAAGCCGAGATCGCACAATGGCACTTTAGCGAGGGTGACAGAGCAAGACTCCATCTCCAAAAAAAAAAAAAAAAAAAGATAAAAAAGTGATACAGGTATGATGTATAAGAGTTTGAGGGAGCAATCAATTTAATTTGGAAAGATATATAATTCTGATTAAATCTTAAAGGTGTTTTATATACCACACATGTGTCTCATATGGACACTCTCTAAGGTCGAAACAATCCCACATCAGAAATTCTACATGCTTTTCTTTTTTTTTTTTTTTTTTTCCAGTGGACAAGAAAAAAATCAGGCCGTGCTTTATTCTCATGTAATCATCTCTGGTGAACACATTGAGCGTTTTCTTCTCTGAATCACGTTGGGTGACATCACACATGAATACTGACATGAGGAATTCGAGCCAGGGCTTCTTTTTACCCATGAAGGTAGGTGAGCATCATCTTTGGGGGTGGGGAAGTTCTCCTGCCATTGGCTGGTCACCGGTTTGCTTGTAAAAAACACAAGTCCACTTTCCCTACTGTGTGAACATGAACAGTTTTACTGCCTTCAGCTTTGAGTAATATAATTTTCAGTACCTTAGGCCTTGCCTTTCAGAACTTGTTGATAACCATTGGACTTTTTCTCATCTAGGGTAGCATCTAGGCCGTGTGACCCCTGTAAGAAATGTTGAGTGAAAGAAATATCAATGAATACCCAATAAAATATGAACTCTATTTTCTCATTCTACGTAGTTCTGGAAATGCATATTTTTATTGGGTTATAAGTTAGGAAGTGTATTTAAAATGATCCTTGAACTGAAGTGGACTCACATTCAGGTAAGGGTAGTATTGCTACAGTTACAATCTTGTTATCCTCATGCTTGTGTTGGAGATCCTACACAAGAACAATTTGGTTTATGTAAACATGGTATATTTCTTGGCCAATGAAATAAAATTAAAACTTCCTTTAGCCAAAAGGAAACAGTTTAGATTGACTGCTAAGAACCCAGACCTCATAGTAAATGTAGCAAAAAAAATTAAGGAAATACAAATTACATAACTTGATGAGGACATGGAAAATATAATTATATTATATAAAATATATAATATAGACATATTGATATATTTTATATATGATATATAATATCTATTAAAATATATAGGAGGTATGCAATACATAAAAATATAATAATCACTTGGAATTAAAAATTCCTTAGTTGACTTTTTTTTGTTTTCCAACACGTGGCTGTACTATTCATGATCTTTAATAAGAGACTTCTCTCCCTCATGGGAGGCAACACACTGTAAGATTCCTCCCATCAGCTGACTATGGAAAATGAATCTGTGTCAGTCCCCCAATGCCAGATCAAAAGACTGGCAAGAAATGTCAGTACTTGACAATGATAACCAACCATTGCTAAGTACTTCCTATTTGCTAAGTGTGGTCAGCTGTTATATCTACATCTGTTAATCTACATCTACGCTCATTTAATGTGAATAACATCTATTACCATGAAGTCAGAAAATATCTGAGGATAGAAACCAGACTACATGAGAGTTCAGTCTACTCAAGAAAGAATACAACTTTTTTACTGAAGAAATGAGAGAAATGAGATTGAAATATTTGTTATAGGAAAATATTTTGTAACAGTGAATCTATTTTAATATTAAGAAAAAAAACAGCCAATTTAACACTGAACTAGGGGGTTAGGGTGATTGCTATAATCAAGAAGATTAATGTGACTTTCAAAGTCCTCATGAATGCCCAACCTACAAAGCTATGGTGCCAGTAATCACTGTTTATATAAGGAAAAATGGAGAGTTTAGGAACTCACAGTGTTGGAATACTGAATAAGTGCTAGGTTGGATATAGAGGTATCATGGTAAATTAGAAGACACTCTAGTTTGTAGATAATCTGGTTGAAATCCAAATGAGATATATTTTTCTATATTACATAAGAAGTTAGTATAAAAAGGAGAGTCCATAAAGTTAAAAATTAAATTCATTAAATGAATTCCAAAGCAACTATATTGACCAAATTAATAAATTTAAAAACATGCTCTGAATCCACTAGGAGTTAAACCAACCATGCCAACTGCTCTTGGACTGTTGTTGCTGTTGCGTCATTGCCATTATTTTACTAAGCCTATACTGTTGAAAAACCAGAACAAAAAAGACCTCTTTCTTCTCATTTTGCCTTGGATAAAGCCTAAATGCAAAGATTTACAATAACAGTAACTAACTTATTTAGTTCCTTCTATGCGTCAGCCTCTACTCTACATGCCAGGCAGAAATAAACTCATTTCACATTTAAGTTATTAGTTTTCCTTTAGATGATGGGCTATGCTAGGGACTTTCAGTAGTATTGCATCAGCCAGTGGGGTTGCCCATTAGCCATTTTCTTTTTGGCAATGCTTTCTTCATTTATGAGAAAAACAGAATTGATATATCATCACTAGGCAAGCATAGTTCTGTAAGGCTTAATTTATTCCATTGTGAGATAATGTTTATCATTTTCAACCAGAAGAGAAATGAAAAGCATGATGCTACTTCAGATAAATATATCTGCTGCTTCTTAATATTAATTAAAATAATTTGCCCCATTTAGTAAGAGAAAGTTATAATCATATATCCTCACTTTCAATCATCTTGGGAATAAAAGAAAAAGATGGGTTTACTTTCAGGGAGATCATGTCCGTAGGTTAGACAATGAATGATCCTCTCTTCCACTCTTTCCAAATGGTAAAGTCAGTAAGGGACTTCAGTTTTGCTTTGAAATAGAGCAAAGATACTTCATTTAATTAACTGTGAAAAATAATTATGGACAATAAGTATTAATTATTATTTCAGTTATGAAATGAAAGTATTTTTGTTGTATATTTATTTGAATAATGCCTTTTGTAGATTTCTGAACAATTCTTCCACTGCCCTATAAAAAGCATCTATGTAATATAATAACCGATAAGGAATTGGGAGTTCCTCCAAATCTTTATCATATTCTGCTAGGATATAGCTTTAGGCAGCTGGACTAAATGATAATTCCCAGGATGAAACACAGTGGTTTGTTCCCCCAAAGAGCAAACTAATTTCAAACTAACCATGCTTGTTCTAATGAACAAAAATTCCATACTACTCCCACACCTCAGGAGATGTGGACTTTCCAGAATATTAATATTAAAAAATAAAAGAAGATCATATCTGTTGTCCATAATCATGATAGAAAGTCTTAATATACATTTTATCAATGGAAGACCTTTTACTGATCACGGAATATTTCTCCCACTGCATCCTGCAAGTATTCACACAGAGGAGTCATCCCTTTCACCTTTGCTTAGATGGAATACAGTGATGAAATATTCACTAATAAAAGCAAATCCTACATTTTGATAAGGTTAACATAGTAGCTTAAAGTGAAAAAAGTTGCAGAGATAACCTGATGAGCCTTATCTCAACAGACTTCTGGTGCCTATAGAAAAATGAAGAAATGGGGAAAATATCTAGCAGGAATAATTTTTTTTTTTTGCAATAGAAGAGTAAGATAATTTCCAAACACAAATGTATTGGCAGATTCTTATTTAAAATTCAACTCTCATTAAGGTGAAAGTCCTAGTTAGCAATTGGGTGTTTCAACTAGGAAGCCATCAGGATATTTTAAAAGTGTTTGCTAGAAGATGCTCATGTTTAATGAGGAAAGAGAATTCATTGTGTATTTAAGGAGGAAAGAGAACTGATTGCTCAGGCACCTCTTCTACCACTCACAGACAAAACATATAATGAAAAAGGATAAAGGCAGCTTTGTGAGACAGAGAATCAAATGGAAGCAAATGTCATTTGTTTATCTGAAATATCCAAATACTTACGAATACGGGAAAGCAGAGCCTAAATCATGGAGATTTTGACTCAGCTTGTCACTCATTTTCCTATCAGCAAACACTTCAGCTACGTATTTAGTACAAAAATTCCCAAAAAGTCACTGTCATGGTTTGAATTCCTCCGGAAGCTAATCCCAAGGCAAGCATTTGAGTTCAAGTAATTTATTTAAAAAGTGATATTATAAGACATAATTAGGAGAATAAAGAAGTGAGAGAGAGACACAAGGATAAAGGTTGAATTGCCAAGACAGCATTCATTTTGAGCAATTGGATCTCATTCTGATTACAGAGCTTCAAGGAGACATAAGACATAAAAGTGCTCTCAACTGAGAGCTGAGGAAGCTGGTGCACTAGTCCACTCATGCCCCTATGTCACTAGTGGGCATGAGTGAGAAAAATAATGCTGTGGATGGAGACCTATAACTTCAGTATTTCTCTACCTTCTTCATTCTGTCTCACCAGTTCACCTGAATATATCCCTGTTTAATAACCTTGTCTGTTAGTTCTAAATCTGTTATAGCTTCAGTTTGGTTTTGGGTGATATCTTCCTGCTTCTCTGAATGTCTAGTATTTTTCTTTAGATGCTAGTCATTTTGAATTTTACCTTATTGGGAGCTAGATTTTTTTTCTTGTTAAATTCCTATTAGTATTTTTTAGCTTTCTTCTAGGGCATAATTCAAGGCTCAAAGCTTTCTTCTGGAGTACAAACTTGGAAAGAGTTTGATTTTGGAGAAAGAGAGAGAAGATCTCACTTTTAAGATTTGTTAGGAGGAAACAGGACTGTGCTTCCTTTAGGACTATTTTTCCCTACTTCTGAGACAAAAGCCTCTGTGTGTTCTACTCAACAAATGCCCCATAAATAATGAGGTTTTCTAGTCTGGCTGGTTGAATCAGTACAGTTCTAAACTCTATGTCAGTACCGCAAACTGTTCCCTCCAATCTTTTTTGAGTGTTTTTCCCCCTCACTTTGGCATGGTTCCTCCCATGCAAGTGTTGAGTAGTATTGGTTGAATAATCAAGCGAAACACTATAAAATTTTAAATTTCTCTCTTGTTTAGCTTTGTGTGCTAGGGTTGCATACAGGTTTATCAACAGTCAGAGGGTTTTTTTGTGTGTTTTTGTTTTTTAAGTACAGGATGATTCCTATGTAGCAACTTGTTTAGGCATTATTGTATAGTTAGAAAAGAACAACAGTATTTTAAATATGCTACAGCATTTATAGCATTGAAATTATCTCAAAACTTTACAGCAATGGTACGTACCTGGTTCTTCCACGAACTGCATAGCTCACCTGTCCACCATCATCCTCATGCTTCACCTTAATAAAGAGACACCAATTTTCCGCCTTTAATCATCTTGCTCAAATTTTCGTGAAAAACTCAAGTAAAGCCAAGCACTAATTTTAGAAATATCTTTAGTACTGTTATCTTTGCACTGTTATCTGTAACAACAATAGCAAAGTTCCTGGTAGTCCTGTGATCAAACCTCCCTTCTGCAACCAGATCGTTTCTGTCTAATGAGTATATTTTGATCTGACTACCCAAAATGTGGAGATAGAAGCATACAGGTGATACTCCCGTTCTTATCTACTCTGTAAATGTGGTACCTTTGCACTGTTTACAATAGCCAAGATTTGGAAGCAAACTAAGTTGCCATCAACTGATGAATGGATAAAGAAAATGTTTTTTATATATATACACATATATATACATATATGTGTATATATGTATATATGTGTATGTGTATATATGTATATATGTGTATATGTATATATGTATGTATGTATATGTATGTATGTATGTATATGTATATATGTGTGTGTGTGTGTATATATATATATAACGAAGTACTATTTGGTCATAAAAGATAATGAGATCCAGTCATTTGTAACAACATGGATGGAACTGGAGATCATTATGTTAAGTGAAATAAGCCAGCCACCAAAAGACAAACATTGCATGTTCTCACTTGTTTGTGGGATCTAAAAATCAAAACAGTTGAACTCATGGACATAGAGCATAAAGGGATGGTTACCAGAGGCTGGGAGGGGTAGTGGGGAGGAGGTGGGGATGAGGTGGGGATGGTTAATGGGTACAACAAAATAGAAAGAATGAATGAGAGCTACTGTTTGATGATAGTACAAGAGTGTGACTACTGTCAATAATAACTTAAATGTACATTTAAAAATAATTCAGAGAGTGTAATTAGATTGTTTGTAACTAGGTGGATAAATGCTTGAGGGGGTAGAAACAATGTGGTAGCTTTGGTAAGAAATCCTGCCTTAACTGAGATAAAGGAAATTTTCTCGCAAATGAGCCATTAAAATCTAGCCATAGATATTTTGAAAAGTTGAACTTAATTTAAAAAGCTGTGTTTGAAAATTATAAATATTGCAGAAGGTCTTAAATGGTTTCCATTGTGAGATGTGAGAGAGTTCCCTGGTAATAATTCCTGGGTTAAATGAGAATGAGTGATTCATCAGTGCTTTTTAAGTTTAGAGAAAAAGGTGAATAAGATGAAATGGGAAAAATTTTAGGTAAAAATAAATACTCATAAACTAAATCTCTTCAGATCTATAAACACTCTGTAACTCTGTGGAACATAACATTTTCTTCTTTTTGGTTCTCTCTTCAAGGATAATTGCTATCTCTTTTTACAAATAAAAAGCCACAATGTTCACTGCCTGACTTGAGAATGAAAATTAAGCCCAATGATTTTTTTGGAATAATCTGGGTCTTTCTTGGTGATATTTCCATTTTCAAGAATGTTATTTTTAATATAGCAGCCATCACAAAATAATTCATACCAGTATGTCTCAAAAATATAATATGTTCCATAAATTATTTATTAAAATGTTTCCTGAAAAAACAAAAGATTTCATTCTCAAAAATGTTTTGGATAATCTAAAGATTAAATAATTTTCTTAGAGACTTAAAATGCACATTGTCATATATTGAAGAGTTCTGTAGTAAGTCAACCTATATGATTGTTTAACTTTGCAATTCTCGAGCATGTTTAATCAAAATTGTATATTTTCTATAATGTATAAATACAATTATTGAACATTCGGAGAATGTTGACACAAGTTCTCTTCAACAAAATCTTTTATTTTTATTGTTTTTCTAACTTTTTTGTTTTCAGTTAAGAGCAAGCTTAGACAGGAAAGAGGCATAGCCCTGGAGATGGTGGCTGGGCTTGAAAGACAATATTGATCACCTTCCTTATTAGACCCAAGGATACCACTGCTTGACTCACCCATGATCCCACTCAGATCCTTCTGGCCAGAAAGCCGAGAATTTCAGCCCCTGCAACAGCATTGCCTGAACTCAGTAAAATTTATTCATCTTCATAGCTTGAAAAGTCACTGGCCCTGATTTATCTCATATCTGCCCCATCCAATTTCTGAGTTATAAAGTCAAATATCTCTCTGACAATAATATTGTGAATTCCTATAGGTTTTGTCAGGGAAATTGGAGGAAATTTCATCTTCTCCTTATTTATGTGTATAGCCATAAAAGTTAAAATTTTTTAATATGATTTTCTGTGGCTTCTAAAATGAGAAAGTATAACCTCATATTTCAAAACATGTAGAGGAGGAGGTAATCTGTATTCTTAGATTTGTGATTTTTAAGAAAAAAAGCTCTGGAGGGAAAGAGAAATGGGAAAGAAAAAAGTATTAAAATGTCATACTGAACTTGAACTTGAACTTGAACTTTTGGATTTGAATATCTTTACTAGAACTTGTGCAGATTTTACGCAGGTGATTTAGGGCTCGGTGTCTTCACTTAGATTTTCCAGAGCAACTAAACCTCAACTTGTTCAAAATTAAAATCATATTCGTCCTGCAAATCCTTTGTCCCAAGCTGGATATTCTCCCTTGGGGAATAGAATCACTATTTAACTAATTGTAAGATAGAATCATAAAGCAGATTCTTGCGACTTCTTCTTCATGCCTTAAATCTAATCTATTGCAAATGTTTTTCAGTTTAGCCTGCTGAATATCTCATGAATCCTTTCATGTTTCAGTTTATCAAGACATGTCTATAGAGGCCCTACTAAGTGTCTGTCATTGTAATAATAGACACAGAACACACATCTTTGAAGATAACAGAGTTCCTGCACTCATGAGTGTTTATTCTAGTGGGGCAAGGGTGCAGGGTGTAAACAAATAAGTAAATATCTGATACATCAGGTGAAAATAAGTGTTATTACAAACAATAAAGCAGAATAAATCCAATAAATAATGACCATTGGACACATACCATTTTATGTAGCAGCTTTTTTTAAACTGAAAATTAGAGTCATATAATCCATTCAGTGAGTGAAGGCCAGCATTTGTAATAAATTGTATAAAAAGGTAGAATCCAGAAAGAAAATTTCAAGTGAGCATTTCACATAGTAAAAATGACACTACACCTTGGTTCGTAGTTTTTTATTGTAATTTATTAGGGTTTATGTATGTGTATTTATGTAACTAACTTATAAGTCTCTCCTAAAATACCTTTTAAATATGTCTTACCATGAAGCATCACTAAAAGAAAACCAAAAGTTCAAAAAAAAGAAAGAAAAAATATTTCATATTGAACCACTGTGAGAGAAAAACACAGCTACATGGTGGAAGAATATTCAGAAAATAAAACAACTTGTATATGGACTCCAAGGTAAGAGGTGTGGTCAATGAGCATCAAAGATCCCTGCATGGCTGCAGTTCAGTGAGAGAGGGGAAGTGTGATAGGATATGTGGCTAGACAATTTAGGGCCTGGTAGACTAGGGTTAGATCTTTCTAATTTACTCGAAGTAAGATAGAAAATCACTTGAGGGTTTGAACAAAAATGTCAGTTTCTCATTCACTTTTTCAGAGATGTTTCTGTCTGGTATGTGGAGAAATGTAGGGAGTCAAATATAGAAGCTAAGAGAACAGTTGGAAGGTATAGCATGTGGAGTCTAGAAAGATATGAGAACTGACTTGAGACCAGGAGGTAATTGTGGAGAAACAGAAAAGTCATTTGATTCTGGTCCCATTTTGAAAGTATGGCCTAAATTATTTCCTAGTGAATTGGATGTGGATGGGAGAGACATAGAGGAATGAAGAGCACCAAGAGGTTTTGGTCTGAAATAGAGGAAATAGAGTTTGCGTATACTGAGAAATTCTATGAGAAGGGCACTTTTATAATCTGTAGGGAAGATAAGTGATCAATTGAGATTCAATTTTGAACAAGCAGTAGGGCATATCGGTTTAGTATTTGGGGATGTGATTTAAATTGGAAGTTAACAGAAAATAAATGATATGTGAAGTCTTGAGAGTTAATGAAAATAGCAAGGAAGTTTATTTAGACAGAGAAGGAATGCAAAAAAAAAAAAAAAAAAAAGAAACAGGAAGGAAAGGGGAAGGAAATGATGGAAAGTTAAAAAAAAAAAAAAGAGATGTAAGGACTCAGCCTTGGGACATTCTAATTTTTGAAGGTTTGGATATTGAAGCAGAAAGATCAGCCAGTAATATAGAGGAGAAAAGAAGAGGAAGTAGAATCCTAAGTAGAAACTAAGAGATAAAACTGTTTCATGAACGTGGTAGTGATCAAATATTTCAAATACTGATAGGTTAAATAAGATTGAATTTTTTAATGCAGATATTGGTGACTTTCATAAAAGTGGTTAGATTGGTAGAAATTAAAGCATCACTGGAGTTTTCTACAGAAAACTGGAGAAGTAAAAGTGGTTAGTAAGTAAAGTTAACTTCTAAAGCTTTGATAATAAAGGGAGCAGATAAATGGAAAAGCTGATGGTTGATGGGGTATGTGGGAATGAGATCGAATTAACAGATAGCGGAATTAGTCTTAAATATAAGGATAAACTTTTTCTCCACAGTTTCAAAGAGAGAGGAAGAGAATATAGATAGAGACACAGGCTATTTAATAGAGGTGTGTGAAAGTTTTCGGCTGATTTCTTTCATCTCAGTAAAATATAAAACAAGACCATCAGGCAATGTTAAGAGGAACAAAAAGGTGATGGGGGCTTAAGGATTATTCATTAGGCCCTTGAATCTTCAATAGCCATCTACTTTTGCTCCTAACTCTATTTGTCCAAGTATCTAGAGTATTTCTTCAATTTGATCTGAGAATGGTACTATCTAGAACCATTTAAAAACTTAAAACTTCAATAGCTCCCCATTGCTCTTTAAATAACACCTGGGATATTTAAGTGTCTTATAAGCACCTCCAAGAACTGGCTCCTTCTGCACCTTCACCATCATCTCTCACCTCTTATCTCTGTCCAACTTTTAAGCAAAACTGACCACGAAATATGATTTTTTTGTTGTTGTTATCAGAGCCTTTTTGCATGTTATTTTCAATACTCAGAAAGCCATCTAGCCTCATTCTTGCCTATTTAGCCTATCCATCCTTTGCAGCTTAACTCAAACGTTTCTTTCTCATAGAGTCTGTTTCTGACAACTCTCACTACCTTCCCACTCACAAGACTAGACAACATCCATTTGTTATATTCCCTGGTGGCTATTTTGATTTCTACCATTAGGTTCTTATCAGTTTATAATTCTTTAATTTTCTCAAGAAATACCTCTGCCTCTCTGTGGTTTCTTTGGGAACACTGTCCATAATTGTTTTGATCAATTCTGAAGTCTCTAAGGCAGCCCACTATAGAGTATCACGCTTTCTTGACTGAGTTCTAAAGTGATTAAGAAACAAGACAAAGGGTAAACCTCATGGGGACCAAAATATCACCCTTATGATTGATAAAGTTTAAATAGTAAGATATACCTTATATCTGCAGGCATATGAGCTCTCTAAAACATATCCCCCAAACCAGGCAGACTCACATAATTGTGGCAGATCCTCCCTCCCTCTCCAGAAGCAAAGAATATTAGTTTTCTGGAGCAACTCACTTCCAAACATAATGCAAGAGAAAAGGGTTAAACTATAGATGCCCATTATTTTACTTCAAAATCACTAATCATATTAAACCACTGCTCTACTCTTGGGAGGGATGAATGAGAGGAAAGAAAGAGGAAGGAGCTCTTTCATTATAGGAAAAAAACATCATGAGTAGGAAATAAACATTCCATGCTAACATGGATATAATGCAGCACTGGAGTTTATTCAAATCAGTGTTTTGTTTATAGCATACAAGGAATGCAATTTGTAAGAATGAGTGAATTAATGAGAATTAGTCATTGGCTTCTTGGCTTTCAATTATTGCGGCACTATTCACAATAGCAAAGACTTGGAACCAACCCAAATGTCCATCAATGATAGACTGGATTGAGAAAATGTGGCACATATACACCGTGGAATACTATGCAGCCATAAAAAAGGGTGAGTTCATGTCCTTTGTAGAGACATGGATGAAGCTGGAAACCATCATTCTCAGCAAACTATCACAAGGACAAAAAACCAAACACCACACGTTCTCACTCATAGGTGGGAATTGAACAATGAGAACACTTGGACACGGGAAGGGGAACATCACACACCGGGGCCTGTTGTGGGGTGAGGGGGAGGGGGAGGGATAGCATTAGGAGATATACCTAATGTAAATGACGAGTTAATGGGTGCAGCACACCAACATGGCGCATGTATACATATGTAACAAACCTGCACTTTGTGCACATGTACCCTAGAACTTAAAGTATAATAAAAATAAAATAAAATAAAATAAAATTGCTTTAATACCCTGAAACCCTAAGTACATTTGAGTAGTCATATCACGCATTTACATTCTCTTTTTTACCTTATAACGGGGATTGGCAAACTATGACCCATGGGCCTAGTCCAAACAACTGCCTGGTTTTGTCAGTAAGGCTTTGCTGGAAGAGCATTCATGTGTATATTGTCTATGGCTGCTTTTGTATGATAGTGGCAGAGCTGAGTAGTTGCAACAGAGTCTGTGTGGCCCACAGAGCCTGAAATATTTAACCTCCTACGCTTTACAAAAATAGTTTGCTGATTCTTGCTTTAGAAAGTAAAGAAAAGGACATCGTATGGGATGAGCAAGAGCATAAGCGACCACATATTCTAGATGTAAACCTGGAGAGGAAAGAGGACATTTAAGAAAATTCAGCAGGATGAGGAAAAGAGAGGTCTTGCTGGACAGTTACACTTTGGCACTGTCTTTTTATTTCATTGATAAATATATGGAGACAGCTGCAAAGAGAACACATTTTAGCAGGAGGCAGTGGTTTGGCTCTGGCTTGGAGAGTGCTTTATGGTTACCCTTATTGACCTCTCCCACCTGGAAGTAAGCTTGAATATCAACTCAGCTTCTCCACTTCCACCTGCTTTATTCACTCTCAGGAAAGGATTTCAAGCAGGCAGTTGCTTTTACCTGAGGCTGAAGCAAAATGCTATCATACTAATGGCATCCTGCCATAAAGCTATAGCTATACGTATTTTTAGTCTTCCTTGTTAAGCATCACTGACCATGTAGCTGAGAGATTCAGACAAACAGAGAAGCTGTCTTTTTGTAGCTTTGTTCGTAATATATTTCTATCCAGCTGTGTTCTTAGAAGCACCTCTGCCAATTTCTGTAAAACTACCTTTTCAAAATAAAATGGAAAATGACAAAACAAGAAAAATGTAGTCTAATGCATCCATTCATCTAATTATCTCATCCTATAACAGGAAGTGGGGGGTACCTATAGTTTCTATTAGAATATACTTATATTTTTAATAGATTGATTTTTTTTTTTTGACTGTGCCTCGCTCTGTCACCCAGGCTGGAGTGCAGTGGCACAAACTCTGCTCACTGCAAGCTCTACCTCCCAGGTTCACGCCATTCTCCTGCCTCAGCCGCCCGAGTAGCTGGGACTATGGGTGCCCGCCACCAAGCCCAGCTAATTTTTTGTATTTTTAGTAGAGAAGGGGTTTCACCGTGTTAGACAGGATGGCCTCGATCTCCTGACCTCGTTATCTGCCCGCCTTGGCCTCCCAAAGTGCTGGGAGTACAGGCATGAGCCACCGTGCCCCACCGATTGAGGGATTTTTTTAAGCCACAAAACATTAGCTGTGATACTGGATTTCTGAAGTATCTTGGTGCCTTGAAAATATGTGAGGTGGAGTTGAAAACAAAAAATAATAATAATAATAGCTAACATTTATTGAGAGCTTGCTATATACCAGACAATGATCTAAGAATTATTTTACTTAATCCTTATAGAAAACCTTGGGGGTAGATACTATGAGAAGCCCTATTTGATAAAAAATGGCCATGCCCTTGCAATCACTAAGCAATAAAGGAGAGATTTAAAGATCTTCTACAAGAGACTCCCTGATTTTCTTGGTTTATGGCATCCTTACTATTCAACTAATTTTTTACAATGCCCTAGTCCAGAAGAAATGCCACACCACACAGTTTCACTCACTAAGTAGTTATGTCCAAGAATGTTAGTTAGCATTTATGTCCTCTGAACTTAGTAGCCATTTAAAAAAAATAAATTCAATGGAAAAATATTTTTATTTCATGTTTACACAACGACAACCGCCTACCGATGAGATGTGTATACCTGTTGGGCACTGCACAGCTTCTCAAAGCTTGGAATCAGATTGGATCCTATCAGTATAATTTTTGTTCCACATTGATTTTCACATGGTCCTTAATTTGTATCTTAGCAACCTCCACTAATTTTTGCATAGTTACGGCATCACCAAAAGGAAAGCAGTGTGATCTCATTTTGAAACCATAAGCTACTTAGACCTAACAGTTTTTGAGGTGTCCGACAGTTGTCGTTGTACTTCCCTGGAGTATTTAAACTTTCCCGTAGTGACCTTATAAATTTATCATGGCATAGTGGAATGAATTTGGTACACAGTTCGGGAACTCCAGCCTTTCACTTTTCATAGCCTTCCATGTTGACTGTCTGCAAGGAATAGTAATTTGCGGTATGCGGAGTTCAATGGACCGAACAAGTAGTTCTTACCTTCTGGTAAGTGAGGAAGATAAGAGAGAGAGACATAAACAGGAACAATGGAGAAATGATGGAACTGGTGTGAGGTGAGGGAGTATGACAGTCCTAAATTACCACTGAGACCCTATACTACTGCTAGTCTAAGCACAAATGTGTGCTAATTCCTGCCACATCTTACAGGCACACAAAAAGATTCTTATTTAGGATAAAGTTAAATGATAAAAATCCAATAAATATTAGAGGCAGAATTTGGTACCCTGCATTTCTACCTCAGTAATAATTCCTAAATTTATTCTGTATTTTGCCTTTCTGCTATGGTTTCTTAACTCAAACATTTGTTACTGTTGTTTATTTTTCAATGAAATTCTGGAGTCCTAGTATCCTAAACATAGTTTTTGCTACAGTGCTACTCAAATGCAGTCTACAAACTACTGTCAGTTTGTGGAAAGTTTGTTATTGTTCTGCAACAATATAGAGGCAGGAATTGATGTAAGGATGTAGAAACTTTGATAGCAGTTTGGCAAAGTAATTTAATTTTTGTTGGATCTAACAATAAAAAATTAGATCTTGCATTTTATATGTCACCCTTTAAGGTTTCATTTCTCTAGTAATTAATTTTTATTATATTTTACAAAACTTTTGTTCACAGCAGATTGGAAATTAAAGGACAAAATAAAACTGGTTCTTCACCATAGACAATTTGAGAAGCCCTGGTCTAGAAGGGGCAACTGGGTGGGCATGTTTCTTGGCCCTGTAGACTACTGGCCTCATGGGGAGGGGCATGGCTTGGAGAAAGACAGGAGCTCTTTCTCCAAAGTGTAGGACTCAGGATAGAGCCCGAGGTGCCCTGATCTAAGTGCTGCACCAATTCTGCTCAACACCCCAGCATAATTCTCTAGGATAGAAAGATAACTCATTTCTGTCTTCACAGCATCTAGCCTTATAGTTGGTGTATTAAAGGCACTAAATAAATAGTATTTGAATGAGCAGGGGAGTCAATACAATAATGATAATGATGATCATGGCGATGATGATTTCTATCATTTATTTTAATTGTGCTGTGTCAGGTGCTACGCAGAAAAGTTTATATAAATCATCTCTAATCTTCACCAGAACCGCCATAACACCAAAATAGGTGTTATGCTCTTTACTGAGAGAGGATGTTATAATTTTACAATTTCAAAGAGAGAATGTTCTCTTGAGGTTATTCTTGGGGGGAATGGAGTGGTGGTTTTATTGAAAAAAAAATGAGATTTTACTGCGTTTTAAAGGTGGAGCAGAGCTGTTGGAGTAGAGATAAAGAAACACCATGGTCTATTTGGGCAGAATTATACAAACAAAAACATTCTAGACAAAAGGCACCTTCAGAACCAGAAGAATAAAAAAAATATGAAGTGTCTAGACATAAGATACTAGGGCCCGGGAAAGATTATCATCTACATTAAGAAGGCATGTTTTAGTTAAACGTATTCACATTTATTAAAAGCAAAACAACAGAAACAAAATTAAAACATTATGCCACTGAATGAAAAAGATTTTATGGGCCTGACTTGGTGCTGGATTCCTGATTTATTACATCAGAACGTGTTTTCCTTGCTTTCTTTCTATCTCTTTTACATATCCTGTTTAAATTTCCTGTGCAAAACTGTATCACTACTTGAAATGCTTATTTATGGTGTTTTAGTCCATTATTTATTTATATATATCCTTATCCTCTACATTCTAGGCTTTAACCTCTATGAAATGAGGGTCCTTGTCTATCTCTTATTAATGAACACCTAGCACTTTGAAATGCTTCTAGCACATGACTGATGCATCAACTACTTTTCCTCGTAAGAAACTACCAGTACTTACCAACAAATACTTCATGGCTTAAAACAACTTTATATTGTTATTGTCATCACAATTTTGGGGGCAGGAGGGGCAGTTTTGCTTCTGGTTTCACCTGGGTTTACTCCTGTGGCTGTGCTTAGGTGGAAGGTCAGCTCATCTGGCAATTGGTACTGGCCATCCGCAAGGATGCTTCATCTGTCCTCCACATGGCCATATATATGGGAGTTTATTAAGTATTAACTCACATGATCACAAGGTCCCACAATAGGCCATCCACAGGCTGAGGAGCAAGGAGAGCCTGCCCAAGTTCCAATACTGAAGAACTTGGAGTCCAAGGTTCAAGGGCAGGAAGCATCCAGCACAGGAGAAGGATGTAGGCTGGGAGGCTAGGCCAGTCTTTCTTTTCACATTTTTCTGCCTACTTATATTCTAGTCGTCATAGCCACTGATTAGATGGTGCCCACCCAGATTAAGGGTGGGTCTGCCTTTCCTAGCCCACTGAATCAAATGTTAATCTCCTTTGGCAACACCCTCACAGACACACCCAGGATCAATACTTCGCATCCTTCAATCCAATCTAGTTGACACTCAGTATTAACCATCACAGTTAGTCATATGGATTCTTGAATATAAGGTGACATGATCGAAGTGGAGTTTCAGGAAGATTAATTTGCCTGTAGCTACAAGAGGAAATAAAATAGGGAAGAACTAGATGCAGGAAAGTCATTTGAAATCTGACTTGATAAACCAAAAGTAGTAAAATGAGTTACTGAGAAAGCCATCATAAAGTATATTCCTATTTCCCATTTACTTACTTGGGATTTTACAGCAATGTATGATGGTGGTATATTGCTAAATGATTGTTTGCCTTGGGAAAGATGTATGGAACCTGCCCGTGTATTGCAGGAGAATAAATAAAAAACATCTGGAAAGGGATTTGGATAATACTCATATCTGAGTGGCTCCAGCCAGTTATCCACATATTGATCAATTCTCTTCAATTTATTGGTAACTCAAGGTAGTTCAAGTAATGCAAGGGAAAATGTGAGATCTGTTCTTTTGAAAAAATAACAACTTCCTTGGGGTATTTTTTTTTAACTCCCAAAGACATTACATTTAGAGGTAATACTTTGTGTACTTTAAAGTCCTTAAAGTCCCATAGCCATTTACTAAGAACTGGCTGATACAAAGAACTAGAAATATTAACACATAT
The DNA here is from genome assembly GCF_028885655.2 of Pongo abelii. Lineage (NCBI taxonomy): Eukaryota > Metazoa > Chordata > Mammalia > Primates > Hominidae > Pongo > Pongo abelii. Next base: position 86,943,335 of record NC_072000.2, on the reverse strand, counting down.
AGCATTTCAATTTTCCCTAGAGATATCCTAATTTCGTGTCTTTCCATGTTGCTAAAAACAGAGTCTAATAAATCTCTATGTGTTTTCACTCTGGATGCTTATGCTTGTCAGTTCTTCTCTGGCTCAAAGACAGATTTGAAAAACACCCCGTTTTTAGGAATGTTTTCCTCTAGAAAAAACTATTATTTTATTCCTTAGAAAAGCAATAGGAAGACAATTCAAGCTTAACAGGAATCAAGTCATAAATTTATCTGGGGAGTTTTGACATTTGTGCTTCACCATAAGAAAAATAAATTGATGGATATAGTCCTTATTCTTATGTATAAAGCCAATCTTTCAGAGTTTTTTAAATCTTTAAATCATTTTTTAAAAAATTATCTCATCGTGAAATTAGTGAAAATTAAAATTTTAACTCTAATGCATGGGGCCTAGATATTAAAATCCTTTATATAATCATAAATTTTTGATGGCTAAAACAATAACAATGGAAAATGTCAATACATTTTGGCTAATTGAACTTTTTCAAATTAAAGCCCTTGAATTTGTAGGTATAAGAATGTAAAATTGGTATATCTTTTATGTATTACTCACAATGCAATTCTATTTTAGCTCTTTTTAAAAGCATTTTTGTTGTAAGTACATTTTGACCTTTTATAATAAAAATAATAATTCAGATCTTCTTTTCATCTTTAGACTTCCAACTGCCAATTATACTACTTTACTTGGCTAGATGGAGATTTTTTTGCTTTTTAGTTTCTCTGAGAATTGTAAGCCCATGAGTCTGTAAGTTTAGTCCATCAAAAATCTACATCCAAATAATCAGAGGCCCCATTTCAAAACACAAAATCAGAATCTCTAGAAATGTAGTTCATTGAAATTTTTAAAAAATTAATTACTTAGGTAATTATTTTGAACAATTACACCTGCTCTGTATTTGACACCCAAGTAATTTGTCCAATAAAATCTAAAGTAGTAGGAAGTAATCTTTCCTTTAACAACAAAATTGGAGGCACCTATGTATTTTACAAATATGTATTAGGTGCTTTCCTTTGTAGCAGGAAATGCCCAAGGTAGCAGAGATTTAGGCACTAGTCAGATCACTTGGCTGCCCTCAGGAAGCTCTAGATCCAGTGAGATAATTCAATCACAATACAATCAGAAAAATGCCATGAAACATGTCAGTATCCCCAACCCTAAGAACTTCAGAAAAGACTGAACATACAGATGTTAGGAAAGGTTTTCTGGAAGAATAAAAATCACAGCGTAGTTTTGAAGGCAGATTGTAAGGAATGAGGAGTTTCGCATAAAGTTGAAAGAGATCATGGTCTTTTCAATTAATACTATCTGTTCTGTATTACTGGAACAGAAAACATAAGTAGAAAACTAATAAGAGATAAAGAAGTCTCCTGGAGTCACTTGTGAATTTCTTTTCTTATTCTGTTTTCTATAATATTTCTGAAATTTATTTGGCCAATAGACCCAGTATATGAGGGTATCTGATATCAGCCAACTAGTTTGTACAGACTATTACTAGAGAATATGATTAGTATTATTGTCAAATATTTCGCTGAAGTAAAAGTCTCATTCTATAGGAACATGGAATATCTTGTTTCTAAGATGAATCTTTTGGTACATAAAAGCAGCTTTCTGCCAAAAAATCTAGTCCTCAACTTGTTCCAATTTTAGAAAACAATCATTCACAACTCTGATCTTCATCTTATAACTCACACCCATTCTATCAACAAATTTGTTGGCTCTGCCATCAGAAAGTACACAGAATTTGACTACCTTTCACCATTTGTATTACGACCACCTGGGCCTAAGCACCCATGTTATTCTCTGTATTTGAATAGTAAACCATTCCAGCTTTCATCCTTGTCTGCCTGTAATTTGTTCTCTACACATAATCTAGGATGAAACTAAAGTGAGTTTTCTATTATATAATGGGGTCAAAGAGAAAACTGGCTTTCAGCGGATCCACTTGAGGGCCTTGTGTCATTCCCTTCCTCAGTTTTGTTGGTAAATGTGCAAATGTAGCAGGCATGGCCTGAGGAGAACATGGTGACAAGGGCTCAGATCATTGTCAGTGAAGCTCTGCATCACCCCCCACTAGGTAAGTCCCCCAGATCAATAGAGGGACAGCACAAAGCTAAATCTAGAAATGGCACTAAAGGAGGAAATACTGAATATCAGTTGTGGCCTATGACCAGCTCCATCTTTGGAGTTACAGTTTTTTGCACAAACCTTCCTCTCATATTGTTTTCCCTCAAAAATCACTCAAGAGTCCTGGAGAAACTATTGCTAGAAATTATACAAATAGATCTAGGCAACATGAAGAGTGAGCTGTAGTGGGCAATGTGCTGTGTCATCTAGATCTGCTTTCAGACTGAAAAATTATTCTCCTTGGAAATCGTTGTTGGCTAAAGCCCTCAGCTATCAACATTCTGTGGCTTTATCTTGTCTGAAGACTACCATCTTTCCCAAGGTCATGCTTCCTTTCCATTAATTGTGTGTAACCAATGAATGAAGGATGCAATGATGACAAAACCTGGCTCTCCTATCCCAATTTCAATGACTCTGGAGTAACTCTGTCTTCAGAGTGCCCCATAAAACCAGCAGAAGCTATAACTTTTTTGCAGCCCTACTTTGTTCTCTTCTCAACTGGTTTCTTTCTCCTTATCACATGTATTCGTTCTAAAAGGACTCACAATAAATACTTTGCATGTGAATCTATCTCATATTCTTATTTCCCATGAATCCCATGTGTAACAATACACTACATAACTGCACAATAATGATCTATTTAGGCGTAAATTGAAATGGCCCCCTCGGCCTGAAATTACATTTCTTGTTTCATCCTCATAGACAACTTCAATAATAGTAATATTCATTATTATCATTACTATAATGGTAATGTTTACTAATGACTTAAGTGCTGACTTTGTTAAATACTTTATGTACACTTATTTATCCCCCTCCCCCCCACCTACCAGTTGAAAATAAGTTTTTTGATGGCAGGGACATATTCTAAATTGTCACCACTGAATCTTCAGCACCTATTAGAGTAAATAGCACAATATAGTTTCTCAATAAACTTACCCTGAGTGAATTATTTTAAAATAAATTAACTTTTGTAACTAATATGTGAGAATTTTTCTATCAGCAGAATTTCATTATATCAAACATATTTAGCATGAGCTACCCTCAAATGTTTGCATTTATACAAGGCAGATTGTTTCTTCTTCTCTTTTAATATATAATTTTCTCAATATGTATTTAAAAGCCTTAGTGAGTTTTATAAAACAATTTCTGGTCTATTTTTTCTCATAAGTTTTAGATTATTCCTAGAATGTTCACCATAAAGTATATTGAATAAGGCAACTGGTTTACATTTTGAATCTCAACTGAATCTCACCAAATACTAATGATCTCAACATTTTTAATTTGCTTACTGCCAATCAGAAGGGAATATGGAATTAAAAGAGTTTTTAATACATGCTTAGGTTGTTTTCCTTTGAGAACCCTTAGAAAATGCTTTTGGAGTAGCTTGACAGGTGCTTAGGTCTTAGACATATTAAATATCTCCCTCTCAGATGAGAGAATCTAGTCTCTGAAAAGAGTAAACAGACTTATCCAGCTGGAAGGAGGAGACACTCACACATTTTTCTACAACTGCTCTTGTCCTTGAAAATATAAGTGTATCAGGCAAGCCACTGTTCCCTTCTGTCTATTAATGTGATAATCTTTCCTAAGTCACATGCTTTAAATAAAACATATTTTGTCATGACCTGTACTTCCAAGATGTACTTTTGTTTCTGGCCTGACAAAAAATGGCAATATGCCTCATTTCATTTTCTTGTTTTTTAAGACCACTTCCTTCTGGTTTCAAAAATACAGATAGTTAAAACTCAAAACTGAAGAAAGAATGCTTAAGGCAATAGTCAACCTCATTAACCTCATCAAACCTCATCAAAATACTTCCTATACAAGAAGATTAATGCCCACCTTTTCTAAAAGCTCCAAGTTTCCCATGACATTTTGACTCCACACATACGGACAAACATATGGTTTTTTATTTGATTTTTCCTGAATGTTGTAACACTGTACTAAGCCGAGGTGAATTAGAAATTATGAGCATAAACATTAAATAAAAGATTTTTTGATTCAGAAAAAATGAAGAACTTCATTCTTCACTGCTTTATTTATTTATTGTTTTGACAATTCTTTGGCCACTAACTATTTAATAATCATTGGACAAATATTAATAGTAAAAATAATATACTTTGAGACTTAGGGGCACTAAATACAGCTATATTTTGATTTACTGGTTTATATGCTTGCATATTACCTATCTTTTTATATTCTAAATTTGGAATATAAACTCAGAACATTTGGAAAAATTCAAGACATTCAGGCTTACACAGTAAAAATAAGTCACAATATAAAAGTATAAAAGTCCTCAGCTTGCACATTCAGAAGATCAACAAGTGTTTATGTGATTTTGATTAACTCACTCTTTGGATCTCATTTTTGTCGTGTATGAAAATATGTCACCTAACAGAAATTCCAATTTAGGGATTTGGATCTTATGATTATTAAAGTTTTTTATACTAACTCAATAAACATATCTGAAGCATCCCCAGGCAAAATCTGTTCAAATCCAAGGGACTTGAAAAGCAAATAAGATTAGATTAAAGTGAACATTATGGTGCATTCTATTATTTCTTTAGAATTTAAAAGTCACATATCACAGTAAAAATATATTTACCTATTTATTCTCTGATGGAATATTAATAAATATGTCAGATTGTTGTTTGTGCTGGTCATGCTTGTTGATTTTGTTGGATTGTTAGAAAGAAAATTACGGATTGCCGTCACAGGCTTCCAAACGAGACGTATTATGGGATAGACAGATAATTATTTATTCTGCAATGTGCCTTTCTTCTATAATAATAGAATTTAAGACACCTAGAATAATGAACAAATTTGTCAGCCTTCTTTGCAGCAAGACTAAGAGCTTGTCAATAGCACATAAATGAGAATTTTTTATGTCATGCTCTCAAATCATCTTTAAGGTCCTCTTGCTGCTTGTTCTTTGCTGCTGCTTCTTTTTCTTCCTCTTTTCCTCTATCTTTGTTTAGCAGAGTAAGACCCAGATTACACAATCTAGGATAAGATCAATACCTAAGAGATTGTGAAGCAGTCAACTGGAAACTACGTCTCTAAGAACTTCACCGTCAGCTCTTACATGCAATAGTGAATTGCTTACTTTCACTGATGTAGGCAATAAATATACTCCTTTTCTGTTTTGGCCATAGCAACTCTGGGTGTCTCTTACACCCCACTGAATGGAATCTTAACTAATACATCTATTTTAGAAGTTTTGTAAAGGAGCGAGGTTAATTTGCACTTAATGTTTTCGATATAATATTTTTATGCAACATTAATGAAAAACAGAATAATGAAAACAATAAAACGCAAAAGAAATAAATAAAGTAAATATCCTGTCCTCTCACCCACATCCAATTTCCTTGTGACTAAATTTTACTTTTTTAAAAATATGGAATTCATTGATAGATTGTGCCCTATTTAAAAATTAATTAACTGAGATCAAATAAGCCCTTTGGCCCAACTCCTATTAAGAATATTTATGATAATTTATACCCTCCATTTAACAGATAAATTCATGTGAGTGTTAAGACAGTATTGGCTGAATTAAATTTAAAATCACTAAGTGAATGACTTTATGTGGGGGAATGCAGAAAGACTTAATGTTTTTTTTTTCTTTTTTTTTTTCGTGGTACAATGTTATTTTCTACAACTCAGAGAAAGTCTCAAACAGCAATCTTAATCTTTAATTTCTTCCCCAAATAAGTGCAAATATAACTTGGATGTTTTGAAAAGAAAAATGAGGAAAGGGTGGTATATATATTTTTCTTAGTCTTGGTAACATTAGTAACTGACTTTCTAAGTCAAAAGTAATGTTCCAAATAAGAAAGATCTTGCATGAAGCCAAACCTCTGTCTTAACTCTCAGGAGTTCTTGACAAATGTCCAAAGACTGGCTACACCCAAGGTATTTCCTGCTTCTTTGGTCAGGACTTTCAATAAACAAGTATCTTTCTTCTCACATTAATATTATTTATTAGGGAGCTTGTCAGTGAAAGGAGGCAGCCAAACGCCTTCAGGAAATAAAAGACCAGTATCGTCACTGTCTAAACATTTAATGTCTTTGAGTCCTGACTTTCCCACAGCTGCAACCCCAATTGTATGTTTTATCAAGGTGAATCTTAACAAAAATTCACTTACATTCCAAGTTTTCTCAATTCTTAAATTTTTAGTGTGGCTCATCATGCATATGAATGGAGTTTAGGTGAGGTGGGAAATGAATTCTACCCTACTTCCTGTTCTTCTCCCCTACAATATTTTTCCTTTGACCGAGTTCTCGTATTTATGACTCAGCTATTTGAGCAATGATGTGGGTTATCTTTCATGAGTATCACCATCCAGACTTTCACATCTTCCATCTTTCTTGGGCTAATGCTATGCCCTATTACTCTGTTCAAAGCCCTTTGTGTCTACGTGTTCACACGAGGGTTTGCACACTCAAGTCGAATGATCTGTTTATTCTGGAACCAGTCAGAGTACCATATTTGCCAACGTGAGATCATTGAAATAACTTTTGCTGATGTCTTCCACATGTTGGCTAACTATTTGAATTCTAGTTTAACCAATGTGTGCAGTGTCTCATTTCCCACATATGCTGAGCAAGGTTCTTATTCAGAAGGTGGAGGAATTGCCAAGTGTCTGATAAAAGTATTCTGTGAAAATGTTGCTTTATCTAAAAGAAAATGTGTGCTTAAACAATCTGAGATCTCCTATTGTTAAGCTAGTCATACGTGAAAGCAACTTGGAACAGTAATATCTTTTCCAGATTTCATGGATTAATAATAATGAAAATGGAATAGGCAAAAAATTGAATAAATCCTATGATGTAAATGATTGTATCATCCTTCCTTAGAGAGAAAGCTTAATGAGACTCATAAGGCATTGATGGAAATAATTTATACACAGTATCTTGTTTCAAATTTGATTCTATCTTGTCTCTGTTTCTTGAGGAACATGGTTGTTTTGTGCTGGTAAATGACAAAGAGGTGATAATTCTGATTTTTCATGCATTCTTGCTGTTGAATTTACCTAGGTCTTGTATGAAATGTAATTGGTCATGCTATTAAAATGGTCTATTTTTTGCCCATTGTCATGTTATTTGCTAATCTACTTCAGGTCTTTGTCATAGCTATAAGGTGATGTATTTCAGAGTAAAATGGTAACAGTATGTACATATTTTTAATAATGTTGAGTTGGAATGTTTTGCACTTTTTTGGTTAAGAATAACACTATAGGAATGTAGACATATCGTGACTAACTCTATTTAACTTTCTCTTCAGATTTTCACTGAACTTTATTGATTTTTTTACTCATATTCGATTTACTTCTACCTTATAATATCTCCTCATAACTCAGCTCATTAAACTTTTTAACCTTTGATCATATCACTGATAGATATATTCTTGTCATATATTCTTGACCTTTATCTGTTAAGGTTGTGCAAAGTTCCATTTGAATAAATTAATTGGTGGAAAGTCACTATTTGACGCAATATAATCCTAATATTTGAGAACTGGTATCATTTGTTTGTTGCGACACAACAAACAACAACAATTCCACTAAAAAGACACACAAATTTTGGACCTTCTGGGAAATATCAAGAATAAAAAGGTTGATATAGTTAGGGCTACTGTGATCTTGGGCTGTGAATTTGCCAATTTACTGCCTGTCACTTGAAATAACAATACAGAAATTTTCAGTATATGAGGAAGTAAAGTGAAATTTAGACTTTATGTTGAATACAGAAGCTAACTTTGCAAGAACCTTCTGAGAACAGAAATGTCTAAACCTGGAAATCATTGGAAATAAATCCATGATGTACAGTTATTTGTGAGCTTAGAAGAGTCACACATTTTCCCTGAGTCACTAAAATTAGACTAAAGCATCTTCAGGCCCACAACAGAGAGTTAATATTTATGTCTATTAATATGCCCCTAATTATAAAGATGTCTTTTTACCTTTCTTATGGTTTCAATAATACTGGTGATAGAATGATGTGATTAAAGGGTATGCAACTTTGGCTGCATAGGTAACAAATAAATCCTGTGCTTTTCTGAGTAATCTTGTGGATAGGTAGCTATTTGATCTGGTATGCACCTCTTGTTTATCTATTAACCCAATATTAACCCTATTAACATCAAAAAAGTAATCACTATAATACAAAGATAGCAGAATCCATGTCAATGGGCATCCAGTATTGGAAATGGAAGAGTATTATGGTATGTAACTAGGAATACTATTGAATTCTTAGTCTAACTCCATAGCATTGTTGATAAAGAAAACAACCAGTTTCTACTAGCTCTGGCTGCAGTGCGTACCGAAGCAATATATGCCACTACAGCAGCCCGTTTGGGAGCATGAGGGAACAGATATATTTATGTCAGCATATCTGAGTTGACATCAATTTCTGCCAGTAAGAGGTCAATCTACTACAAAGGCAATATACTGAAGATCATCATATGAAAGGTACAATAAAACCAGGGATCTGGATGCCTGGATGCTTAAGTCTTACTATTGTTATTTGAAGATGAAAGTAACTTGACCCATAAGTCTATTTTCAGCTTCATGTTTTATACAGTAATAGCAGATTTAAATGCAAATAGTCTAGATGTCCACTGTAAAATTTTGATTCCCCAGCACACTCCTACTAATCCAAGTAAATATTAAGTATATAGCACAGAATATATAGGAGCCTTAAGGGAAATATAACATAAAGATTTCATGGGCTTTTACAAATTATGATACAGACTTGATGTGCTGGTTAATTTCATGTGTCAAATTGACTAGGTCATGGGAATCAGATAGCTGATTAAACATTATTTCTGGGTGCACTTGAAGGTGTTTCTGGAAGATACTAGCATTTGAATTGGTGGACTCAACAGATTGCCTTCCCCAATTTGGGTGGTCATCATCCAGTCCATTTAGATCCTGAATAGAATAAAAATGTACAGGAAAAGATGATTGGCTGGTTATCTGACTGACTGCTGGATCTGGAATATCAGTCTTCTTTTGCCCTTGAAGCTCCTGTTCTCAGGTCTTCATACTTACACTGAAACCTACACCATCAGCTCTCTGGCTCTCAGGCCTTAGGACTCTATCACTGACTTTCCTTCTTCTCCAGCTTGCTGACAACAGATCATGAGACTTAGACTGCATTATCTATTTATTTTTATTTTTTATTTTTTGAGATGGGGTCTCGTTCTGTCGCCAGGCTGGTTGCAGTGGCGATCTTGGCTCACTGCAACCTCCGACTCCCAGGTTCAAGCGATTCTTCTGCCTAAGCCTCCCAAGTAGCTGGGATTACAGGCATGTGCCACCATGCCCGGCTAATTTTTGTATTTTTTTAGTACAGACGGGGTTTCACTGTGTTGGCCAGGATGGTCTTGATCTCCTGACCTCGTGATCTGCCCACCTGGGCCTCCCAAAGTGCTGGGATTACAGGTGTGAGCCACCGCGCCCGGCCTAGACTGCATTATCATGTGAGCCAATACATTAAAATAGCTCTTTTTGCGTATATATATGTGTGTATGTGTGTGTGTATGTGTGTGTATAATGTGTCTATATATAAAACATATATGTGTCTATAAATAAAATATATATATGGCCAGATGTGGTGGATAACACCTGTAATCCCAGCACTTTGGGAGGCTGAGGTGAGCAGATCATGAGTTCAGGAGTTCGAGACCAGCTTGGCCGATATAGTGAAACCCCGTCTCTACTAAAAAATACAAAAATTAGCCAGGTGTGCTGGTGCGCGCCTGTATTCCCAGCTACTCGGGAAGCTGAGGCAGGAGAATCGCTGGAACCTGGGAGGCAGAGATTGCAGTGAGCCGAGATCGCACCACTGCACTCCAGCTTGGGTGACAGAGTGAGACTCCATCTCAAAAAAGAAAAGAAAAGAAAAAAATATATATACATATAAAACATATATATTATATATGTATCTATTTATCTGTGTGTGTGTGTGTGTGTGTATATATATATCCTATTGGTTCTGTCTCTCCGGAGAACCCTAGTACACTTGAGAATGTGGAAAGAGGTATGGTATAGGATGAAAAAACTGAGATGCTGTGGTAAATCTTGTTACTTCCAGGTAATACCTTCTCTCCATCACTATGGTGAAACAGGGTTAGTGAAATTTGGTTTCCTCTTAATGTCTGTATACTTACCCTGTACTTTATACAAGAAAACACATAAAATCCAGGTCATGCAACCTCCAGTAAAACACAGTGAATTTTGGTGGTTTAGGGAAGTAGTGTGTGGTGGGCTTGGCCTCTGTTTTTTTGTTATTTGCTTATTTTAACACCAACAGCTTTAATTACAGATTTTACAGTAGGGAGGGATAATAGTCTCAGAACAGACACTCAAGTTTACTGCCAGTCCCTGATAAACAAAATTATAAATGGTGAAAAATGTTTCAATATTATCAATTAACTCATTTTTATCACACTTATTTTCTGTTGTCTAATACTGTCATATTTACTGTTACCTATTTACAAGGAGAATGGAAAAGATGGTGCTGTCTTAGGTTTGTTCCATTACACGGGATTTATCCATAAATATGATTTAAAATTTACATGGCTTAGGTTGAGTTTTCTTTATTTTCCCTGATAATTAGCTATTGAAAAGAATGCTATCTCTGTATGATTCTAAACATGTTATCATTAAAAAGCTAGTAACTGATTCTTGCTCATGAGTCCCCAACAGAACACAATGGTTTAACTTATAACTTTATTTCTCAGGGTATGCTTAAGTTTGTCTGGCATCCTGTCTGAATTTTAGCAACAAGACAATCCAGGGAAGGACAAGTCATCAAGCTACATGAATGACTGGTTAGAGTGTTTATTGAACCTGTAAGAGAGAGGGTTAGAGCCTTTGCTTAGATTCCCTCTGTATTCTAAGTAGCCACTGGGAAAGTCAAATAAAATTTCTGAAGAGCGAGCTATAGGCAAGAAAGAAAATGCATTCCATGTTAGCATTGACAAGTAGGAGTAGGGGCAGTGCTAATGGGGGCTGGTTCAATGAGTGGGCTTGTTTCTTCATATGTAGAATAATCAATGACTGTGGATACCAGTGATCTTCCTCTGAATGCAGTTATTATCCTGCCAATAACATTTATAATTTTTTCTCTTAACAAATTTTTTTCAGACTGGGGTAAACGTTAGTAATGTATACAGACATATACCTACAAACACTGGCGTGCACACATACACTCATACCCATGCCTTTCTAGCACATATATGTTAATCACCTTTCCCTCTAATTCTTTTAAACAGAAAAGGAAAGAAAGTTGGAAAAAGAATGAGAAATGGTGCTGAAGTTCTTCCTCACAGGCTTGACATTAGGTTCCCTGGAATTTCTCCACTCTCCTCGCACCTGTACACACTTCCGGTATAGCACTTATGACACTGCATTCTATTTGCTTATTTATGTATCTATCTCTCTTTTGAAATTATGAGATTTTTGAAAGTCAGGACTGTATGCTGTATAATGGGTTGGTAAAATTCCATAAAATGAATATATTGAAGGTACATGAATGGCTCCACCTACAATAATCCCTCATTCAGAAATGAGGATCGTTTCACTACTGAATGACTTATTCCCATACAGTATGGAAAAACATGGTTGGCTTCATTTTTTTTTTCATTTGCCTTATTCATAAAAAAAAAGCTTTGGCTGAGTTTCCCAAATTATCAGATAAGCAAAAAGAAGATTGATAAAAATTGATTTCACTGCTCTAAGTGACTTTGAATATAACGAATTCTACGACTATTTTGTTTGATTTTTTACAGAGGACAGGGCAAATGAAAAAAGCAAAAATTTAAAATGAAACTGGAGGTTTGACATGACATCTGGTGGTATAGGTGAAGCTGTTTACCTAATTCAAGTCTTGGGAACTGAGACAAATATTTGACTTTATGCTTTATGGAAACTTCACTGGAAAAGCACTACATACCATTCATTATGGAGGACAATCAATCTCTTTCAACATGATTTAGTTACTAACATACCAAAAACTGTCATTATTAAAGATGGAAACCCTTCAAGTGATTGTAGCTGTGTACAAAACCTGAGGATAGTTTTCTGATAGGTGCTAGTATGTTTGGGAAAAAAAATACTTAATTTACAATTACAGAATAATGATTAATGAACACAGGGTGACCAAGGAGATGAGACAGCATATATATCTATGTCAGCATATCTGAGCTGACATCAATTTCTGCCAGTAAGAGTGTAATCTTAGACAAGATGTTTTAACCATTCAGTTCCTCTATTTCTTTATACCTAAACAAAGAGGTTGGGTTAGATTAGATTTTGTAAATTGTTTTCTGAAAGACGTGAGTATGATAGGAGGCTAAAGATTTAATACAACATAGTTTCTCTGGCTAAGAAAGTTAAACACTTGCATTTTCTGCGGGATCATCCACAGCCTTTATATGCTAATGTGCACTGTGGCTACAGTAGGTAGCTGCAAAGTTATATGATTCTACCTGGTACTAAGCCAGGCTTGGTCACTTCTCAACCCTAAAGAGATGAATTATTTTGAATTGTAGAAGTCTTCTGAATAAAGAAGTACTAGGCTTTTAAAGTACCAGGCCTTGGAGGCCTCAAAATATTGCATGAATGGAAATCACATTTTACATTCACTTTTAAAACTACTAATGATAAGGCTATATATCCATCCATTAAAGGCAATCTACAAAGACAAAATATTTTCTCATTAGCTAATGCCCAGCCCATTATTAATTGATATTAATATGTTAGTGGTAACAGGGTGAGGTTATTTCTTGAAAGTACCAAAAATTAGAGTATTGTTTTTATGTGATACAATTGGACGATTTTTTTTTCTTTTTGATAGATCTGCAAGACACTCTAATAGATATCAATCACTTTATTATAATATGAAACCAAATGCCCTTGCTCTCTAATCACATTATGAACTATAGGAAATGAAAAAGGCCACAGTCAGTAATTCAAGCTATGGGGAACATCTAAGAAGAGGCAAACACATTGACAGGTTAGTTTGTGATTTAAGAAGATACAATTTTGCTTAGCCTAATACTCAAAAAGTGTCCTTCTTTCATGCACATACAGCAATAAATAATGATTGAAAAATGAAATTTAAATTCTGGGTGCATAGATAAAAGATTCAGAGAAAGCCTCCTAAATTTTATTAATACAAATATAAACAATACTTTACCTTTTATGCCCTGACTTTAGCGCAGAGGAATATTTTCTAGCCAATAGATTTCAATGATGTTTTACTGGCATTGATTTCATGGAAGATGGAGTGATGATGGACTAAAAATAGAGACTATTAGTAAATATTTAAAGCCCAGAGAAAACAGTGGCCGTGATATGACCTTGTACATAAGAAGCAACCAGTCTAAGGAGGCCATTCGTCATTCTCAGTTTTTAATGTTCCATTTACAACAAATATAGAATAGGTTAAAATTTGTTGTGAAAAAAATTTTAGACTAAAAACTGAAAGGATTATAGGGCAGGACAATATTTCACTGAAGATACAGAATCATTACTACTAATAAATATTTATTGAATGTTCACAAAATCCATGGCCATCTGACCAAAATCATAGGGAGAAAAAATTAACTCTGGTCCACTTTACATTTAACAGAAATATTTAGTTCACAATCCTTGAATGAATAACAATCCTCTGGAGCTTGAAGAACGATCTAGATGAATTATACTTCTTCCCAGTTATGACTCTACAATCCTTTTTCTGTTCAATGACTGGTGGTGTTAGCCTCTGCTGTACTGCTTTTTTTCCAAGTGGATAAGTCCTTTCTAATAAAAACTCCCCCAGCTCGTAGAGCATCTCTTCTCTCCGCATTCTCTGATTCTGCCGAGGGGTGTTAAGGATGTTGTTCAGCAGAAGACATTTCTCCCCTAGTGTTGACTAATATAACCTCCAGTGTTACGTAGTTTTAGGATTGCATTAGAAACATTAGTTACAATAAATTCTGCCATACAATAACCGCAAGTACAGTTTTGTAGGATGATCCTTTAATAAGAGCATCTCCTCTTGCTCCTGCTTTCCTGTCAGCGAGGACAGTCTTAGTCCTTGCCACTCACTTTTCCACCTTTGGTACCATTAAATCCATCCCATCTATCTGTCTCTCATTGCATTGCAAAACATTGCAGACTTAAAGATTTGCCTGAAGTGTGGAATTAACTAGATTCTTAAAATATAATAGTTCCAAAATTGTTACAAGAAAATTTAATATTAAATTAAATAATTCCTCATATCCTCAAATTATACATAGTAACCCAGTGTCCTGAAAACAAAATAGAAATCCAGAGTTTTGGTAAAGGAAATTTACTAAACTTCCAGCATATTGACAAGTCATTACACTTAGTAATGATATGATTTTTTAATGATATATTTTTACTTTTTAATTTTTAAAACATTTAAAAAATAACCATAGCACTATATAGATCCTTTGTAAAATATATAGCGTCAAAAGAAAATGGCAATAACCCAAAACAAAACCACCATCAAATATGCACATCTTAGATCATTTCCTTTTCTCTATTTATGGTGCACATTTTTTATAATTGAGATCAATAATGTATATAAACTGCGTAGCCTCCTTTCTCACTTATAATTATATCATAATATTTTTGTCTGTTTAAAAAATTATAAGCATTAGTTTAAAAGCTTCATAGTATTTTATAGGATGCATATGCCCACTTTATTTAAATATTTCTTGTAAAAATGAACATTTATATTGTGTGTAGTTTTGGCTTATCTATGTATAAATCTTTGAAAAGAATAATCAGACCTCTAAGATTTTATTCTTAGAAATTGAATTATTGAAATAAAACATATAAACATTGTGTTCTTTACTCAGTTCTCTTTATTCATAGAGAATGTCTATTACTGAATGAATGTTAATGGTTTATCTAATTCGTGGAAGTTTACCAACTGAATTATTAAGATGTCCTGCTCTTTCACCAGTTCCAGTTATTTTATAAATAACTATTTCTCAAGAATTGCATATGCAAGATGCTTTCTAAGTTATTTTATTACTGTTGATGTCTTTAAACTTTTATGAGTAAAATATTTTTAATATGGTTAGATAATAGCAAATGAATTCATACTTCTTTTCGATTGCTGTGGTTTAATGTTGTGCAACAAATGTTATCATGAACCTGAAATATTTAATGTATCTTAATTATCTCTTTATTTACTTATTAAACCCAGTTATATAGGTAGTTAGTAACACTTTCTTCCTTGGCACCTGGAGAGATTAACATCCAAATAGCTAACTTTATTGAATGGATTACACTACTTTAAAAATCTAGTAGATTTTTGGAGACACACTGTAGGCAAAATATTACCTGAAGCTCATATCAATCAATACCTATACTTCACTTTAGTAATATATTTGAAGAAGGCTTTAATGACAGCGAATATACAAGTACTCTTCCTATTTGCTTTTCATGCTATAACTGTTTTTTTAATTACCAAAAATTTCCAAATTGTAGGAAAGTAAATTCTTCAATTTTGAGATGTTTTTATTTTGAGATAATTTCATATTTTGGTGTTTCGTTTTAGTCTAGAGGTACAGAACTGTAAAGGAATTTAATGGAGTCTTCTATTATTTACAGAAGAATCAATACTTAAAACTTTTTAATTTAATGGTATGGATATTTGAGTAACAGACATCCCTCATACTTTTAAGCATAAATTATCTGTAAATCTCTTAAATTGTCAAGTTCCATTGTGAGGTTTATATTTAAATATTAACAAACTAAACATTAAAAACCAGTCTAATTACAGCTCATATATTCTAAGACTTTTAATTAATTTCTACCACTTTAATACTTTCTACATCTCTATGTAACTTTCAACTGCTTTCTAAACTTTTCAAGTACTGGGTATTCTTTGATCTGAATGATAGATAAAAACACATTACACCAAAACTTTAGTTTCCACTACTGTTAAAATACACTGCAGGGACCTATGAAAGTGCTGTCTACTATATAAATATATGTTGATGTTTCATGTATAATTGCTTCCACAGGGACACTAAATATATTCCATAGATTGTAAGGCAATCATAAGTCAGAAGAGACATTGAGTGTGTAAATAATATAAATGCTTGTCTTGAGTCATGGGGGAAAACCCCTGAACCATTTTTCTTACCATATTTCAACAGCTGCTGTCTTTGTCTGAGAGGCAAATAATTGGAGGTACTTATGTATGTCATGGTTATTTCAGAATCCCTGTGTTCCTCTCCAGGCAGAATCGCTATGAATTTTGGCTCTTACTTAAGTGTTCTCATGATACTGAAATTCCAGAGAGCGAGAGGGACAATGATAGCCCCAGAGAAACATTTCCATCCTTAGAAGTTAGCGCACTTTGGGTTATCAGCTTGATCGTATCCTTACTTCAAATTCAATGGTATGGATCTTATAAATCCTGGATCTCCCTATATAAATGGCTCCATCTGACTCAGTATCTTCCTTCTCAGGCTAGTTTCAGTTTCTGAGCATATTTAAAACAAATGTATTTTATAATATAGCCAAATAATCCTGAATAAACTCTTACCCACAATTCTTAAAATAACATTTAGAAAGAGAAATATATTTAAGCAGAGAAAAGCAGAGAAAGTATTTAGAAGCTTAAAATTAGAAAATTCTTTATAGAAATAAAGTATCTATTTGTGTTGATAAAAAGCAATAAAATAAAATCAACATTTTTCAGTACACGATTTTTATAGACGTTTGCATAAGGGTCAGTAATTATGTATGATATAGTACAAGGAAAATGATGAAGGAAACTAGTTTATTTTGTAACAACTTGCCCAATAAACTGAAATATAAAATAATAACACGTCACCAAGAAACTTCTCTTCCAAAGTATCTCATCTAAATATTTACAAGTCATATATCTTCTTTGTAGTTTAGTTTTATCATCTGTAAAGTGTGGGAGAAAAACTAGATAATATTCTAATTTTGTTTTTCACTTTAACTTTGATTCTAAGATCTCATATTGATAATTTGTTAATATTTTATATCATCCTTGAAAGATTTGACATGCTTCATGAAAGTAAACATAGCAAAATCACATTTTCTAAGTGAGAGTTGAAAAAGGTAAGGGTAAGTTGAAAATAAGACAAAATAAGAGAGTTAATGCACATACCTACATTTTCTCCCAATACTGTATCTGTTTACCTGCAAGAGTAATTTGCAACCTCAAAATAATTACAATTGACACTAACTACATGATAGGATAACTAATCATTTTAATTACAGAGTGATTGAAAGACTTAACCTGAATTATAGAAAGTATTATGGGAAACCATTTTCCTGCTATTGTTGTTCAATATGGCTGCTGATAGGTTTGATTTTTTCCTATGGTAGGTTACATTAAGGGCCATAACCCTTCACCACTTCCTATAAAGCTGACCTTTGCAATGTGACTTTGTATTACCTGCCACTAAAGAGGTATAGTGGTATTGCCTTATCACTTGAGCCTAGACTTAACCATATAATTGGTTCTACGTAATACAATGTTAGCAGGCATAATATTACTAGAAAAAAATACTCTTATGGAAAGTACTTGTACAGTCAAACTCACTCTTGTGCTTCTGCCATGGCCAAGAGATAGGCATGCCTAGGCTAGCCTACTGGGCCCAGGAGAAGAATAATGGACGTATGACTTAGAGCTGCCTAGTTGTACACAGGCTAGATAAGACAGCCTTGTGGTGAGATGTGTGACAAATCAATTTTGCTATATATCACTGGGATTTGTGGACTATGCAGCATTAGTATTCCAATAATTCCGAGTCTGGCATTATTATCTCCAAGGGGTCATGGTACTCTATGGCTTAGACACACAGATGAGAAGTATGTCTTCCTAAAACAACAGCACAACATGGGAACACTACAGGGTCAAGAATGGCCTGGGTCTCCTACCCAGGACTCATATTCTGTATTGGAACTGAGTATCTTAGAGATTAAAGGCATGAAGGACGTGCCATTCTAAAATATGCCTGATTAGTATATTGATTCTTTCAAGTTGAAAACAGTACAGAAATTGCAGTTTTAGAAAGGGCTATCTAAATTGTTTCTTGCTGTGTGCACAAGCCATAAAGATTTTTCTGGAAGGGATACTTTTCCTGTGCCAGGGGAAGAAAGTAGCCTTTATCATCAGAGAACGGGAATTGGAGGCTTCAGAGGATCTGAATAATTATGCTTACCAAAGCAACCCTTATCTTCAACTAGTTTTACAGCCCCTTCCCTTGCATTTATCTCCTAGTGACTTTCCTAGAAATTTACTTCTAGGCAGATCACCTTTGTTCTGTCATTTCTTCTTGAATTTATCGTTCTTTGTCTAAAAAGTATAAAAACATCAGACTTCATGCTCTTGTCAACATCCCCGTGTACATGTAAAACTAATACAACCTGTATGCTTTTCTCTTGTTAGCTTGGCTGATGTCAATTTGGTTTCTAGATCCAGCTGAAGAGCCCATATGAGAGTTAAAGGGAGGTTGGAGGTGATCTCTGGCTTCCCTATGGGATCTAGACAGCCAAGCTAACACACAAGCCATTCTGTGAATAAGCTGACTTGTGATAGAACTTAGGCTTGAGAGAACACCACTAACACCTGCTTGTTTTTATTTCCATGATTCTTGCTAGGATTTCTTACATTCTATTAATGACATTTTTGTTTTTGTAATTCAGTATATTGCTCTTTTCCTCTATTTTTAAATAACGTGTTTCTTCTTGTAGTATTAATTCATTTTCATCGTCTTCCTTTTCTGCAAAGTTTGTTTTTTATTAGATTCTTCATAAGCTTGATTTTTAGCCAGGAAGAAAACATGTTCTTTGGCAGATTTCATCATTCTCCAACACCTTGAGGTAGTATTAATGAAAATGTCTGTTTTTTAAAAAAATATTTAGTTTGGTAAGCAATTCATTTTGGTTCCATAGCATTCATATTTGGAATGTGTACCTCACATTAATCACAAAGAACAATGCCATTATCTGTTATAGTGGCAACAAGATAATATCTAGTGATAGACACACTCAAAATTTCATTAATTACATTATTTAAGCTTTTAATTACACTCCAATATTCTTCCCCATTTACAAAACAAACTGGAAGGATTCCCCAGCTCACTGTCTCTTGCTGCTATTTATTTCCCAGGATGATTTATCAAACACTATGAAAGCTATGAATTGGAATTACCTTGAGCTTTGTTTTCTTAACTGCTTTTCCTTTCTCTGTTCCACCAATAAAATCTTAATAACAAAATAATTGGATGCATTATTTCCAGCTACCTTTTTTCATTTTCTGGTCTTGTATTGAGACCAGGATGCAACCCAAGGGATTAAAAGCACACAGCTAGCTATCACCTTCTTCCTGATCTCTTAAAAAAATAAAGGCAACCTCATTCACAAGAGTTTTCATTTGATATTATAATAATCAGGATCAAATTATTGAGGCACTCCTTCTGTCTCTTGGGAAAGAAAACAGAAACACTCTTTGCTAGTTAGATTTACATGACTTCCTTTGGAAGCAAGATAATGATTTGTATTTAAATGAAATGATGATTAGCATAAGGGTTTATCATGGCAGCCAGTCCACAGCAAGCTTTATTTGCACTTACCTGATGTGACAGAGATAAGAAATGTAAGTGCAGTCCTAGCTCCTTCCCCACAATTAAAGCACTTTGAGGCTTTAGTCCCCAAATGACAGGTTAACCAAAACGATTTTAAAAGAAATGTTAACCTACAATTTTTGTAATGTTCTTATAGAAAATAATGATGTCATTAAAAACAACACTAGCTCGGAGGCTTATGGCAGCTGTTAACCCAAGATTGTATCAGTTCTGGAAAGACAATGTACGTTTCTGGCTTCAAAGTCCTCTTTTTATAAAATGGAAATTTCAGAATGTCTTCTTAGGTTTCCTCCAGATCTAAAATTCTAGATTTCTGTAACCACAAAGAGGTGAGTTTTTATCCTACCTATTTAACTGACTGTGAAGAATTTGTATTCTTTCAAGAGATGGTACAATTTCATTTTACAAAAGAGTCTCACTTTTTATTATCTTTCTCAGCTTTTCCTATTGACTTGTAATGGGACAAGTTGTGTAAGATAGGTGATATGCTGGGGTGATTAAAAAGCCAGATTCCATGGCCATATAACCTGATTTTAAATCTCGGCTTTGTCACACATTGCTGTGGACTTAGGATAATATATTTAGGTTGTCTATTTCTTAGCTTTTGTTAAAAGAAAAAAGAAGATAATCATGGGGCCTGTCTAACAGGGTCTCTTGGTATTTTTGCCTGTATTAATACATCTATGAGAAGGACGAATCTTAGCACAGAGCACTTAACCTCAGTAGAAATACTGTAGCAATATGGAGTTCTTTTTTGAGAAAAAACCTTTCTTAACTACCCAAATATAACTTTGGGAAACTATCCTTGGGTATCCTTCTCAAATTACTAAAACTGAGTCATCCATCACAATAAAAACAGAATAAAATTTATCTTTTTTTCCATCTATGAGAACTTTACCCAAGTAAAGTTTGGAATATGCAAAATTTTGGTTGCATTCCTTTATATATAACTTACTTTCCTACCTTCAGAGATGCTAGAGGGTAATTCTAAATCCTAACTTTTATTACTATTAGTTATTATACATTAATCGTTGCTTTGGTATCACTCTTTTTACAATTTTTTTCTTTAAAATATCTATTAAAACTCTGCTTTTCTAGGAATATCACAAAATGTTCAATATGATTTATCCTCAGAAAATTGCAAATTAAAGCAAAAATGAGCTATTGATATATAAGTATTAGAATGGCTTAAAAAAACTGAATAGGCTATGGAACAGTAGAACCCTTCTTTCATTGCTAATGAGACTTCAAAATGGTACCATCATTCTGGAAGATATTTTGGCAGTTTTTTACAAACTTAAGTATAGTTTTAATATACAATCCAGCAGTTGTGTCCCTGGCTATTTATCCATTTCAGTTACAATTTTATGCCCACACAAAATCCTGCATATGAATATTTATAGCACTTTCATTCATAATCACAAAAAACTGGAAGCAACCAGGATATCTTCCATTATGAATGGAGACACAAACTGGGATTCAGTCATGCTATGGAATATTATATAGTGGTAAAAATGAAATGAGCTATCAAGCCACAAAAAGACATAGAGGAATCTTAAATACATATTGCTAAGTTAAAGAAAAAGCTATGTATTGTATATTCTCAATTATACAATGTCTCAAAAAAGGCAAAACTATTGAGACATTAAAATGATTATTGACTCCCAGGCATTAAGGAAAGGGAAGGCATGAATAGGTGAAGCACAGTATTGTTTTAGGGCGTTGAAACTATTTTGCCTGATACTATAAAGGTGGATACATGACATTACACATTTGTCAAAACCCATGTAACTTTAAAGCATAAGGGAGTAAACTTTAAAATTAAAAGGTAAGAAAAAAGAAACATTTAGAAGGTCCAGGGATTCCAAAATAACGCATGCACAACAGGAACATTTAATTGTATGGCAAATAATGGTGAAATTACACCTGTGTCTCTAGTAGATTATTGAAACAATCTCACCAAAGATGGTGAGGAGAGGAAGATGCTGAGCTGAGTAACTTTGTAAATGAGTAAAGTCTGTAAGAGTAATGGCAAAAGAAACTGCCTGTAAGCACTGTACTCTATTTGGTAAGGTAGCCTCCTGGCAAGCACTAGTTACCAACTTGGAAAGTACTGCATATATGCCCTGAAATTGAACAATTAAATAAAGGAACAGTGGATGGTGAGAGCCAAACTTCTCACTGTTGGAGTAGGAATTTACAGATAAAGCAAGGGAAGGAGGTAAGCATTATCCAAGCAATCATAGATTGGCTTTGGAGAAATCAATATAAACTCAAATTTAGCTTAATCTAGAGGCAAATGGTTATATACAGAAGTTCTCTGTGAATCTAAAACTGCTCTAAAAATAAAGCCTAATATTGAAAACAAAATTTATTTCTATATTACCTTCATATTCCTTCTCAAATTATTTTACTTCTTCTCCTCCTCCTTATTTTGTTCCTCCTACTTCTTCTTCTATCTTATACCTGTAGGGAAATATTTTAATTCAGCTTTTCTAAGCATATTAAAAGTTGCTCAATAAAAATAAAATCAATATTATACACACTGTATATTTCACATATTGGGTTAATTTCTATAATTTCCAATAGAAAAGAACATTATTT
Organism: Pongo abelii; assembly: GCF_028885655.2. Taxonomy (NCBI): domain Eukaryota; kingdom Metazoa; phylum Chordata; class Mammalia; order Primates; family Hominidae; genus Pongo; species Pongo abelii. Next base: position 86,920,909 of record NC_072000.2, on the reverse strand, counting down.
GTTTGTTTTGTTCACTGCTAATTTCCCAGGACCTTGAATATTGTCAGACAAACGATGGTTCATTTTTTAGCAAAAATATTTATCAAATATTGCATGGAAAATATTTCATGGGACATACGTGTACTAAAAACAACATTTTTGTCTATCTGAAATTCAAATTTAACTTAATGTTCTGAATTTTTGTTTATTATGTGTTTGTTTGTTTTAACTAAATCTGTCAACCCTACCTGAAACTTATGCAATTTCGGACACCAACTTCATTAAAAATGGAAAATTACAAATTAAAATTATATTGCCCAGAATGAGTTCCATGTAAATGAAGATTCCCAAAATTTAAGCTTCATTAGCTTCATGGAAAAATCCATCTATAGGAAAACAGCTGTAATTTTTTACCCAGATGAGGTTTGCAGAATCATGTCAATAGAGTAGCAGTTTTCCCACACCCACGTGCTGCTGCCATTAGCGTTGACAAAAATTCTAAAAGATCCTCAGAAAGTTAGTGTTTGAGTTACTCTTTAGAAGACTCTTTTGCCATGTTATAAATTGAGTTCAGCAGCCGTTACCGTGGAGTCTATTATCTCGTTGACGATCACTTAACTCCATGAACATTAATGTCAAATAATATGCCACATCCTCCAAGAGACAAACCTTTTTAGAGGTCTGTGAAACATGAAATGAGTGCTTTTTACAGAGCAGAGCCAAATTGTGATCTCATTGGTACCTAACAATATTTCAAACACTGAGAAACAGCAATGCAAACTTTGCGATGGGGAACTTCAAAAGAAACACTCTAAGTAAAGGGACAAAGAGGCAAACCATTAACTTTGCAAAAGGATTAACATCAAGGATGAAACCTCAGTGTTCCCGGGAACAAACAGCAACCCACACATCCTTCAGGAAGAGACAATGGCAGCTCAGAATGGAAAGCAAGACTCAGGAACAGGCTAACATGGAGGTGAACCCTCGGGGATAAAGATAATGCTTCCCTGGCCCAATGTCTAAAGAACCTGCTGTCTTCAGAGTAGGAGAACTACGTCTTCCTTTTAGTGTTAAGCCCTCCTCTTGGAGCAACTTTTATTCTAATATTAAATCTTTCTTCCATGGCTAACACACATTTTACAATCCAGAGATTTGCCTAGTAACCCATATAATTCTAACTCCAGTGTGAGTAAAGATTACCTGAAGAAAATAGAAGACTGCCTCACTGTGTGTGTGTGTATGTGTGTGTGTGTGTGTGTGTGTGTGTGTGTGTGTGTTCATGTATGTATTTTTGAATTGCTTAATATGGGACACTATTTAAATTCAAAATAAGGAAGGACAGAAGTAAGTTTAAAGACATCCTTAGGTGTAGAGACATCCTCGTGGTCCCCTACAATGGGCTCACCACAAATGACTACTTGTCTGAAATTCAGAGTTTACGTTCTAGTGTAAATATTCCTGCTTTTTACTAAAGCACTTTTCTCCTTTTTCTCTTCTCCCTCTGTTCACCTCTTCCACCTCTTTCTTTTTTAAGTTAACTTTGAGGAGATGACCTGAAGTCTTAGCATTAAAAATATAAATCATTCAGTTAAAAATGCTTTATCTTTATATGGAATGCTGGATTGGTTAATAAAAACAAAAGAATGAGTAGTGGTTTAGAAGTCCACTCTATTTAGTTCTTCAAGATGTATAAATCATCATATAGTAAATCATGAAGTTTCACATTTCTTTCACTTGTTCACTCTGCTTTTTGTACTGTCTCTTCCTTCCTCATCCTCCTCCAGCCACTTTTTTCCACTATTGCTTTGGACTTTTCCTCACCTCCAAGGAGCTATTTACAGTTCCCTTTCTTTATTTCTATTTTAACCAATTAGACTGACAGTGGAAAATTAAAGTTTGTAGTCGTGAAAAATGTTTCCGTTTGCTGAAGCCTCCTGATTTGGGGCTTATTCGCTGGTTCATCCTCCAGAACTGGTACCAAAAATTTGTGTTTGGGTGACATTTAGAGACATCCATTTCTCAAATTTTAAGAAAATTAAGAAAACAGGACTATAAAGTTCAAATCAGATAAGGAAAAGAATGAGGACAAAGCAAAATACCCAAAAGGAAATCGGGTCTTTTAAAGTTTGCACCCCTAATATTTGTGAATATATGATTATTTTATCTCTAACTTGGTGTGGTCCTGTGAGATCCTATCCATTCAAAGGCAGAGGGTGCACCCAAGGCTCCGTATGGTTGAACTGACTTTTAATTGATCAGTGAGGCTGGGGAGTTTTGCAAACTCTCCAGCATGCAAAATTATACTTTGCTTTTCCATGTTTTAGTCTCATCTTTGTCAACTGCACAAGTTTGATTACCTGTGCACATCACAACAATCTTGGTCCAGGCATCCTCACCTAGATTATCCTCAAGACAACCAGGCTAATGACTGAGTACTTTAAGCAGCTGAGATGAAATTAACTGCAGCCAAATATTTACCAACATCACATAAACAGATTCTTACACATTTCTCCCTCTCTCTCTCTTTTTTTTTTTTTTTTTTTTTTTTTTTTTTTTTTTGAGACAGAGTCTTGCTCTGTCACCCAGGCTGCAGTTCAGTGATGCAATCTCAGCTCACAGCAACCTCCACCTCCTGGGTTCAAGCGATTCTCCTGCCTCAGCCTCCCGAGTAGCTGGGACTATGGATGCGGGCCCCCACACTGGGCTAATTTTTTGTATTTTTAGTTTTTAGTAGAGATAGGGTTTCACCATGTTAGCCAGGATGGTTTCGATCTCCTAACATCATGATCTGCCCAGCTCGGCCTCCCAAAGTGCTGGGATTACAGGCGTGAGCCACCGCACACGGCCTATCTCTTTTACATATATTTTTTCCTTCCTCCCACAAATAAAAAATATCACAGTGTATTTAAACAAAACAAAAACCTATGCATGTACTTTGAAGCAGGTAGCTCTGTGAGCAGTAGCAAATTCATATGGGTCTGTAGCAACCTCAATTCTTGCCTCCTCAGAAGAAAGAATTCCACTGAGGGGCATAAGGCAGAGTGAGAGAGCAAGGCAAGTTTTAGAGCAGGAGTGAAAGTTTATTAAAAACGTTTAGAGCAGGAATAGAAAGAAGTAGAGTACACTTGGAAGAGGGCCAAGTGGGTGACTTGAGAGATGAAGTGCCCTGTTTGACCTTTGACTAGGGGTATTACATGTTGGCATACTTCCTAGGGGAGAGGGTTGCATCCCTCCTCCCCTGATTCTTCCCTAGGGGTGGGCTGTTTGCATGCGCAGGGGCTTACCAGCACTTGGCATAGGATCATGTGCAGTGTGTGTACTGAAATTGTACACATGCTCACTCGAGGTGTTCAAGAATGATCTTATACCTGTTAAACGCCACAATTCTGCCTCTTAGAGAGCATGCTTGAGCCCACTCGTCCAACTCCTGAAATCTAATCGAGAAGCAGTTGATCACTAGTTTCAGGTGTTTCTATCCATTGGGAGACTGCTTTTTCCTGGTGCTGGCTGCGACCAATTGTTATTTTAGAGAGACACTGTAACAATCTCCTGAGATATCTTGGTAAGTGGGTAGGGAGTATTCAGCCCTCCCCTACCCTGCTCATGTCTGACTAGCTACCTACTGTAACAGCTCTGGATTTAACTACTGTTTTCTACAATTAGGTAAGTGGATTTCTGGTAAATCATTTATATCGATAAGCCCCTACTTCAGTCTTGCTAAGTGTTTTAAAGTTAAAAGTGCCTAGAACTGAGTTGATGCTTAAAAACAACAGCTATGATTAATTCTCTTCTAATAACTGCTCCTATGTTATTCTTCTTCCAACCTGCTTTATATTTTATTCCTAGCATTCTTATTCCTCAATGGGAGGGGATTAACTTTCTCAAACATTGGATAAATCAGTAAGAATAAAACAGTCATGCTGCAAAACTGTCTGCAATATTGTGACATAATATGAAATATGTATTTTATCTTTTTCCCCAGTTCCTAGCACAAGCACAAGAGCTTTCTAAAGCCTTAGGAATTTCCTGAGTGATAGGGGTAAGAGAAGCATCTTTAGTCACTCGTAGTAAGCCTCTTTCAACCATACCTGAGTTTATGCCAAGGAAATCACTCTGGTGGCAGCCTGGATAGCTTAAATATACACCTGGTTGCCAGAGAAACAAACCAGATGATTAGAGGCTTGGAACGATCCCTTATTCCCTACTTCAGGGGAGACAGGGGACAGAGGATAGAGATCGAGTTAAATGCCAACGTCCAGTGATTTAATCAATCATACCTAAGTAATGGAATCTCCTTAAACCCTGAACGACAGGGCTCAGAGAGCTCCTGGGTTGGTGCACGCATCATAGTGTTGGGTGAGCAGCATACCTGCAGAGGATGTAGAAGCTCTGCCCTCCTGCCCTATACCTTGCCTTATGCATTGCTTTCATTTGGCTGTTCCTGAGTTGTATTCTTTATAATGAAGTGATAAATGTAAGGTAAGTGTTTTCTTGACTTCTATGATCTTTTATAGCAAATTGTTAAACCTGAGGAGTGGATTGTGGGACACTTCCAAATGTACAGACAGTAGGTCAAAAGTAGGAGAGGCCCAGAATTGCCAAGTGAGGGCAGTTTTGTGGGACTGAGCCCTTACCTGACATGCAGAGTCTGACACTGACTCTGGGTAGATAGGGTCAGAATTGAATTAAATTGTAGACACTTGGTTACAGTCTGGAGAATTTGAGAACTGGTTGGTGTAAGAAAAACCATACATTTGTTGTCAGAAGTGTAGTAAGTGAAAACATATAATAGACTTTTGAAGAAGGGCATTAGCACAATGATCAGACTCCCAGGCTCTGTCGCTAATCAGCTGTTTTGGTAGCTTTATAACTGTTTATTCACTATACCATTTCTAAAGCTTCTCACACACAGTCACCCCTCTGGGGAGCTTGATCTGACAGGGTTGAAACTGAGATGATAAAAGTTTAATTATTATCAGTGATGATGGTATTTAATAATTGTGTTCTCACTGGGAACAATTTCCAGGAGAAATCATCTTGCTTCATTACAATATGTGAATGATGAGTCTAATAAAATCTCGCATGAGAAATTTTAAACTCTAAGATAAAATTTTTCCTAATAAATGTTTATTACATTTACATAAGTCCCAAGAGCCTTTTGTTCAGGTCAAAAGAAGATGGCAGAATTTTTGATTTTCTTTGTTTCTAAAGGTCACAAAATATAATACTGATTTCCAATGAGGGGTGTGTGTGTGTGTGTGTGTGTGTGTGTGTGTGTGTGTGTGTATGTAGGGGAGGAAGATAAGGAAGACGAGGGATAGGGAAAACGGAATTCACTTCACCAGGATGTGAAGCTTACACAGGATGGGCTTGGAGATAAACTAGTCTTGACTTTGGAAAACAAATTGTCTTCAGTCTTTGAATTTTTTACAGATTAAATAGTATTGATCTTTTTTTCTGTCCTCATTTGAATGAACTGTAGCAATACATGGTAAGAAGTTGGCTGCTCCAATTTAACATGAAGGTGAAAAGGGTGCCAACCAAGGAGAATGTCAGTGAACCAGGATTTTGAAGTTTACCTTATTTCTCAGTAACAGCATTAATGCTCAAATCTCCTTTAGGAAGATCCAGTTCTATTATCCCAGCTCATTCTAGGTTCCTTGTAACCCAGAAAACTCTAGTATGGACTAAGGATGATTCTAAGTGAATGTTACTATGGAATGTGTGTGTGTGTATGTGTGTGTGTGAATGTGATATTAAAGACCATTTGTAAAAAGCAGCATTTCAAATTTTGGTTGAACTCTTTTTATTGTGTTATGTATCATCCTTGGTACATTTGGAAACTGTATTACATTGTGGGACTGAGAAGCAGGACAGCCTGATGCCAGAGTTTTAGTTAAGATTCACTATGTGATGAAAACATTATCTGAGACCATTACACTTAGGCAGATGATAAAAAAGGATCATACTTTTAGGTATCATCGCATGATTCTTGTTTATTTCTTCTTTTCTCTTCAAACTAAGACAAGTAATAAAACAATGTTGACAGAATGACAAGGGAACAATAAATATTTTCTGATCTTGGGAAATCAAGCTCTGCCCTGCAGTGTCATGCTTGAGAAGTGAAGTGCTTCTTAAATCGGAAAAAAAAAAAAAGAACAAACAACCAAACAACAACTCGCAAAACAGAAACCTGAAAATCAAAGTCAAGTCACATCTCTAGATAGATGATGACCTTCACTTCCAGGAAGGTCTTTGTGTGGTTGTGAATTCAGTGTTCTTTAAATGACACCCTGTAACTGCTTAGTGACAGCCAAGCCATTTTCACTCTCTTTTTGTGCCCAGTTGCTGCAGCTAGTTTGACAGAAGTAGCTGGTGCAGATTTTTCTCAAGAATGCTTTAGCAGTGTTTCAATCAAAGGTCTCACTTTTTAAGGCACACAGTTCTTCACTTTAGATTGGCATGCTTCGTTGTTAAACTGTTTTATTTGAGGAGAAAGCTTGAAAGGAATAGTACTACAATTAGAAATGAATATTTGATAAATGACAAAAAAAATAATGTAATTGCATGGCCAGTATTCTCTGTTTACAGTGGAGCAAAATTAGAAATTATTAACAGAGCCGGAAACAAAAATCAGAAAGAAAATATCTGAGATGTTATCAACTGGTATTTTAATACTTTTGCTACAAAAAAATCAATCACCAGAATCACTGGATTCAAATAAAAATAAAAACCAATAGTGCCCAATATGGATAAAATGACAATAATAAAAGACATTATAAATCAGAATATATGGCAAGAATAAACATGGCCAAAAAGAAAATTTAGTCTTAAATTCACGTACCAATGAGCTTAAAAGAATGTAAATAAGTTAAGCAGCATACTCCAAGCATTACCAAAAATAACCAACTAAAGAATAAAAAATGGAGAAATGAATACAAATAAAAGCGGAATAAAATGCAAAAAAAAAAAAATTTAGAACTAAAATATCCAAAATTTGGTCCATTGAGCGAAAAGTAACGGATGACTCAATAGTTTAATAATAAAGGGAAAAAAGGGAAGGAAGCATAAATATGTAAAATAAGAAATTGCAATGAAGAATTTACCAAAGACAGGAGAGAAAATAAAAGACCATAAGAAACAATTCTCTCAGTTTTATGTGATTTAATTTTAGAACCTAGATGAAATATATGATTTTTTAGAATATGAATTACCAAAATTTACCCCATGAAAGTTGGAAATTTTAAACAGACAAATCATTACCAAAGAAGAAAGAGAAAAAAAACAAGTAAGATGCTCATTGGCTTACTCAATCATTCTCCAACCTTTCAAGGAACAAATGACTTAAAATGTTGTTAGATTATTTCAAAGAGTAAAAAAAATAGGAAAAATCCAGCATCACATTGATACTCAAAACCAGCAAAGATAACACAATCCCCCCCAAAATATTAGAAAGCAATTTTACCTGTGAATCTGACGTAGAAATCCTTTATAAATACTAAAACAAGGTCTAGAGGCACATTAAAAGAATGATACACTCTAAGTGCGGCATGTTTCAGTAATGAAAGATATCTACTGACAAAATATTCATATTCATAGATTTGAAAATCTTTGATTATCTTTATAGATGCAGAAAATTTACCGATAAATTTCAGTATCTTTTCATTTAAACAATATTTTAAATTTTTAAATATACGTATATTTTCTTAATATGTACATATATTACATATTTACTCATGTAGTTTTTATGGCTATATGATTATATATGCACACTAAAGATAAGTAAATATATGTATTTATTTATAAAACTAAGCATTATTTAAAAGATTAGCATTCTCTGTATATATATATATACAAATATATGTATATATAACTAAAATATGTTCCTATATCAACCATATTAAGTATAACGTGCAATGGGAGAAAATAGTAGAGGCACTCCAGTGAGAGTTAAAACCAAAAGTGAATTTTTATTCTTCTATTATCCTGGAGATACCTGTTGACACATTTAGAAACAGCAGTGGAAGCTAAAAACTTGAAGGGAGATAAACTGTATATTCTTGCAAATTATATTGTAGGAAAATCCTGGTTCTTGTCATATGGCCAGAAAAGATTAGACTCGCGGACACATAGAAGGGTGGGAAAAACGGAACTTCTTGGGTGAAAAGGGAGAAAGAGAAAAACTCTCAGCAGAGCGAGAAGGAAGCCTATTTACTGGCTCCGGCCCCATCACACAGGAACTCAAGAGACTGGGCTCCTCCCCTCTGCAAATGGCGCGAACTTCCGTGGCTCCATCTCATTCTCCCAGTGCGCAGGCCCGTCCGAGGTTCACCGGGAAGCCCTTTTTACTTGGCGGTCTCAATATGGTTGGAAAAGCAAAGAAAAACAACTGATAATCTATAAATATAATACATAATTTTGAGAAATGGCTGGGTAAACAATAGTATACAGAAAGAAATTGCTTTCATATAGTCAAATGTTAGGCAGCCAGAAGAAATAATTGAAATTAAAAATCACATTTTCAATAGCAACTTTAAAAGAAAGAGCAGGAGAAATTTGAAGGACTATACAAAATCCCTAGAAAGAAAACTAAAATGACACTGAAGGACAAAAGGAAGTTTGGACAAATAAAAAGCAGATCATGTTTTGATATCAAAATCTAAACAGTCTAACTATGCCAATTATCCTGTATAAATGCCAAAGGAGGCACAGTCTAACTATGCCAATTATCCTGTCAAAATTACCAAAGGAGGATTTCAGACTCTCTAAATGATCTTAAAGGTGATGTCACAAAATAAACATCCGAGAAGAGTCAAGAAAACATTTAAAAGAAGGTTAATGGAAAAGAGATGGAGACAAGATAAAATAAATACTAATCCAAATTCTAAATTTTCAACGACTAAAATAATTAAATAATGTTGTCTAAATGGAAAAGAAGGTAAAATTTAGAGATATACCCAAATGAATACAAAAATGAAGTATAAAAGTTAATTTTAAAAAAGAGAGTTTTTTTTTAATTGTGGAGACAAATGAGTAGATATCGGGAAAAATATAAATTCAATTACTACTTCTCATCTTGAAGTAATATCTTTGTGTTACAATCTAGGTAGTATTCACATTGATATTCATATAAAATCATTTCAGCTTTTCTTCATATTTGAAAATGTTAAAATACATGGAACCATTTTTTCAGCTTTCATTTGGCAAAACAGTAAAAATAATCTGACAACACAGTAAGACAGGGTATTAGGGAATAGACATATTCATATATCTTTATGGAGAACAACTTGACAATATCAATATTTAAGTCACACTCTCTACTGTGTTTAATTTTTAGTATTTATCCTATAGTCCAGCTATTTATCCTATTAGTTGCTAAACTATGCATGTGTAATAATACCCATTGGGTCACTGCATAAAATAACCAAAGCTTCCAGACATTTACGTTATGGTCAATTGATGAATGCTTAAAAACAAAATCTATGGTAAAACCATACATGAGATACTGTGTAATTATTAAGTAGTATGCTGCATATGTGTTTTTATGGGCCAAAATCCAAATTGCACAACACTATTCAGGGTATGGCAATGTTTGTTTAAAAAATAAGAATAAGAAGGAACACACGCATATAAACCTATAAGACAGAAAAACACATATATATAAAATTGTAAAAGACAAAATATTTCTACAGTAGCTTTGGAAAATAAAAATTTTTTAAATGGACAAAAGTAGTTTTTCTCTAAGGAACACTTGTGAAGAAATCCCAGGAATTTTACCACAAAATATGGCATCTTGGTATGCTCATTATTTCAAATTTTAGGTACTTGAATGTCAGCAGATTCTGGAAGAGGCTCTACTCTCTTTCCCTTATCTATCTTAAGACTAGACCCACCGTAGAAGACAATTGCTTTTCATTCCCTGTCTGCAATCTCATTATTTATCACAGAAAAGAAGACCGAGAAATGCAACCACACCTGGATAGACATTTTCATGAGATACTGTCTGCCTCTCTGGCTCATTCAAATTCTAAAATGAAACACTTAAACTTAATTTCTGTCTCCTGAGTTCATTCATTCTCCCTAATAATCATTTACTATCCCTCAAAAGAACTGCCTACTTTTCCCCATCTCCCCTCTCCCCTATAAAGAAGGATATATAAGTATCTCTATCTTATGGGTTATTTGGTAATCGCTCTCTTGTGACTCCCCCTTGCTTATGCGTATTAACAAAAATGTATGCCTTTTTTTCCTGTTAATCTGTCTGTCATTAATTCAATGCAGGGAAAGGTTGAAATTCCTTCATTTAGATGAGAGAGTTGCTGTGTGCAACTGCGTTAGATAAGTTTATTGTGTGGATTTTAAAGAGACGTTACAGAAAGAGAAAAAAATTAGAAATTGAGAGTTTGAGAGTTTATTCCTGTAAATTTTATATAATATACAAAATGTTTGCTTCCCCAAATTATAGTATTAGCCCATATTATTACTTATCAAGGTGTTAAATCAAAACAAAAGTTATTTTAGTGTAAATTTCAAACCACTATAATTTAGCTCAACAAGTTAATCCTCATAAATCCTCACATGTAATTTATTATGAGTTTTGTTTTTTTTTGCTTCTTTTTTTATTATTATTATACTTTAAGTTTTAGGGTACATGTGCACAATGTGCAGGTTAGTTACATATGTATACATGTGCCATGCTGGTGTGCTGCACCCATTAACTCACCATTTAGCATTAGGTATATCTCCTAATGCTATCCCTCCCCCCTCCCCCCACCCCACAGCAGTCCCCAGAGTGTGATGTTCCCCTTCCTGTGTCCATGTGTTCTCATTGTTCAGTTCCCATCTATGAGTGAGAACATGCGGTGTTTGGTTTTTTGTCCTTGCAATAGTTTACGGAGAATGATGATTTCCAATTTCATCCATGTCCCTACAGAGTTTTTTTTAAGGCTCGAAAAGACCTGTTTGGGAATGTTTCATCATAGTTTGACTGGGTAAGAAGACAAAAGATGCCTAACACTCATGTGTAGTTCTAGGTTTTGTACAGACAAGACCACGCAGTACACAAGATTATATAATCTGATATCTGTCACTACTTCTTTTCTACTCATGATGACTTTTATTTCTTTTTCTTGCCTACTTGTTTTGGTAGGATCTTTAGTGCAATGTTAAATAGAAGAGGTGAGAGTGGAAATCCTTGTCTCCTTCCTCATCTTAAGGGGAAAGAATTGAGTCTTTCACTATTGAGTATGATGTTAGCTGGATTTTTCACAGATGACTTTTATTGGTTTGTAGGTGTTCTTTTCTATCGTTTGCTGGGCATTTTTATTATAAAAGAGTATTTGACCATATTATGTTTTACTACATGTTTCCTCATATTTTGTCCCTTACTTGGCTGAGAATATTGTTATTAGTATTTGATATTTAATGTAATTTTATTTCGCAAAGTTATTATTGTCTTTGCCACTAGAATGTAAGCACTTTGAGAATAGGGACTCTATTTTGTTCTCTATTGCAGGCTCTTAGAATAGTGGCTGGCACACAATAGGTACTCATATATTTCTGAATAATTAAATAAGAGTAGGTAAATATGATTTTTATCCTTTTATGAGTGACATTGAGAAATGTTAAGTTTGGAAAAGTTAAATAACTTTTATGAGGAAGACCTATGATTAAATCTGAGGAGTTTGATTCTAAACCCAAATTTGTAAACACTATATTTAATGATTATAATTATAGATACAGATGTGCCTTCTTTATATGCTATTCCTTCATTTTACATATAAACTTCTCAGGGGTAAAAGGAAATTTTTAAATTAAAGAAAGAAAGTTATTTCTTTTATTTATAGAAGAAATGATTAAAATAAAGCATTGATCAAAGTGTCTTTTTTTTTTTTTTTACTTTCTCTGTGTATGTATAGGTCCCTTTAAAAACAAATATAGCAATTCTTACTTTCAAACAACAGAAATATGTTTTGGGGTCTGGAGAGTATCCCAAGATTTCTTAAATACAAGAATGAAGAAGCATTATGGAGACTACAGTGTGAATAAAAATGCCATCTCATATTTGGACATAGTTGACATTTTGGTACCTACCTCAACTTTAGTCTTACTGACATTCTAATAACCCTCTGAAGTCTCCAGTGGTTTGGGATACTCACTAATTGAAAAAAATGTTGGATTTGATTTTCATGTCTTTTCTAATGAAAAAATAGATCATTTAGAAACCTCCTTCTAGTGCTCATAAACCTTTTAGTTGAAAGTATACAAAAAGTTATTGTAGAATTTGCTGTGAGATACTGATAGAATTAGCAAGTACAGAGTCACCTACTTTGCAGACAGCTACCATAACTTTTCCAAATATTCTGTTCATGAACATGAAATTTACAAAGATGGCATATTGACATTTTCTTTCAAATTCATTGTAATACTGTGTAGACCTTTGATTTAACCTGACAAAAAGCACTTTTCTATAGAGTGGAACTTTCTCTTTTTCCTGATCATAGGACTCATTTTCTTGTTTTTGAATATAATATTTAGAAGCACTGATGAGCTAGTTTGATCTAAGTAAATCAGTAAATAATCACACATTATGTTAGGGAATAGAAATTTTACTACATCTAATTTAAATAAGATGATGACATTAAACTCACAAAAATGCTTTGGAATGCAGTTGCTGAATAAATGGAGAATCCCTCCTTTTTTATTTGTGAAAATTTAGAATTGATATTGAATAATGGCAAATGCTATCATAGAGTCAACAGGTGATAGTAACTTAAAATAATGCATTTTCAGTTGTTAGAGTTTTAGACTCCTGAAAATTTCTTGCAGAACCTTGCACCAAATTTACTACCATTTGACACTTTACTAAACTTTTTGGCAGCTCGACTTAATAGCTCCTATTCCTTCTCTGTATTGTTGCTTTTCATTTTTTTTTCTTTTTTGAGATGGAGTCTCACTCTATCACCCAAGCTGGAGTGCAATGGCATGATCTCGGCTCACTGCAACCTCCACCTCCTCGGTTCAAGCCATTTTCCTGCCTCAGCCTCCCAAGTAGCTGGGATTACAGGTGTACGCCTGTATTTTTGTATTTTTAGTGGACGAGATTTCACCATGTCAGCCAGGCTGGTCTCGAACTCCAGACCTCAGGTGATCCACCCACCTCAGCCTCCTAAAGTGCTGGGATTATAGACAGGAGCCACAGCACCCAACCTATTGTTGCTTTTCAATGCAGGTCACGCAAATCATTGATTTCCTGAACACATGTTCTTCAGTTGTTCTTCGGCCTGCTGTCTTTTTATCTTAACTGAAATTCTTTAACTGTGTGTTCATCATTGTGGTACCTATGGGCATTTCAAAAAATAGCAAGGGAAGAACACATTTATTTATGAGAACATGTAACAATGAACATTTATGCTACTTTTAGAATTAAAGACTATAAAGGGAAGAAAATGAAAGATGAATCAGAGTAGATGAGGGGTATCTTAGTGTATTCAGATTGATTTAACAAAATACTATACTAGGTAGGTTATAAACCACAGAAATTTTTCTCAGAATTCTGGAGGGTGAGAAATCCCAGATCAAGGCAAATTGTGTGTCTAATGAGGGGCCCACTTTCTAACCCACAGGCGATGGATTCTCATTGCATACTCACATGGTGGAAGCAATGAGAGGTCTTCTTGGGCCTTTTCCACAAGGGCTCTGCTCTCATGATCTAATTACCACTTAAAAGCCCTACCTCTTACTACAGTTACCTTGGGAGTTAGAATTTCAACATGAATTTTGTGGGGACACAAATATGCAGGCCATAGCAAGTGGTATATTAAATTTAGAATCTGATTTCAGAACAAATTGATGAATAAAGAGTTTATCTTTACCTACCTTTAATCTGGCACATTTCTTCATTAATGTGAACCATAGAAAGAAGCAGTGCTCCTGATTTATGAAGAAAAGATCAACACGTTTGCATGGAACAAAATAATTTTCCCCATTTTCAGTATATAATACAGTTATAAAGAACAAGTTTAAGCATGAATTACTGGTGATCAAGTAAACAGCAAGGAAAGATGTCCCTTTGGTTGTCACGCATACCCTTTGCTTTCAGCCTCAAAATATGATTCTACATATATCTCTATCTCTATATCTATATCTATATATACATCTACCTACATATCATTCCTCTTTACTCTTCCATCTTTCTTATTCCTAAATCTCCCAACTTCATGTCAAGAAGGTTACAGCTCCAGAGTCATGGTGCCTGGCTGAGAACCCTAGCTACACAATATGTAGTTCTATGGAAGTCAGGTCTCCAAAAGTAGCCCTCACACACCTTGCCTCCCCAAATTCATTCTCTTGCATATTCCCCTCACAAACTGAATTGAGTCTGGCCCCATAATGCATTTTAGCTGATAAAATGCAGTAGGCATGAAGCTTTTTCAGTTCTATGCCTAAGCCTTAAGAAAGTCTGACAGCTTCTGCTTCTATGCTTTCAAGAGCCAACGTTGCCACGAAAAAGATCTAGTTACCCTGCTCAAGAGGCCAGAAGGAAATATCCGCCATATGGAGAGTCCACCTAAAGATGAATAAGCCCTGAGGCTACATGGAGAGTAAGGCTCAGTCTTTCTGCCATCTCCACAAAGGCACCAGGTGTGTCAGTGAGCCATTTTGAATATCCCAACTCATTCATGCCCAAAGAGCTTCCCAGGAGAACCAAGTCATGCCACAGAATTATGAAAAACAATGCTTTTTTGTCACTGAGTTTTAGTTTGGTTTGCTTTATAGCAATAGATTGATAAAACACAAACTAACTCTGAAAACTTGGCAGCGACTTGACCTTATCAAGAGTTTGTTTTCTCATATGTAAAATCAGAATTTCAATAATAATACTTAATTCATTGTGTTGGTATAAGTATTAAATGAACAAGACATGGAAAGCTTTTAAATCCATATCTAGCCTATATTAAGCCTCAATAAAATTGTTTTGTTATGGTTATTTCACTGGCTTCTTGTAATTCTCTAAATTTCCCAGGCCATTTTATATGAATACTGAGCTTGGCCTTGTTTTCACTTTTTTCTCTTATTCTGTATGGTGGTTAGAAGACAAAGAATATGTATAAAAGCCTGAGTTTACATGCTGACTCAGACATTTATTAATTGTTTAACTTTGCAGAAGTCTCTTTCATCACTAGCTACAGAATGGCCTTAGCAACATCTGTCTCTGATTGCTGGTTGGAGGCTTGAAAATTTTAACAAATGTAAAGAATTTACATATATCCATAAGCTAAGAACAATAGCAATTATTAAATAGGCACATTCTTTGAACAAATAGCAATTTTCCCAGATTACAATATGCAGAATGCTTTGCTCCTATATCTGTCCTCCCAAAGTAATATATTTATCTGTGAAACATCTTATGATATATATTAAAACATTATGTTTTAATTTGTTGATGTGTCTGTCCAAATTAACTGTCCAAAAGAATTTCTCAAGGACAGATGCAATGGCAACAATCCAGTCATTTCTGTATAATATGCCTATGTTGTAGACTATTTCCAATACAGTTGGCCCTTCTTATCTATGGGTTCATCATCCATGGATTAAACCAACTGCAGATCAAAAATAAGTGAAAAGAAAAATATGTGAAAAGAAAAAATATACGTGATTGTGTCTGTACTGAATATGTACAGACTTTCTTGTCATTATTCTTTAAACAATAAAGTGTAACAAATATTTACATAACATCTATGTTGTGGGAGGTATTATGAGTGATCTAGATATGATTTAAAGTATACAGAAGAATGTGTGTAGGGTATATACAAATACTATACCAATTTATGTAAGGGACTTCAGCATCCAAGGATTTTGGGGTCTGTGGGAGTCAGGATACCGATCCCTCATGGTTACAGAGGGATGACTGTTGTAATTTGGATGTCCCTTTTTTTCAGGGAGGTCAGGGATGCTCAGGAGGATATTATACTTTTATGAATCTGGAGAGTCAGCCATGGTAACGATCTTGGTGGAAGGCAGAACCTCACTTGCAGCTTTAAAAACTACAAATGCCCACTATTTAATCTCCTTGGCCCTTGGCAACTAGATAATGGGCATAGTTTGGCCAGTTAAATACTTGCAGTCATGATTTTGACTGTAGAGTAAGTGACCCAAGGAGAAATGGAGAAATCATGTCACTACTGGCAACAGTGGTAACCACAGCTGACCAGACAGAGTTGGTGATGGCAGTGGCATCTAGTGAATTTTGTGTCCAAGCAGAAGTGACAACAATGTCCCAACTTGACTCTTCATGTAGGATTTTTGTCACTTCCACATCCTGATTCTTCACACTTCCCTTAGTGTATGTGAGATTTTTGTTATTCTTTCCTAAATTCATTTTCTTCTTAAGAGCCCTGGCTTTTGCTGTTTACAGTGAAGAACCTGGACCAGTATAACATCTTTGACAAGAAAATCTGTGGGACACAGGCTGTAATGAGATCCCTAAAGGAGACAGCTAGTGACATTGTGGCTGATAAGAAAAATTGAGAAAGAAAAAGAATAAAAAATATAGTTATAATAGGAAAAAGAGCCAAGGGCTGTTGCCTGTTACAAATCTTAAAAAAAATAATAAACAAAGGTTTTTATATTAATACATGAGTTTTCTGGAAAACAAGTAATTCAGCTATTTTTTAATGTAGTCTTCAAATTCTTTGCATGTGAGTAATGGAACAAATAACAGTATAGATACTAGAAAGGTAATCCTAGCAAAGAATGAAAAGTCTCATGAGTAAAGAACTTTTCTCATCTTCCAATATCATAAAGAAGACCAGGATGATGTCATTAGAAGAACTAGAGAAACAAACTGGCCAGATTCTCATAGATAGATAGATAGATAGATAGATAGATAGATAGATACATAGATAGATACATAGATAGATACATAGAGATACAGATAGAGTGTGAATGCACAATTTTTGGGGGAACCAGCCCCCAATATTTCAACGTAGGTTCTTTTCTATTTTCCCTAAGTGTTGGCCAGTCTGAGAAATAAAAGGAAAGAGTACAAAAGAGAGAAATTTTAAAGCTGGGTGTCCGGGGGAGACATCACATGTTGGCAGATTCCGTGATGCCCCCTCAGCCATAAAACCAGCAAATTTTTCTTAGCAATTTTCAAAGGGGAGGGAGTGTACTAACAGGGTGTGGGTCACAGAGATCACATACTTCAAGGGCAACAAAAGATCACAAGGCAGAAGGTCAGGGCGAGATCACAAGTTCAGGGCGAAACCAGAATTACTAATGAAGTTCCATGTCCCACTGTGCACACACTGTCATTGATAAACATCTTAACAGGGTTCAAGAGCAGAGAACTGGAATTTCCTAATCCTAGCAAGCCTGGGGGCGCTGCACGGGGCCAGGGCATGTTTCATCCCTCATCTGCAACTGCATAAGGCAGACACCCCCAGAGTGGCCATTTTAGAGGCTCCCACTGGGAACGCATTCTTTTCCCATGGCTGTTAATTATTAATATTCCTTACTGGGGAAAGAATTCAGCGATATTTCTCTTCCCTGTTTTTGGCAATAAGAGAAGTATGGCTCTGTCCTGCATGGCTCCCAGGCAGTTAGACCTAATGGTTATCTCCCTTGTACCCTGAACATAACTGTTATCCTGTTCTTTTTTCAAGGTGCCCAGATTTCATATTGTTCAAACACACATGCTTTATGAACAATTTGTGCAGTTAACGCAATCATCACAGGGTCCTGAGATGACATACATCCTCAGTTTACGAAGATGACAGGATTAAGAGATTAAAGTAAAGACAAGCATAGGAAATTATAAGAGTATTGATTGGGAAAGTGATAAATGTCCATGAAATCTTCACAATTTATGTTCTTCTGTCACAGCTTCATCAGGTACCTCCGTTCAGCGTCCCTGACTTCCCGCAACACACACTCTATCAGTAAGTGCTTTCATTGCTTCTCTACTAATGGTCTGGAATAAACAATAGAGAAATGAAGGTAATTAGTTGTTGGGGAGATCTTGGTTTGTCTAGCTTTGAAGCACAGCTTATAGGAACTGTCACATTTTTAGCTGTATTTTAAGAGAATCATGTGAATAAGATTGAATAAAAGTCATGGAGTGAATAATAACAACTCATGATTTTTCAAAGTGGAGTGTTCAGATCCACTGAGAGGGAAAAAATGACGTATAAGAACTGTGCTCACAAATATTCCACTTTTTTTTCCTCCAAGACTTGGTGTTCCCAGGGGAGTAGGTGAGAGGGCAATGAGGACCAACGATACAGAGCAACACACATCTGGTTCTCATAACATCAGGGAGGACCTTCTTTACTCTGATTAGATTATCAGGCATAATATCCTTGTCTTCTAACTTCCTAGAGCCCATGTTACTCTTATTAATACAGAAGACAACATTTGCTATTATGGCTGTTTGTTTGTGTTTTATATCTCCAATTAACCTTAAGGGGAAGGACTTGAGTTAAAACGATTTTATCACTCAATAACAGAGGTAAGGACAAAAATTACATGATAAAGGTGCTATTTTATTAATTGATCAATTTCCCAAATCAGAAACATTGTTTTTAAACTCAAGTTATATACTCACATCTGAGAGTTTGAAAGTTCTTGAAAAATAATAGGCAATTTGGAGAGAAAGAATAAGATCAAAAGTAAAATTGTTGCTTTTACTTGAAATATTTAGAAATGCCTCTACCATGTTTAAATTTTATTTCAAGAACTTCATTTAACAGCAGGAATTATCTGTCCACATGGTCTTTCTTTAGTTTAATAAAATATCATTTGGCCACATTTGTTTCTCCTTGCCTTTAAAAAAGTTGTCTGTATTACTTGTGATGTACTGCTTAACATTGACATTACAGAGCACAAAAAAATTGAAACAATCTTGAGCTGAGATCTTTCAGCTTTGGTATTCCAGGGCCAAGTACATCAATTTGAACACAGTAGGGACTCAATAAATACTTGTTAGTTTGACTTATAGCAAATATTACTTTAGACACAGGCTATATACGCTGTTTCTAAAAATAAAAAGAATGTATAAACACAAAGACAGAAAAAGCAATGAATTACCTCACTCTTTTTAAGTGATGCCCTTTTTTTCCCAAATAACATTATAGTCCAATATTATTAATGAGCAATTTTTGTACTTAATTGAATTTTAGTAAATGAGAACATTCTCCTGGCAACAGGATGTCTCCAAATTATTCTTAATTTGATCCCTGTCTGTTTCATCCTGATGTAAAAGACAAATGGAGATTGTGCAGAACCCTGGGTTCTCTACTGTTTTTTGCTGTAAAAATGCTTCTCATGCCCAAAATTTGAAAAGCAATGGTGCATAACCGCTCTTTCATTTTTTTTAGAGGTCAAATTTAGTCCTTTTTAGTATGGCTCAGATTAAACAGAGTAACTTCTTTTTCCATTATTTCTTCAAGTTAAATGATCCAGGCACCATCTCACTTCAAGGACTTATTATTTCTCAAAAACATAAATGAGAATTGTGTTACCTTAACTCTGCTGAGAAACAGTTAGGTGTTAGCAACCATTAATTCCCTTAGGTGTCTTCTCACTGTCCATGCTAAATCTTTTGTGTACCAGGTTGAAATAAGTGGAGACTTTGCTGATCTTCTTACCAAGGACAGAGGGCTATGGAGGCTGATACAGCAGGCACCTCATGCAAACAGGTATAAATTCTTTTTCAACTGTACTTTGAGCGATAGCCTTTTTACCGCTGTGAGAGATTAGAGTGTATGCAGAAAAAAGTCATCACGGCCATTTTGGACAAGCAGTTTCCAAGACTAGCAGAAATAGAAAACGTCCTGGTCTGCAGTGATAGTATTTGTCACAAGACTGGATGAAGGTTTGTGCTTTCCCACGTTTTCCTTCTACCAAAGGGCAATCTTAGCACTTTTACTGCAGTCATGAGGAACATTTGCTCTTCCCTTTATGATATGTTATACATTGAATTGTTTTCACAAAAAAAAATGTTAAAGTCCTAACTCTCAGCACCCCAGAATGTGACTTTTTTTGAAAATAGGGTCTTTATAGAAGTAATCAAGTTAATCTGAGGTCATTAAGGTGGGCCCTAAACCAGTATGACTGATGTTCTTATGAAAAGGGGAAATTTGGACACAGAGACAGACATGCACACAGAGAAGACAATATGAAGATGGAAGCACAAACTGAACTGGCTCAGATGAAGACCAAGGAATGGTCAAGGATTGCTGGCTACCAGAAGAAGCTAGGAAAAGGCAAGGAAGGATCTTACCCAGAGTGTTACAGAAAGTATGGTCCTACAGACACCTTGATTTTTGACTTCTAGCCTCCAGAACTCTAAGATAATAAAATGCTGTTATTTTAAGCCAACCAGTTTACAGTAATTACTTATGGAAGCCCTAGAAAATGAATATTGTCTTAGATAGTCTAGGCTGCTATTACAAAATATCATGAACAGGGTAGTTTATAAATAACAAAAATGTGTTCCTCACAGTTCTGGAGACTGGGACGTCCAAGATCAAGGTACTGGCAGAATCAGTGTCTGGTGAGAACCTGTTTTCTCGTGGATGGCACCTTCCCACTGTGTTCTCACATGGAAGTAGAGTAGGTAAGCTCCCTCGGCCAATTTTATAGAGGAACTAATTCCATTCATGAGAGTTGCTCTCTCAACAAGTAATTGCCTCTTAAAACGCTCCATCTTCTAACGCCATCGCCTTGGGGGTTAGGTTTTCAACAGGAGTTTTGGGAAGCCACAAACATTCGGACCATAGCAAATATAGAATGCTTAGCTCTAATTTAGTGTTCTCTTTATGCCAGGACAGGAGATTAGAGAAAAGAGGTTATTATGTGGATACTTGAGAGTGAAGTAATAATTCTAGTAAATAACTGCATATGTCATATCTTATCAGCATGAGGCTTTCCAGTTTGTTTTTATGTCATTACTATTACTTGATTCATGGAGCAAAGACTTTTTCCCCTTTGTTGTGGTTTATCAATGCTTTGTGGAAACACTGTCATGTAGTTGTATTTAGTTTCTGATATGAGGATACTATTCTTGACTTAAAGTGTCTGTTTGAATATATAATGTTGAGTTCATGTTACTGTGGATATTAAGCTATTCACATATAATGTTAGGCTGTTCTGTGCATTGTTATTAAAAATGTCCTATTCTGCCATCTTTGAAGAAAGTAAAAAACAAAATGTCAAGTAAGTTCTAAATATTTGTTAAGTAAATAGGGAAGAGCGAGTATAGAATATTAAATTTCATATTCCAAGAAAAATTATAGCATGGAATAAACCCATAATAGAGAGAGACTTTTAAAGTTGGTGAGGTAATGGTTGGGACCCTTTAGTTGTTTTTGTGAAACCATGGAGAAATGAGTTGAATGTAAATTTATGTTGCCATGTTTTAGATTAAAAAATAAAGATTTCTCTATTGACATTTTACCAGCTTCTCATAATTACTTTTTTATTTGCTCCATTCCTTTATTATTCTGAAGCATCAAATTAGTTTAAAGCTTGCATTTATTGTTCTTCCCAGACATAAAATGGTGTGCTTAAGATATCTCAATATTCAACCTTTAAGAATAAAAAACTGAGATTTATATTCATCAGGTGCAGATAAAGCCATGCAGCAGTTACCAGACTGGGCTTTGAGGAAGAGAAAGCAGGACTAGATGATCTTACTTTCTAGCTGTGTCCACTTTGGTAACTCAATTATCTTTATGATGCCTCAATTTCTTCATCTGTCACTAAGAAATTAAAATTTAAGTTATAGAAATTTTAATACAGATTTTAATAAAAAGTAAATCATTTAATAGTCATGTAACAATCATCATTATTTAATGGCTAAAAGCTCTTGTTCCCACTTTTAAAACTTCTTCTCCAACACCCCTGGCAGGCATTTGTAGTTCTGCAAAAGAAAACAACATGTTTTATGAGTTTTGGTGTGAAGCTCATCCACAGAATACTACAAATTCCTAAAGTCACCAATTTGAGTTAAAGAAAAACTTTTTTAAAACTATACTTTTGGGTGCACCTAATAGAACTCCTTGATTTATCTTCTACAGATGTTGTCTGGGTGGTGTTTATGGATAAGAGCTAATAAGGATGGGATAACGATACATGTTTAATGATATATAACAGTGTGGACCCCTGAAAACATTCCCATTATATAATCCATATTTTCTTTTCTCATAAAAGCTTCTATTACATCATGCTGTTTCATTCTTTGGAAAGTTCTAGGTCAAACATGCTCAGTTTACAAGTCAAATGATTTCTCCACCTGCCACAGGCATAAACACTGACCTTCATTTTAAAAAGGAATCAGGTTATCATTATTTTGTCTTTGAAATTCAATGATGTTTTGTAGTAGGAATTAATTTTTTCTTTCTATTAGTACTAAAGATTCTTGTTGTCAGAGCTCCTCTGACATGGTTTTGATGTTGTACAAAGTGGAAGGGAACCAGTTCACACCCCTGTGGCTATTTGACTCTGCTTTGATATCTGGGGGTAAACATGGCTCTGTCAGTGCAACAATCAGAGAGCTCTCGCAGGGAACACCTGCAAAAACAGTCTGAAGCTGTTTTGTCCTCATTACTAGGGCAAATAATAGTCTCTTCTTGCACCTCAGCACCTCAAATCTTTCAGAAAAAGATTTGTCAGCGACTCCATATTTTGCAACAGAAATTTGTAGCATCCCTCAGTGTAGTGGGGAGGAATAGTTTGCATACTGGCCATCGGAGAAACTCTGGGGACTTCAGGCAGCTATCCTGCAGGCTGTAATATTGCAGGAAGAAAGAAGAGGCAAATGCCAGCCTGTCAACTTCTTGAAGAAGATCGATGGAACTATCAATAAACCAATAAAGCAAAGACAAACTGACGCAAAGCAGTGATGCCTGTGACAAGGAGCTAGCTGCAGGAGTGACAAGGCAGAAGTCAATAAGGCAGCTTATTACACCCGAAGCTGATAAGTGATATCATCATCAATAAGTAGAGACTCAGCCACCTGGGAGAATTCATGTCCCTTCAATCAAGAAAGTCAGAGTGGGTGGTAGAGGCAGTTCTGTACCTCCATTCTAGGGAGAGCATAAACTCAGTCTCCACTCACTGCAGACCACCTTGGTTAAAGGACAGGAGGGTGAAATGCACACACCTGGACCAATGACTCACCACCCCAATGCTGCAAGGCAGGTCTTAAAGGGAGAACTGTTGAGTACAATTTTAACTTCATCTCATGTTACTCATATTAGCTTATTACAAAGAAATGATGTTTTATTTTTGAAGATTAATTATTTTTCCAGAAGTTTTTACCTGTGTCCAAACTAGGTTAAGACACAGTTATTCTGCATATCTTGTATCACCTATGTGTACTTGTCAAAAAATCATTAGCCTATCAGTGAATATTGGATGATTCTTTATCATCAGGATGTACAAAATTATTTCACACAAGACTGTATGTGCGTGTTTTCCATGCACTAAAGAATGAAAATAATATCAGCAGTGAGTGGAGAAAAACTTGTAGGGACTGTGAAAATGTAAGACTACTATGATCTAGACATAATATTTATCTAGAGATTCCCATTGGTTCTAATCCAGGGGGAACCTCAGATGATTTTGATCATTTTCAACTACCTAATTTCTCCAACAGTGTATATTTTTTGTAGATACAGTCTTTCTACTGTATCATACCACTGAGGACCGAGATGAGATAGACTAGGGAAGAAACCCATGTCAATATGGTATTTCATCATTATTAAGAATATTTTAATAAAGCAGAAGTGGTTAAGTCAGGCTCACTGATATGTATGATAAAAACTTATTCTGTAATCAGAGGACTCTGATAAATTTGCAAGTTCCCTAAGAGAAGTTCATGTTCTGCAACTGCACTGAATCTTTTAGTCTACTTGCTGTAGCTAGCATCAACAGACTCCCTTTCATCAGAATTGGAAAAGTCTCAAGAGATTCAGCATGACCCAGACCACCCCAGATTATTAACCTAAAAAGCATGGATTAATAGGGAAGTAGGAGTTGGTTTGGATTATATTTACCAGACATAATATAAGACTCATAGTTAATTTTGAATTTCAGATCAATAACAAATACTACCTTAATGTAAGTGTGTGTCATGCAATATTTGGGACATATTTAAACATTATTCATTGTTTATCTGAAATTCACATACAGGATGTCCTGTATTTTTATTTGCTAAATCTGACAATCCCAAAGACAGCTCACTGAAATTTTCATGCTAAGGTGAGGCAGAAACTTTATTTTCCTGATTTGGGCTTCCTGTACTTGTCTTTCACAGACCACTTTAGAATTCTTTAATTCCCAGCCCTCCTGACCCACTGCAGATAGACATCTGTGCAGCTCCAATTGCCTCCGTCAATCTTGACTCTGTCCAGGTTTAATTTAAGCCTGAGGCTACATTGCGGCATTTGTTCAATTGTTCTTCCGTATATAAGTCATTCTTTGGCACATTGCTTGGTGGAATTCCAGGTAAAGTTACACATGAATACAACCCAGGATTAGGCCAGTTATTCTCAGAGCTAGTTATTTCCTTATTTTCTTCTTGCTCAGAATCTACTGCAATGTGAATACAATACTAAAATCCCCAGCATCATGTGAGACCGGCCCAGCAATAAAAAGGAAACCATCCATCTAATAAACTGTCCCATTACAATAATGGGATGAGATCATCCAAACTGTAACTTTTAATGGGATGTTTCAACACTCAGCAGCTAACACCCTCATTGCACTATGTCTGCCAGAATCCAATGTTATTTTCCACCTGTGGTTCAATTTATTTCACCCTCCTCCCTTTTGTCTTATTGCCCTGACCTGCCAAGGCTTAGTCCAACACCCCAAGCTTCTGCCTGTGACAATAACTGAAAATCTAAATTGCTCCAGGAAACAAAAGGCAATACTGAAGCTCATCCCATGAATACTTAAGCTGCTTTATCCCCTTTAAGTTCAAAAGAGATTCATTGCTTATTGTCTAACACTCTGCAAATATAGTTTGGAGAGGTTGAATCCTGTGCTTGTAACTCAGGCCAGTCAGGAGGCAGGTGAAAGAATGTTTTAGTACAATTGGTTAATATTTAGGGAGAAGGTAAGTTCAATTACTTTCATAGAGCTCTCTAAATTAGAAAATTGTCTGTGGCCATGATTTAATTGTTTACATTTTTTTCTCCCATGAAATGCTCATGAAATTTGTTGCTGGACTATTTCATTGATGGCTTGAGATTTGTAAAAGGAGAGTTGGAGATGAGGTTTGAAAAACATGTTTTCTAATGAATGTGATTTTAATATATTATAATATCCTGGTCTTTAGTCAACTGGATTGATTCCTCTTCCCAAGAAAAATACCGCCTCCCACCACCGAACTATTAATTTCCCTTCTTAGGAAATCACATTGTATCACTTTCAGAAATAAAGAGTACTATTTTAGTTCTGTCTTTCCCAAATTTATGAACCACCGAAGTAAGCAAGATGCTGCAAAGTACTAATAAGAATTTGAGTGATGTTTTTAACACTGCAAAAAGATTTATCAAAAAATCACACATTCAGCCCAACACATGACTGTCTAGAGTAGACCAAATTCTTAACTTTTGACTAGAATATTATCAACTCAAAACAGCTGTAATTTAATTACAAGCCTCAGAAGCTTCCTAACAAATATTTATATGTATGTTTTGACTACTAAATGGCTATACTTATAAATGGCTATAGCTAATCAGAAAAAAACTTTTCAAAAATTTTTTTTTTATTATACTTTAAGTTCTAGAGTACATGTGCACAACGAGCAGGTTTGTTACATATGTATACATGTGCCATGTTGGTGTGCTGCACCCATTAACTCAATCATTCTCAAAATGCTTGAATTAAAAAGAAATAAAAATTAAATCTTTACCTCACATATTACATCAAATAAAATTTGGGTGCCAAAAGAACTAGAAAAATCTATATGTAAATTCTATGTAAATAAGAGGCAGTAAAGAGCTAAGTGTGACATCAAGGTAGAAATCTAAAATAAGAAATTTTCAATAGAATGACTATATTAAAAGTAAAAAATTTTACTGGACAAAAAAAGGCATTTGAATAAAATAAACAGGCAAACAATAGCAGTTGAATTAAAAGTGGCAAACTGTTAAGATCTATAATATAATGTTAAACATAGTTGTAAATCAGGCCAGGTGGAGTGTAAACCCAGCACTCTGGGAGGCTGAGACAGAGGATTTTTTGAGCCCAGAAGTTTGAGACCAGCCTGGGAAACATAGTGATATCTTGTCTACACACACACACACACACACACACACACACATTAGCTAGGTATGGTGGTGTACACCTGTAGGCAGGAGGATTGTTCGAGCCCAGGAGTTTGAGGATGCAGTGAGCTATGATTATGCCTGTGAATAGCCATTGCACTCCAGCCTGGGTGACAGAGTGAGACTCCCCCTCAAAAAAAAAAAAAAAATTCAAAAATTATCTGTGCGAGATGGGGCATGCCTCTGGTCCCAGCTACTTGGGAAGCTGAGGAGGGAGAATCTCTAGAGCCTGGAAGTTTGAGGCTCTTGTAAACTATCACTGTGCCGCCTCATTCCATTCTGGGCAACAATGTAAGACTCTCTATTTTTTTTTGTTTTTGTTTTTGTTTTTTTTTTAGACGGTGTTTCGCTCTTGTTGCCGGGGTTGGAGTGCAATGGCGCGATCTCAGCTCATTGCAACCTCCGCCTCCCGGGTTCAAGGGCTTCTCCTGCCTCAGCCTCCCAAGTAGCTGGGATTAGAGGAGCCTGCCACCACATCTAGCTAATTTTTTTTTTATTTTTAGTACAGACGTGGTTTCACCATGTTGGTCAGGCTGCTCTCAAACTCCTGACTTCCTGATCCACTTGCCTCAGCCTCCCAAAGTGCTGGGATTACAGGCATGAGCCACCAAGAAGAAAACTAAAATGAATTTTTAAGAACTATGTAAATTAAATAGAATTTAATCCTGTAGGTCATGGTGTAAATTAAATAGAATCAATAAGGCAGAAAAGTCAAAAGTTATTAGCTGTAGTTTAAAAATATAACCCACTAGTACCAGATACTACAAGTTAAAAAAAAAAAACAAAACTTTTTTTCTACTTATTAGTATAGATATTACTTTAAAAAGTGATTATGCCCAGCGCTGTTCAGAGTAGGAAATGGAGGCACTTTCTGTATCAGTGGTTGGGTTTTGTTTTAGAGAGAAATATGCCAAGATTTACCATATTTCTAAAATCTCATTATAACCTTGCCCTAGTAGCTTCACTTTGAAAATTCTCTTAGTAATTAGAAAGGTGAACAAATATGGAGGCTGGCTATTAGGGATGTATATATAAAATTCCCATCACAGTAGTAGAAAAATTTTTATAAATCTCAATGTCTAACAACAAAGCAATACACAAGTGATACAAAACTCATTTGCAAATTTTCTAGTGCCAGCCAAGATGGAGTAGATCCTGTTCGGGCTCAGAAAACAATGCCCCAAAATGAAGGCCTCGGAAACAAAAGTGCTTCTCTCTGACCTTCTCCTGCCCTCCTTCTCTCGGTCCCATTCTCTCTTGAGGCTAGCCATAAAAACTACCATCCCTCTTACCCAAGGCAGGTCATAGAAACCAGAATGCATTTTCCACCAAAGCCAGCCATAATACCCAAAAATGTTACTCTAACTTTCCCTCCTCTTTTCTGTGCAAAGAAAAATGTCCACAAAGAAATTATCTCACTTACCTTGTTTGGCTGTAGATCATAAGACTGATCCCAGAGAGGGTCCTGCCTCACATCTAGAAGGAAGGAATCCTGCACAGAGGGGCCATAAACAGTCTAGGCAGACAGGACTAGTGAGTTTCCCCACTCTGTCTGTTAGCATTGGATCAGACCCTTATGTCCAATGATATTTTACCTTGCTGTCTATACTTTATTGAACGTAAGCATAAAAAAGGACAATTTCTCATTATATACAAGTTAAATAAATTTGTATGTCTTTTCTGCTATTAATCTGGCCTTTGCAAGTTGATTTTTCAGCAAATTTCCGAGGCCCAAATAGTACATTACGGCCTCAGTCTCTCATGTATTAATCTCAAATCTCTGAATGAAATACAAAAAGCAACTTCTTTAAGATTCTGCAAAGTTAATAGTAGGCAGAATGGAGACAGGAGCCAAGCTTGAAGAATGTTCTTTAAGCATGAGTTTTTCTTCTTCAAGCATGGGTCCTCCTCCTCCCTCCTCCTCCTCCCTCCTCCTCCTCCTCCTCCTGCTCCTCCTCTTTCATATGTGAGGGGGACAGGAAAGTGCTGGGAAGGGAAGGGCATAGTCCCTGACTCAGGCTTCACTCCCGGGCCTGTGTCCACGGACCTAGATGAGGACAGGCATTTCTGTTTTTATGGCAAAACGTTGCATTTTCCAAGACCACCCTGGCCGACCATGCCCCCATCCCGTGTCTATAAAGACTCTTAGTGGGCAGAGACACAGCGGCTGGACAACCAGAGGAACACAGTGGCAGAAGAACACACAAGTGGCTGGACATCTAGAGGACGTCGAAAGGAGCACGCGGCAGAAGAACACATGGGCAGACACCAGCAGATTGCGGCAGGCCGACCAGGGGAACAATGCAGTTTGGTTAGGGAAGCCGAAGAGCCGGGTGAAGAGCCTGGAGGCCCGACTCCAGGGGAAAACCATCCTCCCACTCCATCCCCTTCTGGCCTCCCCATCCACCTCGCTGAGAGTTACCACTCAATAAAAAACCTTGCACTCCTTCTCCAAGCCCACGTGTGATCCGATTTTTCCGGTTCACTAGGGCAAAAGCCCCAGGATACAGAAAGCCTTCTGTCCTTGTGATAAGGCAGAGGGTCTAATTGAGTTGATAAACACAAGCAGACCATGGATGGCTAAACTGTAAGAGCACACTGTAACACATCCCCGCTGGAGCTTCAGCTGTAAACATTCACCCCTATACACTGCCCTGAGGTCGGAGCCCCACAACCTGCCTGTCTGCATGCTCCCCCTAGAAGTTTGAGCAGAGGGGCACCTAAGAAGCGAACCACACCCCCATTGTATGCCCTGCAGCGAGGGGGTAAGGGGAGGCAAGGGAACGTGTCCCATTTCATCATTATTATTATTATTATTATTATTTTGTCATCCAGATTTGTCCTAAATGCAGCCCTTCTGCCGTGCTATACAGTGAGTTGAGGTACGACAGTATCAATCTATTTCTGGCTAGGACACCAAGAAAAGGAACCTCTGGAATGAAAGTGTTTCTTTTTTTTTTTTTTTTTTTTTTTGAGACGGAGTCTCGCTCTGTCGCCCAGGCTGGAGTGCAGTGGCACGATCTCGGCTCACTGCAAGCTCCACCTCCCGGGTTCACGCCATTCTACTGCCTC
The DNA here is from genome assembly GCF_028885655.2 of Pongo abelii. Taxonomy (NCBI): domain Eukaryota; kingdom Metazoa; phylum Chordata; class Mammalia; order Primates; family Hominidae; genus Pongo; species Pongo abelii. Next base: position 86,891,516 of record NC_072000.2, on the reverse strand, counting down.
AGCCTCCCGAGCATCTGGGACTACAGGCACCCGCCACAACGCCAGGCTAATTTTTTGTATTTTTAGTAGAGATGGGGTTTCACTGGGCTAGCCAAGATGGTCTCGATCTCCTGACCTCCTGATCCGCCTGCCTCGGCCTCCCAAAGTGCTGAGATTACAGGCATGAGCCACCGCGCCCGGCCTTTTTTCTTTCTTTTACTGCTGAAGGTGGCCTCAGTTGCAGAACTTCATTTGCAGGAACAAGTGCCATGGTGCACGCATGTAAATCCTTGAGCCTGACAGCAATATTTCTGTACAGAGAAAGCGAAAAAAAAAAAAAATCCTTCATGGGTCAAAGAGCATAGGCGAATTTCTATTATTTCTTTCTGCCTCTTTCCTTGAACCGTAATGTCCAGATGCCCGTTCCAGTCACAAGGACTATGAGATAGTGCTGAGGGATAAAATTCTGAGAAAAACCCTGGCATTATAGGCAGAGTACCAGAAAAAGATAACTCTGGAAGCCAGAGATTGTGGAGTAAATCCTGGAAGCAAAAGATCTGGAAAGGGGGTCCCTTGATATTGCATGAAGCAACCTACCTAAGCCTTAGGCTGTTATGTCTGACCTACAGATGTATGGGTAAGGCCATGTGCACATAGAAATGCCCTAAAAATTAAACTGACATTGGAATGACCATGCACAAAATGCAAGGTACGAATTACAGCCTAAACCCAACCGAGTTGATGCCTTTCTAAAAGAAAAATAGAATCAACACTCTACAAAGGATTATAAAGAGACCTAGATTATTTACATTGTAAAGAAAATAATACATATCTAGGATGGAATCCAAAATTGCTCAAAATACAAAGAAAAAGAAATCCATGGCAAATTCTCAAGGAAAAAGATAATTATCAGAGACTAAGCCAACTCCGAAAAGACCCATATATTGACATTATTAGTTAAAGACTTTATCATAGTTATAACAACTATGCTCCATGAAGTAATAATGAACATTCTTGAAATAAATGGAAAGGTCACATTCCTTGGCAAATCAATAAAAACTATTAAAAAAGAACAGATGGAAATATTACAAAGAAGAATTATAATATCTGAAAACAACAGCAACAGAACAAAACAGAATGGTCTCAATTACAGAATACAGAAGACAGAGAGAACAAAATTATTTTAAAAAGAATAGAGTCTTATACACAAAATATGTATACATATAAACACAAATTTCAAAAGCTATATGGCTATGTTAGTATCTGACAAAATAGACTTTAGAACAAAAAAAAAATCACCCAGAAAAAAAGAGGGCTGTTAAAAAATGATAAAAATGTTGATTCACCAAGAAGAATAACAATATAAAATGTGCATCAATCTTTTAAAATAATTAAAGCAAAAATTTACTAAATTTGAAGGAGAAAAAGGCAAATTCATAATTATGGATCCTTGAATATTTATTTCTGGGTAACTTTTAGAATAGGGAAACATCAAGATTACAGAAAATCTAAGCTACACTATCCAGCAACATTATTTAATGAATATTTATTGAACACTCCATACAACTGCAGAATTATTTTCAGGTGAACATAAATTATTACCAAGACATACTATAATCTGGGCCATAAAAGAAACCTTAACAAATTTAACAGAATATAAATTGTACAAAGTATTTTTGTTTACTATAACATAATTACATAAGAAGCTAATAACAGACATATAACAGAAAATATTTTAATCACTTGGAATTAAATAATGCACTTATAAACACATCAATACAAAAAGAACTCTCTGAAAAATTAGAAAATATTTTAAACTGAATAAACATGAAATAGTAACATATCAAAAGTAGTTTCAGTAACATTCACAGCATTAGAAATTTAACTTGGAGGTCTTCTATTGAAGATGGCCGAATAGGAACAGCTCCGGTCTACAGCTCCCAGCGCGAGCGACGCAGAAGACGGGTGATTTCTGCATTTCCATCTGAGGTACCGGGTTCATCTCACTAGGAAGTGCCAGACAGTGGGCGCAGGTCAGTGGGTGAGCGCACCGTGCACCAGCCGAAGCAGGGGCGAGGCATTGCCTCACTCGGGAAGCACAAGGGGTCAGGGAGTTCCCCTTCCAGGCGTGACAGACGGCACCTGGAAAAGCGGGCCACTCCCACCCGAATACTGTGCTTTTCCGACGGGCTTAGGAACCGGTGCCCCAGGAGAGTATAGCCCGCACCTGGCTCAGAGGGTCCTACGCCCACGGAGTCTCGCTGATTGCTAGCACAGCAGTCTGAGATCAAACAGCAAGTCGGCAGCGAGGCTGGGGGAGGGGCGCCCGCCATTGCCCAGGCTCGCTTAGGTAAACAAAGCAGCCTGGAAGCTTGAACTGGGTGGAGCCCACCACAGCTCAAGGAGGCCTGCCTGCCTCTGTAGGCTCCACCTCTGGGGGCAGGGCACAGACAAACAAAAAGACAGCAGTAACCTCTGCAGACTTAAATGTCCCTGTCTGACAGCTGTGAGGAGAGCAGTGGTTCTCCCAGCACGCAGCTGGAGATCTGAGAACCGGCTGACTGCCTCCTCAAGTGGGTTCCTGACCCCTGACCCCCGAGCAGCCTAACTGGGAGGCATCCCCCAGCAGGGGCAGACTGACACCTCACACGGCCGGCCAGGTACTCCAACAGACCTGCAGCTGAGGGTTCTGTCTGTTAGAAGGAAAACTAACAGAAAGGACATCCACACCAAAAACCCATCTGTACATCACCATCATCAAAGACCAAAAGTAGATAAAACCACAAAGATGGGGAAAAAACAGAGCAGAAAAACTGGTAACTCTAAAAACCAGAGTACCTCTCCTCCTCCAAAGGAACGCAGTTCCTCACCAGCAACGGAACAAAGCTGGACGGAGAATGACTTTGACGAGCTGAGAGAAGAAGGCTTCAGACGATCAAATTACTCCGAGCTACGGGAGGATATTCAAACCAAAGGCAAAGAAGTTGAAAACTTTGAAAAAAATTTAGAAGAATGTATAACTAGAATAACCAATACAGAGAAGTGCTTAAAGGAGCTGATGGAGCTGAAAACCAAGGCTCGAGAACTACGTGAAGAATGCAGAAGCCTCAGGAGCCGATGCGATCAAATGGAAGAAAGGGTATCAGCCCTGGAAGATGAAATGAATGAAATGAAGCGAGAAGGGAAGTTTAGAGAAAAAAGAATAAAAAGAAACGAGCAAAGCCTCCAAGAAATGTGGGACTATGTGAAAAGACCAAATCTACGTCTGATTGGTGTACCTGAAAGTGATGGGGAGAATGGAAACAAGTTGGAAAACACTCTGCAGGATATTATCCAGGAGAACTTCCCCAATCTAGCAAGGCAGGCCAACATTCAGATTCAGGAAATACAGAGAACGCCACAAAGATACTCCTCGAGAAGAGCAACTCCAAGACACATAATTGTCAGATTCACCAAAGTTGAAATGAAGGAAAAAATGTTAAGGGCAGCCAGAGAGAAAGGTCGGGTTACCATCAAAGGGAAGCCCATCAGACTAACAGCGGATCTCTCGGCAGAAACCCTACAAGCCAGAAGAGAGTGGGGGCCAATATTCAACATTCTTAAAGAAAAGAATTTTCAACCCAGAATTTCATATCCTGCCAAACTAAGCTTCATAAGTGAAGGAGAAATAAAATACTTTACAGACAAGCAAATGCTGAGAGATTTTGTCACCACCAGGCCTGCCCTAAAAGAGCTCCTGAAGGAAGCGCTAAACATGGAAAGGCACAACCGGTACCAGCCACTGCAAAATCATACTGAAATGTAAAGACCATCGAGACTAGGAAGAGACTGCATCAACTAACGAGAAAAATATCCAGCTAACATCATAATGACAGGATCAGATTCACACATAACAATATTAACTTTAAATGTAAATGGACTAAATGCTCCAATTAAAAGACACAGACTGGCAAATTGGATAAAGACTCAAGACCCATCAGTGTGCTGTATTCAGGAAACCCATCTCACGTGCAGAGACACACATAGGCTCAAAATAAAAGGATGGAGGAAGATCTACCAAGCAAATGGAAAACAAAAAAAGGCAGGGGTTGCAATCCTAGTCTCTGATAAAACAGACTTTAAACCAACAAAGATCAAAAGAGACAAAGAAGGCCATTACATAATGGTAAAGGGATTAATTCAACAAGAAGAGCTAACTATCCTAAATATATATGCACCCAATACAGGAGCACCCAGATTCATAAAGCAAGTCCTGAGTGACCTACAAAGAGACTTAGACTCCCACACATTAATAATGGGAGACTTTAACACCCCGCTGTCAACATTAGACAGATCAACGAGACAGAAAGTCAACAAGGATACCCAGGAATTGAACTCAGCTCTGCACCAAGCAGACCTAATAGACATCTACAGAACTCTCCACCCCAAATCAACAGAATATACATTTTTTTCAGCACCACACCACACCTATTCCAAAATTGACCATATACTGGGAAGTAAAGCTCTCCTCAATAAATGTAAAAGAACAGAAATTGTAACAAACTGTCTCTCAGATCACAGTGCAATCAAGCTAGAACTCAGGATTAAGAATCTCACTCAAAACTGCTCACCTAGGTGGAAACTGAACAACCTGCTCCTGAATGACTACTGGGTACATAACGAAATGAAGGCAGAAATAAAGATGTTCTTTGAAACCAACGAGAACCAAGACACAACATACCAGAATCTCTGGGATGCATTCAAAGCAGTATGTAGAGGGAAATTTATAGCACTAAATGCCCACAAGAGAAAGCAGGAAAGATCCAAAATTGACACCCTAACATCACAATTAAAAGAACTAGAAAAGCAAGAGCAAACACATTCAAAAGCTAGCAGAAGGCAAGAAATAACTAAAATCAGAGCAGAACTGAAGGAAATAGAGACACAAAAAACCCTTCAAAAAATCAATGAATCCAGGAGCTGGTTTTTTGAAAGGATCAACAAAATTGATAGACCGCTAGCAAGATTAATAAAGAAAAAAAGAGAGAAGAATCAAATAGATGCAATAAAAAATGATAAAGGGGATATCACCACCGATCCCACAGAAATACAAACTACCATCAGAGAATATTACAAACACCTCTATGCAAATAAACTAGAAAATCTAGAAGAAATGGATAAATTACTCAACACTTACACCCTCCCAAGACTAAACCAGGAAGAAGTTGAATCTCTGAATAGACCAATAACAGGAGCTGAAATTGTGGCAATAATCAATAGCTTACCAACCAAAAAAAGTCCAGGACCAGATGGGTTCACAGCCGAATTCTACCAGAGGTACAAGGAGGAGCTGGTACCATTCCTTCTGAAACTATTCCAATCAATAGAAAAAGAGGGAATCCTCCCTAACTCATTTTATGAGGCCAGCATCATCCTGATACCAAAGCCTGGCAGAGACACAACAAAAAAAGAGAATTTTAGACCAATATCCTTGATGAACATTGATGCAAAAATCCTCAATAAGATACTGGCAAACAGAATCCAGCAGCACATCAAAAAACTTATCCACCATGATCAAGTGGGCTTCATCCCTGGGATGCAAGGCTGGTTCAATATACGCAAATCAATAAATGTAATCCAGCATATAAACAGAACCAAAGACAAAAACCACATGATTATCTCAATAGATGCAGAAAAGGCCTTTGACAAAATTCAACAACCTTCATGCTAAAAACTCTCAATAAATTAGGAATTGATGGGACGTATCTCAAAATAATAAGAGCTATTTATGACAAACCCACAGCCAATATCGTACTGAATGGGCAAAAACTGGAAGCATTCCCTTTGAAAACTGGCACAAGACAGGGATGCCCTCTCTCACCACTTCTATTCAACATAGTGTTGGAAGTTCTGGCCAGGGCAATTAGGCAGGAGAAGGAAATAAAGGGTATTCAATTAGGAAAAGAGGAAGTCAAATTGTCCTTGTTTGCAGATGACATGATAGTATATCTAGAAAACCCCATTGTCTCAGCCCAAAATCTCCTTAAGCTGATAAGCAACTTCAGCAAAGTCTCAGGATACAAAATCAATGTGCAAAAATCACAAGCATTCTTATACATCAATAACAGACAAACAGAGAGCCAAATCATGAGTGAACTCCCATTCACAATTGCTTCAAAGAGAATAAAATACCTAGGAATCCAACTTACAAGGGATGTGAAAGACCTCTTCAAGGAGAACTACAAACCACTGCTCAAGGAAATAAAAGAGGATACAAACAAATGGAAGAACATTCCATGCTCATGGGTAGGAAGAATCAATATCATGAAAATGGCCATCCTTCCCAAGGTAATTTACAGATTCAATGCCATCCCCATCAAGCTACCAATGACTTTCTTCACAGAATTGGAAAAAACTACTTTAAAGTTCATATGGAACCAAAAAAGAGCCCGCATCGCCAAGTCAATCCTAAGCCAAAAGAACAAAGCTGGAGGCATCACACTACCTGACTTCAGACTATACTACAAGGCTACAGTAACCAAAACAGCATGGTACTGGTACCAAAACAGAGATATAGATCAATGGAACAGAACAGAGCCGTCAGAAATAATGCCACATATCTACAAGTATCTGATCTTTGACAAACCTGACAAAAACAAGAAATGGGGAAAGGATTCCCTATTTAATAAATGGTGCTGGGAAAACTGGCTAGCCATATGTAGAAAGCTGAAACTGGATCCCTTCCTTACACCTTATACAAAAATCAATTCAAGATGGATTAAAGACTTAAATGTTAGACCTAAAACCATAAAAACCCTAGAAGAAAACCTAGGGATTACCATTCAGGACATAGGCATGGGCAAGGACTTCATGTCTAAAACACCAAAAGCAATGGCAACAAAAGCCAAAATTGACAAATGGGATCTAATTAAACTAAAGAGCTTCTGCACAGCAAAGGAAACTACCATCAGAGTGAACAGGCAACCTACAAAATGGGAGAAAATTTTCGCAACCAACTCATCTGACAAAGGGCTAATATCCAGAATCTACAATGAACTCCAACAAATTTACAAGAAAAAAACAAACAACCCCATCAAAAAGTGGGCGAAGGACATGAACAGACACTTCTCAAAAGAAGACATTTATGCAGCCAAAAAACACATGAAAAAATGCTCACCATCACTGGCCATCAGAGAAATGCAAATCAAAACCACAATGAGATACCATCTCACACCAGTTAGAATGGCAATCATTAAAAAGTCAGGAAACAACAGGTGCTGGAGAGGATGTGGAGAAATAGGAACACTTTTACACTGTTGGTGGGACTGTAAACTAGTTCAACCCTTGTGGAAGTCAGTGTGGCGATTCCTCAGGGATCTAGAACTAGAAATTCCATTCGACCCAGCCATCCCATTACTGGGTATATACCCAAAGGACTATAAATCATGCTGCTATAAAGACACATGCACACGTATGTTTATTGCCGCATTATTCACAATAGCAAAGACTTGGAACCAACCCAAATGTCCAACAATGATAGACTGGATTAAGAAAATGTGGCACATATACACCATGGAATACTATGCAGCCATAAAAAATGATGAGTTCACGTCCTTTGTAGGGACATGGATGAAACTGGAAATCATCATTCTCAGTAAACTATCGCAAGAACAAAAAACCAAACACCGCATAGTCTCACTCATAGGTGGGAATTGAACAATGAGAACACATGGACACTGGAAGGGGAACATCACACTCTGGGGACTGTTGTGGGGTGGGGGGAGGGGGGAGGGATAGCATTGGGAGATATACCTAATGCTAGATGACAAGTTGGTGGGTGCAGCGCACCAGCATGGCACATGTATACATATGTAACTTACCTGCACATTGCGCACATGTACCATAAAACCTAAAGTATAATAATGATAATAATAATAATAATAATAAAAGAAAAAAAACAAAAACAAAAACAAAAAAAAAAAGGCATGAAGAAAAAAAAAAAAAAAAAAAAAAAAAAAAAAGAAATTTAACTTGGAATGGAAGAAAGGTTGCAAGTCAATTTTAAGCTTTTACCAGAAGAAATGTGAAAATCAAGAACAAGTTAAATGAAAGCAACTAAAAATGAAGATAAGTTCATTTAATAATATAAAACAGAAATAAAAATAGAATCAGAAATGCTCTAGAAAAAATACCTGAAACTAAAAGCTGTTTTTCTTCGGAAAGATCACAACATTGATTAACCTTTAGTCAAATGCAACTTACCACTCTCAGAATTGAAAAGGGTAATCATTAAAGAGTCTACAATTATTAAGAAGGTAAGAAGAAAGACTGATAGCCACTCTTTGCCCATTATAAAATTTAGATGAAATGGATCAGATTATTGAAAGATACACCCTATCAAAATTTACTGAAGAAGAAAAATAAGTTGTCCTCTGGTTGTTAAATATATTGAATTCATAGTTCAAAGAAAACCTCAGGCTCATATCGTTTCACTGGTCAATTCTACAGATCATTTAAAAATGAAATAATACCAAGTATACACAATCTCTTCCAGAAAATAGAACAGCATGTGACTCTTCTCAACTTATTTTATTGGGCCAGTATTGCTATGATACCAAAACTAAGTAAAGACATAATTAATAGAAAAAGCACAGACTATTATACTTCATGAACATAGAAGCAAGTATATTTGATAAATCCACTATTTTATAAAAAAGATATTACATCATGACCAAATCACGTCTACACTGTGAATACTAGGGTAATTCACCACTCAAAATCAACCAATATATTTCATAAGAAACTAAAGAGAAAATATACGGTCAACTCAACAAATAGAGAACAAATCATTTGCCTAATACTTTGTTATGATAAAAACTCCCAGCAATAAAAGGATACATACTTAATCTTGTAAAGAACATTTGTAACAAACTCTAAATAATATCAGACACAATGATGAAAATTAAATGCTTTTCTTCTGGGATTGATAATAAGGCATAGATATCCATAATCACCACCCTTGTTCACCATCATGCTGTTAATTCTAGCCAGGTCAATAAGGAAACATAAAAAAATAAAAGCACACAGGTTTGAAGGGAATAAATAAAGTTGTCTCAACTTGCAGATAGTATGATTGACTATACAGAAAATCCCAAGGAAAATAAGAAAAGAGTGTTCAAACTTCTAAGTGAGTTTAGCAAGGGTACTAGATACAAGATCACTGTGTGAAAATCAACTTTCATTCCTACATACTAGCAATGAACAACTGGAATTTGAATTTAAATAAACAACACCATTAATAGTAGCACCAACAAATAAAACCGTTAAAATATAAACTTTAAAAATGTATCTCACTTTTCTGCTGAAAACCACTTAAATAAATCAATTAAGACCAAAATAAATTTAGAGCTTTATCATGTTCAAATAGGAAAGGCTCAATTTTCCCTAAATTAATTTATAGACTCATCACAATCACAATCAAAATTTCATTAAGAATATGTAAATATTGACAAACTAATTCTAAAATGTCTTTGAGTAAAATAATTGCAATAGCTAAAATAAAAATTGAAAAACGCAGAATGCAGCTGGGAGATGTACTCCCTATTTTTAAGTTTACTGTAAAGCTATAGTAATAAAGACAATGTAGTATCCACAAAAAATAGATATGCAGATAGATAGATAGATAGATAGATAGATAAAACAGAAAATAGAGTGCAAAAGTAGACCTACAAAAATTTTGTCAATGTGATACATTTTGACAACGCAATGAAGAAACAATAGCCTTTTGAGGAAACTGTGCTGAAATTTTTGGTTATCAATGCATAAGAAAATAAACCTTGATGGCTACCTCATACTTTATTAAGAAAAAAAATAGATCATAGAATATAAAATTGAAAATTATAAACTTTTGATAAATAGAAAAATATATATGACTTAGAGTTAGTCATAGAGTTCTTAGATACAATACCAAAAGCATGATCTATAGAAGAAAAAACTTGGAAACTATATCTCACCTAAATTAAAAATATCTTCACATGAAAGTCACTGTTAAGATTATGCAAAAGCAAATCATAAAATGGGAGAACATGTTTGTAAATCATTTATCTGTCAAAGGACTTATATCCAAAATATATAAAGAACTCTCAAAATACAACAAAAATGAATAAAAATCTCAATTTACAAGTAGAGGAGTTAAACAGATATTTTACCAAATCAGATATACAGATAGTAAATAAACACACAAAAAGATGGTCAGCATCTGAAATCAAGAAAATGTAAATTAAAACTACAATGTGATCTCAGTATGCACATTACCACTACTATGATTAGAATGACTAAAAACCAACCAACCAATCAACAAACTGATAATAACATGTGTTGATGAGGGTGCAGAAAAACTAGAATTTTCACACATTGCTGATGGGTGTCCACATTTAAAAATCCTTATTGATTTTTTAGTTTATCATTTTCTAATAAATGGAATACAGAATTACCATACAATCCAGTAATTCACTTCTAGGCACTTACCTAAAAAATGAAAATTTGTGCAGATAAATGTTTATCTCAGCTTTATTCACAATTGCCAAAAAATGAAAATAGCTGCAATGTCACTACCTATTGAATGGATAACCAAACATATCAATGCAATGGAATACTACTCAACAATATAAAAGAATCGACTTCTGATATATTCAATAACATGGATCGATCTTAAATGCATTGTGCTAAGTGCAAGAAACCAAACTCAAAAGGCTCCATACGGTACATAAAATTCTGAAAAAGGCAAAATCAAAAGGAAAAAATCACAGAGTTGAGAAAAATTCAGTGGTTGTTTATGTGTGGGCATGAGGAAAGCGGTTGACTGCTGAAGGGCAGCATGAAATAATTGTTCTTTACGTAACTCGATGGTAGAGGTGTTTATGCTTCCTCATGCTATTTTGAAAATTCACAGGATTGTACAACAGATAGGATGGTTTTACTATATAAGAAATTTCTAGTGGACTATATTTTCTTCTTCCTTACACTTTGGATCACTTTTATATAGTGATTATATATTACTTATCACATGATAATATGGATATTTATAATAAAACATCATTCAGACAATGAAAACAGTTCACTTTTGTTAATACAATATTTGAAAACAACAAATTTAGTACATTGAAGCAGTAACTCAGTTCATCAGCAAGGTTAGAGTTGATCTTAGGATAAAGGAGATACTATTTCTAAATTTGCTTCATACATTTTAATTGTTTTGGTTACACTCTAAGACTTTGGGAACATTAATGGGACAGTAGCACTTCAGATAAGTGAAATAGTTGCTGAAGATTTTAACTTTTATTAAAAATATACTGCTGTGTTCCATGAGCAATTAAGTTGCTAGGGAAAGGAGACACAGGATAAAGACGTTAAAAACTACCATCACAAAAAACAGAGGAGGTACTTCCTCCTTCAGTGAAATTATACTGTATCGACACAATTTTATGTAGGTTAAATATTGCCATTACTTTTGAACATTTTTAATATGAATATTTTTAGATGAGTAATATATTTCTGGTATTGAGTTTTGGATAAGAGGTTAGAATACACTGTGAAAGTGAGTCTTAAAAATTAAATTAATGAGAAGAGAAGACTATCTTAGTAATGGGCACTGAACCAAAATATCCATTGCCTCGCTGCCTTAGGGCTCCTGTGTATCTCTCATATATCTTCATGCAAAGCTTAAGTCAAAAGGGGAATTTCTCTCTCTGGTATCTCTCTCTTTTTCTCTCTCTCAGTCTCATGCACACACACACACAGACACACCCCCCCTTCCCCCGCCCCACACACAGTATTCAAGATCTGCTTGAACATAATAGGTTAATTTGAGAAAAAAATCTAGGAACTGATCATTTGTTATATCACTGATAGGGTTTAAAACAAGTAAGAACTGGAGCTTTGGACAGTAGAAAATACATATTTTCCTGTAATATAAAACATATTATATGAAACCAATTTTATATGCATACTTCCACGATGCTCCATTTGTATAGAATACAAATTAAATAGGTGAATAAAGTAGAGAATTTAAATTTGGTAATTATAAATTATTAGAAGTCAGACAAAATATTATTATGTCAGGAGGCTGAGGGAAAATAATGCATTTATAGGAAATGAAACAACCTTGAAGTAACATCTTTACACTTTTGAGAAACAGAAATTTAGATAAGGTGTCAAATCAAGGAAATACATATTCTCCAGGAAAAGAAAAAAAAATGAGAAAAACATGAACTAATGATTAACAATATTTCCTAGTAAAGATTTTTTAAAAAGGAGAAAATAGTATGGATACTTAAATTGCAAACTTCTCTTTATATCACGTAAGAAGGCAGTTAACATAGCAATTTGTATCACAGATAAGTAAAGATTTGATATGTTTATATGAGGTGGTAAAAGTTTCATTCAAATAGAATAGTAATACAAAACTACTTAAAACAAGGAATTCTGCTGACTGAATCCTCTACTATCTCATAAATAGGAAAAATGTTCTTATAAATAAATATAAATACATGTATAAAGCACATCTCATGGCACCTTGCAGACAGTATAGGATCAAATGAAAAGTTTGTAGATTTAAGCAAGGCAAAATAAACAATCTGACTAACTCCAGAGCCTAACATTTAAAAATTATACGATGAAAAAGTTTTAAGGCTTGATTTTATAAGTGAACCTAGATGGATGGGTGACAAACTATATGAATCTATTTTTTCTGAGGAGAGACATTACTGATGACTTTTAATTTATACCTTATTGTATTCTTTATGTATAGCAAAGAGGAGAAACAGACCTTAATGAAATGAACTTACATTTGTTGTCTCATAATATTATGAAGATGCTATGGTTTGAATGTGTCCCCTCCAAAATTCAGCTGTTGAAACTCAATGTTTAAAGGGATGGTATGGGCCCTTTAAGAGGTGATTAGGTGATGAGGCCTTCTCTCCCATGAATGAGATTAGGTGCTTTTATAAAAGGGCTTGATGGAGGGAGTTTATCCCTATTTGCCCTAACCCTCTGCCTTATGAGGACACAGCATTTCTCTCCTCCAAAACACGCAGCCCTTACCAGTCAACTGAACGTGCTGGCAACTTGATTTTGAACTCCCCAGCCTCCACAACTGTCAGAAAATAAACTTCCATTACGTATACATTACTCAATCTTTTATGCTGCTATTTTTTTGCAGCAGCGCAAAATGGACTAAAAATAAGAATATGAGATCCCTATTATGCCAAAACCTTATTGTGTAGGGAATATTTTAAGAAAAATAATGTGTCAAATTCATGATGATATTAAGTCTACTCAATAAGTTTTACTGATTGTCAAGTCTAATCCATGTAACACCTGGGGAATTGTATCCTAGGAAATTATGATTTACAGAAGAACAAGGCATAAATTTGTCCCTACGAGTCTTGTGTGGTAGGTAGAGAGATGCAAACACAAATTTGTCAGTTTGCATACAGATGCTTCTTGATTTATGATGGGGTTACATCTGAAAAACCTATTGTAAGTTGAAATATTGTAAGTTGAAAAAGCATTTACTACACCTAACTTACCAAAAATCATAGCTTAGCCAAGCCTACTTCAGATGTGCTCAGAACACTTACATTAGCCTACCGTTGTACAAAATCATCTCACACAAAGCCTATTTTACAGTAAAATATTTAATATCTCATGCAATTTGTTGAACACTGTAATAAAAGTGAAAAACAGAATGGTTGTATGAGTACTCAAAGTACAGTTTCTACTGAATGCATATTGCATGTATGCCATCATAACGTAAAAAAATTGTTAAACCATTGTAAGTCAGGTATTACCTGTATTTTTTAAAAATTGAAACATCAGCTGCTGATTTATAGGTTTAGATAAATAAATTCTAAGTTTTGGGAAATATGTTGTCAATATGCATTGAGCCAGTTGTGCTTACCATCTACACATTTTTTTGTATTTATTAAGACGGATTTATTTATTTATTTTAAATGTCTGTTTTCTTGCATCTATTATGCTTACTTAGTATGTCTTCATTATTATCTGGGGATGGATAAAGTACCTTTAAATTGAAAAGAACTTTTTTTTTCTTCTTCTTTCCGTTCATACTTAAAATTCCGAATCCAATACAAATTAAAAAAAACCCTCATTCTTAATTCTTACAAATCACATTCCATTAAAGTGCTAGAACAGTTAGAACCAATCAAAGTCTTTGTATAATAAGTAAAGTTTCTAAAGCCTCAGCAAATGGCTTTCTTCTTTGATTAAATGCATTCAATACAGTAAAATTTCAGAACAAGAAAGAAACTTACACTTAATGTTTATGAAACATCCATATAACTCGAAATTCTCTCAGAAAAGCACAATAGACTTTTACTAAGTTGTAATTTAATAGAATACTATTTGATAGCGATAGCGATGAAATATATTCAGTTTTGTACATTTCTCAAGGCTGCATACAATGATGAGTGTTTAGTACTTGTATAAACACTTGTGTAATGGCTTTATTTCATAACGTTTCACAAGGTAGCCTGAAATCACTGCAGATTCTTGTCATTTGTGCCAAGACTATCTGGATGTGAACATAAACGTCCATAAGGTCTGGTAGTGTGTTATTTTGCTAATGTTCATGGAATGACCTGCTTGACAATGGGAGGCTATTAGCTCCATTGTCAAGGAGCTAAGCAACACCTCTAGGTGACTCTCCTGCTGCAGCTCAGGAACATTTGAAAGGAAATATACTCTTCTTTTCAATCTGCAGAGAATGGATTCACTCAAGATCACCCAGGTGAGCAGGCTTTTTCATCAGACTACACAATTAATTAAACACTGGGACCAGCCCAGTGGCCAAGGCTCCTGGAAACTGGGAACATCTCCATGTTGTTCAGGATACAAGTGTCACTTCACAAACATGTTGATTCTAGTGACATATCAACTGCTCTCAAGCTATGTAAGCAAAAAATAGACTTGCGTTGTAATTACTTTTGATACTGTTCCTCTTAAATGTGTCATTACATTCTGTTTGGTTTTAACAAGAGGTTACGCTATCATTTATTTTTTTACCACAAACCTAAGAATCAAGTGGTACTATTATCTAATTGCTATTTTAGAAACAAGATAACTGAGACTTGCTTAGAGAGTTTGAAAATAATTCCCATAGCCACCCAGCTAGTAATTAATAAAGCTGAGATTTAAACCCAAATCTGTCAAACACAAAATCCTACGCTCTGTTTCCACTCCCGACTGAACACTATGTAGCCAAACTTGTAGTATAAGGATGTACATAGGGACCATGTTGCGCAATAGATGACTCTCAATAGAGATATGGCTGAGTAGAATGAAGGGCTAGCTAAATATGTTCATCTTTATGAAAATCGATATTTTTAGAAATTGAAGAACACAGAATATTTAAATATCAGAAGTCTCCTGGAGCCTCTTTCTTCCCAAATTTCTTTGGAAACACTTTCTTAATCTGTTTTGTTAAAATTCGGATGTCTGCATGCTGGCTACAAAAACTGTTTTACAATATTTTAAATGTAATTACATGAGGCTCGGCCTTCCTATGAGTGTATACTCATAGCATGTATTAACATGATGTGTAACATGCAGAATTTGTTATATATTAGTTTGAAATAGTGAGCCCTTTCACATGCTCTCACCAACTTGCTCATCTAGTCAAGAGTAAAATCAACATTTTATGTACACGTCTAGGAGTGTACATCAAATTTTTTGTGCGTCCAGACCTAAACTTTCTTCCATTCCAAATATTTTCTCTTCCTGTGTCTTCCCTTTTAGTAAAGAGCATGATTATCCACCAGGTAATCTAGGCCGGGATCAGACATTGCCTTCAGCTCTTCCGTCTTCCTCATCCTTTATATCCGCTCATCAGTCTAATTGATTCTACCTCTTAAAAACCTTGAAGTCTCCTCTTTCACGGGTGTTAAGATCTAAGTTTAGTACAAAAAGTAGAAATTACATATAAAAAATTATTTATTTAGACAAGTAGAGACTGATACTGACTTAATGAACAAAAGATTTATATCTCCCATTGCACTCTCTTTGGAACATACATATTTACTTCATTTATTGTTTGAAATGGCAGTTGAAGTTGCCCAATGTTTAAATTGTTCTTTCTGTAGTGTTCATGCTCTCTCTTGCTCTCTCTCCCTCTCCTATTTATTCTTTTACTTTTGGCTGAGTATATATATTTAAATGTGTGTAGGTTAAATATGTCTATACATATGTCTGTTTCTCTTTATCTTCCTGGCCCCTTACTCAATCTACGCCACCATCATTTCTGAATGCATCAAATTGGTTGCCTAAATGGACTCCTTCCCTTCCTGATTTTGCTCCTCATATTTATTCTCTATACTGTTACCAGAGTGAATTTTCTAAAGTACAAATAGATTCATGTTCCTTCCTGTGCTCAACACCCTTCAAAGTCTCTGTCTTATTCCTTGGATAAAATATACTTTTGCATGATTAAAAAGTTTGAAAATAATCTGGCAACAGCTTGATTTTCTAACCTCCATTCCAACTATCTCCCAAAGCATCAAACAATCGCATGTACCATCACATTCTCAGACATATTCTATGCTTAGGTTTACTGGGTCTCTTTTATGTCCTTCAATTTTCAGCATTCATACATTCTGCTTTTGCTGCCTGAAACGACTTGTCTATGTCCTGTGCTACTTGCTGCCTTCATCATTCTCACTGCTGAGTGCCAGCAGAGCATGCCCTATGGAGATTACTTGGACACATCTGGCACCCTCTGGCACGCAGCTGGCTTGGTAAATGGGGAGCAATGACAGGCAACTGGAGGAAGAATATTGATGACCCAGCCCTTATTCCTCTGGCACTCTTCATAAAATACTCCCTCCCTTTGGTTTTACACACCTTGGGACATCACAGAGCCCCGCTGTTCCCAGTCCCTGGATCCTACACTCTTCTTGAGGTTTCCTGATACCACGCTGACACTTTATAAATATGCTTTTATTAAAGTAGCTCTAAATTATCCTATTTTGTGGATATCATCCATTTCAGTTTTGGCCCTAACCAACGCAATCATTATTCCTCCTCGCCAACAACTAGTTCATCGGCCAACCCTGCTCATTCTTTGGTTCTTGGTATAAATGCCGCTTCTTCTTAGTAGTTTCCTTTAACTCCTAAGCCTGGGTTAGGAGTCCCTCTTTTTTTTCTCATGATAATATGTACTTTTCTCTGTCATATCACTTACAGTTTTCTAACTTTTTCTGTTTTCCCCTTTCCTAAATACAGCCTTGTAAGTGTTGTTTCCCTAAATGGTTCAAGCTTTGATGTCCAAGTGTAACAGTGGGCCTGGCACACAGAGAGACATAATAGCACCTGAGTACCAACCACTCAGATTCAAATCCCATCTCTGTGACATCCTTACTGTGGGAATGTTGAGTAAACTGTTTAGCATGCCTGAGCCTTCACTTCATCATCTTTAGTATAAAGATGATCTACTTATGATGAAATTGGCAGATACCACAAGCCAATGCTTAGAAAATGGTTAGTACTCTGCCTGACAATTAAATACTTAATATATATTTGGTAATATTCTTGTTTTTTTCTTTTATGTTTTTGTAGAGACTGGATCTCACTACTCGCCTAGCTCTTGAACTCCTGGCCTCAAGCAATCCATCTGCCTCAACCTCCCAAAGTGCTGGGATTACAGGAGTGAGCCACTATGCCCAACATGGTATTATTATTATTGTTATTAATACTACATTGTGCTTCATAAATAATTGCTAAATATACAAGAATATGTTTGTTTCATTTCATGTTATCTGAAAAGTAAGATTCCCTCAAAAAATCATGAAGCCAACAAATTATTTGACTTGCTATGACCACCACTCAATTAGTTGAGATAGCACATATATTTTTGAAGTCATGTATTTATTTCACAAGACCAATCTTGTGATACCTTAAATAATACGATTATAAAATATAAATTAATTTATCCATCATTTCCCATGAATTCAAAAGGATATGAAAAAGATTTCACGTTCTTTCTGACAGCAAATGATATTTAAATGAATAAATATATAATTTAAGCAAAATTTGTTTTCCATAAATTTCAGTAAGTTGAGTAAAGGTATGTGTCTTGAAATACTACATTCTTTAAAAGGGACACTTTTTTCAAAGAGGAAATCAAAGCTTCAAAGACTGAGAAGTTCAATTAGCTGGCAACTGCTATCAGAAAACTTTAACCCAGTACAATGCACTAGAACATCCAAGAACCCATAATATGATAAACATCCAACAGAAATAACCTGAGAGTCCAGGAACCAATTTATAAGCAATCGCTCATAGAGAAGAAATATTGAATAGAATTTCTGCGGGGAATACTTAGTGAAGCTCAATGCAATTGTCCTCTTTTAAATTTTCCCAGTATGTTGACCCCAGGGTAAAAATCTCCCACACACTTTCTGCCTACTCTCTCAATCCAGGTGACTAGTTTATCTCAGTCCGTTTGAGCTGATTTTTCAAGTCCATTTCAAGAGAAAAGAATCAAATAACTTCCCCCACAGCTCAGATGGCAACTACAGGAGAAAAGAAGAAAAACCTTTGAAATGAAAAATGAAAGAAAAAATAGTAAAAGTAATATCCACATGGCATTACTGATAAAAAATTATCTTAAGCCAAAGAACTGGTCAGGATCCTGAGTTTCATTTATTACAATAGCTGTTTCAAGGGAAATAAAAATGGATGCAGAATTATTTTGCTCTGTCTTCAGTTTGCACAGCAGAAAACAGTACTCAGTGGAAAATGATCTCCAACATCAATCACTGTAACTGACAGCTGTAACCTAAATCTTACTCTAATTAATTAGTCTTAAAATATTAAATATGACCAAACTTTTCTGGAATTATTTTATGTGGAAATACAAGCCTCCAGATGGATCCTCATTGAGTGGAGACAGAGTCACTGGAATCTTTGTTATTTTGGAAGAAATTGTCAAATGAGAATAATCTGAAACAATGTTGCAGCTATTTCTCATTCTGTAGGGTCACAGTTACAGGCAAACTACAAAAAGTTTAAAATCATCTTTAAGTTTTTCTTTCAACAGCTGAAAGGCAAGTAATGAGATAAGTCTTAGTGACAAAACAAAAACCACAGCCTTCTCCAACACTTGCTTCTGTCCTTTTTAACCTGAGATATTAAATGTAAGATTGCTCCTAACTTAAGAAATGCAACGTAACAGCCCTTCATTAGATCCTGGAAATAAAGCTGGAGTTTCTGTCAAGGTGGGTCAGCTGGATCATAATAGACACTGACGGATGTGTCAGTTAAGTGAAATTGCAAAGATGAATTCTAATTCTTTTTTCTACCCAGAGAGAACTCTTTTGGTATTAAGGTCACTGGGCAGTTTTATCTTTGGATGAGAAATGCCAGATTCATTATATTTCCTCACATCCAGCTCCCTAAGAAAAGACTTGGCTTTAAAATATTTGATATTAATATTGTCTGTCTTTCTGAAGTTTGCATTCCATTGAAATTGGACTTGAAGCCCACTTGATTTACAATAACTCTGATTCTGATGACAAAAAATGAATACATTTAAGATATCAGCAAAAGGCTGGTTTGTTCATTTGAAACTGATTTAAAGAATTGTTAGGGAAAATTCACGCAGACACTGATACACAGAGGCAAACATACATGCACGCGCAAACAGCACTTGTGCTTATCAACAACTCTACAATCAGTCCATCCTTCCATAAAAGGAGAGGCTAATTTTCCCTTCAGTTTTTTCTGTCACAGACTGTTGTTGTCAGAATGAAATATATTGCACCTGGGTATGATTGATTGTTTTCTAAACCACAGTTGTACTTTGAAAAGTAACTTGAATAGCTTAATTCTCTCTCAACATATTTTATTGGCTTGGTGTTTAAGCTTCTACCTGGACAGTTTAATGACATGAAGCATTTGTGTTGTTCTCTTGGAAGAGATAGTGATTTCATCTCTAGGCCTCAGTTCATGATTTTGCAGTGATTTCTGATGGTAGGTGTTTTGTTTTTTGATAAGTTTGTGTTTAATTTTGAATAGTCAACTAGAGTCATTTTCTTATTTTTGTAATTCTGACCTCTCTCATATTTTCATTGCATTGAACCCATCTCATTAGTTGCTAATCAAGCACGGAACAGTGAAATTTATTCATACAGAAAAGCACAATTATTATATTTTTTCATTAATTTGTCTACCACTACACTGCATAGTTAGCAACTTACATATACTAGAGAGATAGCTTCTGCTGTGTTGAATGTGTCCATATGAAAATCAACATAGCACAATAGAAATACTTTAAGTTACAAATGGACTGGATCAGGCATGAAGGAAACTAAGACATGAAAGAAATGTTCACCCAATAGTAACACTATTGAACTCTGGGTAATAATATCTCTCATAGGAATCAGTGTAAATACCAGTGTAAATATATATGGCCATATATATATGGCTATATATATATATATGGTTATATATATATGGCTATATATATATATGGTTATATATATATATGGCTATATATATATATGGCTATATATATATGGCTATATATATATATATATGGCTATATATATATGGCTATATATATATATGGCTATATATATATGGCTATATATATATATGGCTATATATATATGGCTATATATATATGGCTATATATATGTATATACTTTTTTTCTCAATGTCCATAGAATATCTTAGAATACCTCAATTTCATGGAATTTAGATAACTTCTAGCCTATGCTATTTTAAATCTTGTATATTTAAGAGGTACTTATAAGACAAATGACTTGTCATTGAGGAAACAACCAAGATATATTTCCTGTTTAAGAAGTTACATTTGGCCGGGCATGGTGGCTAGTGCCTGTAATCCCAGCACTTTGGGAGGCCGAGGTGGGAGGATCATGAGGTCAGGAGATCAAGACCATCCTGGCTAACATGGTGAAACCCCGTCTCCACTAAAAAATACAAAAAGATTAGCCAGGCCTGGTGGCCAGGGCCTGTAGTCCCAGCTACTCGGGCGGCTGAGGCAGGAGAATGGTGTGAACCTGGGAGGCGGAGCTTGTGGTGAGCCAAGATCGTGTCACTGCACTCTAGCCTGGGCGACAGAGCGAGACTCCATCTCAAAAAAAAAGAATTTACATTTAACCAGTAGCAGAGCTGTTATTAGAGTAAGTTTCTCATAGTAGAACTTTTCACCACAAACCAGTATTATTGAATTGTGTTTTTGTGTACAATTATGCACTGCATAATAATGTTTCAGTGAGCAATGACCTGCATTATGACACTGGCATCATAAGATGATTATGGAGCTGAAAAATTTTTATCTCCTGGTGATAGCCACCATAATGTTAGAGTACAGCTTACTATATGCTTGTTTGTGGTGATGCTGATATAAACAAATCTAGTGTGCAGCCAGTTGCATAAAAGTATAGCACGTACAATTATATAGAGTACATGATACTTGATTATGATAATAAAGACTATGGTACTGGTTATGTACTTACTATACTATACTTTTAATTGTTATTTTAGAATGTATTCCTTCTACTTGTAAAAAAAAACTTAGCTGTAAAACAGTCTCAGGTAGGTCCTTCAGCAGATATTCCAGAAAAAGCCATCGTTATAATGGTTGACACCTCCATGCGTATTATTGCCCCTAAAGACTTTCCAGTGGGATAAGATGTGGAGGTGTACACAGTGATATGGATGATCCTAGCCCTGTGTAGGCTTAATGTGTGTGTTTGTGTGTTAGTTTTTAATAAAAAGTTTAAAAGTAAAAATAAAATAAAATTTAAAATAGAAGAAAGCTTTTAAAATATAGGTATAGGGGGAGGAGCCAAGATGGCCGAATAGGAACAGCTCCAGTCTACAGCTCCCAGCGCGAGCGACGCAGAAGACGGGTGATTTCTGCATTTCCATCTGAGGTACCGTGTTCATCTCACTAGGGAGTGCCAGACAGTGGGCGCAGGTCAGTGGGTGAGTGCACCGTGCGCCAGCCGAAGCAGGGGCAAGGCATTGCCTCACTCGGGAAGCGCAAGGGGTCAGGGAGTTCCCTTTCCAGGGGTGACAGACGACGGCACCTGGAAAATCGGGCCACTCCCACCCGAATACTGTGCTTTTCCGAAGGGCTTAGGAAACGGTGCCCCAGGAGATTATAGCCCGCACCTGGCTCAGAGAGTCCTAAGCCCACGGAGTCTCGCTGATTGCTAGCACAGCAGTCTGATATCAAACAGCAAGTCGGCAGCGAGGCTGGGGGAGGGGTGCCCGCCATTGCCCAGGCTCGCTTAGGTAAACAAAGCAGCCTGGAAGCTTGAACTGGGTGGAGCCCACCACAGCTCAAGGAGGCCTGCCTGCCTCTGTAGGCTCCACCTCTGGGGGCAGGGCACAGACAAACAGAAAGACAGCAGTAACCTCTGCAGACTTAAGTGTCCCTGTCTGACAGCTTTGAGGAGAGCAGTGGTTCTCCCAGCACGCAGCTGGAGATCTGAGAACGGGCTGACTACCTCCTCAAGTGGGTCCCTGACCCCTGACCCCCGAGCAGCCTAACTGGGAGGCACCCCCCAGCAGGGGCAGACTGACACCTCACACGGCCGGCCAGGTACTCCAACAGACCTGCAGCTGAGGGTCCTGTCTGTTAGAAGGAAAACAGAAAGGACATCCACACCAAAAACCCATCTGTACATCACCACCATCAAAGACCAAAAGTAGATAAAACCACAAAGATGGGGAAAAAACAGAGCAGAAAAACTGGAAACTCTAAAAAGCAGAGTACCTCTCCTCCTCCAAAGGAACGCAGTTCCTCACCAGCAATGGAACAAAGCTGGACGGAGAATGACTTTGACGAGCTGAGAGAAGAAGGCTTCAGACGATCAAATTACTCCGAGCTATGGGAGGATATTCAAACCAAAGGCAAAGAAGTTGAAAACTTTGAAAAAAATTTAGAAGAATGTATAACTAGAATAACCAATACAGAGAAGTGCTTAAAGGAGCTGATGGAGCTGAAAACCAAGGCTCGAGAACTACGTGAAGAATGCAGAAGCCTCAGGAGCCGATGCGATCAAATGGAAGAAAGGGTATCAGCCCTGGAAGATGAAATGAATGAAATGAAGTGAGAAGGGAAATTTAGAGAAAAAAGAATAAAAAGAAACGAGCAAAGCCTCCAAGAAATGTGGGACTATGTGAAAAGACCAAATCTACGTCTGATTGGTGTACCTGAAAGTGATGGGGAGAATGGAAACAAGTTGGAAAACACTCTGCAGGATATTATCCAGGAGAACTTCCCCAATCTAGCAAGGCAGGCCAACATTCAGATTCAGGAAATACAGAGAACGCCACAAAGATACTCCTCGAGAAGAGCAACTCCAAGACACATAATTGTCAGATTCACCAAAGTTGAAATGAAGGAAAAAATGTTAAGGGCAGCCAGAGAGAAAGGTCAGGTTACCATCAAAGGGAAGCCCATCAGACTAACGGCGGATCTCTCGGCAGAAACCCTACAAGCCAGAAGAGAGTGGGGGCCAATATTCAACATTCTTAAGGAAAAGAATTTTCAACCCAGAATTTCATATCCTGCCAAACTAAGCTTCATAAGTGAAGGAGAAATAAAATACTTTACAAACAAACAAATGCTGAGAGATTTTGTCACCACCAGGCCTGCCCTAAAAGAGCTCCTGAAGGAAGCGCTAAACATGGAAAGGCACAACCGGTACCAGCCACTGCAAAATCATGCCAAAATGTAAAGACCATCGAGACTAGGAAGAGACTGCATCAACTAATGAGCAAAATAACCAGCTAACATCATAATGACAGGATCAAATTCACACATAACAATATTAACTTTAAATGTAAATGGACTAAATGCTCCAATTAAAAGACACAGACTGGCAAATTGGATAAAGACTCAAGACCCATCAGTGTGCTGTATTCAGGAAACCCATCTCACGTGCAGAGACACACATAGGCTCAAAATAAAAGGATGGAGGAAGATCTACCAAGCAAATGGAAAACAAAAAAAGGCAGGGGTTGCAATCCTAGTCTCTGATAAAACAGACTTTAAACCAACAAAGATCAAAAGAGACAAAGAAGGCCATTACATAATGGTAAAGGGATCAATTCAACAAGAAGAGCTAACTATCCTAAATATATATGCACCCAATACAGGAGCACCCAGATTCATAAAGCAAGTCCTGAGTGACCTACAAAGAGACTTAGACTCCCACACATTAATAATGGGAGACTTTAACACCCCACTGTCAACATTAGACAGATCAACGAGACAGCAAGTCAAAAAGGATACACAGGAATTGAACTCAGCTCTGCACCAAGCGGACCTAACAGACATCTACAGAACTCTCCACCCCAAATCAACAGAATATACATTTTTTTCAGCACCACACCACACCTATTCCAAAATTGACCATATACTTGGAAGTAAAGATCTCCTCAATAAATGTAAAAGAACAGAAATTATAACAAACTATCTCTCAGATCACAGTGCAATCAAGCTGGAACTCAGGATTAAGAATCTCACTCAAAACTGCTCAACTACGTGGAAACTGAACAACCTGCTCCTGAATGACTACTGGGTACATAATGAAATGAAGGCAGAAATAAAGATGTTCTTTGAAACCAACGAGAACAAAGACACAACATACCAGAATCTGTGGGATGCATTCAAAGCAGTGTGTAGAGGGAAATTTATAGCACTAAATGCCCACAAGAGAAAGCAGGAAAGATCCAAAATTGACACCCTAACATCACAATTAAAAGAACTAGAAAAGCAAGAGCAAACACATTCAAAAGCTAGCAGAAGGCAAGAAATAACTAAAATCAGAGCAGAACTGAAGGAAATAGAGACACAAAAAACTCTTCAAAAAATAAATGAATCCAGGAGCTGGTTTTTTGAAAGGATCAACAAAATTGATAGACCGCTAGCAAGATTAATAAAGAAAAAAAGAGAGAAGAATCAAATTGATGCAATAAAAGATAAAGGGGATATCACCACCGATCCCACAGAAATACAAACTACCATCAGAGAATATTACAAACACCTCTACGCAAATAAACTAGAAAATCTAGAAGAAATGGATAAATTCCTCAACACATACACCCTCCCAAGACTAAACCAGGAAGAAGTTGAATCTCTGAATAGACCAATAACAGGAGCTGAAATTGTGGCAATAATCAATAGCTTACCAACCAAAAAAAGTCCAGGACCAGATGGGTTCACAGCCGAATTCTACCAGAGGTACAAGGAGGAACTGGTACCATTCCTTCTGAAACTATTCCAATCAATAGAAAAAGAGGGAATCCTCCCTAACTCATTTTATGAGGCCAGCATCATCCTGATACCAAAGCCTGGCAGAGACACAACAAAAAAAGAGAATTTTAGACCAATATCCTTGATGAACATTGATGCAAAAATCCTCAATAAGATACTGGCAAACAGAATCCAGCAGCACATCAAAAAGCTTATCCACCATGATCAAGTGGGCTTCATCCCTGGGATGCAAGGCTGGTTCAATATACGCAAATCAATAAATGTAATCCAGCATATAAACAGAACCAAAGACAAAAACCACATGATTATCTCAATAGATGCAGAAAAGGCCTTTGACAAAATTCAACAACCCTTCATGCTAAAAACTCTCAATAAATTAGGTATTGATGGGATGTATCTCAAAATAATAAGAGCTATTTATGACAAACCCACAGCCAATATCATACTGAATGGGCAAAAACTGGAAGCATTCCCTTTGAAAACTGGCACAAGACAGGGATGCCCTCTCTCACCACTTCTATTCAACATAGTGTTGGAAGTTCTGGCCAGGGCAATTAGGCAGGAGAAGGAAATAAAGGGTATTCAATTAGGAAAAGAGGAAGTCAAATTGTCCCTGTTTGCAGATGACATGATAGTATATCTAGAAAACCCCATTGTCTCAGCCCAAAATCTCCTTAAGCTGATAAGCAACTTCAGCAAAGTCTCAGGATACAAAATCAATGTGCAAAAATCACAAGCATTCTTATACATCAATAACAGACAAACAGAGAGCCAAATCATGAGTGAACTCCCATTCACAATTGCTTCAAAGAGAATAAAATACCTAGGAATCCAACTTACAAGGGATGTGAAGGACCTCTTCAAGGAGAACTACAAACCACTGCTCAAGGAAATAAAAGAGGATACAAACAAATGGAAGAACATTCCATGCTCATGGGTAGGAAGAATCAATATCATGAAAATGGCCATCCTTCCCAAGGTAATTTACAGATTCAATGCCATCCCCATCAAGCTACCAATGACTTTCTTCACAGAATTGGAAAAAACTACTTTAAAGTTCATATGGAACCAAAAAAGAGCCCGCATCACCAAGTCAATCCTAAGCCAAAAGAACAAAGCTGGAGGCATCACACTACCTGACTTCAAACTATACTACAAGGCTACAGTAACCAAAACAGCATGGTACTGGTACCAAAACAGAGATATAGATCAATGGAACAGAACAGAGCCGTCAGAAATAATGCCACATATCTACAACTATCTGATCTTTGACAAACCTGACAAAAACAAGAAATGGGGAAAGGATTCCCTATTTAATAAATGGTGCTGGGAAAACTGGCTAGCCATATGTAGAAAGCTGAAACTGGATCCCTTCCTTACACCTTATACAAAAATCGATTCAAGATGGATTAAAGACTTAAATCTTAGACCTAAAACCATAAAAACCCTAGAAGAAAACCTAGGCATTACCATTCAGGACATAGGCATGGGCAAGGACTTCATGTCTAAAACACCAAAAGCAATGGCAACAAAAGCGAAAATTGACAAATGGGAACTAATTAAACTAAAGAGCTTCTGCACAGCAAAGGAAACTACCATCAGAGTGAACAGGCAACCTACAAAATGGGAGAAAATTTTCGCAACCTACTCATCTGACAAAGGGCTAATATCCAGAATCTACAGTGAACTCCAACAAATTTACAAGAAAAAAACAAACAACCCCATCAAAAAGTGGGCGAAGGACATGAACAGACACTTCTCAAAAGATGACATTTATGCAGCCAAAAAACACATGAAAAAATGCTCACCATCACTGGCCATCAGAGAAATGCAAATCAAAACCACAATGGGATACCATCTCACACCAGTTAGAATGGCAATCATTAAAAAGTCAGGAAACAACAGGTGCTGGAGAGGATGTGGAGAAATAGGAACACTTTTGCACTGTTGGTGGGACTGTAAACTAGTTCAACCCTTGTGGAAGTCAGTGTGGCGATTCCTCAGGGATCTAGAACTAGAAATTCCATTCGACCCAGCCATCCTATTACTGGGTATATACCCAAAGGACTATAAATCATGCTGCTATAAAGACACATGCACACGTGTGTTTATTGCAGCATTATTCACAATAGCAAAGACTTGGAACCAACCCAAATATCCAACAATGATAGACTGGATTAAGAAAATGTGGCACATATACACCATGGAATACTATGCAGCCATCAAAAATGATGAGTTCATGTCCTTTGTAGGGACATGGATGAAATTGGAAATCATCATTCTCAGTAAACTATCGCAAGAACAAAAAACCAAACACCGCATATTCTCACTCATAGGTGGGAACTGAACAATGAGAACACATGGTCACAGGAAGGGGAACATCACACTTCGGGGACTGTTGTGGGGTCGGGGGAGGGGGGAGGGGGGAGGGATAGCATTGGGAGATATACCTAATGCTAGATGACGAGTTAGTGGATGCAGCGCACCAGCATGGCACATGTATACATATGTAACTTACCTGCACATTGCGCACATGTACCATAAAACCTAAAGTATAATAATAATAATAATAATAATAATAATAAATGCCAAAAAAAAAGAGAGATCTAAGGTCCAATTAACAATAAATCTCACAAGTTTTTTGAAAATGAAAAAACAAATAAATAAAATAAAATATAGGTATAAAAAGAAAAAAAGGCCAGGTGCAGTGGCTCATGTCTATAATCCCAGCACTTTGGGAGGCCAAAGCTGGTGGATCACCTAAGCCCAGAAGTTCGAGACCAGCCTGAGCAACATGGCAAAACCCCACCTCTACAGAAAATAAAAAAATTAGCTGTGTGTGGTGGCACACAACTCTAGTCTCCGCTACTCAGGAGGCTG
The DNA here is from genome assembly GCF_028885655.2 of Pongo abelii. Classification (NCBI taxonomy): domain Eukaryota; kingdom Metazoa; phylum Chordata; class Mammalia; order Primates; family Hominidae; genus Pongo; species Pongo abelii. The sequence goes on along the minus strand of NC_072000.2, from coordinate 86,863,345 downwards.
AGGTGGGAGGATCGCTTGAGCCTAGGAAGTGAAGGCTGCAGTGAGCTGTGATTGCACCACTGCATTTCAATCACTCCAGCCTGGGCAACAGAGCAAGACCCTGGCTCAAAAAATAAATAAAAGGGAAAAAATATATTTGTACAGCTGTATTAGTCTATTCTCACACTGCTAATAAAGACATACCCAAGATGGGGTAATTTATAAAGGAAAGAGGTTTAATTGGCTCACAGTTCAGCATGGCTGGGGAGGCCTCAGGAAACTGATAGCCATGATGGAAGGGAAAGCAAACATGTCCTTCTTCACACAGTGGCAGGAAGGACAAGTGCCAAGCAAAAGAGGGAAAAGCCCCTTATAAAACCATCAGATCTTGTGAGACCTCATTCACTGTCACGAGAACAGCATGAGGGTTACTGCCCTCATGATTAAATTACCTCCCACTGGGTCCTTCTCACAACATGTGGGGATTATGGGAACTACAATTCAAAATGAGATTTGGGTAGGGACACAGCCAAACCGTATCCATAGCTATACAACGTGTTTGCATTTTAGGCTTTGTTATTATACAAGAGTCAACTTTTTTTAAAAAAAGAAAAAGCCTAAAAAGTTAAAAGCTTATGGTAAACTAGGTTAATTTTTTTATCAAAATAAACATTTGTTATAAATTTAGTGTAGCCTAAGTGTATAGTGTTTATAAAGTACAGCAATGTACAATAGTAATGCCCTAGGCCATCCCATTAACTCACTACTCACTGACTCACCCACAGCAACTTCCAATCCTGCAAGCTCCATTCATGGTGAGTGCCCTACACAAGTGTCCCATTTTTTATCTTTTATACTATATTTTTACTGTATGTTTTCTATGTTTAGATATGATTAGATACACAAATACTTATTATTCTGTTATAATTGCTTACAGTATTAACTACAGCAACGTTCCATATAAATTTGTAGCTTAGGAGCAAAAGATTATGCCATATAGCCTAGATGTGTAGGCTGTACAACCTAGGTTTGTGTAAGTACACTGTATGAGGTTTATATAAGGACAAAATGGCCTAAGGATACATTTCTCTGAACTTATCCCCGTTGTTAAGTAACACATGACTATATTAATTTGTATTATTTTCCCTATGTAAGGAAGAATAAAATAGAGACAGTGTCTTCATAGTCTCCAAATCCCCTGTAAATCCGTTCTGTGGTTTTTTTTTTCATATATTAGGTGTTTTTAATCACTTACTAAATATGAATGACTGACTTAGTGGATTAAAGCTGGGCATTTTACCAATGAATTGAAGTAATTCTGTTATTCTGTTTACATATTTTAAACAGCTGCTAAATAAGGATATTTTTCTGTCTACCAAAGTAAATCTAAAAAACACTTATGGATACTTATCAGGCTAGTAGTACTATTTGGGTAAGCTCGTAGACAGAACAGTATCGGAAATTAAATGGAAACTTTCTTTTTTCAAATTTTTTCTGTGCTGAAATAATCAAAATTTAAAAACTTAAAAATTACCTGAAATATTACATTTGAGATAATTTGAAAAGCTGCATATTAAGAGTTTATGTGGAGTTAGATATATTTAGACTATGTATCAAATTATGATTTTAATTGTATTGAGTGGTCTATAAACTGCTTTTCTGCAAAATGCTTACAGGTTATAGATGAAAGATGAAGAATTAAGAATGGTAGCTCACTTGAACTGAAACTTAATCTAATTTATGATGTACCTTACCATTGATTGCAGTACAAACAGGGATCCAATTAAATTTGGAAATTCTGATCACAATTTGGGAATCATGAAAACTATAGTGAGTGGATGACAGTAAATAACCACATAGCTTTTAGAGAAAGAAAAATTGACAAAGATACCCTAAATTGCACATATTAGCTATGTTTTTACTAAAGGGAAATGGTCTTAGAAGTGGATAACTGTGGCACATGGCTTCATGAGTGGGCCTTGGTGCAAGCTGTTACCCTCTGACACAAAGTATCTAACATAAAGTCAAGATTATGCAGCCTTGTGTGTGTGGAAATTGGCTTGAGATCAACTTCTGTGGATCTTTCAAGTTTCGTTTATGGTATTCCTCTTAGTGGAGGATTAGATTTGCACTGTATTTTCATTCTCATTTGCATTTCTGGAGCTATGTTCAAGGCAAGTGGTGGAGTTAAAATTGTTAGCGCTCATAGTTGTCACAGAAAGACAAACAGTATAATGACTTGAAGATATACTTGGATTATTTTATTTTTTATAAAATAAGAAAAATCAGAAGAAAGGTGTTAACATTGATGTAAGTCCTATTTAATAGAAAACCTTAATCCTAGGAAGTATGAATGGAGTAGGAATGCTTTCCCATATGCATTACAGAGAATTAAAATACACAATACACATAACCTAGAGAGATCACGATTGCAAATGAGATATTGTTACTCTTATTGGTGTGCTCCATTTTTATTACTTCACCTCAGAAAATGATTTTTATTATCTTCCTACTTTGTTTAGAATAGTGGGGAAGTTTACAAGTTGTGTCTACTAATAGAGCAAATAATCATTTTGTCCTTAAAAAAAAAGAAGCCCATTCTTCAAGGTTTCTTCAACTATTGGCCTCTGTGGGGACACAGAAGGGAATATTAATGTCAAAAATGTGATACAGATGCATGGATTTTTTGGGATCTGACAAAACCAGCCTATTTGTCAAGCCATAATCACCAAACAGTAATTGACTTTTAAATATGTGTAGCTTTGATGTTAACTACTGAGAGAAGATAAGGGCTTGACATAGATTGATGTCAATGTCAATTTCATTTTCTCAGAAGTCTTTATATGTTGAACATTAAAAATGTTAAAAATACCACTGTGACTTCATAGTGTCTGTATCAGCAATCTGCCATTGCTGTAGGTCTTCATTTTATATGAAAAAAAATTCTGCTAGTAAATTAATAATGAAATGCCATACCAAAAAGATGGACAGCTTTCCAGTGACCTTCCAGTGTAAATTATTTACTAGCCTAGCCATGATTGTTTATCATTTCTACTATCATCATCATAAAATGACTTAACACATTACAGTGAGTAAATATTCTTTCCTCAAAAGTATCTAGTGAATTTTGTGTTCTGCATTTTTCAGGCAGGTGGACAGAATGCATAATCTCTGTTAGAATTAGCATAGGAAAAAAACAATTCAGTAGCTACAATTTGACATAACCTGAAAGGTGCAAATACATTGCTTGAAAATGAACATCACTGTAGTAAGATTCTTTGACTGAAAAGATTACAGGTTAAGGATGAAATGGAAGGAGAATTAGCCAAAAATTTCAGATGACTAAAGAGAAAAGAAAAGCAGAGGCATGACCAATTGAATGGCAAATTGTAAGATCATAGGTTCTGTCACATAATTTCATCCCATAATCTGAATGAGATAATTTTGGTATCATAGTTGAATGTTTCAGTTGGATATTGCCATAGGAAGCACTCAGTACTTTTGTCATGGTCATATTTTGAAAAGTAAGAGAATATACATGAAAAGTAGAAAAGAAAAAAAATAGTTTTTAGCTTAAACAAAATATAGAATCTCATTTTGATAAAAATCAGATATCAAAGAGAGAATCAGAAGCAAATGACTGACCACTGGGTATATTGGTTTAGAAAATAATTGAAAAGTTTGCTTTTATTAAAAACATACTAACAATTTCTTGCATATCTCTCCTAAAATAAAATGTGGAAGCATATTGCCATTGAGCTAACAAGTACTCAATAACTATTTTTTCCTAGTACTTAAAGATACTGGTAACCCTATTATATCAATACACATTGAGGCCAACAAACCACCGTAAAACTTGTGACTTAAAACAATTTGCGCTTGTGGCCGGGCGCAGTGGCTCAAGTCTGTAATCCCAGCACTTTGGGAGGAGGTCAGGAGATTGAGACCATACTGGTTAACATGGCGACACCCTGTCTCTACTTTAAAAAAAAGAAAGAAAATACAAAACATACAGGCACGCACCTATAGTCCCAGGTACCCCAGAGGCTGAGGCAGGAGAATTGCTTGAACCCAAGAGGTGGAGGTTGCAGTGAGTCGAGATTGTGCCACTGCACTCCAGCCTGGGTGACAGACTGAGACTCCGTCTCAAAACAAAGAAAGAAATAAACAAACTACAACAACAACAACAAAAAACAATTAACACTCTCATTGCTCTCATATCTCTAAGTAAGCTGGTCAAGTCTGCTGATCTGAGCCAGCCTCCGTTGATCTTGGGTGGACTTGTTCATATATGGGTCAGCTGGGCCAAAGGTTGTTAGACTAGAATGGCCTAACATATCTGGGAATTGTTGTCTCTCAATGGGAAAGATGAGGTAAATAGGCAGTATGTCTTTCATTGTACAATAGACTTGTCCTGATTTATTTAGGCTGGGTTCCAAGAGATAAAAAGAGTGGAGGCATAGGCTTGGAATTGCCAAAACGTCATTTCTGCTTCATTCTTTTAGCTAAAGGTGAAGAATTAGGGTAGAATTTTTATATAGGAACAAAAATGTATGAATTGGTGTTTGATGAATATGAGGAAATGTTTATATTTTTATTAGGAAGTAAGCTTATCTGCTTATTCTCAGGAGGAGTTCCATAAACATAATTAATTTTTCTGTAGGAATTTGGCCACAATACTAGAACCAGATGCGGTGTGGGGAGATTAGCAGATAAAGTAATTTTAACCAGAATTACTGAAATTATTGCTTCTCAACAAAAGCTGCACAGAAATTCTGACCAAATATGAAATGGTTCTCTGACATTTTCATAAAACCAGCTAACATTATTTGAAATACTCTGACAATTTCTGGTTAGAAATGTTTTGATCTTTTGACAAATGTATCCCAACTGCTACATTTGGATGCTGAACCTAGCCCTTCTTGTGTATATCCTTGCTCAATTAAAAATTTGTTATACGCAATCAAGCTATGGGGATCTCAAGCATTCAGATTTTTCTTTAAAGTAATTAACTATGTAGAAAAATTCCATATATATAAAAATATATAAATATATAAATATATAAAGATATATAAAGATATATAAATATATAAAAATATATAAAGATATATAAATATATAAATATATAAAAATATATAAACATATATAAATACATAAATGTATAAAAATATAAAATATAAAAAATATATAAATTTATATAAACATAAAAATATATATAAATATATATAAATATATAAATGTATAAATATATATAAATATATATAAATATATAAATGTATAAATATATAAATATATATATAAATGTATATAAATATATAAATATATAAATATATAAATATATAAATATATAAATATATATATAAATATATAAAAATATATATAAATATATAAATATATATAAATATATAAATATATAAATATATATAAATATATAAATATAGATAAATAGATAAATAGATAAATAGATATAAATATATATAAAAATATATAAATACATATAACAATATATAAATATATAAATATATAAATATATAAAAATACATAAATATATATAAATATATAAATATATATAAATATATGAATAAATATATATAAATATATGAATAAATATATATAAATATATAAATAAATATATATGTAAATATATAAATATATATAAATATATATATAAATATATATAAATATATATATAAATATATATAAATATATATAAATATATATAAATATATATATAAATATATATAAATATATATATGAATATATATAAATATATATAAATATATATAAATATATATAAATATATATAAATATATATAAATATATATGAATATATATATAAATATATATGAATATATATAAATATATATGAATATATATATGAATATATATAAATATATATGAATATATATATAAATATATATAAATATATATAAATATATATAAATATATATATAAATATATATAAATATATATATAAATATATATAAATATATATAAATATATATGAATATATATATAAATATATATGAATATATATGAATATATATGAATATATATAAATATATATAAATATATATAAATATATATAAATATATAAATATATAAATATATATAAATATATATAAAGATATATAAATATATAAATATATAAATATATATAAAGATATATAAATATATAAATATATAAATATATATAAATATATATAAATATATAAATATATATAAATATATATAAATATATAAATATATATAAATATATATAAATATATATGTAAATATATATAAATATATATAAATATACATAAATATATATAAATATTTTTATATATAAATATATATATAAAAATGCTATTCCGAACGTAACTTCATCTGTATACCATCCATGAGAATTGCGGTGGATTGCATAGTGCCCTCCCTATCTCCTCAAATTTATGTGCACCTGGAACATCAGAACATGACTTTATTTGGATATTAGGTCCCTATGGACATAATTAGTTATTGGATTAGGCCCTAAATCCTATAACTGGTTTCCTCATAAGAAGAGGAGAGGACACACAGAGACATAGACAGTAAAGTCATGTGAAGATGGAGGCAAGGATTGGAGTTATGCTGCCACAAGCAAAAAATAAAATTAAATTAAAAAAAATTAACAACAACAACAAAAACCAGCTGGGGACATTAGAAGCTGAAGGAAGAGAAGATTTATGGACGCCAGAGGCATGGGAAGGTTCTTCCTTAGAGCCTTCAAAGGCAGCATGGCCTGGCTAACATCTACCTTGATTTCAGATTTCTAGCCTCCAGAATGGTAAGAATAAATATCCATTATTTTAAGGCATCAAGTTTGTGGTAGTTTATTACAAAAACTCAGGTAAGCAGATATAAGGAAGGATACAGTAACTTGTAAGTATATTAATTTTTCTTTTCCATCAGTCATAAGTATCAGATTTTCTATGAATCTGTGCGTGTTTTGATGAGGTATAATTTACATAAAGTAAATTACAGTTCCATGAGTTACACACATAGAGTCGTGTAACCAATACATATTCAAGATACAGGACGATTTCATTATCCAAACTTATTTTCTTATCCTATTTGTAGTAATCCTTTTTCAAACACTGGAAATCATTGATTTATTTTCTGCCCTTAATGTCTCGCCTATTGCATAATTTCAAACAAATGGAATCATATAGTATGTAAAACTCTGGCTTCTTTCACTTAGTATATTGCCTTTAAGATTCATCCATGTTATTGCATGTATCAGAAATGCATTCATTTTTATTGCTGTGCAGTTCCATTGTATGTTTGTACAACAGTTTATCTGTTCACAAGTTGAAGAACATTTGCTTTATTTCCTGTTTGAGGAGATTATAAATAAAGCTACTATAAGCATTTGTATACATGTTTCTACATGAACATAAGTTTTAATTTCACTTGAGTTAATACATAGAGCTGGGCTTGCTGGACCATATGTTAAACAGTTGCTTAACTTTCTAAGAAAACATCAAGCTGTTTGACATATAGTCTATACCACTTTGCAATTCTCCTTTCAGTATAAAAGGGTTCCAGTTCCTCCACTTCCTCAGCAGAACTATTTAGTACTGTCAAATTCTCCCTGCCTTTTTTTCTTTTTCTTTCTTTTCTCAAGGATAAGTGATAAGAGTATCCAACTTAGGTCTTAATTTGGATGTACCTAATGACTACTGATTTTGGACGTTGTATAGTGTATTTATTTGGCATCCATGTGTCTTTGTAAAAGTATCTACTGAAATATTTAGCTCATTTCTTAATGTTTTGAAAATTAAAAAAATTATTCTGAAAGCAAACCTTTTATCAAACATGTAATTTACAAATATTTTCTTCTAATTTATGGCCTGTCTTTTCATTCTCCTAGTAGTGTCCTTTTTAAAACAGATGTGCTGATATATAACTGTCATGCAATTAGCTATACCTATTAAAATATATAATTTGATATGTTTTGACATATGCATACACCTGTGAAATCATAATGACTATCAAGACGATGAACTATCCATCACCCTCAAATGTATCCTCATCCTCATTTATTATTTGTCCCTACTGGCCCTTCCCATTATACTCCCTCTGTCCTTAGGCAACCACTGATACCCTTTGAGTGTAGATTCAGATGTCCCAGCTATATAACCATATGATTAAAAAAATTTACTCCTAGTAAGCCCTGCACCTAGTATTTCTTAATTCTAAGGAATGTTCATATCTCAGTTTTAGAAAACATGCCTACATATGTCAGGTTGAGTCAGATTGAGACACATTTCTGGCCTACACTGCAGTAAAAGTCATTTGGAGATAGCATTTATAGTACAGGTGTGGAATCACACAGAATCGAGCTTGTGTGAGCAAGACATTTAACATTCCTAGACCTTTGTTTAGCATCTCTTGAATGGGGATAGTACCTACTTACTGAAGGTGTGATAAAAATTAAATCATCTGCTTTATGTACATCTCTGAATTATGAAAGGCAAAGTTGACCTTTAACAAGCATTTCCTGTGGTACTGCTTTATGGAAGGCACCAACCATTAAAGGCACAGTAGTTCTGAAATGATTGGAGTGAAATCTTTCCCTTCAAAAATCCAACACTTGGATGAGGGGTATTGGAACTACAAATGTATCTCGAGCTTCCCTAATTGTTTTAAAACTTATGTGATGATGGACACAAGCATTCCAAAGGCTTAATCAGAAAATATGTGCAGTAGACAGTAATGGTTAGGGGCGTTCATTCTATTTATTTAGGATAAATCGAGTCTCCATTTTCTGTGATCCAATGAATGTAAAATTTAATGAATTTCCAACCCTTAAATTTGTACAGAATTTTATTTCAAATTCTGAGCACTATAAACCTATTTATCTACTTTTAATAATAAACTCATTTACTTCTTTCCTGTCTCTCTTTCTTCCTCCCCATAGCAAATAGCATCTGTTGCAAGCCTAAAGACTAATATCATTATCTGAACTTATCCTGTTACCCAAAACCATGTGTAGTACAAAGAAGAAGCTGAAGATGACTCTAGTTTAGCAAAGACTAGATTTTTTGATCTGAAGCCACCCATGGTGGATAATTATGGAATTTCAGATTATTTGGTCAAATAGGATTGGCAAATAGGCTCCCAGGAATGTTCAAAGATTTATGAAGTGTTTTTGAAAGAAATATCTTTGTATATCAAACTATATTTATTTTATTTCTCGACTTCACCCTGCTGAGTATATATTTGACACATTTCTTGGCAAAATCTCCTAGTAGGAGTCTACTGTGCCAATTAGTGAATAAACATTTTGGGAAAAGAAGAGAATCAGAATCTATGGAGTCATTAATTTTTCTCATTAAATTGTAAATATGTTTTTCTTGTTTATTGCTAAGTGTAGAGCATATGCTTAAGACTTTCCTTTCTTTTTTGTCATTTGTTGATCTCTTGGGATATATTATTTAAAAGCAAGATGTAAATAAAGACATCAAAGAAATAGAATTAAGTGAGGACCATTGTTTGGCCCATAAGGTGCATTGAAATTAAACAGTGCTAGACTTTGAGACAACTATATTAGATAATTCGTGAAACGTACTTCTTGAGGTAGATTACAGGACAGAAAACTTTCTTATTTCTTGTAAGTTAGATTAACATAAATACCTATTGATAAATATACTTCAGATGACAGGCCAAAGAAACAAAATGGACAATTAAACATGGATAAAGATAACCTTTAACCAATACAACATGTTGAAAGGCATACTAACCTGCTTCTTAGGCTCAATTTCTGCCTCTAAAATGGAGTTACTAATAGTTGTTACATGACAATTAAATCATATAAACATAAGGCATCTACACATAACATGAAATAAATGTGAGTCTTTTTTTGTTTTACATCATTTTGGATGATTAGAAAAGAATACATATTTCAGAAAAACATAAGAAAATGTTTAAAATATTGAAGATGCAATGTTATGAAGGTTTTATTTTATCCTGAGGAGTTGTGAAGTATTAACAGCATATATCATGGTTTTATACTATAATGCAGCTGAATTTAAATCCATAAATACTAGTAACTTTGAATCTCTCTCTAGAAAATAATAACCCCTTCCAGAAATTAATTACCCCTTCCAAGTTTATCCTGTCCACAATCATGGGGTCATTTTATAAATTTGGGATTTAAAGACGGCCATAGGAGTGAGGTCATGCTTTAAATATAGATAGATAGATAGATAGATAGATAGATAGATAGATAGATAGATAATAGATATTAATTCATTTATTTATGATAGATAAAGAGGATAAAACAAAATTGCAGTAATAATCATAGTTCAAGGCATAGGGTGGCATACTTTAAAGTATGCCTTTACAGGCAAAAATCACCTTTAGTAATAAAAATAGAGTGAACACATGCCATATACAGTCAAAAAATGGGGTAAAATTTAAAAAAGTAATTTGAAATTGGTTTTAGATTCTCAGTTTTTAAAAGGCGTTACTTTTCAAAATGTCTGAGCATCTCTCATGGAATATAATGGATATATCATAAAAAAGATTTTCAAAACCTTTCCATAGTTTTCATCTGTCATCTGTAGAATAATTGTTTTGACCACCAAGACTTTTCAAGGTGATACCCACTCTAAATAATTGTCATGAATTTTCTCTATCCTAATGAAAACTTCTTCAGAGAAACTAATCTTACTTTAAGGTTTATGAAACACTTCTACTTCTTGTTTTTTTTTTTTTTTTGTATCCAGGAAGCTCTTTTTCTATATATGGCATGTCTTAAGAATGAACTAAATTTCTACTAAAAAGATATGAATATCTTGGGAAACTTTTTCTGTTACAGAATTTGCTTCGAAACCATTTCTCCGGATGTGCTCCCTCTTTCCTTGTCATGCAGTGGTATTCCATTTCCTCCATTTTTTACCAGGTATTTTTGCTTCATCGTTTCTACCTCAGCTTTGTAATAATTGTATACATGTGTGTGTTTGGTTATTTTTGATTGCTATTTTTAACAGCTGTATCTCCATATGCCAACTAAATAATGCAGAGACTATTTTTCACTGTTTTCTGGATTGTTTTACAAAACACTCTTTAAACAGTCTTCAGAAGATAAAAGCTGTTTAATAGACAGCTGAGTATATTGAAACAATCTCTTCTTAGTAAGCCACTTTATGCTAAACAGAAAGATAGCTACTGCAATTTCTTTTTACATAAGAGCTTTCTACAAGACATTTATCCATGTCTGGAACACCATGATAAGTTGTCTGCCTAGATTCTTATATTCATTTAAGCCAGAACTTGAATGCCATGTAAATATCATGATGGTATTAATAATCACACTATAAAATCCTTTGGAAGCCTGAGTGCTCATTAGACATGAGTGGCAACTTACACTTTGCCTGGAACCCCATATATATGGGTATATCTTACTTATGTATTTTGGCTTAACCTGTGTAGAAAGCATCATATCATCAATTTTAAAAGATGCCACATGCAATATTATTATTTTTTTCTCCAAATAGGTGTGCTTTTAGAAATTTCTCCCTTTCCTTATAGCTAATCTCTGACTTTATGTCAGAAAGTGATAAATGAATTGTAATTATGCATATCTTCAAAATTCTTTAATAGAAGATATGTTTTAATATGTAGAGCTCCATAAAAATAATAATTAAAATGATAATAGCAACAATAAACTGTCTAGTTTCAACTATTTTCAAAACACTGTACTTCATATCTTACATATACTGTCTCTAACCCAACAAATAACTAAACAGTCTCTAAACAGTCTTCAGAAGATAAAAGCTGTTTAATAGACAGCTGGCTATATTGAAACAATCTCTTCTTAGTAAGCCACATTATGCTAAACAGAAAGACAGGCACTGTAATTTCTTTTTACATAAGAGCTTCCTACAACAGTAATAGAGTGAGGAACACAAACCTATGTTATAACTATAAGATAAATTGCATCCAAAACTCATTTGTATGCATACATATCATTAGAGATAATTGGCAATTTTGATGAATTATTATATATAATTAAATAATTTCACCACTCCTACTGCCATTTAAATTACAGAGAGTGAGCAGAGCTAGCAGAGCTGAATATTGTTCACGTTTTCCAAATCTTTTTACATAGGATTCCAAATTTCTATATGGAAGGAGAAAAAAACATCTAGGAATATTTCGCTTTATTTCAATGTCTGACTGAAGTATGAGAATTTACTTTAGAGTTGATATAATGAAGACCATTAAAAAATAATGACAGTACTAGCTAAAATAAACAGTGTGGGCACCACCGATCTTTTAAATTAAGAGAAGCAATCTCTGAGTAATGCACCACCCACACACATTTTAGTGCTGTGTACATCTTATTGGAGAGTACCACAGAGGGAAATGAATATATCTTATAACTTTTCTATTGTCTTTAGTTTTCACTACCAACCTTTTGTCTTTTCAATTTCAATCCAGTTAAACCCTGCATTTTAAAAGTTTTAGAGGGAAGATCTCCTTTGTTTCTGGGAGTGAGAAGGGGAGCAATCTTTGGGAATCCCTGGTTAAAGACTTAAGAAAGATCTGTTATCTTCATTGGAATTGCCCCATCCAGATATTTCACATCAACAAGCCCCAAGTGTGCACTGATTCCGGGCTGGCTTTAGTGCCCCACTGCTACGTGTGAGCAGACCTCTGAGGATTCACAAAACTGACACTATATGAAAAGCAGAAACAAAGGCAAGCAAACTGAAAAGAAAAAGTAGAGGAAACAGAAACAGAAGAAAAGAGAGACAGGGAGAATCTCTGGACAAAAGGTGGAATTCTCTATGCAAGAAAGCCGTCAGTTAATTGTGAAGATGGTCAAAAGACATGATCACACTTGTACAAGTGCCCTTCATCAAGAATCTACCTGAGAATGGGCTCACCTAAAAAAAAAAAAAGAGAAAGAAAGAAAGAAAAAGAAAATTACACAGTGATAGAGTGATAGGTACCCGTCCCCCTCACAGCAGGTCAATGGACCTCAGAAAGAGGTCTACAAGAAGATAAAATTGATCAAGAACTTGAGAGAATCTTACCAATCTACTGAGAGAATCTTAAGAAAATTAAGGAATAGCACAGTACTACTTACTAGTTAAAAAAAACTAAGCAAAATACAATTTTAAGAGAAGTAATTAAAAGGTGATATATGGATCATTTATGTACATCACTTATTTAGCCACGGTAATATGGCAATATAAATACTGAATATTGATCTAAACCAATGTTATTTTATATATATATATACACATATATATATGGAATTCAGGAATATTTGTGTTATGATGGAAGTTTAAGAAAAACTCAATCCTCATCTGATGTAGTAGTTATTTGATAAGGTCTTAAATTTAAAAAACTTAAGAAGCACCACCATAAACACTTTATTTAGATAGTACAATGTTAAATTTGATAGGATGGGGGGAATAATGAAGGAGACTGATGCTTTGTTTAATATGTCTTACAGTACTCATTGATGCTTTGATATGTCTGCATCAGAAATAATGGTTGAATGCTTAAAATGTGCACATTATCCCATCTGAGGTTAAATTTTTCCTCACTCTAATAATATTAAACTTCATTTAAGGGCAGGATTTTGCAATGCTCTTTGGGGCCTTGTGAAACATTTAACCTACTTTAAGAGTTGCTTAAAGAGGTCTGGATTTACAAAAATCTTCTGACCCTCGACTGAACTATAAATCCTCTCTCTTTTTTTCCAGTATTCTCCCATTTGAGAAAACAATGAACAAATCAAAGAGAAGAAGCAAGCAGCTTATATTCTTTGATAGTCTCTGCTATTCTGTTTTTTGGGGGAAATATTTCATAATCAGTCCTCCAAAATTGAAGTGATGTGAAAGAATTGGCAGATATTTATATAAAAGACCCTTAAGTATAAAATAAATGGAAACTGTAGTAACGAGGCTATGAAATATATAAGATGGTTTATTCATAGATAATACAGACCTTCCAGAGAAAAGTTTATATGCCTCACAGAAAGGACGCCTCACAGAAAGGGACTTTGAAATTAACAATGAACTTCTTTAGAAATTCTGACTTTAATAGTTAAGATTTGTAAGACTTGAAACAAGATACCTTGTTTAATAAACTCCACAAACCTCAATTTTTTTTACAAGATGGGGAAAATAATAGCTACCTTAGATGAGTATTGTGGGGATTAAAGTAAATAGATATAAAATATCTAAAAGAATGCCTGGGGCATTGTTAGTGTTGTAATAATTTAGTTTCTTAAAGCTCCAGTAAATAGTCATGTACATATTATTTTACAGAAGTATGAAGTTCAGAAATATTTGTGATCCCTTTTCTTATTTGCGGTCTTCTCAGTACTAAATGGAATGACTAAGAGTATCTTTAATTATTAAACAACTCCTAACCTGAAAAAAAATGGATTACATTGGTGGCCGACTCACAGAGAAAGTTTATGCAGATAGAATCTACATGGCCGATTCAAAAAAAGGATACATTTTTAGAATCGATATCCAGGATGTCACAACACCTTGTCTACACTCATCAATTTTATTGTCACCTTGCCACTATTGAGCTTAGTGTTGACACTTCCCAGAGCCCAGAAGTTGCCCCTAAAAATTATGAATTCCACACTGGGAAAGCTAAGTAAAGTAATTCTTTTGTTGGGTTATTGATACTTTGGAAGGGACATAGAGATATGGATGCACACATAGTTCAAAATAAAAGAGAATTTATTCTGGAACATGGCCAAGATAAGAATGCCACCTAAGTTCACCAGGACATCATTTGAGAGTAGCTTCAGCAGATTAATACACCAAAAAAGCCAATAAAACAAAACATTGAAATGTAATTATTTATTAAATACTTAAAGGAATTACAGTAGTTGAGTTGAATCATATTTTTTTAAAAAAAAGATGAAAAAGAAAAACACAGTCTTTAAAATTTCTCTTTGGATCCCCTTTTTCTCTCTTCCTGGAATTCTAAACCTCAAGGAAGTTGACTTATAAGATGTTCCTTTTCTAAAATCAACCCACTCTCAAAATTCCTCTATCAGAGCAATCTAACTTTAATGCTATCTTCATAAGCTATGTTTTTTTTTATTTGCATAAATTTAAGGGTACAAATGTAGTTGTGTTACACAGGTATATTGTGCAGTGGTGAAGTCCGGGCTTTTAGTGTAACTATCACCCTAATAGTGCACATTGTACCTGTAAAATATGATTTATCCCTCACATCCCCTCAACCTCCCACCCTTCCAAGCCTCCAATGTCTGTTAGTTCACATTTTATTTCCATGTGTACACATGATTTAGCTCCCACTTATAATGAAGCATTTGACTTTCTGTTTCTGAGTTATTTCACTTAAGATAATGATCTCGACTTCCATCCATGTTTTTGCAAAAGACATGATTTCCTTATTTTTTATGGCTGATTAGTATTCCAGGGTATGTGTGTATATCACCTTTTTTAATCCAATCATCCATTCATGGACAAATAGTTGATTCCTAAATAGTCACTCTGACTTCTAATCTTTTACTCAAGATGATACATTTCTTGAGGACAGGAATAGTATCCTGTGTTTCAAAATCACCAGTTTTTAATTATCTCATAGATTAGGCAATAAATTATGTTTACCTTAGTTCATTCTGTGCTGATATAATAGATTATCACAGGTTGAGTAATTTATAAAGAACAGAAACCTATTTCTCATAGTTCTGGAAGCTGGCAAGTCCAAGATTAAGGTGCTGGCAGGTTCAGTTATCTGGTGAGGGCTGCATCCTTCAGAGGAAAGAAAATCTGGGCTGTTACTGGCAGAAGGTGAAAAGGCAACAGAGTCAAATGTGTGTGAAGTTTCTTTTAAAATGGCCTTAATCCCAGTCATGAAGGAGGAGCCCTCATGACTTAATCACCTCTTAAATGCTCCACTTCTTGATACTATCACATTGGCAACATCTGGATTTTGGACGGGGCACATTCAAACCATAGCATTCAGCCCCTGTCCCCCCCCGCCAAATTTATGTCCCTCTCAGGCACAAAATACATTTATTTCATCCCAATAGCCCCGCCCATCAAAGTCTTAACTTATTCCAGCATCAACTGAGTCTCATCTAAACATCATATGGGTGAGACACAAGAGTGTGTTTTATCCAGAAGCAAATTGTTTTCTAGCTGTAAACCTGTGAAATCAAGCAAGTTATGTGATTTCAAACCTATGAAATCAAGCCAGTTACGTGCAATGGTAGGACAGGCAAAGGACAACATTTCTATTCCAAAAGAGAGAAATATAAATGAAGAAAGGAATAACACATCCTAAGTAAATCCAAAACCCAACAGGACAAAGAACAGTAAATTTTACAGCTGGAGATATCATCTTCTTTGACCCTATGTCCACCTTCCAGACACATTGGGATGAGGTTTGGATCACCAAATCTCCTGGAGGCCCCATCCACATGGTTTTGCTAGGCACAGCCCATGCCACAGCTCTCATGCGTTGGAATCAGGTGCCTGCAGCTCTCCAGTTTGGCACTGCACACTGGTGGCTCTACAGGACTGGGGTTTGGGGGAGTAGCCCTGCTTCCATGCCTCCACTAAGCATTGCCCTAGTAGGGGCTCACTACAGTGGACTTGACCCCATGTCTCCACTGGGCATTGCCTTAGTGGAGACTCTGTTGTGTCTCTATCCTTGAGGCAGGTCTCTGCCTGAGCCATGAAGCTCTCTGAGGCATCACTTAAAATCTAGGTGGAGGAAGTTATGACTCCATAGCTCTTGTGTGCATGTGAAATTAGCACTATGTGAATGCTTCCAAGGCTCACTGAGAGTGCCCCCTGGATCAGCAACCCCAGCTGTACCCAGGCCCACCTGAGCAACAGCTGGTGCAGATGAGGAGTGCTTTGCCAAAATGTAGGGAGCAGAGACTTGAGGTGGCCTGGCCAGTGAGGCCCAACATCCACATATGCCCTGGACCCCTCTCTTTAAACCATTCTGCCCTCAAGGTCCTGGCTCCCTGGGCCTATGGCAGTCTCAAATATCTATAGAAGTCCTCGGGGTTATTTTTTAATTTTTTTTAATAAATGGCACCTGGCATCAATCTATTCATAGTAATGCCCTTTTCAAATGATTGCTTAGCCACATCCTTGGCTTTCTCTCCTAAACATTTTTTATATATATATATTTTTTACATAGGCAGGCTAAGAATTTTCCAAATATTCATGTTTTGCTTCCCTTTTAATTATACATTCCATCTTTAATATTTTCTCTTCTTGCATTTTACTATAAGCAGTTAAGAGAAATCATGTAGCACCCTGAACATACTGCTGCTTAGCGATTTCTCCTGCCAAATATTTTAATTCTAAACTCTCAAATTCTTCCACAAAGCTCTGGATCATGAACATAATTCAGCCAAGTTCTTTGCCACTTTGTAACACAGATGACCTTTCTTTCAGTTTCCAATACCTTGCTTCTCCTTTCTGTCTGAGACCTCATCCGAAGAGTCTTCACTGTCCCAACTATCTTAATAATCTCTAAAAGAACGAGGCTTTTCCAACTCTGCTATTTTTCTCAGCTCCTATAAGAATCACCCTTTTCAATCCAGTTATGGTGATATAGACTTTGTCCAGCATTTGCTTAAAAGCTGTTCCAGCCTCTACCTGTTACTCAGTTCCAGAGCTGCTTCCACATTTCTAGGTATGTGTTATATAGAAACTCTACCCCCAGTACCGATTTCGGTCTTAGTTAATTTTGTGCTGTTATAACAGAAAACCACAGACTGGGTCATTTATTTCCAGTTTATTATTATTCTCATTTATTTATTGAGAACAGAAATTTATTTCTCACAATTATGGAGGCTGGACAGTCTAATTTCCAGGTACTTGCAGGTTTAGTTTTCTTATGGAAGCTGCATGCATTCTCCAGAGAAGAAGAATGCTGTGACCTCATATGGTAGAAGGAAGAAGAGCAAGAGAGCCAAATGCTGCATGAAGCCTCTTTGAGACAGATCCTAATCCTCTTCACAAGAGAGTAGCCCTTATGGTCTAACCTCTTAGAGGTCCCATCTCTTAAAACTATAACATTGACAGCACCTGAATTTTGGAAGGCACACATTCAAACCATAGCACTGTTAAGTGAATGATAATCTAAACTTGTGAATGGCGTAGGACTTATATTTCAAGAATTGAGAAAACTTGGAAATATGAAGAGTTTGTATTTGATTAACGTGAATTTTTTCTGATAGCTTGATGAAAATATAAATGTTAATGAATTAGATTTTATAACTATTTGAATGTTCTAGATGGAAAATATTTAGAGTGGTGGCCCACTTTTATTTGGGAAATGTGTCCTCTTCAACAAAACGTAATGCATTATGAGAAACAGATGTAAAGCTGTGATGAAGAAAGAAGCTTTCTCCTTGGCCAGCCCTGTCAGAGGCACACTAGCAATCAGGGACATGCCATGATGCCATGAGATCTCCTCAGAACTGCACAACATTTTAAGAAATGGTCTTATCAGAGCAGATAAAATAGACAAATATTGCTATTTGGATGATTTTACAACTGACTACATGGTTTTATCCAAAGCATATGGAATATATATAAAATTAGAAATAATTCTGTTTAAAACTGCTCTCTTGAACAATTCTAAATTAAGGATTTACATAAGGGTACTGCTAAAACACTTACCAAATTCTAGGATCATATAAACTGAAAGAAGGACTCAATTAGAATCCAACAGGATATCAACAGAGTAAAACAATGGATTGAATTAAGAAGATAAAATATATTAAATATAGTATTTGCATTTAATCAGCTCTGGATCTATGCTTTATTGCCATCCACTAATGCTGACCTTAACATCTTACAACTTCTCAATTTAAAATGATAGAAATATGGCTTAAAAACAATATGTAAAACAAATTTAGATGTTTCAATAATATTTACATAAGTGAACAATTTTTATATGCTCATCTGTATTTTTTTTTTGCTAAAGTATTAATGCAAAATTAGCTCACTTCGAAGACTGTCTAGTGTCAATAAAGAAGGCATGTTTCTCATGAACAGCTTAAAACTACATCAGCAATATTTATCTTTGCCACAAACTACAGTGTATAGAGAAGATGGTGTCAATTGACAAGTGAATCAAAACCTAATGTATAAGAAATTGATTAGAGAACTGGAGTATAAGCCAGGAAGGCAAGTCACAAGGGACATTGAAGAATGGCCCTAAATATTGGTACAGTTATCATTGCAAGAAAGTTTTAACCTGTGCTGTTTGGTCCTGAAGGTACAATTAGGACCACTGTAACCATTTCCTGAAGCAAGATTTTACTTCAGCGTTGAGAGAATTATACTTTTTGAGAGCACTCTGGAAATTTTCAACCCTTGGCTGAGATTGTAGACAACATTCAAGCGATGAATTGGTTGTTAAGTTTAGATGACCTCTAGGGTTTCACTCTATCATGAGACTCTATTGTTCTACATTTATATTTTCTACTTCCAAAGCCCTGAAATAGAGAGATATTTTTGGAGCAAGTGATTAATGAATTACTGTTTGGGATAGTTTCAGGTTTATGTGCTTATGATTTAAAACTTCATACTCTTGGGAGATGGCTAGAATAGAGAACATCTTGAATTAATATTCTAGACCAAAACTGATTGCAAGCAAAATTAACCTCCAACTTATGTAAAGAGTATTTGTTAACTTATTCTTAGAATTATATAGTGGAAGAAGGAATATATGTGATTATAATTCATCCATATTTCTGCACATATATACATATATATAATGATTTATAAACCATCCATAAACTGAGCTACAAAAAATATATCGAGGGAAATATGCAAGCCTACATTTTATGATAGGTTTCAGAAAGCTATAAAACCTCAAGTGGCTCCAGAGATCAACATTTGACTGCATTTTGTTTATAATACAATATTATTAAAAAGTCAGCCACTACCAAGAGGCTTACGGTGATATCAAGCAAACATTACCATTTGTACTTAACAATTGACAATCTTCTCTGGCTGTCCAAATACATATGATCTTATAAACATTTTTGCTTGTCATTGTATAAGTCAAATAGGTACAAGCAGCAGCTTGAAATATCTCTTCTTTCAATATCGCACAAATCCAGTATTTGTCTCTAAAAAGAGCAAATCATTCTAATGGGAACTGAATAAATTAATAAGCATAAAATGTTACTGCTTCGTCTCAGCATTAAATAAAAAATAAAAATTTTAGGCCATTTGAAAAAAATGCAGAACATTGAATGTGTTCGAGAGAGGGGGCGGGTTTGTCAGTGTAACTACCATGCTGAAAGAAATATTGCTCTAAGAAACATCAATAGCTTACTACAGTTAAATGGAAAGAATAATGTGGTTCTTTTACTTGTGAATAAGGGTGGCACTCGAATTCTAGAATTAAAGCCTTGTGAAGAGGGTTGAAAACATTTCCTCACTGTAGGACGACTTTGGCTTACAGTTACCTGTTGACCTCACTGTAGACGCTGACATTGTCCCAGTGTAATTGTGCTTAGTCTGCCTAAGCCAAAAACTAACTTAATACAGACTAAGATCTCTATGACCCTAAAACTGAAGAGTACACGTAAGCAAAGGAGTTTGGTGCCATCTTCCGGGTGCCTCAGCAGAGTCATGGTCATTCTGTCAACAGCCCACATGGAGAGAGAACATCTCCTTTTCCACTTCTTTAGTTCCTGCCACTTAGGGAACTTCAATAAGACTTGAGTCCTAATATGTTGGCAAAAAATAATAACAACCCATTAAAAAATCTCAACAGCAATAAATCAGATTCATCAGAAATAACACAAAATACACTGTCTTAACAGGCACTTTAAGGAAGAATAGAAATTAAATTAAATTAAAAATAATAAGAATATTTAATATTCATTTTTTACACTGATGATAAGAATAAAAATTAACGCAACCACAATAGAAAAGTGGTGCTATCTTCCAGTGGTGAAAATATCTATCCAAAATGGTCTAGCAATTTTACTCCAGAATTCCGACATTAATGAGAAACATGTTTTCCACAAAACCTGTACGAAATGTTCGTAGTGCATAATAACTAAAAACTTGAAGCAACCTAACTCTCCATCAACAATAGAATATACAGATGTTTTATTAATGTATGTATGTATGTTTTCTTTTTACAGTGTAGTAAAACACAGCAATGGTAAATTACTGCTATGTAGAACAATGTGGATGAATACTATAAACATAATTCTATAAGCCAGATACAGTCTACTATAAGATTCCACTTATAAGAAATCAAAAAGAGGCAAAACTATTCAATGACGGCTGATGTCAGAATGGTAGTTTTGGAGGGAAGCACCATGTAAGGAATAAAAGAGGCTTCTGGGATGATTATTCTATATGCTCTTCTGTGTGTTGATTACAATTTGTGTATATATATATGTTATATATATACACATATATGTAAAATAAATTTAGTTGTTCACTTATAAGTGTGCATTTTATATATGATATACTCTTTATATACAAAGTTAAAAAGGAAAACTCATAAGAGATTTAGAGATTTTAAATTATAGATTCAAATATAGCCCTCTCTTGTCCTGAAGTATACCTCTTCGAGCTAAAAACACGATTTTTCATTAAAGCAATTAAGCACATAAATAGAAGAATATGGTTAACTTAAATATAAAGAGATAAAAATCATAAAGAAAGAGATGACATGGGTATATCTAGAAATGTAATATCCCTAATAGACGTTATGAAAGTAGAAAAGAAGGGTAAGGAAGAAATAATTTTTAAAAAGACACATTCCCTGAACTGAAGAAAGCCCTGTGTATGTAGATTAAAAGAGTATATGGAATTTTAGAGTCCTAGCAGTGTTTGAACTCTAAAGATAAAGAGAAGCATGTCCAACCAGAAAAAGTAATTTGCCTACAACAGAGAAATGAATTAGTTCATGATACTGAAAACTTGAAGACAAGATTTATATCTAAAACTTATTTGAGCAAAAAAGAATGTATCTCTAGGCTTTCTAACCAACATATCATCCATCTGTTAGGACGAAAGGAAAATGTTGAAGTCATTCTGGCTATATAACTCAATAATATAGTCAGGTGCTTGCAACTGCTTTTCAAGCATAACGTACTGGGAAGAACTGGATACTCATACATCCTGAAAATCTACCATCTTCGAAGAATTGGCTAGAATTTTCACATGCACTGTCTAGTCATTACAACAAGGCTTACTGAGGCATAGTTATTTCTTACATATACATGGAGATTAAGTTACGAAGCAGAAATGAAGTCCAGATATGTATAATAATCAGTTTTTTCCCTATACTCTGACCTTAAGGGAATTTCAGCTCATGTCCCTCCCCACCAAAATGTTATGCTTTACTGCTGATATTTTATTTCCCTGATTATTTTAATGTAGGCTTTATCTCTTGGTGAAATGCTGAAATGCAACTATCTTTAAAAAAGATCATACTTTAAACTACCAGACATTTTTACCTAAGGAATAAAAAAAGGAGGGCTAATAAAATAATAGATTTTGATAGAAGGGCATGGAAAAAGAGTATTCAGTGGTCAATATGTCTAGTAAAACTCCACATTGTGTTTTCAGTTGAGTAAGATTCCCATAGATGGGAAAACAAAATAGGTTGATTTTGTCTAAAGGCTGTAAGTTTAGACAAATTATTGGTGTGATTTCTGGGTAATTTCATGTCTCAAAATGCAGACATAGTTATTATACTGGATCTAGTGTTGAAAACATATACAAATTGGTTGCTGTACTAAGAATAAAAGAAAAGCTAGGAGAGGTTGAATTCTTCTTACTGAATGGAATGTTCCTAGTGAATTTATGTAGGCTGTGCCCATGTAAAAATATATTTGAGATAAGGCACTGGGAGTTTTCAATTATGCATCCACAGTTGGATTATTCTCTAATAATATTAAATTAGGTAACAAATACATAATTTTCTGTGCAAGAAAAGTTATGAATGTTTAGAAAAGCATTGAGATAAAAAAAACTTGCTATTGACTAGTTCAACTCATGTAAGAACACAGCTATAATTATATTGTCATCATCATTACCACCCCCATCAGCATCATTTTCCTTTTCCTCATCCTCTTCATCATTTTTGCCTGAAAACTCATGGGAAAAAAACCTCCAAAGGGAAGACAATGTGAAAAACTATTCTAGTAATAATTTCACAGGATTTCTCTAGTTTCCAACATTCTATCTAAATTGTGCTGCGTTATCTTTGATTATAGTTAGAGAGATTTGCGTGTAAAAATATTATCACCAAATATGGTTAGTTTCAAGATTATTTGGCAGGGCAACAATTTATTTTTATGCTCCACAATGAAATCTTTCATGTAAATCCAATACTTTCAACATGTAATATGTGATGCTGTCATATTGCATGGGTAGAGGACTCAATCTTACCCTCAGTTTTGCTTAGCTGTAATACTATGTCTACATACAAGCTTTTCTTCAGACTTCATTTCCAAATTAAATACCCCACTCCTCTAGCACCTCAGGGAACCATTGTCTTCCCCGAGCTCTTTCTGAAGAGCATCTTCAAATTCAACCCACGTTTTACATGACTCTGATATCCTGCCTTCCACAGGCCAATTTTAATCATTAAATTCCAGGAGCAAATCCAAAAGAATTTTAGTAAAAGACAAATCTCTTTTTCTGGTTGCTTCTGTAGAATGTGCCCTGTTTTCTGTCAGATTTGGGGCAAAACAGTACTTGAAAATACCTGAACTTCATAGTTGCCTTCTCAAAGGGAATTTGTTCCAAGCATATTATACTATGAATTTAAAAACTCAATCTGTATTTCAAGGGAAATTTTACCTCTACGTCTGTGATTAATTCATATTAAAGTCATCAAAAGACAGTCAAGCGAGAGTCATTTGATGTCCAAGTGCCCTTTTATGAGACATTTCAATCGTTTACTTTTTAACCAAGATTTTTTTTTGTAAGTCCAGCCATAAATAGAACTCAACCTCTAAAAATGCCTTGGGTTTGCATTGAAATGTAAAGCCTTTTGGAATCAGGGAGGTTTCAAGTATGTTCTTTTCTATCAATAATTCTGATTATTTTCTGAAATATAATTCAGTGCTCTTAAGATTATAAAATTGGTTCATTTATCTTGAGGGTAAGAGAATTAATGAGGTGCTACCTGGCCAAGCAATTTCGATTCAGAGGCAGACTCTAACAGCGTGATTCATATTTGTCATTATTGCTGGTTGTATTTACTTTTATAGGTATGATGAATCTGGTTTTAATTTATTATAGTTGCATTGACTGTATTGCCATACTGAATCATTGGGACAGATATTGCCATATGATCCACATATCTCTGAAATTCTGCCTTTTTATTGACTAAAGCGTGGTAAATCTCTAGATTTTTTTAACGTGCATGTGGGATTACTCCATAATTAATTTTTATGAGTTACAATTATTGAGAGCTATGTGCCAGTCACTGTATTAAGTGCTTAAAAAACACATTTTCTTTTACATTTAAAACAACCCTGTGAGCTAGGTATTATGCCCAGTACGCCATTAGTTAGTGACAGCACTTGAATTTAAATCTGGAACCATTTTGACTTTCTCTCTACTCGTTGCCATGACTTGCTCCAGGCAGGTCTAAAGCGAGTAAAAGTATCCCTCCTTTCATTCTGACAGCTATATACTAGCTGTTCCTTCATTTCTTTAATTTCTATGTTAATTCTATAGTGTTAGTGACCTGTTTTACCCTCTCTCCCTACTAATATGATATTTTTGATAATAATATTTGAAAATTGGAAAGTTTCACACAAATATAAAATACTTTTCTATCTACTTTTTTATTTGAATATTTCAAGAAGCCTTTTTAGAAGTCCAGAAAGGATATTACTAATTCTATTTTTTCTGGAGAAGAAGTTGAGGCTAACAGAAGGCAAATCACTTGCCTAAATCATAAAATTAACAAATAATAAAGCTGAAGTGGAAATCAAGACTTCAGATAAACGGGTAGCGCTCTTGCTACTATATTTCACAGTTTGGAGAAATAAACTTTTTATTCATTATATTTAATAATATAATAGATCTCTCTAATAAACATGCTATAGAATAGCATATACTATATCTATCTACTAATATACACATACATGTGTTATATATATGTATACACACACATATATACAGTATACTACATTGATTCACTATTTTTCTATATTTGAGTCAATTACACTATCTAATAATATTGTTGACTACAAAAATAAATATGATGGTTATTTAGTTATTCATTGTCTACCTGGCTGTTTGCTACATGCTTATATAATTCTAATATTAAATATCAGTAGATACTATTAAATACATAAGGACACTAAAGGACCAGAGAAGTTACCTGTCCAAGGTGACCAGGAGAGTAAGACACATTTTAACATAGATGTTTATTTCCTAATTCAGGAAACATTTAATATTTTATGAAAGTCTATTTTATGTAATTTCTATCTTTTTGTGGAAATTGCGTAAAAATATTGCATTTTAAATTGAAGCTTTGCTAGATATAGTAAATGTGAATTAATTTATTTAATAGATTTCCATTACTTAAATTTGCAGAGGTCATCAGTCTGTTTACCAACAATGGGAAAGGTAGCATTCATTTTTATTTCTCTGGTTTCCCAAGGGACACATGCTTCCATTATCATTTATTTGTTAACACTTTACTATGTTCCACAGCAACTAGTCTCAAAGAAGATGAAGCCAAAGTCTTCTGTCTGGTATTATATACCTTGAAAATATCACAAATAAAAGCCTGCATAAGATGCCTGTGTTTGTTCTGCTCTGGGCCCATTCCAGCCCACCCCTGGCCCTCACCACCACGCACATACGCAGACACTGCACTTCATGCTTCTCTCAAATGAGGAAAGAATGATCATTTTCATATTGATTCTGGCCAGGGCTGCTCTATGGAATGAATTGGCCGTTAGATAACCTTGAGTTTCAGCTTTGTAAACTAATGATATCTATTAATCATGCAAGCTCCAGAATTTGTCTCTTCCAGTAAAAATATTCCCAGAGAGCAACTTATATATTACTTTGTAATTCCATTTACAACCTCCCATTAATTTTTGTCCATCCAAATTTTATTTGTCCAGTCTATCCTGAATAAATATTTCAAAAACAATTATTTACAAAAGCATCAGAACGAAAACCATTATATTTAGTTTAATTGGGTGCTTGAGAAAGTTTTTGTTTAACAACAAAAAAAAATGAGATAAAAACACCAAGTTGCCAAAAAAAAGAAGTTATTCAAATTGGAAATGCAGATTTGTGGTGAAACAGAAGTAAACAGAGCTAATACATCTTTAGGATGTTTTGCCTTTAATCCAAAGCATTAAAATCTGCATAAAAATAATATCATCGCTGTCTCAAGGTGTCCCTTGCCTATTATTTAAATCGAGTTTGTCCAATCTGCAGCCAAGAGGCCACAAGCGGCCCAGAATGACTTTGAATGTGGCCCAACACAAATTTGCAAACTTTTTAATAACATTATGAGATTGTTTGACTACAGATATATATTTTTAGTTCATCAGCTATTGTTGGTGTTAGTGTATTTTATGTATGGCCCAAGGCAATTCTTCCAATGTGGCTCAGGGAAGCCAAAAGATTGGAGACCCCTGATTTAAGTCAGTTGCCAGTAGTGATACTTGTAATTATGTCTATTACTTTATTGAGGACTTATTAAGGATAGATATGTTTAATTCCTGTCATCTGATATGTGGGAAACCTGTGATTGAGAGACACCCAAAGAGCCTTCAGAACCTTTAATATCAAACTCAACCATAAAGATTCCTAGACTGGTCATCAAGAACCGTCAAGGATATGATTATGTTCCTTCTCCACACACATATCATTTAGATTCAATTGACTAAAATTACAAATGAGAAAGTACATATGAGAAATTTTCTCATCTTCAACTCAATCACGTAAAAAAAAATTTACATGCTCTTTAAATAACCAGAGCTGCATGGTCCGTTATAAGAGCAACTGGACACACGTAAAGGTTGAGCCCATAAACTCTAGCTAGTGTAAATAAGAAACTAAATTTTAATTTTATTTCATTTAATTCATTTAAATGTAACTTAAAAATTAAAAATCAAAAATCGAAACATTGTGAGTTTTTTTATGTTAAGCACATCTTTATTGTTTTGGTAGGTCTAAATTTCACTTTAACCGTTGCATCATGAAAGGTATCATTGTGGTATCAGTGTGTACAAGTTCGGCACTTGTGTTATAACTAGTATCGCACATAAATATATCACTGATATAGTCAGTGTTAATGGGTTGATTTAATCAAATAAGTTTTGCTATGCACTGAAATAACATTGCAAAACATTTATTTGAATAATTTATGCAGAGAGCCAGATTTACAATTATATCTATGTAATTGTAGTTAGTATTTAAATTCAATTACTGATTTTTAGCAATAATTATTTTCCTAGTTTAAAAAGTAAATATAGACAACTTTTAAATTTTAAGGAAAAAACTGTTACCGATGCAGAATTAAGTGAAGATTCAGAACCAAGTAATATAACCTGAAAGTTACTGGAACAACGTATCTCAAGTATAAAAGTGATTAGAACAAAGTACGTCATAAATTTCACTATGAAGGCATACTGCAATTTGCTGATAAAAAGCAAAACAAATGAAAAGTTCTTGTTGCTCAAAAAAGGAAAAAACAAACTAGATAATAGACAATGCCAAGAAACATTTTCAGCAAGTACCTAATGATTTTATAAGAGGTTTCCTCTCAATAGTAAAAAAAAAATCAATTATTGCAATTATAATTAAATATTCAACAAAATTATTTAAATAGTCTTTAACCATTTAAGCTTATACCTTGGGCCAGCTAGAAGTTATTGGATTCTTGCACAAAAAAGTAAATATAAAAAAAGAAAAAAACTCAGTTAGATGGAGAGACAGTAAATGAAATTATTATTTCACTTATAAAAGTTTTGTTAGAAGATCATGTAGGGAAGGCTTAAAATAACTTTATTTTGCAAGATGTGAATGACCTTTAGTTAAGCCACCAAATAATTTCCTGTGGACTGCAAGATCTTATTAATAATATCAAGCATCTATTACTTCAAAATTTGAACAACTGTAAGTACTTCTTTTTAGATATGCATTCATTATGTGATATAAAGACACTGTCTGATTAGTACTTTGGGTACACATTAACTAAAAAGACTTCGAAATCTATAAAGATAATTTTTAAATTTTCAACTCTCCAAAAATTTTCAACTCTCCAAAAATGCATTTGTGGTTTTCAAGGAAGAATTTCAGGTAAAGAAAAAAAAATTATTTCTATTCCAATAAACTCTTATTGCTTTGTTTCACTATGTGATGCACGTTAAAAATATTCTTATTTTTCTGGAAAAGATTGTAAGAAAAGTGTCATGGATATAGCTGTTAAACTGTTGACTACATAGAAGAAAATGCTAAGAATGCTATAAATGCTATGGAACTACTGAAAAATATTAAAATCTTGTGCCCTTTAACAATGTTCAGTGAGTCCTGAAAGAATTTTACAGATTTACTGAAGTTAACTAAAATTCAAGTCTTTCTTGAAACAAAATGAATATTTTCTAAATATTCACTAATAGTGGCAAAAAATTGTGTGAGATATTAGACTACATATAAATGACTTAAATTTTTATCTCCAAGAAAGGAAAATTTGTTTTATGATCTAAACATGTAAAATGATTTGGGTTGAAATTGAAGCTTTTCAAGATATACACAAACAATAATTCTACACATTTTTCTAACAATCAAAATACAGGACATTTTAATTAACATTGCTATGTAAAATGGCTGAAAACTATAAGAAAAATTGTATTGATATTGATAATTTTTAAGTTGCTTTTTAATTTGGGCATTAGTCTTTTAAAATCAATGTTAATATTAGAGTTGACACAAGAATTTATACATTTCTTTATCTTGGACAGATGGAATTTGAAACTAATCTGCTGTTTATTAAAAATTAAGTGAATTATTTATTTTTTAGGATAGTAGTAAATTTATAAATTTCTGTTTTGCCTAAATATCTTTTAGTTCATTAGAAGCCCACTTATATGAAGAGATGTTACTATAGCACTTATACTGCCAGGAGTACCAGTTGGAAGTCAAGGAAATTTTTATAAAAGCGTAGGCACATATCTCTTCTACTTCTCCTTAGGAAGCAAAAATCAGTTTCCTGCTCTTCCAACTCATATAATAATAACAATATGTTAATATCACAGTGGGTAATATGTCTCAAAAGAATAAGAAATGGATCCAAGCACACAGGGAAAATCTCTCTACAGAAAATCAGTTAAATTTTTGTACAGAGTTTTTAAGATAATACTTAAATGAAAAAAAAGCTTTTAAAGTTATATAAGTTCAAGAACTACATTCTACATGAAAATGAAAAATAACAACAGAAGAATAAGAGTGTTCTATTACTTTTTTTTAACTTTTATTTTAAGTCCAGGTGTACATGTGCAAGTTTTTTACATAGGTAAATTGTGCGTCACAAGGGTTTAGTGTATAGATTATTTCATCACCCAGGTTATAAGCACAGTACCCCAGAGGTAGTTTTTCGATCCTCTCCCTCCTCTTACCTTTACCCTCAAGTAGGCCCCAGGGTCTGTTACTTTCTTTGTGTCCATATGTACTCAATGTTTAGCTCCCGCTTATAAGTGAGAATATGCAGTATTTGGTTTTCTGTTCCGTTTAGGATAACGGGCTCCAGCTCCATCCATGGCCCTGCAAAGAACATAATCTTGTTCTTTTTTATGGCTATGTAGTAATCCATGGAGTGTACATACCACATTTTTTAATCCATTCTACCATTGGATTTAGGTTGATCCAATGTCTTTGCTATTGTGAATGGTGCTGCGATGAACATATGTCTTTATGACAGAATAATTTATATTCCTTTGAGTATACACTCAATAATGGGATTGCTGGGTCAAATATTCCTTCTGTTTTAAGTTGAGAAATCACTACACTGCTTTTCAAAATGGCTAAACTAATTTACATTCCCACTGGCAGTGCATAAGCTTTCCCTCTTCACCACAACCTCACCAGCATCTGTTCCTTTTTTACTTCTTAATAATAAGCATTCTGACTGGTGTGAAATGGTGTCTCATTTTGGTTTTGATTTGCATCTCTCTAATGATTAGTGATGTTGAGCATTTTTTTCATATGTTTGTTGGCTGCATGTATGTCTTCTTTTGAAAAAAGTCTGTTAAGTGTCCATTGCCCACTTTTTAAAGGAGTTGTTAGTTTTCTGCTTGTAAATTTGTTCCTTACAGATTCTGGATATTAGAGCTTTGTCAGATGCATAGTTTGCAAACATTTTCTCCTTTCCTGTAGGTTGTCTGTTTACTCTGTTGATAATTACTTTCATTGTGCAGAAGCTCTTTATTTTAGTTAGGTCTCATTTGTCAGTTTTTGTTTATGTTGCAATTGCTTTAGACGTCTTCATCACTAAAACTTTGCCAGATCCTATGTCCAGAAGGTATTTCTTAGGTAACTGTACAGTTTAAAGAAATAGTTTTAGCTTTTACATTTATGTCCATTTTAATCCATT
Source organism: Pongo abelii (assembly GCF_028885655.2). Classification (NCBI taxonomy): domain Eukaryota; kingdom Metazoa; phylum Chordata; class Mammalia; order Primates; family Hominidae; genus Pongo; species Pongo abelii. The sequence continues at coordinate 86,832,739 of NC_072000.2, read as the reverse complement.
GTAAGTTGATTTTTGTATATACTGTAAGAAAGAGGTCCCGCTTCAGTCTTCTGCACATGGCTAGCCAATTATCCCAATACCATTTATTGAATAGGGAATACTTTCCTTATTGCTTATTTTTGTTGACTTTGTCAGAGATCAGATAGTTGTGGTGTACAGCTTTATTTCTGAGCTCCCTATTCTGTTCCATTGGTCTATGTGTCTGTTTTTGTACCAGTACCATGCTGTTTTGGTTACTGTAGTCTTGTGGTATAGTTTGAAATTGGGTAATGTGATGCCTCCAAAGTTGTTCTTTTTGCTTAGGATTGTCTTGCTTATTTAAGCTCTTTTTGGATTCCGCATGAATTTTTAAATAGTTTTTTCTAATTCTGTGAATAATGTCATTTGTAGTTTGATGGAAAAACATTGAATTCATAAATTCCTTTGGATACTATGGCCATATGAATACAAATATTAAAGTAAATTTTTAAGGGAGCATAATTCAGTTCTTGGAATACTTTTAGAAGTGCTTCAAACAACTTGGGTTTGTGGATATAATTTTGCAACTAAAATTTTAAGAAATCTAAATACAGATGAAATATTTCCAATAAACAAAATTAGCATCTGATTTAAGAAGTGCTGTAATTGTAAATTATAAATCAGATTTCAAAGATTTAATATAAAAATATAAAATGTTAATACCTTTATATTGAGTGCATGTTGAAACAATATATTGGAGAATTGTTTTATATAAAATATGTTATTAAAATTAATTTTACCTTTTTCTTTTTGTTTTCTCAGTGTGGCTATTAGAAAATGTTTTATTACACATGTGACTGACATTAAATTTCTATTGGACAGCACTACTTTGAGAATTAATTCTTTTTTTGTCCATTTATCAATTGATTTGGCATCCATATAGTTTATTTCATGCATTCTTAAAGTTAAAAGTTTCTGAAAAATCCACAATATACTTATTATTTGTATGTCATTAATGAAACCTCAATCTGTTAAAGTATTTTGCTCCAAGGACTTATGATCCTAGTTGTATCATTTCAACATAATCAGCTAAATTATCCCAACATTTTGTCTACTGCATGCCCCAGACTATGGTTTGATTCATATTTTGTCTGAATAATCCCTGTGTTCTATATAACCAGTTAGAAACACCAATTGGAATCCCATAAGTGAGAATTATACCATGAATAAAAAGTTTAAAAAAGATTCTATTTCCTTGTGTCAAAGTCTTTCTGAAAATGTCAGAGAGAGTCGAATATTCTTTTTTCTAAAGGAAGTCACAACATTAAGATAATCATATAAGGGAGTCATCATGGCTTTATCCAAGGTGATGAATTTCAGTCATAAAGTAATTCTTTGTTCTTCTATATCATGGCAAAGAAAAATAAAAAAGGAAGAAAATAAAGAAAGGGAAAGCCTAAGATTTATTAATTAATATCTATTTGTGGAATAAATTAGGGTTCCAGACAAATACTTGAAGTGTAATTCTCCTGAAAAATGTCTTAAACCTTTACTGTTTTATGAATTAAGTTTAATACATACTACTAGCAAATTTTTTCAGAAGTTAAAATACTCTAAAATCCAATATTAAGTCAGTGATAGCCAAAAACTTATGCAAACCAAAGATTAAGGGGCGGGTGTGGTGGCTCATGTCTGTTACCAGAGCACTTTAGGAGGCCAAGATGGGCAGACCAGTTGAGCTCAGGATTTCAAGACCAACCTGGGCAACGTGGTGAAACTCCATCTCTATGAAAAAATACACAAGTTGGCCAGGCGGGGTGGTGCATGTCAGTAGTGCCAGCAACTCTGGAGGCTGAGGTAGGAGTATCATTTGAGCTGAGGAGGTTGAGGATTCAGTGAGCGGTGTTTGTACCACTGCACTCCAGCCTCGATGACAGACCTGGTCTCAAAAAGACAAAAAAAAATTATCTCTTACATCCATACTTATTGCTGTTAGGTAGTTTTTTTGTTTGGCATGTAGTAAACTGTGTCTTAGAGACATTATGTTTTATCTCCGCGTTTGCCTGTAAATAAAATTCATCCTAATAAAAGCAACAATAAATAATTATTATGATGATAGTATATCATTTATATTGATCATTTCCCATTTCCCATGAACTCTTTCCGTGTTTTAACGTGTATTAATTTGTTCTATAACATATTTAATATCATAAAAACCACAGGAGCTAGCATAGTTATTTCCCCAGTTTCTAAATGGAAAAAAAAAATACTCTCATTATGTAACAGAGAAGTTAAACCATGAAAAGGGATATTTATATCAATAATGTTCACATTTTGTACCATTTCTGTAAGTGTATAGCCATAAAATTCAGAAAAAAGTTCCCTGCTTTATTCCACTAATATTTTGGATTGTTTTCTTTTATTTTGTCAAATAAAAGCATTTACAAAATCTTCTTAATTCTTGAAATTTTCTGTCCATAGGCTTTTTCTCATATTAAACTTCTGTCTTATTCATTCATTTATTGATATGAATTTATTGATATCATTCATATCATTTATTGATATGAACTTACTGGTTTATGAAATGATTTATTGATATTTACCAAATGCCTTACTTAGGCATATTTACGAAATGCCTTCTCTGTGACAGGCATTGTTCTAGGCCTTAGAGATTGCACTAAACAAAATTTTTAAAAAAGTATCCTTTCTAGTGGAGTTTACATTTTAAGGAGGTTTGACGCAGACAGAAAATGACCACGTAAAATATAAATCTAATCTGAGTGTGAAATGTTTAATGGAGAAAGATATAAGCAGAGAAGGGGGAAGCAGAATTTCATATTGAGGTCTGTGAATGTTCTGTTATAAATGTTGTCTGATAAGTGACAGAGCAAAGACCTAAAATGTGACAATTAGGGAAGATCTAATATTGGTGGGAGAGCAAGTCAAAGTCAAGTGAATTCTCGACAAAAGGACCTTCCAATCAAAATAAATAATCAAATATAAAAACCCTTAAATGGGAGTGCAGTGAAAGTGGCAAATTTAAAGAACAGCAGGGAGGCAAAGAGGATTTGCCAAAGGATTAAAAGCCAGGTGAAAGAGAAAGGTAGCAGCCATGGATAATACAACTTTATTTTAATGTGTGTGTGTTTTTTTGTTTTGTTTTGTTTTTTGTTTTGTTTTTGTTTGTTTGTTTGTTTTGCATAACTAACTGGAGAGTAGAATTACCATTTACTGAAATGTGAAGGATTTCAAGTAGAGCTGGTTTTAGGAGGCAGTTCAAGAGTTCATGCGGATATATTAAATGGGAGATTTCTAATAGATGCCAAGAAAATATGCTGAGAAGGCCTGATGATTCTATCCAGAGAAGTCTGGACAAAAGCATAGGTGTCTTCACTGTATAAATACTATTTACATCTGTGAGACTGGATAAAATCACTAGGAACTGTGTATTTCTAAAGAAAATAAGAGGTCTTAAGACTGAGCGTACAACATCTCAATATTTAGAGTTTAAAGAGAACTAGCCAAAAGAACCCCAAAAAAAGGCCAGTTATGTACTAGAACAAGTAGAAGAGTGTGGTCCCCAGAAATCAAATGAAGGGAACAGTGTGAACCATTGAACCAAATACTCCCTATGGGTCAAGAGGAGGAGCACTGGTGATCACCACCTGTAGCTTTGTGGGGGCCATGGGTGCCATTGAAAAGATCAGTTTTAATGAACTTTGGGGTACAAAACCATACATGGAATTGGTTTAAGTGTGAATGAGAGGAGAAGAAATGAAGACAACAAATAAATAGATAACATTTTAGATTGCTTTTCTCTTCACCTATGAGAGAAAAATAGTGTCTGAAAGCACAGATTCTTGGAAACTAACTGGTCTCAAATCCTTGCTCTGGCACTCAGTAAAGCTTAGTCTTGGGTGAGTTATTTACCATGATGATACCTAATTTTCTCTACTGTAAAATGAGGAACATCATAGGATACACTTTATATGGTTGTTGTTCTAAGGATTACATTGACAAATCAACACAAGATAAACAGAATAGTGTCTGGTACAGAGTAAGCATTTAGATGTTATGGGGCATCATCAAGTAAATTTAACTCATCCTTCAAGGCCTGGTATGAGTTTTACTTCCTTTATAAAATCATCCCATGTTTTCCTACCCACAGAAATTGACCTATAGTGAGTGCCTTGAAGCTTCTGTTGTTACACCTTATTAAACAAATATTGCTGTGTTTACCCTGTTTTCCCTTCTTGATTTTAAGTTCATCTAAAGCAGGTTTATATCTTATATTCCACAGGGTGGTAAGATCAGATCTATGATCTACAATTAAGACCTATTTTCTTGTTTGAGCCTGTTTTCTTTTTGTATAACATGGGGACAACAATGTATCAATTTTTGTGAGGAATTCAATATGAACATCAATGAAGAATCTGGAAGAGTACATATGGTAGATACTTACTAAGTGTTTATTGATGTCCACAAACAAATCTTCAGTGGGCATTCTCAAGTATACTCTTATACAGATGTGATGCACGTCCATAGATTTCCTGAAAGACCCACATGTATACTATGTTCCTTAATATGCACATCAAGAATCTACCAAAATACTGTATTCATGAATCTTCAACTCAGACTTGACTGCATTCTTGCTGTCCTTGTTTTATCCTTGTTTCAGAAAGTTATTTGATTATTTTCTTTAACTGGTGGTTGCCCAGATAGAATGGGATAGTATTCACTCACTCACTGGAGTATATGAAAAGAATTATGCAGAAATCTTGGCCTCAAATGTAAGGAATTGCCAAGCTAATTAAAGTTTGGCAGTTATGGCAGAGCAGCAGAGAAGGCAATAAACTACTTTTGTGAGTAATTAAGTGGTTAAAAAAAAAAAGTTGGGACATTTGATTAGGACAAAAGTTATTTACCTTGAGAAATTTCAATACCACACACAATTTTCTGATTGTAGTAGAAGAAACTAAAAAGTAAAGAAGGCACCATTTTTAAAAAGAAAAAAAAAAGGAAGGAATTACTTCTTACTTTTTAAAAACTGAAAATTACTATGGCAATTTGTAGATACCATTGGGAGGTAGTAATGTGATTCAACAATATTATCCATTTTAAGGAAGCCATGTTGGTATTTGCGTAAAGTGCATTCATGTTGTCAAAATGTATTTGCTAGCACAATTATTTTTTTTTTCAGTCTGCCTTTAACACTACTGTGAATACAGAAGAAATATACCTGGGACTCTTTATAACTCTGATGTGAACATTAAAGATGTCTGCCTTGTAAGATGAGTACTGTAATAAATGGTATGTTTTGCATATAATGTTTCTTTGTGTGTGTTGGGGTTTGAATATGGGCACAATGGCTAGAATGAAAAGAATTCTAGTATTCTTAAATATTAAGTATGATTTGATGGATCAATGAATTTGTGCATGCTACACATGTATATTGAATGACTACTACATCAAGCACTATTCTACAGCTAGGAATTCGGAGGAATAAAACAGAACAGGACTCTTCCCTTCTCTAAGGGAGATACACAATAAATAAGAAAACAAATAGACACATGTTATAATTTCAAATTTCAATATGTGTATTAGTCCGTTCTCACATTGCTATTAAGAACTACCTGAAGGGCCGGGCGTGGTGGCTCATACCTGTAATCGTAGCACTTTGGGAGGCTGAAGCAAGTGGATCACCTGAGGTCAGGAGTTCAAGACCAGCCTGGCAAACATGGCGAAACCCCATCTCTACTAAAAATACAAAAATTAAGCATGGTGGCAGACACCCATAATCCCAGATACTCAGGAGGCTGACGCAGGAGAATTGCTTGCACCTAGGAGGCAGAGGTTGCAGTGAGTAGAGATCGCACCACTGCACTCCAGGCTGGCGACAGAGCAAGACTCCGTCTGAAAAAAAAAGGAAGGTTTAATTGGCTCACAGTTCCACAGGCTGTACAGAAACATCGCTAGAGAGGTCTCAGGAAACCTACCATTTATGATGGAAGGCAAAAGGGAAGCCTGCCCGTCCAACATGGCTGGAGCAGGAGGAAGAGAGAGCTAAGCGGGAAGTGCTACACACACATTTTTAAACAACCAGCTCTCCCGAGAGAACCCACTCATGAGCCAGCACTAGGGGGATGGTGCTGAACCATTAGAAACCACCCCCATGATCTAATCACCTCCGACCCAGACCCACCTCCAACACTCAAATCACGATTCAACATGAGATTTTGGTGGGGACACAGAGCCAAACCGTATCAGTATATTAAACACATAAGACATGGTAAAGTATTAGAGAATACTTTGAGAAGTGATGGAGTAGGATTTTAAGGAGGATGGAGTAGATATTTGGGGAGAGGTATGCAAGAAGCGAGGGCATGAGCCTTGAAGATATGAGGAGAAGTCCTAAGTTGAAAATGAGCATGGCTTGTTTGAAGACCAGGATGGTTGAAGTAGAGTAAACACAGAAGATAGTCGGGGGTGAGATCTAAGAGGTAAGCAGGACAAGTCCAGTGAGAAGAGTTTAATACAATCCTAAGAGTGATGGGAAAATGTGATATATACAGGGTCATATTTTTGAAAAAGAAATTCTATTACAAAAGAGATTTACTGTTTTTAAGCTATTGCAAAGTGCATCATTCCAGAGACATTCTTGTGTATCATCCCCTATGATTGATCCTCAAACCATCCAGTTAGGTAATTATTACCTCTATTTTATAGCTGAAGAAATGAAGGTTCTCAAGGATTAATCAACTTTTGAAAGTCAGTGGTGGAGCTGCCACAGCAAGCTGAGTTTGTGTGACTCCAATCTCTATTTTATCCTCTTTTATCTACAGCATACTGCCCTCCAAAGTTCCATCGTGTTCTCTGCATCTACCAGTGTTTATAAAGATACAAAATCAAATCAAAATAAAGAAGCACTTTTGTAAGGGAGCTAAATTAGGATGCATATTATGATGCTAGGTTTTCCATATTCATTATTAATTTAATTATCATTACAATTTTGTAAGATGAAGACATAATTATTTCTGTCTCATGGCTATGGGAAAGCAAGGATCATGGAATATATCTGATCTAACCAAGGTCACATAACCATTAGGGTAGACTCAGAAGAGGATTATCATTCTTTCTAACTTCCAGGCCAACTGTCTTCAAATGGAGTAGCCTATACAGGAATGATGATATTCTACTTATTCATTATACCTCTGATTGTATTTGTGCTGTAAGTACCTTGCTAACGTAGAAGGTTGTGATGTCTGTGTTAAACTCTAAGCTTCACTGCCACAAAAGCACCCTGTAGCCTCTCGGTTACCTAAACCTTCAGAATTCCCTCAAAGGCCACAAAGACACTTTATCACTTCTTATCAATGAAGTTATAATGAATTAAAGGCAGACAATGAAAATGGGCAGGACACGTAGAAGCTCTTTTGAGACACTTGGCATTGTAAATATTTTCCCAACTTACTAGTTTGACCCTCTAGAAACTGGAAATTAGACAGTGCTCTTTTGATTGATAACAAGGAGAGAATGGTCTGATTCTGTCCTGGGTAAAACAGATAAAATGAATTATTTGTATGAGATCATCTCTGGTTCTGTGGGAAAAGTCTCATTACATCTAAATAAGCTTAAATGAGGAATGATTTCTAATATTCTATATATTTTATTAAGGAGTTCTCATTTTACATGTAAGTGTGGCTGGGATTTTATTGCCACTATCAGCAGGATCAAGATTACTTTCCTGCTTTAGATTTTGTTCTTGTTTATCATATGCTTCATTCTGTCTGATATTTATCACTGGTATTTCCAAGAAAGAACAAAGAAACACTATTATCTAGCATCTTAACACTAAAAGCCCTATTTTTCTCTTTTATTTGAAATTCTGCTGAAGCATTCTTCAGTTCTCATGTTTTCCTTCCAAAAATGTTACAGCTAAAGTGAAACATGAGACTTCATTGCAGCAATCATTAAAGCAGTTTCTACAGTGAATCAAAGAATCACAAAGATATAAATCCTGTTATTTTGGAACCAGGAAAAAGGTTAAGGTCACTGAGAAGACTGAATATTCTGCCTAAGCCATTTGGTATTAGACTCAACAGACTGAAACTAGAATTCTAAGAGATTTTTTTTTTTAAGGATACAATTGCAAGTGTTAATTTTGGAGCTACCAATCCACCAAGAACAAGCACTAAGAAAAAAAAAAGGAAAAAGAACATTTTGGAAGATAGCAATGCATACGATGTATGTAAGGAACATTCACCTATTAAGTCAAGCTAATCAACCTAAAAGAACTTAAGGCACAGTCGTAGACAAGCACTTTAGTAAGGGGTCAAAAGTTAAGTGATGAGAATATACAAATAAAATACCAAAATAAAAAAAAATTTCCAAACAAGGATTGAATTTTTAGTGGCATATATCAATGATTTGTAACACTTCAGAATATTCTTAAAAAGTAGATGGAGACCCTTAAAATCCCTCTAATTTTTAACCTAAGGAAAAATATATCACTCTTTGTATTGTTAGATTTCTTACTTGTTCAAGATTATGTATCCAGTTAAAGATAAATGAAGACGGTGTAAAAGAAGAACAATTGAATAATATAATTTGGTAATATGGACACAAGAGTCAGGAAGTGTTGTTCAATGTTTAAAAGAAGTAGGAAGAAAGAAAAACAAGAAGTATGCAAAAAGGCCACAAGATCCTGTGTTTAAACAATTTCACTATTAAGTAAATATATACAGAAGAGAAATTAATAAATAAATCCTACAAAAATACATACAAGAATGTTTATTCATTATAGCCTCAGACAAGGAACACCCCAATTGTCCATCAACAAGAGGATGGAGAAAAACTGTGGCGTTTGTATATATTGGGATACTGAGATACTACGCAGGAATGAAAAGGGACAAACTACTGACACACAAAGCGTCTTGGACACAATTTTGATATTTTGAGGCATGAGTAAAGTTAGACAAAAAAGCTACATATTATGTCTATATTAATATGTAGTCTTTACTAATACACATATAGTTATACTGATATAATATTAATATCCATATAATTATATTTATATGAAGTTAGAGTCCAAATTGATTAATGGTGGAAGAAATCTGAATAGTCAGGTCAACTCTGGAGTGTGGTCAGGTATTTACTGGGAAAGAGAAGCACCAAGAAATATTTTTGGGTGCTTAAAATGTTTATCTTAATCTGGATGACAATTACATGAATGTAGACAAATGTTAAAAACACAAATTTAAGTGCATTTTTTGCAACTTTTGCATGTATTTATACTCAATTTTTTTTAAGTAGAAGAAATATCAAGGGCTTAAAAAAAAAACAAAAGACAAAAAAGAATGCCATAGAGGTCTGTAATTCCCAAGATGGTGTGTCAACAAACAAACCAAAGGAAAGTGTGTGAGGCGGAAGGGCATAGCTTTTAGCCTCCTCTTCCTCTGCTTCCAATGATTCTTAGTATCACTAGCCCTTGCAGGATGATAAAAGCATTTGATTATCCTGCAGCCAACATATTTCCTGCTCTAATCCTGCCTAAAACAGATTGGGTCCTTTTTCACAGACAACAGATCTAGAAGGACATCACTATATTGTGTCCAGTGGATATGCTTGTACTGTGACCCAATGTGCAATAGAACATCTTTGAATCCATTCACTCACTATTGTTTAGCATTCTGTCTAAGTTATGAGAGACAGGTACACTTAGGGAGATGGCATTAGAGGGTGAAGCAGAGGTTTAAGCACGTAGAGCCTTATGTAAGCTGAAAGCGGCAGGGTGCTGTTGAAGAGAGTTAAGCAAGTGAGTGAGCTGATAGATTTGCAGTTTAGGAAGACTAAACTGGCAGTGGTGTGGAGAATATCTTAAATGTGGCAGGTGGAGCACTTAGGATAAAATCACAGAAATCCAAAGACTTAGTGACAAGGGCCTGGATTATATAACTGGCAGAGGCAATTGAGAAGAGGAAATAGTTATGAATGCCACAAAGGAGAAAAAAGATATATCAGCATCTAGTAGTTTATCATACAGAGATGTGTGAAATACAAAATGAATTAGGCAGTCTCTGGACTCTGGTTCTTACATGTTTTACCTGGATTACAAATTGTACATGGATTACCACTTTTAATCTGCAAGCAATCCTATGAGGAAAGTAGTATTAGTATTAGCATTCGCAGATTGTGAGTGAGCATATCGAGGCACAAAAAGCTGAAGAAACTTATCCAAGGTTTCCCAGCCAGAAGTGGTAGAACAAGATTTTTACCTAGACTAGGCACTCCTGTTGCATACTCATAATCAGTAAAAGAAAAAAATAGTTGTCCAGGCAGAGGGAGGAATTGAATTAGATTAGGGAAAGGACAAGATAGCCAAAGTAATTGCCTGTGAGAGATAATCAAAGAATAGGATATCGAAGAAAAGACATCAGAGAACTAAAGGGCAATTTTTTGTTCCAAGAAAACATGGCAGAAATATGAAGGATTATGAAAAATAGAGTCAGTGGTGAAGGCATGGACTAGACTATGGAAAGCCTTAAGTGCCATACTAAAAATGGTGGGTCAAGTACGGTGGTTCCCACCTCTAATCCTAGCGCTTCGGGAGGCTGAGGCAGATAGATCACTTGAGTCCCAAAGTTCAAGACCAGCCTAGGCAACATGGCGAAATCTCTATAAGAAATTTTAAAATTAGCTGAGTGTGGGGTGGTGTGCACCTGTAGTCCCTGCTTCTTGGGAGGTTGAGGCAAGGGGATTGCTTGACCATGGGGAGGTTCAGGCTGCAGTGAGCTGCGAATGCGCCACCGCACTCCAGCCTAGGAGATAGAGTGAGGCCTTGTCTCAAATAAAATATAAATAAATAAATAAGTAGAAAAACGGTGGGCTTGTTCATGAAGACTGAAATAGTTCAACTATGGCAATTATGAAGACTTCAGTTTCTAAAAGACTTTAGCTTTTAAGCTTTTAAGTTTCCAAATATGATATTGGTGAGTTATGTAGTATCTTTGGCTTTCACTAACTCTGTTTTTAAGTGGGGACTTTGGCAAGGATTAAATATAAAGTTCTTTGTAAATTTAAAAATTATCTGAACTTCATTTACATACTTTTATTCTAGAAAGAATCTGTGGTCTGAGGTTGTTTATAAAATACACATAGTATAAGAAAAAACTAAGTGAAAAAAGGCAAGGAATTGCTATTATTGCTTACATTGTTGAGAAAAAGCACAAGCATTCCTTGATACGAGGCACAAGTTGCAGTTCTGTCTTACTGCATATTTCACCTGTTCTTTAATTCCAACTTGGCATTTGTTTCTGGATATAATATAGGAATGATTCACAGAGGTAAGTTTTTTTCTTCACACAAGAAGCAGGGATTCATGACCAGTTAGAAATGTAATAAAAGCAGATGCAGAAAGTATAAAGACAGGAGGCTTGCAGAACAAAGGGTGGGAAGTGAGCACACTGAACAAAAAAAAAAAAAAAAAAAAAAAAAAGCGCATTTGACATTGAATTTCCTCCAGGAAGCTGAAAATAACTGAACCGTTGAAATCTTGCAAAGCCGATCTGATCCCACTGGAAAAATATGTTGAGCTTGTTCGCTTGTTCTCTCTCTACCTCGTTAACCAGAATGTACTGAAGTTACGATTTTAAGCAGCCTTATGGTGATGCTTCTGTAGAACAGCCCCAGCGGAGCAGGCATGAAGGAAGGTTAAGGGGAAGAAAGGAAATGCCCATGCATCACTTTCATAATATTGTCGAGTAACTTGCATCACTTCATAAATATATTTACCAGGTGAGCATTAGGATAATATAAATTTAGAACAGGCAACATCATGAAGTTACATTAGCAACTTATTTGTTAAATAAAAAGTATGGGACTTTTTTCCTTGTTTGTTTTTATTTTAATGAATTGAAACTTTCTACAGTTCTTTCAGTTTTAAATAGGCCCTGCTTATACATAGTAGGTGAGCAAATGTACTGGGCCCCTGTACAGCCAATCTGTCTGTTTTCTGATCAATACTGACTGCTGTAGCTGAATTGATTATGCAGCAATTCTTTAGGCAACCAAAGTTAACAGACTACAAGGTATATATTTTTTCAAATATATGCATAACTGCCACTTAAACTGCTAAACTGATCAATAGACCATGCCTACACCTTTGATTAGTACATCACTGAAAACCCTTCTTCTGTGATTTTCTTCCTCCCTGCCTCCCTCCCACTCTTCTTCCTCCCTCTGTCTCCCTTTTCCTTTCTTTTCTCTTCCTTCCTTTCTTTCTTCCTTCTTCATGGAAGAGAAGATGTAGTCTGTGCTGTTTATTTGAAAATATCCAAGTAATTGCTGGTATATTTTGGTTTGTTTAATTTCATCATGATAGTTTGCCCATCACAGGCTTAGGCAATCTTACAGTATTTCTTATATGTGGATCAATAATGTTTATTGATTTCTTAAGGAGAAGCCTGGTGGCAAAAAACTTTTAAGAAAATTAAATGTTTATAGTAATATATATAGATTGCATATTTCAATGACTATAAGGAGGAATTCCCCCCTTCATATATGTGAGACAAAAAAAGAGATTAATGATTAATTTTAAACATCTCTCTCTTCATATTCACTTTGATCTAGGATTCAGCTGCCATTTTGTCAGCACAGGGCTATATGGGAAGAACCCTCTCTCTACTGAAGGACTGAATATTGGATGAATCCTATATATTATCTCTCCAGCTGGAATCCTAGATATTGGCAGGAGGGGACATGGGATAAATTTTGTTTGCTGCAGCCAATCTCACAGTTCATTAGCGCCTTAGTGACTAGTAATCTCACTTCATTAAATGTGTTTATTTGGTAGTGTCAGCTTTCCTTTTGAAATGTCCTTAAATAATAACTGTGGTCCCTTTAAGGCTGATGCTTCACACAAGTGAAGAATGGAGTTTTGCTGCAACAGGCAGTGGGACCATTAGTGCTTTAATCTAAAATGAGCAGCCCAGGGTCATTTGGATAGTTCAGATTGAGAGATTAAAGCTCTTATTTCATGCTGTGAAATGTAATGTAAAATTTGCAGCCTAGTCTTTGAGAACACATTTCAAAAGAATTTTTAAGAGTTTCCAATTCTAGAAAAAGGTCCTGTCTTGTTTTTTTTTTTAATAAATGCAGTAATAAGCCAATGATGTCACTGATGATAGTAAGGTGAGAATAAACACATTAAAATAAAAGCAATGATTGGAGATCTCTTCCAGGCATTTGCAAATAATTATATTAAAAAATAGACATTACACACACGCAAACAAGCACTTACCTTGCAACAGCTCAGAATATGTAAAATGATCAAATTCTAACACTAAAGTATTAGTGTCATGTTCATTGTAACATAAGTACTGTGCCCACTAAGTGACTGTCTGTATGACAGTTATTATAATTAATTCTTTAGCTACATTCTCAGTCAAATAAAATGTTGCATAACCAACTCAAAAATGCTGTGCTTCCCATAGAAGCTCGAAATGAAGTTTAAATTCTTTAGATTTGTGTCAGGGTCTGAAAGCAAACATTTCACAAGATCTTTTTTGCTCATTTGGCAAGTGATATTTCTTGTGGGTTCCTACTCTTGATTTCACTGACCTCCAGGGAAATCAATTTAATTGATACTTTTCAAATAAACATATTCCAGGAAGCAGTTCTCTCTCTGTTTTCTGTTGAGATCATTTATGCAGGCAAAATACATCAAGATATTTTAACAGAAACAAGAAACAACTAAACTATTTGTATATTATGATACATTATTTTGAGAGAGTATATTCACCGGTATTCTGATTTTATCTTCTCACATTTACACAAACATCATCACTGACATTTCTGCCTATATATACGTAACTATTTCATGAAAAATCTTTCTTTTCATTCAATATCTAAGTCAAATATTTGAGGAAGTAGAAGTCTCATTTTTCATGTATATTACACAGAACATTTTCAGTAAGTTTGTCTATGATTATTGCAGGCGTCCCCTCTTCTTGTATTCTCTCTTTTTCAATATCATCAACAAGGTAAGATAGGATAGCGACAGAAGATCTTCTTAGTACTACAGAAAAAATTCAAGATTTTCAAGAAACTAAACCTATAATGACCAACAAATTGTTAGGACACAATAATGGCAAACTATAGTTTTTGAGCGTTAAACTGACACATTAGAAATAAGGCAACTAATATTTTGATGGACGGCTTTTAGTTGGAAATATACTGGTCATTCATTCACTTAGCAGGATACTCAGTGAGAATCTACTATGTGTGAGACACTTTTTAAGATCTGGAAATTAAAGAAAGTGTTAAAGAAGACAAAGTATCTGATATCATTGTAAAAAATATTGGAGGGAATTTCTGTGGATGATGTGTGATGACTAATAACAGAACAATACCTTTGGTAAGCACAACCACACACACACACCAAAAAAATCTACAGAGAATAATAAAAAAAAATCTGTTTGAGGACAGCAGAAAGGTAGATATACAATGAGAACTAGATGGGCTAGCATTCCTGATAGAGTAGAACCTCAAAAAGGTTGTAATCATATGAAGACAGTTTTGCCATGATGGTATTTTCTGATTATGGATGTGGGCACAAAACAGAGAATTTATCCACTGAGGGCTGCTGCTGGTGCTCAAATTTTGGGCAAAGACTTTGAAGGGTGGGCTCAAGAATATAAATGGTTGCCATATGGGTGCATTGGCCATATTCTGGGGCAATATAGGTTGGAAGGATAAAATCCCAAGAAAACTGGTGGTGAAAAGAAAAGTGAGGCTGTCAAGTCTCCAGAGACAAGCAGAGTTCCATATCCATCAGGGGCTGGAGGCCCTAAAGAAAACTCCAGGCTCTGTTGAAAACCTGGACAAGCAGGCAAAAACAAAAGGAAAACTGAGCCTTACCAAGAGAACAACCTAACCACTACTAAGCACAGATTAATGCAAGCAGTCCACAATCTGCAAATTTAATAAATCGGAAGGCAAATACTTCTCTGGAAGATGATTGCCTTGGCATAAAATTATTTAAGCAGAATTTCAGATGTAATAAAAAATTACCTCACATGTTATAACACAGGCAGCATGCCTAAAATCTCAGAGGTAACAGACAAGACATGTGCATTCATAAATGTTTCAGAAATTGGATTTAATTATAAAGGACAATATAATTATAATAATATTTTCAAGAATACAGAATAAACATGAAGACAAAGATGAAATATGGATAATTTAACCAGATAATTGTTATCTTCAAAATAATCAAATGGGAATTTTAGAATGCAAGTATATTTCAATATTTTAAAATCAATGTAAATCAGCACATCAATAGACTAAAAATAACAAAGCTTATCTCAAAAGATAAAGAATAAGCATATCACATTATTCAATATATATTCATGATAAAAATGTTCAGCAAACTAAGAATAAACCTGTTCGAGGAAGTCTACAAAAACCTATAGCTAACATAATGTACAATGGTAAGAAGGCAATGATATTCTCTCCCAACCTTCCTATAAAACATTATGCTGGAATTCTCATGCAGTGCAATAAGCCATTGAAAATAAATAAAATGTAGACAGATTGGAGGGAAAGAAAAAAACATTTTCTTCATTATTACGATGCCATCCCTATGTAGAAATTTAAAAAAAATACAAAAAAAATACTAGAACTAATAAGTGATTTTCCTGGTCACAAGATACAAGTTAATTATTCAAAAATTAATTGTGTATCTCTATATTAGCAATAAATGATTGAAAGTTGATTTATTTTCAAAAAGTAGCAGTTACAATATCTCTACAAAAACATGAAATATTTACATGAAATCTAACAAAACGTATGCAGGATTTTGATGATGAAAACTATTAAGAATTGATGAAAGTAATCAAAATAAATACTAAGTAAATGGAGAGATATACGGTGTTCTTGAATTGGATAACTCCATATTGTTAGATTGATAATTCTTCCCAGACTAACCTATAGATTTAATGCAGTCCCAATCAAACCTCAGCCAAAATTTTCATATTAGTATACTAGCTAATTTTAAGTTTTGTATGGAAAGGCAATAAACTGAAATAGTAAGAATGATTATGAAAAAGAAGACCAGAACTCATTATATCTAATTTTAAGACTTAGTATACTGTAACAGTGAATAAGACAGCATGATATAATCCTATATACAAAATTAACCCAAAATGGATGACAAATCCAAATATGAGAACAAAAACCATAAACATTGTAAAAGACAACCTAGGAAAAAATCCTTACAATGTTAGAAAAGGTGTATATTTCTTAGATAGAATACTAAGATTATGATTTACATACACCAAAAAATGATGAATTTCAATTCATCAAAATATAAAACCTCTGCTCTTTGAAAGATATCATTTAAAAATGGAAAAGAAGATAATTAAGAGAACCCACAAACTGTAAGAAAATATTTTCAAATCATATATCTGTTTAAAAATTGTATCCAGAATATGTAAAGGAATTCCAAAACTAAAAAATGCGAAAACAACCAATCCATTAAAATAATGGCCATACGATTTGGAAAAACATGTCACCAAAAATATATATAGATGGAAAACACAATTTTCTCAATATTATTAACCATTTGAGAAATGGAATTCAATTCCACAATGTAATACTAATAAACACTCATTAGAATGGTTGAAAATGAACAGCAAAAGCAACAAATACTGATATACCAACTCATGCCTGTAATCCCAACTCTTTGGGAGGCCCAGGCAGGTGGATCATGAGGTCAGGAGTTCGAGACCAGCCTGGACAAGTTGGTGAAATCCCGTCTCTACTAAAAATACAAAAATTAGCTGGGTGTGGTGGCACGCACCTGTAATCCTAGCTACTTAGGAGGCTGAGGCAGGAGAATCGCTTGAACCTGGGAGGTGGAGGTTGCAGTGAGGCGAGATTGCACTACAGCACTCCAGCCTGGGCAACAAGAGTGAAACTCCATCTAAAAAAAGAAAAAGATGCAAAATAAACAGAACTCTGATATATTTGGTTTAAATACTGCAAAGTGGCTAAAACTACTTTAAGAAACCATTTGATAATATTTCATAACATTAGAGCTATCCCACTCACAGGTATTTATACAAGTAAAATAAAAAATGTATGGTCACATCAAAAGTGTGTATGTAAATGCTTATAGAGGCATTATTCATTATTAATAGAAATTAATAACAAGCCACATGTTCTTTAGTATTGCCTGTGATATATTTGCACAATGAATTACTACTCAGCAGCAAGTACTGGTACTGCAACATCATGAATGAACATCACAGGCATCACGCTAAGTGAAAGCAGATAGACTTTGAGTCTACCTACAGACTGCATACTGTATCATATCTTTTACATTGGAAAAGACAAAATTATTCAGACAGTAAAAATATTGGTGTTGGCCAGAGGATGAGGAGAGAGATTGACTCTGAAGAGGCATGGGAGAATTTTTAAATACTATGCAACTATTGTATACCTTGATTGTGGTTGTGTCTACATGAATATATGATCATCAAAAGTTGCAGAATTGTGAATGAAGAAGGATAGATTCTATTGCATATATCTTAATTTATAAAATTAAAACAAAAACATCTACTTGTTTTCTATGTTTATAAAAAAACTGATGATCTGAATAGGTGAAATAAAAGCATTTGATAAAGTTCAACATACATAAATAATTAAAAACATCTCATAGCATACTGTAATTAGAAAAGAACTTCCTTAATCCAATAAAGAGTATCTACATAAAACCTTTAACAAACAACAGACATAATGGTGAACTAGAGTAATTAGTAAAAGAAAGAAAGAAAAAGTTTCACTTCTGGAAATGTAGAAATAACCTTATAACAATTTGCATTTAACATGATGTGTACATAGAAAATCAAGAAAAACTTTGAGCTTTAATAGGTGATCTAGCAAGGTTTCAAGTTAAATTGTAGATATACAACAATTTTATTTTTATACACCACTCATGAATAGTAATGAAATTTTTGAGAATTATATACAGTTTACAATGTCATCAAAAAGCTTCAAGTATCTACCAATAAATATAATAAAAAATCATAAAACCTCTATACTAAATAACACAAATCAACATCAGGAAGTTTTAAATATCAAAATAATTGGAGAAATATAGCCTGTTCAGTTAACGGAGTATGCAATATTGCTAAGAAGTCAAATATCTGTTCATTCTTCTATAGAATCTCACTCAAAGATTAAAGCTTTTGATTTGTTTTTGTTTTACATGTGAAAATCAGTGAATTGTAAATTTTACATGGAAATCTGCAAAGCCCAGATATCCAACACAATCTTGAAGAAGAGGAATAAACCTTGGAGACTTACATAGAAGGCATGATATTTATTTAAATTGATGTTAAGCAAAGCCGCAGAAATACAGCATAGTCTATTAAGAATAGACTGTACAGGCACCGTGCCACACATATATGGTTAACTGACATGCAGTGAAGAATGAATGGCCTTCTTATTAAATGGTGCTGGGAAAATTGAATTTCCACTCCTACTGCACATCTTATATAAAAGTCTACTTCAGGTGAATTATAAATATAAATGTTCAAGATAAAACAATATCAATTTTAGACTAAAACATAAGAAAATATTTTTATGACCCCAAGCTGTCAAAGGCTTCTTACAAGGAACATGAGATAATAACAAAGGAAAAAAGTAAAAGATCAATGGGGCCTTATTAAAACTAAGAACACGTCATGAAAAGAGAACATTAAAAAATTAGAACATCACAGATTGAGAGAATGTATTTGTACAACATACAGCTGACAACTTGTGTGTAGCATATTAAGAGAAATCTTAGGAATCAATATGAAAATGACAGACTAGTTGATAAATGAGGAGAAATTTAATAATTGCTTCATAAAACAGGATATACAAAAAGCCAATGGGCACATTAAAAAGAGGTCCTCAATGTAATAAATCATCATGAAAATGGAAATTTAAACCAATATGAGGTGCTTCCAGTTTCAACCAGGATGAGAATAGTTGGGACAGCCTTACTGTCCCTCTGAAACTAACTAAGAATCTGGGAAAGGATGAGGAACAACTATTCTCTACTATTGGACAACACACAGCTCTAGGATGTGTTCCCTGGGAGATGGGGAAGACTCAAAGCGAGCACTAGAATCTCCTCAGCTTTCTGTTGGAAGGCAATTTCCAGACCACAGCACAGGAATAATCAAGCAGGGTACAACAGAAGGAAATCAAAACGAGGATAAGGCATCTGGGATTTGTAGGCAGGGTACCAGAAAGGGGGAAGCTATGCAGAGAAACTGCTCCCGAAATCAAAATGACCCCTTGATTCTGAAGCTGAATGGTGAGTTTTGCATGTTGAGAGTGAAACTGCACAGGGTTTGACAGAAAGCTGAACTATTCCCAGACCTAATTCCAGCTTGGGAGACATACAAACTAGCAAAATTAAAGACCTCATTATATACCTAGGGTATTCGGTATAAACCATGGGAATGACATAGCTTCGTAATAGGGCCAAACCTGGCCTTGGAGCAGTGTTTCTCAGCCTTGTCACTGTTGACATACTGGCCCAGAAAATATTTTGTTGTGGGGCTTGTTCAGTGTATTATAAGATGTTTAGCATCATCTCTATCTTCTTCCACGAGGCACCTGTAAACTTCCTCAGTTGTTTCCAACAATATTTCCAGACATTGTCAAATATACTTTGTAGGGCAAAATCAGCTGTAATCAAGAACCACTTCCCTAGAGTAAAAGTTATCCTAGACCTACCCTAAAAAATGAAACTTTCAACCTTGGCTTGAAAAGATCAACTTTTCCACAAGAGAAGTTTTCTGCCTCTAAATAAAACAAATTTAAGATTGAAAGGAAATAACAAACAGCATCAAGCAACAATGCAACATTCATGGGGTCTAGTATTCTTTCAAAATTTACTAATATGTGAGGAGCAGGAAATTGTGACTGGTAACCAGAGAAAAAAGGAGTTAACAGAAGTAGAGCAAGAAATAACAGGTAATTAAATTAGCAGATAGAATTTCAAGTAGCTCTTATAAATGTCTTCAAGTATTTAAATGATAACATAAATATAATGAAAAGTTGCAAGTAGATAAACAAAACTTTGTGATTAAAAATAAAATATCTAAAATGTGAAAAGATACTGATGGACTTAATAGCAGATTAGACAATAAAGGGAAAATCAGACTACTTAAGGTCACCGCAATAAAATTTATATCATAAAAGCACACAGACAAAAAAAATACCAGAAAATAATTAGCTGAGCCTCAGTGACCTGGGGGACAGTTCAAAGTAGTTACATGGATTAGGAGTTTCTAAAAGAGGTAGAGACAGAAAAAAGAAAAAAGATCTGAAAATATAGTGGCCATTCGTTTTCCAAATAGAAAACATACAGACCCTATAAATCCAAGAAGCACAGAAAATTCCAAGCAGATTAAACATAAAACCACACCAAAGCATATCATGATCAAATTGCTGAAAACTGGTATTAAAGAGAATACCTCAAATACCTCTAGAGAAAATATGATACATTACATATAGAAGAACACAAATAAGAATGAGTAAGATTTCTTATCTGAAACAGTGAAAAGAATTACAAGAAAATGGAGTAGCATTTTCCATAAATGGTACTGAAATAGTTGGACATCCGTACGAGAAAAAAATGAAACTTGTTTCTTACCTCACATGAATGCATATAAAATTGTGAATGTATCACAGATCTAAAAGTAAGAGCTAAAACTATAAAATTAATAGAAGAAACACTCTTATAATTCAGGTATAGGTAAAGATTTCTTAAATAAACACAAAATGCGTATTTATTCAAAGGAAAAAATTAACAAATTAAAATTCACCAAAATCAAAAACTGAAAGAAAACATTTCAATTCATTTATCTAACCAAGTTCTTCTGTCCAGAATCTACAAAGAACGCTTAGAACTCAATATTTAGAGAATAGCTTCATAGAAAATAAGCAAAACATTTTAAAAGAGCTTTCATAAAATATATAAATGTCAGTATGTAAAAATGCTTAATTTTTAAGTCATTTATGACTATAATAATATTTAAAGATTAACACCAACTGAACAAAAATTACATATAATTAAAATATATTTGATAAATAAATTAAAAATACTTATATCAAGTATTAGAAAGTATGGGATGCAACTCTAATTCTGACATATTGACGTTGGTCATATGAAATAGTCCAGCTACTTTGGAAAAGAGTTCGGCATTGTGTTATAATGCTGCTTAAATATCTAACATACAACCCAAATATTTCGCTTCCAGCTATTTGTCTATTAAAAAGTTAAAATAGGTAGCACAAATATTAGTAAAAGAATGTTGAAAGAAACATCACTATTAATGGTCTAAAACTGTAAATAATCCAAATGCCCATCAAAATTGAAAAAAATAGCACACACCATAGTATATGCTTACGATGGAATACACAGCCACAAAGATGAATGAACTATAGATATTCAGAACAAGAGGAATGGAGAGCAGAAATTTGCTGAGTGAAAGAGGGGGAATAAGGATGTATATACTTCAAGATTGCATTTTATATAGAACTTTAGTAAACACAAAGCTCATCTGTAGTGACAGAAAATGGGATGAGGACCTGTGGCTCAAGATAGGCGGGATGACTACAATGGGCATGGAAAATTTGGGAGGATTATAAAAATGTTCTGTTTCTGTAGTGATGGTGGTCATGAGGATAAATATACTCATGAAACTCTATACTAAAAATTAATAAAACTGGTTTGCATTATTAATAAAATGTTACATCATTAATTACTTCAAGTTAATTCAAAAATAGGTTATTATTACCAACCCATCATAAAGGCTACACTGATGACATTCAGAACTGTCAAGCAATGTTGGTTGAAGTACAAATAGATACTTTAAAAATATTTCACAGTACTGTGCCAAACTGAACCTATGCATACTCCATGACCCAAAACTTTTAATTCTAGGTAAATACTCAACAAAAACATGGATGTATGTTCACCAAAAGTCATTTATAAAAATGCTAATATCAGCAAGCCTTGAAAAAATGCAAATATCTGTCAAGAGTAGAATGAATAATAAATTGTGATGTATTCATTAAACTAAATCTGTTCAGCAGTTAAAACAAATAAACTGCAGCTCTACCTGTTGTATAAAAATAGGGATGAATCTCATGAGCATAATATGTCCACTTTCACTCTCTGGACATTTATAATAAAGTGAAAAAAAACACAGAAGAAATGCACAATATCCTACAGTTTCACAAAGTTAAGAAGTTGATTACTTTGGGACACTAATATATTAATGTGCACAGTAAAGTCTCTGAGTTGCTGTGTAGTAGTTTTCTAGGCCTGCCATAACAAAGCACCACAGACTGGGTGGCTTTCACAACTGAAATTTACTTTCTCAGAATATGGAAGATAGAAGTCTGAGATTAAGATGTCAACACAATTTCTTCTTCTGAGGCCTCTCTCCTTGGTTTGCATGTGATTGTCTTCGCCCTGTCTTCACATGGTCTTGCTCCTGTATGTATCTGTGTCCTAATCTCTTAGACGGACAGAAGTCATGTTGTAGTAGGGCCCACCTTAATAGCCTCCTTTTTAACTTCATTACCTCTTTAGAAATCCTAGAGTACAGTTGCTTTCTGAAGTACCTGGGTTTAAGTCTTCAACATACGAATTTTAGAGGAAACATAATTCAGCCCATAACCAAGATGTAGATAGCATTATTTGGAGAGATGGGGATGTACATTGTTTAGCCTACCACAGCATCCACTGTATGTATTGAAATAACCACTCTCCTATGCAGCTAGAATGGTACTAGTTATGTGTCAGAAGATTCTTAATTCTTCATCCTCAGAAGAATTAGGAAAATAGTCATTTGAATCATTTTCTGTCTTCTGTGGTTGAAATGAGGAACTTTGGTCTGATCTCAAGACTGGAGGATGCTATAAGAAGTGTTACAGATGTTATCATGGCAAAAAAAGTCCTACTTGTAAGAACGAATGCAAAGTCACTTATGGAATGCAAAGTCTGTGCCAGGCACTCCTATGTGCTTTCTATACATTAACATATTTGAATTTCACGAGAACCCTAACATCGTTTCAGACTGTCACATGATGAACTAAGAAGTTCAATTATATACTTATGGAAACAGAATTACTAAGTGGGAGACCCAGGGTTTGAACCCAGGAAGTCTGGCTCCAAAAATAATACTCTTAACCACCATACCATTAACACCTGCATCTACTCAAAATCCCAAAGGATTGGTTTGCCTTATGTAATTGTCTGAAGTTGCATTTGATCAAGGTTGTATTTCCCAAGCAATTCCTGTTAAATGCTAACCTAACAGTTCCTTATTGAACACATTTAAAAAAATGAAGCTGCTGCCTCTCCTTGGGTATCCTAAGAACACAATGCCATTTCCACATGCTCCAAGCATCTACTGGTTTGATTGGACTTGTGCTTTTTCTGTTAAATATGACTTAACGTAGGCTGGCATTTTCTTTGGTTTCAAATTATTTTATTTTATACAAAGATTTCATCTTTCTAGTGTTACTGTACAAGGAAGGCATTTTACCATAATCATAGTTAGTTATTATATTTATTTAAATTTTAAATTATTTTAAATAACTGACAATTTAATTTTCACTCTAAATAATATAATTGGTGAATTACATTACTTTATGCTGAAATCAGTATGATGGCATGGCCAACACCTATGGTTTGGATAGGAGTTAAACACTAAGTATATTTTTACAAAGGAATCTAATGATTAAAGTGAAAGGATCATTTTCTAAGATTCTAAGAATTAAAAAGAAGCCTCATAGAGATTGATTTAGAACAATTATGCTTTGCCGAAATCAGACACAGAAGTAAAATTACTACTGTTGTTCTGTGGAAATTCTAGACCAGACCACAATTTTTGGTGGTGTGAATAATATCGCAATGCATGTCTTGGTTTGAGGGTTATTTAAATACCTAACCTAGTTATTCTTATGGTTCATCCTTAAGACCTATTTTAACAACATCAAATGTATAACAACCAAATAATTTCAGGATTTTGCTATTGTTACTTTAATTCAGTTTTAGTTGAAGTACAGTTATTTATTCCAATTTAATGCATACTTCTTATAATTAGGGCTTGAATAGGATTAATTTTATTCTCTGCAGCTCTTTATTGCTTTGTTATGTCTAGACATACCACACATCTGCAATAAACATGAGTTTGACTTCTTAATGCTATTGAGATGTTTACATCATTTACAGTGTCTTAGTAATCCATCCATCATAACAATGTCAAGTAAAATTTACAGTCCTGGTGCCACTTCGAGTGACAACATCACGAAAAGATTAACCGCAAGAAACCCATAGGTGGCAAAGGAAGTAAGGCTGTTTTCTGTTCAGAAACCAGTCTGGCACATTTTTTATTGTGTCAGAGCCTTTCCTGCAACTGGTGCTGGATAGAAATTTCTTATCTTGAAGCCATTCAAATAACAGAGAAAGGGGACATCTTGATCTTTATTTTCTAATACATTTGTTTGTTTAAAATAATAAATAACATAAAATGCAGCGTTTAATTAATGGTTGATCAAAAATATGTCCCAAAGCATTAAGGCAATTGTGAACTAAATATTGTCATTTGATATTTAAAAAGCTGTGATAAACTATGGTATTAATTCTTAAATCATTCATAACAAAAGATCTTAAATTACTTGGCAAATTTTAAAGATTGTTTGAAGCCTTTGCTTTTAATCTAGTGATATTTCTGTAACACTATAATCTGCTATGAAAAGATATAGTCTGTACTTGTCCACGCCAGGACTGAATTGCATCTGAAGAGATAACTGAAAAGCCACCTACTGTGTTTATGTATAAATGGGACTATTTTCATCTACCCTATTGACCTTGTTTAAAAAAATATATATCACAGATAGCTATTGAGGCAGTTTCCAAAGACTAGATTTTCATTTTCCTGTAAATCTCACAATTCTATTTACATAAGAAATTCCATTATTGTAAATATCAATATTTGCATTTTAAAGGGATTATGCATTGGTTAGGCAATGGGAGAGAGTGACAGCAGGAAATGGATTGGAAAGACAATAGGAGAGGGGATATGATATGGAGTAGAAAGCCTCTGGGATGCTTGAATATGAAATACAGTTTCCAGTTTCATAAGTTCCTGATTAAAAGGAAAACATAACAGCAAGACTGGAAGGGCCTAGATTGATTTTTTTGAAATAGTGCCCACTCATAAAGGAGGGAACGTTTTTGAAATAAAATAATATTAAGAAACTTTTTTTATTTGAGCCAGTTTGCTACCTGATCAATTTAATCCACACTCAGATATTTGGAAAACATTGGTTGAGCAGAAAAACATGAGGTTATGAACTGTGTGGTATCAGGTAGAATTTGTAAGGCAAATGGGAGCAGATATTGAAGTAACACTACAAAAAAAAAAACCCTTAAAATTGCATTCATATTAGCATATCATGCAAACAACCGGTAATATACCTGTTTAATTCTTGGTATTCTTGCATTGGTTTTTCATGAGAAACCTCCCTGGAAGTTAAAAAATAATTAACTATATTGAAGTGGAACATACAAGCTGTTTAAATGAGTAACCTGTTTATTAAAAGGCCTGAATTGACATCTGGGTACTGCACATAGTCATCAATAAATATGCATTAATCTTACTCTATTCGAGACCTTGCAACGGACATGGTGGGAGACTCAAAGATAAATGTGACTTGGCCTCTCCTATTGCTGAACTTGCACTCTACTTTGGGCCGTGAGTCATTCTAAGTGGCACATGTGAGGTATCACATTTCCGATGGGATTTTAGAAAAAAAGATTGATTGCTGTGACCTCGGCTGGTGAGGAAAGCCTTCGTGGAAGAAATCAGACTTGACCTAGATGGCGAAAAAAATAGGCAATAAATAATAACAATAATAACTCATAAGCTATATAATGTTTTATTGGTATGAAAGCACTTAAATTTGGCATTACCTCATTCATCGCTCACAATGGAGAAACAGCGAGCAAACGAGTCTGTCACAGGCAGGATGCAATTGTGGTTCAAGAATCACAGAGGGCTACTAGCAGAAGGGAAAGCTAGGGTCAGATAGAAAAGAGCCTTGAATCCAGAAGCTATACATTTTGGACTGTTAGGCTATTCAAGTTTTTTGGTGGTGGTGTGTGTCTCTGTGTGTGTGTATATATATATTGAAAATCGGGTTGTGTTTTTTCCTTAGGCGGATTGAATTGTATAGATTTCTCCTTAAAGTTCAGAAAAATACAGATCATGCAGAATATATCTTTGCATGATTATCTTATTTGGAAAGGCATCTAAGACTCTTTTCATAACTGGCAATTTCAAACTGGAAGCAGCATTTATTCACATAATCTTGTAGTTACCACACATTTTCTGCCATATAGGAATCCTGTATCTATAAAGTGTTTAGCTGTGGAAAATGAATTATTAAAAAAAAATCCTCTTGGGCAAACCAAGGGTGTACCATGAACAAATGCCCAGAAGGAAGAAGCTTAGAAGACTGAGATTATTCCATCAAATAAGAATAGTGCAGTCTTAATTCGTATGTTCCTTTTCAGAACTGGTTTTACTCCAAAAATACGCAGGGAAAAATCTGCCAGTAGAACTAGCAGTCAGTGAGAAACTAATCAAATGACCTCCACTTAGAATAAAATGAAGACAAATAAATGGCACTTGTTAAGAACCCGAGATAATTACCTGAACTTTTCAACACTTGATAAGTATATATGATCCAGATTAACAATGTCTAGTGATGTAAGGGAAAGCCTTTGCCTTCTTGAGATACAATGAGTCTGTGCCTTTCTTACTCTACAATTCATATATATTTTTTTTTCTGTGGGAATCACTTTACATTGAATAGATGACAAATAATATTTTGGGCCTATATGACACAATAGTTTTCAGAGCCACCAAAAATGTGAACTCTAATCTCTAACCTTTTTATAAATGCTAATTCATCTTCCAGATAATATCCATCTGATGTCAATATAACTTATCAGACATTAAATATATAAAAGATTAATGTACATGAAACTTAGTTACAGAAAAATTTGGCTATGAAAAGCGATGATTTATTTTTTAAAAAAGCTGATTTCTCATAAATGAAAACTTCTGGATAAGTTTTAAGTAAAGTCATCAGTAGGAGATGAATCTTAAGTGAACATACCCATACCATTTTGGTAGGGGAAAGGGAATCCAAATTTAAGTATGTACTATGTTGCAGGTTATAGTAAATATTTTAGTTTTAAGTAAGCACTTTACAAACCTTATCTTATTTAGTAATCTCACCTTTTTTGAAATATATGTTCATATGTCTTTCTTAAAAATGGAGAAACTAAAATTCAGACAGATTCAATAACTTGTTTAACTTTACACATCCAGTCTATGATACCAAATCAGGGTTCTTTTTGGAGATCATGTTGCTTTCTTTCTTATTTTATGGTTCTCCTTTATCCTATCTCCTTGCCATCCCTCATATAAAGCATCATGTATGTAATCAGACATGCAGGACACTCATGCTAGTCCCATGATCCCCTGTTTTCAAAACTTATGTAAAAAAAGGTCCATTAGCTTCATTTTAGTAAGTTGCAAACAACTGCCAATTCCTACATAGATGTTCATTTATGGGAAAACACAGAGGCTCTAACCATTGATCCAAGAAAATAATTGGGTACTGAAAACATAAACATCTACTAGTAGTTGTGAGATATTGGTAAAACGCCTTTAAAATTATGGTGATTTCTGGAAAAGTATTGCTGATGACTCCTCGAATCATATTGAGTAAACAGCTTCAATTATTAAAGGATATCCAGTGTGGTTTTCCTACCATATGTGACTACAGAAATTGGGGGGCTCATTTTTAGAAAGTATAATTTAAAAAGATAATGCCCTACGCAGTGTTCTATAATTTACTGTATTCCCTTACATGCCTTTTCAGATTTGAAAGTTGGAAGAAGCAGGTAAGTATTCCTATTTTCTCCATTTAGAGAAAACAATCAAGCAAATAAACCACCAAACCTAGATGAGAAGAGACTGGCCCAGGTGCTTCAGTGGCAAGTGATAACGTGATGCCTTACTATTCCATTTGTGAATCTTTCTGACCAGACATTTCTTAACCCTTCCAATCTTTTCCTACAACTGAAATTAAATATACAGAAAATACTGCCCTTGCTCTGCCTTTGAAATCACCAGAACAATCCATAGATTTCCATAGTTATAAGAAATTGTTTTGCTTTGATTTCTACCTAAGACAGGAAAGAGACCACTTTAAAATGTATTCAAGATTACTACATCTGGGTTTTATAGAGCAGTTATTATTGTCTTTGTCTTCTATTAAATGGGCCAATGAGAGAAGAATTGAGTTCAATGAAATAATTTAGATTAGCTGTATATGTAAAATTCCATACTGAAAATCTTGGGAGATTCAAGAGACAAATTTTAAGCAAAACTGTAATATCATTTCCTGATTTCAGAATAGACTTTTATAGAAAATAAATTACCTTCCAGGGTCATCTCTCCATCTTAGATAATGGGATCAATGATCATTTATTATGTGAAATTTAGGATATTTTAAAATCTTCCTTTCTGTGCCCAGTACTTGAGTCAATATTTCATTATCAATAGCAATATGTTTCATTTTTAGAGGCAATTATTGCCAAATATAGATATTCTCATCTCTTATTCAAATGGCTAGAAGTGGAACCTCTTGTTTTGCAAGGGACAATGAGGCTATTTTGGTCCATATGAAATTATGACAAGCCGAAAGCTTTGGTCTTTACCTATTTTAACTCATTTTAATCACTTTGATGACTGCAAAGTCATTTAAAGCAGTTAACTTCATTGGCCACGGTACAGTTTTTGCAATTCAATAGCGTGATGTATAGGTTGGATTTGTGAAGTAAGGTATTAGAGATTGAAATCAATGGAGATTAACTTCTGTATTAGGGGAAACAAAAGCTCACTGACTCTGAAAAGGAAAAAAAGAAACTAGGCAAGACGAACTCCCATTTATGGATTTGTTTCCAAGGTTCAGGCTTTTCCAGAATCTTTTTCTTTTTTTTTTTTTGAGATTGAGTCTTGCTCTGTCACGCAGACTGGAGTGCAGTGCAGTGGCTCGATCTCGGCTCACTGCAAGCTCCATCTCCTGGGTTCAAGCAATTCTCCTGCCTCAGCCTCCAGAGTACCTGGGATTACAGGCACAGGCCACCACACCCAGCTAATTTTTGTATTTTTAGTAGAGATGAGGTTTCACCATGTTGGTTAGGTCAGTCTCGAACTCCTGACCTCAAGCGATCTGCCTGCCTTGGCCTCCCAAAGTGCTGGAATACAGGCGTGAGCCACCGCCCTCGACCTCAGAATCTTTTTCTATAGAAAATTAGTGGAGACGAGACCATGTTCTCATCCCTTTAGAAAAGTAATGTGTGTTGAATATTAAGTTCAATAAAGAAAACTAGCATAGTCAGACATATATAGCTACAATGCTAGTGTATTCTTAGTTTGAGCTTCAGTTAGTTCTACATCATTCCATTAATAATTCTGGCATTTCTCAGATTATGAAAACAATACGTAATAATTCAAAAAATTACAAAAAAAATGCAAAACAAAACTAACCCAGTATCCCACCATGAATACATAACAATTTGATGTGTTTAGAAATTATATAGCCATTTGTGGATTTTGTGGCCTATGAAGATTTTATGATACTTCATTACTGAACATTCTATCATTAAATGTTTGCATAAAACATTTTTCAAGATTGGAAACTTGTATTTTTTTACTTTATCATAAATTAATCACTACTTATATTTACTTTATACATTGTTACCTGAAAGGGGGCTGGATCCAGATCCCAAAAGAGGGTTCATGGATCTCATGCAAGAAAGAATTTGGGGAGTCCATAAAGTAAAAGCAAGTTTATTAGAGAAACAAAAATACAAAAGAATGGCCACTCCATAAGCAGAGCAGCCTGGGGGCTACGGGTTGGCTATTTTTATGGTTATTTCTTGATCATATGCGAAACAAGGGGTGGATTATTCATGAGTTTTCCAGGAAAAGGGCTGGCAATTCTGGAACTGAGGGTTCCATTTCCATTGAGAGAATATAGGGTAACTTCTGGATGTTGCCATGGCATTTGTAAACCATTGTGTTCCATCTCTCTCTGTTGCCCAGGCTGGAGTGCAGTGGCACCATCTCAGCTGACTGCAACTTCTGCCTCCTGGGTTCAAGTGATCCTCCTGCCTCAGCCTCCCTGAGTGGCTGGTACTACAGGCACGTACCACCACGCCAGGCTAACTTTTTTGTATTTTTAG
Source organism: Pongo abelii (assembly GCF_028885655.2). Lineage (NCBI taxonomy): Eukaryota > Metazoa > Chordata > Mammalia > Primates > Hominidae > Pongo > Pongo abelii. Next base: position 86,802,378 of record NC_072000.2, on the reverse strand, counting down.
TAGAGACGAGGTTTCGCCATTTTGGCCAGGCTGGTCTCGATCTCCTGACCTCAGGTGATCTGCCCGCCTCGGCCTCCCAAAGTGCTGGGATTACAGACATGAGCCACTGCACCCGGCCTTGGCAAGTTTTGATGGACTTCTTTACAGCATCCTGTATTATCAGCGAAATCTTTGTGACCTGTATCTTGTGCTGACCTTCTATCTCAAACTGTGTCTAAGAATGCCTAAACTCCAGGGAATGCAGCCTAGCAGGTCTCATTCTCATTTTACTCAGCCCCTATTTAAGATGGAATTGCTCTTGTTCAAACGTCTCTGACACTATTTTAAAAATAATAAAGCAATATGTAATCACTGTAGAAATCATTCAAATATAGAAGAAAATAAAACCCATATATTTTTCAAAACAGTAAAACTGTTAGCTGTGTGTGTGTGTTGTAGGATATCTAAATGAAAGTTTATCTAAAGGACCAATCCATGGGTCAACATTCCAAAGTGAAGCGAGAGACCATGACGCTGAGTTTACAAGATAGGTGTTCAAAGACCATTACGAGTCTTTTAACCCCTCACCCACGTCAAAGGAAATAAAGGTCAGAGGTTGAAGATTAGGGCTATTATACTGTTGGAATTATTAAGGTTAATTAAAAAAAATACTACAGGTATGCTATGAGTCCTATATTCCCAAATAGAAGAGATAGTTGTTTTTCTTTCCCTTTCTTCTCTTTTGACCTCAAGTCCAAAAGAGAAGTACAGTAGTTTTTCTGGTGTCTGACTCCTGCCTAGGAATTCTAGTTCAGAAAGATTGTTTGGTTAAGTGCTGGTGGTGAAGCAAACAGACAGATATCTGTTTCAGGACTATCTTTTCAGCTTGTTAGGGCAAAGATTGGACTGAGTATTACCAAATCTGGCCAAGAAAAATATAGGTGCCCAGTAAAATTTGAATTTCAGATAAACAATGAATGTGTTAGTGATAAATATTATGTGTAATAGTTGAGATATAGTTATACTAATAATTATTTCTTGCTTATTTAAATTTCAAATTTAAGTATTTGTCCTGAATGTATCTGTCAGCTCTACTTAAAGTACATGAGGGCCATTTGTGATAGAGATCCATAGAGAGGTGGTGTTGGAGCCTGTCCAAGGAGTTTCTGAGAGGGGTAAACAGACTCAGTAGAAACAAGCTGAAAGCACTACTATATGCCCAAAGGCTGACCCAGGAATAAACAACTCATGAGACTTGACCTGCCATTATTATTAACAAAAGAAAGGTTCTACAAGCCAGGGACATCCAATACTATGGAGAGCAATGGTTGTGGGCTCTCTAGAAAGCCCATGAAGATGCTCAGATCAGTACTCTGTTGTAATTCTGCAAGGAAAAAAAGTGTAGTATGCCATTTTGTTCATAAAACTGATATAATAGTACACAAAACAAGTATCATGCAGTTTTTCACATTTTAAAATATTGAAAGTTTCATTTCCAGCCCAATTTGTATACAAACATTAAACAAATATATGTATGTATGCATACATACATAGCAGTCTTCAAAGACACAAAAGAAAGGCTGTAGCAGTCTGTAAATGAAGATTGTAATCATACTAATGATAGCTTAATCAATTGTCCTCAGGAAATCCAAGGAAATAAGAGTCTCTTTTTAAATAGGTAAACAGAGACACAACACATCAGGTTAATTGGAAATCATAGTTATTTATTCTTCAAACCCTTCTTCAGTTAAAATACCTTAGATAACTCCCTCAATAATTTCTCAGTTTAGGGCACACTCAACCACTCTGATTATATATTTGCCTGGTGATATGGTCTATACAACTAGAGTAACATTTATTAGGCTGTGTTCACATTAACTTCATACGGAGTTTTTAATAGGAGTTAGAAATGGTTATAAAGTTCTGGTGATGTATGATTTTCATTTTAAAGGAAGAGTAGGAATTATTCAGGTCAAAATGAGGAAGGATATTTTAAGTCAAGGGAACAGAAATTGCAGAGACACAGGGTATTAAAGGAAAACATTAATCAGAAAAAGTTAAGATGGTCATTGCAGTTGAACCACAGGCTGTCTTGCCAGGTAGTTAAGAGGTATGAGATAATGTAAGACCACATTGTGGAGAGCTTTTGTGCAGGACAATTACCTGTATATTTAATCTCAAATATGGTGCAGTGCCCAGTGAGAGTTTCAGAAGAGTTACATAACCAAATTTGTTTTAATAATATTACACTAATTATTGAATACAGAAAAATGCCAGAAATTGATAACTAGTGGCCCTTATTCTTTATTAGGCCATGTTCTGTTTGATCATTGCTGCATTTTAAAAGATAATGTGAATGGGGAAAAGTTGAAAGCATTCCCTCTGAGAACTGAAACAAGACAAGGATCCCCACTCTCACCACTCCTCTTCAACATAATGCTGGAAGTCCTAGCCAGAGCAATCAGACAAGAGAAAGAAATAAAGGGCATCCAAATCGGTAAATAGGAAGTAAAACTGTTGCTGTTTGCCGATGATATGATTGTTTATCTAGAAAACCCTAAAGAGTCCTCCAGAAAGCTCCTAGAACTGATAAAAGAATTCAGCAACATTTCCAGATACAAAATGAATGTACACAAATCAGTAGCTCTTCTATATACCCACAATGAGCAAGCTGAGAATCAAATCAAAACTGAACTCAAATAAAATACTTAGGAATATACATAACGAAGGAGGTGAAAGACCTCTACAAGGAAAGCTACAAAACACTGCTGAAAGAGATCATAGATGACACAAACAAATGGAAACACATCCCATGCTCACGGATGGATAGAGTCAATGTTGTGAAAATGACAATACTGCCAAAGGCAATCTACAAATTCAACTCAATTCCTATAAAAATACCACCATCATTCTTCACAGAATTAGAAAAAAAATCTTAAAATTTATGTGGAACCAATAAAAGAGCCCACCTAGTCAAAGCAAGACTAACCAAAAACAAACAAAAAACAAAAAACAAAAACAAAAACAAGAAAACAAACAAACAAAAAACAAATCTGAAAGCATCACATTACCACATCTCAAACTATACTATAAGGCCATAGTCACGAAAACAGCATGATACTGGTATAAAAATAGGCACATAGGCCAATGGAACTGAATAGAGAACTGAGAAATAAACCCAAATACTTACAGCCAACTCATCTTTCACAAAGCAAACAAAAACATAAAGTGGGGAAAGGACACACTTTTCAACAAATAGTGCTGGGATAATTGGCAACCCACATGTAAGAGAATGAAACTGGATTTTCATCTCTTGCTTTATACAAAAATCTACTCAAGATGGATCAAAGACTTAAATCTAAGACCTGAAACTATAAAAATTCTAGAAGATAACATTGGAAAAACCCTTCTAGACATTGGCTTAGGCAAGGTTTCATGAGCAAGAACCCAAAAGCAAATGCAATAAAAACAAAGATAAATAGCTGGGACTTAATTAAACTAAAGAGCTTTCTCATGGCAAAAGGAGCAGTCCGCAGAGTAAACAGACAACCCACAGAGTGGGAGAAAATCTTCACAATTTATACGTCTGACAAAAAACTTTTATTTAGAATGTATAATGAGCTCAACATCACTAATGATTAGGGAAATGCAAATCAGAACCACAATGCAACACCACCTTACTCCTACAAGAATGGCCATAATCAAAAAATAAAAAAAAAAATAGATGTTGGTGTGGATGCAGTGAACAGGGAAGACTTCTACACTGCCAGTGGGAATGTAAACTAGTGCAAATGCTATGGAAAAATAGTGTGGAGATTCCTTAAAGAACCAAAAGTAGAACTACTATTTGATCCAGCATTCCCACTACTGGGTATCTACCCAGAGGAAAAGAAGTCACTATACGAAAAAGATACTTGCCCACACATGTTTATAGCAGCACAATTCACAATTGCAAAATCGTGGAACCAGCCCAAATGCCCACCAATCAACAAGTGGATAAAGAAACTGTGGTATATATATACAATGGAATATTACTCAGTCATAAAAAGGAATGAATTAATGACATTTGCGGCAACTTGGACGAGACTGGAAATTATTATTCTAAGTGAAGTAACTCTTGAATGGAAAACCAAACATCGTATGTTCTCACTCATAAGTGGGAGCTAAGTTATGAGCATGCAAAGGCATAAGATGACACAATGGACTTTGGGGACTAAGGAGGAAAAGGGTGGGAAGGGGGTGAGGGATAAAAGACTACAAATTGGGTGCAATGTACACTGCTCGGGTGATGGGAGCACCAAAATCTCACAAAACACCACTAAAGAACTTACTCATGTAACCAAACACCACTTGTTCCCCCAATAAACTATAGAAATAAAAAAAAATTTAAAAAAAGAAGATAATGTGACTAGACAGTGACTATGTTTGAGCACAGCACAAGCCCTTTAGGAACTGCTTGCATCAATTAGGCACTTCTGTTACCTGCTGGCCCCTAAGGGCTTCTAAGATTGTGACTCTTAGTGCAGATCAACTGGAGTGATGAAGAGACTGGTTCCGAGCTCAGCTCCATCACTTAATGGGTTGTGTTACCTTCACAGTTTCTTCATTTGTAAATGGAGGTAAAAATATTGCCTATCTCATGGGATTGCTTTGAGGACTAAATGATTTACTGTGTCTAAATAACTTAGCACAGAGCTTGGCATATAATAAGTGCTTAATAAATATTAACTATTGTACTTAATATGATGATATCAGTTAGGGAGCTTGAAAAAAATCCATGTCAGAGATAACTGAACGCTTGGACCAAAACAGAGAGGAGGCGAAACAGATTAGTTGTAGAGCTACTTCTAAAATTATCATCAGTAGAATTCTAATTAGACACAAAGTTATGCAAAAGCAAAATAACCCACTGAAGTTTAAATTGCATTCATGATCTAATGACAACAATGGTGGATTGATAATCAGACAAGCTGATAATTTCTAGAAAAGGATCTTCCTGTGCACCATCAAATTATAGTAGATAAGCATCTGTACCTCTCTGTTTTTACACAGGCTCTCTGTGTGTGATATAATGAGCCACCTCTCTGGCTATGCAGGTCACAGATGTATTTATGCTGAAATCTTTTATGTTCATATGTTCATCTTGGAAATATAATGTTGTAGAACCTCACATTATAGATCCAAACCATGGACACCTTGGCCACATTTCATAACTGTGTTCAGGCATGCTCTGCTGCCTTTTCATTTACTTTTTATAAAATGTCATTGAAATCAGAAGAAGACGACACAGAGTTCTATAGTTTAGAAGTAGGAAAAAGTTAGCATTTTCTGCTACTCATGTCTTCAATTAAATTTGTTGTTGTGGGGCAAACTCAAACTAAACAAAAGCAACATCTCTGGTATAGACCTTATCTCCCAAATGCTATTATGGTGCTGATGATGTTGACCCTTGGGGAGTAAGAAGTGGTGAGACATGGACCTTCCAGGCCTGCAGAGGCTATTGCTTGCCTATAGGTTCCATCAGTTGCCTTTTGAGAACTATAGCATAATTAATCTCCATTTTCTATTTTCTGTATGAAACATGAGGGTGTTAAAAAGAATTTCATGACCTGGATACCTGTTAAATTAGCACAGAACTCCCACTCTTATCCTAAGAATAGGGAAAAACAAATAGTGTTGAATTTGGTCTTATTCTGAGATGTAGAAAAGTAAAGTAACTGCTGTCATTTTGATGTTCCTGTACAATTCCTAACTGCACAGCATAGAAGTGGAGAAAAAAGCTGCACATAATGATGGATTAATAATAATGTTTTGGGCTGGGTGCCCTGGCTTATGCCTATAATCCCAGCACTGTGTGAGGCTGAGGCGGGCAAATTGCCTGCAGTTAGAAATTCAAGACCAGCACAGCCAACATGTTGAAACCCCGTCCCTTCTAAAAATACAAAAATTAGCTGGGCGTGGTGGTGCATGCCTGTAATCCCAGCTACTTGGGAGGCTGAGGCAGGTGAATCGCTTGAACCTGGAAGGCAGAGTTTGCAGTGAGCCAAGATCGCGCCACTACACTCCAGCCTGGGAGACAAAGCAAGACTCCATCTCAAAAATAATAATAGTTTGATTCCCCATGCAACACCTTTTGTATGTACATTCCCAGACATTGTTATATTAATCAATTATTTTAAGATAAAGATGAATAACCTGATTAAGAGATTACAAGATTTAGAGGGTTACCCAGTTAGGAAAAATATTGGCTTTAAGATGGGAAGATATTTTGGAAATTATAATTTACTCAAATGTCTGAATAAATCTTAGGATAAAATATAATGGGAAATCTTTAAGTTGTTTATACTTGTATAAGAAAGAACAAGTATCCATTGCCTCAGATCAATCTGTATAATAATTGAATAACATAAAGCTAAGAAATGAGAATTATTTCCTCAATTTCATGTTTTTGTTTCTTAAAATCTTTAACATAATTGATTCATATTTTCAATTCACTTTGTGGGTGGTAGTTGTAGTTATTTTAGGGTTGTCATAGCTGTAGTTAATTCATGGGGATACGGTCATTTTCCGTGACCATTGCAGGTATTATTAGTCAATCACTGTATTCTCACATTGATAGATTTTGCTTTAGGAATCCTCTCACTGGAGGAGGATCAGTTTCCATACCAATGAGGCAGAGTTTGCCCAACAGTTGAAACCTAGCTGCTATTCCATATATTTTATCAAATCTAGGTGAATATAACAAAAGTTCACATTATTTTCTATGGACAAAATCTCTACAAAAGTCTTTTACCCCATTAATTTGGCAAAACCTTGTCGTTAAGCTGTTTCTAGAAATCTAATCTCAGACATTACCTGGCAATTAAATTATTATGTGAGCTTTAAAATCTTCAATTGCAATGCCTTCTGATGTGGTTTGGATATTTGTGCACCTGGCTTTAAATTATTTGAGGTCCAAGATGTATTTATTTCCCATAGCATTTAGCATCCTGTATAACCTCGGTATTAAAATTCACAGGATAACTTTTGTTTGAGAAAGTATTGATCCTATGCCTTTTTTTCTCAGAGGTATTACAGGCTGATACGATTTACACTCTCATTTGTTTACACATGTTAGAACATTGAATGGTTATTTCGCATATGAGAAACAGCTAAAGCAACTTGTATGCCTGAACCACAAAGCAATTATTCAAGCCTCAAGTAATCCTTTGAATGAATCACAATGCACTGAGAAAGTAAAATAAGCTATCCAATTATCAATATTTACTAAAGAGAAAAGCATTACAGGAATGTCCAGAGAAAAGAATAAACAGAATAAAAATACTGTGGGGAATCTGCAACCAGAAAGAGTAGGTGATGCTTCAGATCAATGCTGAACTACTTATTAAGAAAGATACTTAGAAATCTTTGTGTAATTTCAGAAATATGTCTTTACAAAGATGGTCTATGACAGTAAAACTGGGAAAAAATAGACCTACAATCTCTGTCTAGTCAAATATTTTCTCTGTCCAGTGTAATATTTTTTTAATTCTGCCTTTTTATCTCCTCACTGAATCTTATTATCACCTGGAAGGGAGGCTAATTTTGATGTGTATACTATTGTTATCAAGTAAGTAAGATGAGTATTTGTTTCCATTGCTGCCTAACAAATCACCAGAAATTTAACAGCCTAAAAGAGCATAGATTTATTTTCTCAAGGTTTCTATATGTTAAAAGTCTGTATATGAGTTGACCAGATTGTCTGTACATTTGAAGTCTGTATATGGGTTGACTCGGAGCCTTACAAGGTTGTAATCAAGATATGGAGTCCTCTGCCAAGCTCACTGGTTGTTAGAATTCCTCTCCTTGCATCTGTATGACTGAGGTCCCTGTTTTCCTGTTAGTTGTCAGAGACCACTCTCAGTTCCCAGAGACCACTCATAATTTCTTACTACATGGAATCCATAGACAGTTCACAACAGGCATGTTCATTCACTTTCTTCTAGGCCAGCAGAAGTATGTTTCTCTGACTTCTTCCTCTACAACCAACCAGAGAAAACTCTACTTTTAAAGAGCTTGACTGATTTGGTCAGGCTGTGGCAGGATAATCTTTCTTTTGCCAAAAATCATAGCATGAAGACTGTGTACGTCAAGGGCCAGGAATCATGAAAGACATCTAAAAATTCTGCCTACTACAGTGACCAGGGTCATTTAAGGGATCATTAAAAGATGATATAATAATATTTACTCTCAAGTGAAAGTGGCTTGGAGTTCTAGAGTTAGTTTATATTTATAGAAACTGTCAATTCGATAAGTAACTTTCAGTTTCTGGAAAAAATGAGTATTGGTATGCAGCAGGTCAAGCTATCATGCTTGATTGCCTCTGTGAACTTAGATTGCTTGACCTGCCTTAATCTTAATTCCCACATTTATTAACTTGGAATTTAATAATGCTTATCTCGTAGAGTCATTCCAAGCATACGTTATAAGATTTCCTTTAAAGAATTTTGCAAACCATAAGGAATGAAACAAATGTGAGTCATTGCTATTTTCATCATATATTATTACTTTTCTTTGAAGCCCTAAACAGCTGTAATATTTGGGCTTGTTTTATTTAATCTATTTATGGAAAAGCATAGCTTTAATTTTCAATTTAAGAAATGTTATGATGTCTGATTTTTGTGTAGGCGTTTTCATTTTCTTTTCTTCTTCTGATTCGTTTTTTTAATGTAGGAGTTACAAAAGTGCTCCTGTGCTTCTGATGGCAGATTTAGCACACGAATTTCTGGGAGCAGCATTTGTACATCAAAGGATTTTCTCCTTAAATAATCTGCTAATTAAATTAAAGCTGCTTCAGAGCATCTTTTGCAGTATGAAACTTTTTGATACTGTGTTAGTGTTTTATAATCAAGTCTCCAAATGGATTTCTCCAAAACACATGGTGAACGGGTGAAATATGGAGTTAGAGTTTGTGTGTATATTAATTTTTATGACAGGAAAATAAATAAGAGAAAAAGACTAGGCATAGGAATAAACACCTCTTTTACCTACTATAAAAAAGTAGCTTATTATTAAAAATCACTGAATATGAACATGAAAAGCAAAAGTAAAACAAAGTCAACGAGCCTCTTTAACTACTGTTCTTGTGGTAGTGGTAGAACTGATATGCGTGAATAGTCTTCCAAAGGATCAGAGGAAAGAAGGAAGAATATGTCCAGAACTCTGCAAACTAAATAATCATCAGTAAAATGGAGTTTCACTGAGTTAGTCTTCCCTGAAGGCAAAATGTAATAGTAGGAAGTCCTGTCGGTCTAATTCAAGGAGGTTTATTCATTGGAATACCAAAAGTACAGAATTATTAAATTTTGCTAAGTGGTGGTGGTCTTCAGTAGATTTTCCGACATCTCAGCTTTTAATTATTGATTTTTATTAAATTTCAGTAGCAATATTTGAGTTTAGATAGAATGCCCCATTAACTTAGCAAAACCTTGTAGTTAAGATCTTTCTAGAAATCTAATCTCAGACACTACCTGGCAATTAAATTATTATGTGAGCTTCAAAATCTGCAATTGCAATGCCTTCTGAGGTGTTTTGGATATCTGTCCAGCCTAAATCTCTTTTTGAAATGTAATTCCCAATGTTGGAGACAGGACCTAGTGGGAGGTGTTTAGATTATGGGGGTGGATTTCTCATAGCTTGGTACTGTCCTGAAGATGGTGAGTAAATTCCCATGAGATCTGGTTGTTTAAAAGTGTGTGGCACATCCCCCACACTCCCTTGTTCCTGCTCTCGCCATGTGACCCGCCTTCCACCATGAGAAAAATCTCCCTGAGGCCTCACCAGAAGTTGACCAGATGTTGGTGCCATGCTTATACTGCCTGTGGAACCATGAGACAATTAAATCTCTTTTCCTTATAATGTACTCAGTTTCAGGTATTTCTTTATAGCAATGCAAGAATGACCTAACACAACTTCTCACAAAAAAAATGCATCTACCCATGAGCATGGAATGTTCTTCCATTTGTTTTTATCCTCTTATTTCACTGAGCAGTGGTTTATAGTTCTCCTTGAAGAGGTCCTTCACGTCCCTTGTAAGTTGGATTCCTAAGTATTTTATTCTCTTTGAAGCAATTGTGAATGGGAGTTCACTCATGATTTGGCTCTCTGTTTGTCTGTTATTGGTATATAAGAATGCTTGTGATTTTTGTATATTGATTTTGTATCCTGAGACTTTGCTGAAGTTGCTTATCAGCTTAAGGAAATTTTGGGCTGAGACAATGGGGTTTTCTAGATATACAATCATGTCATCTGCAAACAGGGACAATTTGATTTCCTCTTTTCCTAATTGAATACATTTTATTTCCTTCTCCTGCCTGATTGCCCTGGCAAGAACTTCCAACACTATGTTGAATAGGAGTGGTGAGAGAGGGCATCCCTGTCTTGTGCCAGTTTTCAAAGGGAATGCTTCCAGTTTTTGCCCATTCAATATGATATTGGCTGTGGGTTTGTCATAGATAGCTCTTATTATTTTGAGATACGACCCATCAATACCTATTTTATTGAGAGTTTTTAGCATGAAGGTTGTTGAATTTTGTCAAAGGCCTTTTCTGCATCTATTGAGATAGTCATGGGGTTTTTGTCTTTGGTTCTGTTTATATGCTGGATTACATTTATCGATTTGCGTATATTGAACCAGCCTTGCATCCCAGGGATGAAGCCCACTTGATCATGGTGGATAAGCTTTTTGATGTGCTGCTGGATTCGGTTTGCCAGTATTTTATTGAGGATTTTTGCATCAATGTTCATCAAGGATATTGGTCTAAAATCCTCTTTTTTGGTTGTGTCTCTGCCCGGCTTTGGTATCAGGATGATGCTGGCCTCATAAAATGAGTTAGGGAGGATTCCCTCTTTTTCTATTGATTGGAATAGTTTCAGAAGGAATGGTACCAGTTCCTCCTTGTACCTCTGGTAGAATTCGGCTGTGAATCCATCTGGTCCTGGACTCTTTTTGGTTGGTAAGCTATTGATTATTGCCACAATTTCAGCTCCTGTTATTGGTCTATTCAGAGATTCAACTTCTTCCTGGTTTAGTCTTGGGAGTCCATGCTCATGCACAGCAAAAGAAACTACCATCAGAGTGAACAGGCAACCTACAAAATGGGAGAAAATTTTTGCAATCTATTCATCTGACAAAGGGCTAATATCCAGAATCTACAATGAACTCAAACAAATTTACAAGAAAAAAACAAACAACCCCATCAAAAAGTGGGCAAAGGACATGAACAGACACTTCTCAAAAGAAGACATTTATGCAGCCAAAAAACACATGAAAAAATGCTCACCATCACTGGCCATCAGAAAAATGCAAATCAAAACCACAGTGAGATAGCATCTCACACCGGTTAGAATGGCAATCATTAAAAAGTCAGGAAACAACAGGTGCTGGAGAGGATGTGGAGGAATAGGAACACTTTTACGCTGTTGGTGGGACTGTAAACTAGTTCAACCCTTGTGGAAGCCAGTGTGGCGATTCCTCAGGGATCTAGAACTAGAAATACCATTTGACCCAGCCATCTTATTACTGGGAATATACCCAAAGGACTATAAATCATGCTGCTATAAAGACACATGCACACGTATGTTTATTGCAGCATTATTCACAATAGCAAAGACTTGGAATCAACCCAAATATCCAACAATGATAGACTGGATTAAGAAAATGTGGCATATATACACCATGGAATACTATGCAGCCATAAAAAATGATGAGTTCGTGTCCTTTGTAGGGACATGGATGAAACTGGAAATCATCATTCTCAGTAAACTATCGCAAGGACAAAAAACCAAACACCGCATGTTCTCACTCATAGGTGGGAATTGAACAATGAGAACACATGGACACAGGAAGGGGAACATCACACTCTGGGGACTGTTGTGGGGTGGGAGGAGGGAGGAGGGATAGCATTAGGAGATATACCCAATGCTAAATGACGAGTTAATGGGTGAAGCACACCAGCATGGCACATGTATACATATGTAACTAACCTGCACATTGTGCACATGTACCCTAAAACTTAAAGTATAACAATATTAAAAAAAAAAAACTATTGTTTCAACTGATTTTTTTCCTGTTCATTTCTCCATTTTTTTTCTGGCCATACAATAGTGGCTGCAACACAAAAATAACAGACTCTCATTCTACGATTTTTAAAAAATTTTCTGACATATTTTGATTGATAGATTATGACTTTATTTGCACTGGTTGGAAGTCAGTTTGTTTTTCTTTTCTGTAATACAGATTGAGGCCTGATATGTTGTAAAGAATGAAGGAAAGCAGGAAGGAGAGAAGGAAGGAAGAAAGAAAAGAAGGAAGGAGGAAGAAAGGAAAGAAGGAAAAAAGGAAGGGAGGAGGGGGTACATAAAAAAGAAGGAAAGAAAAAGGCAAAAAGAATCATTTTAGAAGAAACATACCTCAAGGAACAGAAGGTAAATCCTCTTACTCATTTCATGCTTTACAACTAGTTCATAAGAATATGAATTTGAAAAAATAAGAACTCAAACTATACAATAAAAAACAATATTAAATCAAAAGGGAAATTGAGAACAAAATAAAGGAATTGAAGGCAAATAGTATGATTATAATACTTGTATATAAATTAGAAATGTTAGGAAACAAATGATTCTAAAAACTAAAATACTAAAAGTTAACTCTTAAATGTAGTAAACACAGATTAAAGTTATATGTAAATTAAAGAATGTGAATGTAACCTATTAGGAATTGAAAATATACACAATGATCTAGTATAGGAACAATTGGTGTCATGAAATAGAGAGCTGAACAAAACTGAAATTGAAGATGGGTATATAATATAATTTATTTGAATGGACGGAATGTTTTAATTATCATATCAAGACAGCATATTATGTATCAGAAAATGTTGATGCAAATTCTTCACCAATACCAAGTTTATGCTAGTTAAGTTATTGAGCTTCAACAACAAAATACACGTGTGCATATTAGCCAAAAAATAGAAAAAAGAAATAAGAACTACAATGGTGAGAAATTCAGGCTGGCTTTAGATTTCTTCTTTGCAATATTTAAAGTTAGAAGAAATCAGAACAAGGTCTACAGAGATTATAGAGGAAAAGGTTAATTTCCAAGAATACTGCATTCTGCTAGGAGAATGTTAAAGAGCCAGCAACAGGAAGATATTATCAGCCATGAAAAACTTAGAGTACTTGTTAGAAAACCTTAAAAGAAACCATTAAAGGGTCGTGACACTCAAAGGCAAGACCATGCAGTGAAATATAAAGTAGGATGTATGAGGGAATTAACAACCACAACAAACTCACTGGAGAGAATTAGTTGCGAACATGCGCTCCCCTCAAAACTCATTATCTCAAAGTTTAGAAAGGGCAATATTCCGGTAGAGGGAAGCAGTGTCCATAATGCTTTACATATTTATAAGGTCAAAGGTGAAGGGAACATCTATGCAATTAGGAAAAATGGAAGCACCCTTGTCATAAAGGCGGCTTTGTGTCAGTTAGCTGCGTCTTATTTCTGCCAAACACAGACATGTTTGATGATTCTGCTTTTCAGTAAGGTACCACAAGGAGGGAACAAACAAGCTTCAGAAGCATCAGATTTGTCTGTTATCAAAACATTCATTTGGACTTCAAAACTTCCTTCAATTTCTATTGTCTCTTATAGTAAAATTAAACTAATTATTGTTATTAAAATTGTATTTATAATATAGACTCATTTGAAGGTATTTATAGAAAATGTTTATTCTACTTGTCTATTTTTTCTATATGTCCTTCTACCTGTATATAAATGTAGAGATATGTCTAAAAAATGTTAACACAATCTAACAATAGTGATTTCTAGAATTAAATGCATTATTTTTACATTTATTATTATTATGCATTATTTAATGTCTTTACAAAAAGTGTGTATTATGTTTTACTAATTAATAAAGTGATTATTTCTCAAGAAATCTTGAAGCAAAATGCAAAGATGATAAATGATAATAGTAGTTAATTTTGGATGGCTATTATATTCCTTGCTATAAGACAAGCACTAGAAAAAAAAGGGAATAAAGAGAAAAAGCCCTGAGATATAGAGGTAAAAGCTATGCAATAAAAAGACAACCAATATGTCTAGAAGATGGAAAACAGCAGAGCCAGGGCATGTAAAGCTCTTTGCCTAAGGTAAGAATTCTGAATTTTATTCTATGTAGAATAGAAAGTCATTGAAAACAGGGGAGTTACTTGATCAAATTTTCCTTTAGAAATATTGATTTGACTTCTGTGTAGATAATGAACTCTGGTAGTAGAGAATGCAAGGTGCAAAAGTGGGGATAAGAAAAACACTTGGAAGATTATTGTAGGGAGAAATATGCGTATCATTTAGAACATGATTAGATTTAAAATATTTTTGGAAGTAGGATCAACTAGATACAGCACAGGTAAAAATAAAGATGAATATGGAATGAATCATATATTTTTGATCTGAGCAACTGATTGTGTCATTTATTTTGACAGAGAAACTTGGTAGTAAGTGGATTCGATGGGAAGAATGTTTGTAGCATGTTTTGGAAGTATTAAATTTGACATAACTTTAGACCATAAGTGGAGATATCAAGAAGATACTTGGGTATGTGCCTGGAGTATAAGAAAGAGAAAAGTGTTAGAAATTTAAATTGAAGATTCATCCATTTAGAGATGGTTTTTGTAATCATAGAACTGGACAAAATTTTCTATACAGAGTGTATAAAATTAAAAGAGAATTAAGGACAGAGACCAGCAGCACTATAATATGTAGAGATATGGTGAAGAAACAGGAGCCTTAAAAAAAAAAGGCTTTAATGATTCTTCAGCAAGGAAAGAGAAAAGCATGAATATGAAGGGGCATGAAAGGCTACAGATAAGATGTTTCACTAAGTGGAGGTAGGGTCGTAATCAATAGCATAAAATTTTGCTGAGAGATTAATCAGATGAAAGCATATTTGGCTTTCACAAGCTTTTATGTTACAGTTACATTGATGAGGTATCATGACCTTATAATTTCAGTGTATTATGTGAAACAGCAAACAATTATGTAAAATGAATACATACAAATATGATCATATATCTCAAATTATACATATTTCATCCCATATTTTCTAGAAGTTTCATAGTAACAACCTCTGGCATTGCTTATAGAAATATTACACTAATAATTAAATATATATTTTTCTGATATGTGTTTAATTTGAGAAACATCATTAGTTTCTTTTTTCTTTCTTTCTTTCTTTCTTTTTTTGAGAAGGAGTTTTGCTCTTGTTGCCCAGGCTGTAGTGCAATGGTGTGATCTCGGTTAACCACAACCTCCGCCTCCCAGGTTCAAGCGATTCTGCTGCCTCAGCCTCCCAAATAGCTGAGATTACAGGCCTACGCCACCATGCCTGGCTAATTTTGTATTTTTTGTAGAGATGGGGTTTCTCCATGTTGGCCAGGATAATCTCGAACTCCCCACATCAGATGATCCGCCCACCTCGGCCTCCCAAAGTGCTAGGATTACAGGTGTGAACCACTACACCCGGCCTATTAGTTTCATTTTTTAAAAGACGTTAACAAAAAGAAAAATGGGATTGCTTAAACGGCACTATACCTAAAATTAATTTTTTAAAAATTACAAAAGTTGTTTCTAAATATATCATATGGTTAAATTTGAATGTATTCATTGGGCATGTTTTTCTATTTATACAATTAACTTTTTTATTTAAAAACATTTATTAAAATTGCCTTATGCATAGCTACCAACCCAGATTGTTAGATGTTTGTCTAACAAACTGTGGCTTCCTTAGACACATTGAAATAGTCATCAAAACATAAATCTTGTGATGCTAAATTTGTAATATTGACACCAAGGCAACATTTGCTACCTTCAGGTTGAGGGGGAGATGGCAGGGAATTGATGTATAAGCAACTATTCAGTATGCCAGAAATTTTGCATATACAAATTTAGTTAATATTCATAGTAGTCCTGGAAAGGGAAGACATCAGCATCTACATTTAACAGATGAAAAATAGGAATGTTGGAGCCAAGTTTTAACAACCTCCAAACATCACCAGCACCACACTTGCAATACACTGTGGTACCTCAAAACTCTCCAGAACTCTCTGGCAGTAGATAATCCATGCACACTGGCCCTGACAAAGGCCCAGATCTCTTCAATTTTCGCTGTATGGTTTCTATTTCTGGTGATGTATACTCATTTTGTTTTGTAAATTTCCAAAATGTCATATGCTGTATCTTCTCTTTCCTATACAATTTTTGACACCTTACCATAGGAGGACCAACATATGCTGCTGATAGTCAGATAATAAGATGGCTATTAACATAAATATTCTTTCATTTTGCACATATGGATCAAACTTTCTACAGCCTTATTTTCACATTCCATCTGAATCCACATGTCACTGGAAATAACCTACTGACATAATGTGGAATGTCTGTTCCTTTGTGTGGACAGACGGAGGGCCCCATTCAGACAACTGTGCAAACATTGAGCAGTAACATAAAATAAACTCTTAACATTTTATATGAACACTGAAATCAGTATATTTTGTGAAGTGGTGAGTGAAAGGGAAGTTCAAGAATGAGACTATTTAGACATTTATGCAGAGAAATAAATATGTGGTATAAATGTGAGATATTTATCTGTGTTTTAATTAATCATTGACTAATTGAAGGATGACATGGGATTCTAAAGCTGTTGGAAAGAAGGAGAGTGGATTGTGTAGTGACCTGGTAATGGTCTGGGAGAAGGCTAACAAAAGAGGAAAGAGAATGATGGTTTAACACTAAAGGCAACAATAAATGTGCATATAATAGAGTGGGAGTTGGAGAAAGAGAGAGCAAAGGTGCTTTAGTACATCCTAGAGTCTATAACACAGAATGTAGAATGTGTAAAGTTCAGAACTTAAATGGAAAACAAAGCAAAATTAGAAATGCTGACAAAGAAATGCTACCCCTGTCTCTGCCACAAGGACCATTGATTCATCAGTTCAACAAAACCAGTTAGCACTAAAAACCAGTTAGCAATAGAAACCAGTTAGAAAGATGAATGGAAACACAGAATTATCAAGCATAGAAACATAAAATTATAACTTTATCTACTATCCACATTGTGTTGGCCCCCATGGAAGGTCTTCTCAACTAGTGTAGTACTTAAAGTTCCAGGATTGCATCCATGAAGGATATAAATCAAATGTTCTGGAATCTGGACACTCACTGACATGTGTAAACACGCCAGACACAAGTATGGAGACGCCATAATTAAATATGGGTAAAAATGTAGACATCTTTCCCTGTTTGTAAGTGTCCCATTTCATTTTGAATAAAATTTATGCTTTTATCCTATGGCTTCCAAGATGCAGCATTATCTAGTCTCTGTTTATCTCTACAAACTCATATCCTGCCATACATTTTTTATATTATGTTGTAATCACACTTCTCTCTTTCAGTCTCTAAAATCAGTCAGATTATTTAATAAAAGAGGAAGTTTCTGTGTAACATTGAGAAAAAAGGAACTTGAGAAAATACTATGTCCGTGGTCCATCCTCCTTATTCCTCAGTGCAGAGTAGCTTGACATATGACCACTGGCATTTCAATTCTCAAGCAGATGGTGTCAATAGTTGGTTGAAAGACAACCTCACAAAAGAACATTAATGTCTAAATCCCTGGCACCTGTGAATGTGACTTTGTTTGGCAAAAAGACCTTTGCAGATGTAATTAAGCTATGAATCTCAAAATGAGATAATTCTGAATTACCTGAGTGGCCCCTAAATCCAAGATTGAGTATCCTTATAAGAGATCGAAGAGGAGCATACAGAAAGAGAAAAGAAAGAATGTGAAGAGAGAGGCAGAGATGGGAGTGATGTGGCCACAAGCCATGGGAGACAAGGAACACTGACAACCATCAAAAGCTGGAAGAGGCAAGGGATAATTTTAGAACCTGTAGTAGTAGCTTGGCACTGCTAACACCTTGATTTCATACTTTCATCCTCCAGAGAAGTGAGAGAGTACGTTTCTGTTGTTTTAAGCCACCTAGTATGTGGTAATTTTTTACAGTAGCCCCAGAAAAATAATGGTAGAGATGGATGTATCTGGCTTTTGGAATTTAGCCATCAAGATTATTTAACTAACTCTCTGCTCCAAAATGATGCTCAGTAAACAATTATTTCATTGTTTATTAACTAATTAGTATTAGTTAATAGTTTTCTCAAAGGAAAGTATGCTGGTCAATCAGTAAAATATTATGTTGCTTTTGACATATACGGCAGAATTTGACAAATTTGACAATACTATGGTATTCTAGTTTGTTTAATAATCTCTTGTGGATTTGGTTAGCTTGACTCAACCCGAAGATACTGATTACTGAAAATGTCATAATGCATTAAAGTCCTGGTGCTGTGGAATCAACTAGTTGCCTTAAATCCCAACTATGTCTCCTTGTAACTACATCATCATGAGTGGCTTCCTTTTTCTCATAAGCATTTTCTTTACCTGTGAAAAGGAAATATTAATGAAATTATTTCAAGGCTCAATTTGACAGCACGTGTACACCAATTACCACAGAATCAGGGACAAAACGTCTTAATGAATGGTGGGCTTTATTATCATCTTAATAATTATCATCATCCCATTATTCCCTACAAGATTCGCACTTACTAAATCACTCTAAAAATATATAAGGTTAACTATCTTTAACAAAAGAAACTTACTATGCAAGATATGTATTTTCTGAGTATAGTACGTGAGAGTCACAGGTTTCTGGGGAGGTGTTTCCTTTTTCCAGCTTTCCATCAAAAAGATCAGTTGCACAGAATTTTATTATCCTACACAACTCTCTGATTGGTGTTAATGGAACAAACTCATGCCAAATTCTTAGCATCTATATCAATTTATATGCTGCTTTAAAATTAGAGCTCTGATCCTTGCTAATTTGCTCACTTTAATCTTCTATGATTCCATTTCCTTGGGTTCTGAATATAATACATTTTTTTCTTTTACAAGTGAACACATTTGCCTGTTAACAGAGAGGTCAATTAGCTTAAAATGTACTGTAATAAAAATATTTACTACTTCATTCTTGATGAATTGGGAATGTGTGTTTTTCATGTTAGTTTTGTACGTGAGGAAGAATAGCTTTAGGTCCAGCAATCACTAGTTTTGATTACTACTATACTTCACATTCAGGGTAAAAATGTTGTCAAGAGCAACATAAACTTGTACAACTCTGTGCAGAATCTCTTCCATTTGCCATCCTCTCCTCTCCTCATTCTCCATCCTTCTCCTTTTGTTTTCTACCCAAAAAGTTGACCTATATGCACTACATCAGTGTGTTTGCATGCCTTAAGCTACAGCAGGAAGTCTTAGGGAGGAAGGAGTGTGAAACAGGATTCACCTGCCTCCTTCACTTTGAGGATGCCTCAACCTGGCTGTGCTCTTAACCAAAGGTCACTAGTCTCTCAACATAGTCTTCTTTATTTAACATTCTTTTATTTGCTTTCTTCTGATTTCTGTTAACTAAACCCTTTGGGCCTAGAAGTTGACATTTCTATAACTCTTAGTATGGATTCCTGCAATAGCTCTGTTTTGCCTACATATTAGTCATAACTTTGCAATTAATTTTTTTTTGCCGAGTAAGAAAAGGAAACATTCCGTAAATTATTTTTTTTTTAATTTTTTCATTTCCATAGGTTTTTGGGGAACAGGTGGTATTTGGTTACATGAATAATTTCTTTAGTGGTGATTTGTGACATTTTGGAGCACCCATCACCTGAGCAGTATACACTGAAGCCAATTTGTAGTCTTTTATTCCTTACCACCCTCCCACCCTTTCCCCTGAGTTCACAAAGTCCATTGTATCATTCTTATGCCTTTCATCCTCATAGCTTAGCTCCTACTTATGGGTGAGAAGATATAATGTTTGGTTTTCCATTTCCGAGCTACTTCACTTAGAATAATAGTCTCCACTTCTATCCAGATTGCCGCGAATGCCATTAGTTCATTCCTTTTTATAGCTGAGTAGTATTCCATCGTACATATATACCACAGTTTATCCACTTGTTAATTGATGAGCATTTGGGTTGGTTCCACATTTTTGCAATTGTGAATTGTGTTGCTAACAACATGCATGTGCAAGTATCTTTTTCGTATAATGACTTATCTTCCTCTGGGTAGATACCCAGTAGTGAGATTGCTAGGTCAAATGATAGTTCTACTTTTTGTTCATTAAGGATTCCCCACACTGTTTTTTCATAGTGGTTGTACTAGTTTACATTCCCACCAGCAGTATAGAACTGTTCCCTGTTCACCGCATCCACGCCAACATCTATTATTTTTTGGTTTTTTGATTATGGCCATTCTTGCAGGAGTAATGTATTATTGCATTGTGGTTTTGATTTGTATTTCCCTGATCATGATTGATTTTGAGCATTTTTCATATGTTTCTTGGCCATTGCTCTACATATATAAAATCATCTAATTAGAACAGCAACACTATGAAACCGATATTGTTTTTTATACCTATTTATTATATGTGGAAATTGAGGCAGTGAGAAGCTAAGGAATTTGCTCAAGTTCACATGTCAATAGTGGTGAGGTGGTGATTAAAGCTCAGGTAATCTGACTCCAGAGCCCAGGTTCACAAAAGTGCTATAGTTCTTCATTTGACAGCATCCATTTTTATAGAATAATTTGTACCCATGAAACAAATGCTTTAAGACATTTGTTTTGTTAATATCAGAAAATGTATGTGATATTGGTAAGTGAAATAAAATTTTGCTTTGCAAGATATATAAACATCAAATCAAGATTGGAATGTCATATACAAAAGATGTTTCCAGAAATGGAAGAATAGATTATTCATATTGTTGTTATATTTTGTGTTTGCCAACATTTCTAAAATAAACTTACATTAATAAAAACATAATTGTGGAAGTAAATTCTCAATATTTTATAGCACAAAATATTATATGGTATCTTTATCATCTAATAATGCTGATGTGTTGAACAGCATATAAACAGCACTAGCGGTTCCTGGAAAAATGCCTATAAAGTATATATTTATTTGTTTTTATTGATGACTTTTTTCTTTATCCAAAATTATTCTCAATCTTAATCATGATCTCAATCTTAATAACAGGCTAGCTAGAGCTAAAATGAAGAGGATGGAGTGAGGGCATACACAAAAGGAAAAGGAAGTTATATATTCTTTCTAAAAGAAAAAATAAATATAAAATATCTGGCAAAATTTACTTGTAACAAAGAAAATTTGTCCAGGGCTTTTAGACAAAAATTAGCCTATTTAAGGAAATAACATATCTCAATTTTGCTACTTCAATACACATCATCAGATTGTACAGGTTTAAGATTTGTTTGTTAAAGTCGAGCCATTGATCTCTTTGCTCTTTCTTTTGTACCTTCCTCTCCTCTCGTCTCCTCTCCCCTCCTCTCCAGGCTCCTCTGCTTTCCTTTCCTTTCTTTTCTCTGTTTCCCTTTTTTTTTTTTTTTTTTTTTTTTTTTTTTTTTTTTTTTTTTTTTGTCTGAGACGGAGTCTCACTCTGTTGCCTAGGCTAGAGTGCAGTGGCTTGATCTCGGCTCACTGAAGCTTCCACCTCCTGGGTTTAAGTGATTCTCCTGCCTCAGCCTCCCAGGTAGCTGGGATTAGAGGTGCCCACCAGCACGCCTGGCTATTTTTTGTGTTTTTACTAGAGACAGGGTTTCACCATGTTGGCCAGGCTGGTCTCAAACTCCTGACCTCAAGTGATCTGCCCATTTCAGCCTCCCAAAATGCCGGGATTACAGGCGTGAGCCACTGCGCCCAGTCCTTTGTTTATCGCAATGGAAGATTAAATTAGAGGGAAAGGAATAAAATCATTTGCTAGAGAGCTACAACTCTCTAACTTTTTTCTTGCCACCCACAGAGTAAAACGGTTTGGTTCAACAAACACGAGGACTTAATTATTGATTGAGCATTTTAAAAACTAATGCAAAATTATCAAATTAATAAGTAGCAGTGAAAATGAGCCCTTTTATAATAAACCAACAGAGAAATAAAACTCACATTTGAGCTTCATGGTTTAGTAAATGTTTAAGATTGAGAATATGTCTGTAAGACATGAATAGATTTCAAAATGCACATTTTTAGAAGAAACATGTTAATGAGTACTTGGGGGGTGAGTGGGGGAAAAATAGGAGTATATTCTCTCTCTCTAGAGATAAAATGTACTTATTGGGCCATCCTCCCATAATTATCTTACACTCAAACTATCAGCTTACAAAGTGTTCATTGCCTGGGCTACTGCTGAAAAATGCAAAGTGAATCATATCACTGTCTGCTTGAAATCTGAGATATTCCCTGTTGTATTTATTTATTTTTTCTGATGAGGTTTAAGTCCATGGCATCCAAAACCATTTATAATCCAGTCTCAACTGCACTAATTACCACTTTTTGTGACTCCCTCTCAAGTACCAGTAGCCCTTGCTAGAAAAATATCTCAACATTTGATGAAGTCAAACTCTTTAAAACTTCTTTGTTTTTTTTCAGATATTATTCTGCCTAATCTATTCTCCTCCCTTGATAATGACATTTCCCTGTTTGATTGTTTTCTATTTACAATTTTGGTTCTACTTTTTATACATTAACATCTGTGAGTTTCTCAAGGAAATAGACCACAACTTTTTCATAGTCTTATTCTTTGCATCTAATACCGTGTTAGACCCAAATAATTAATAGATATTGGTAGAATTGAAAATTAACAATATAGGCATTGTTGAAAGAAAATATTTAAATGAAATAGGTGAAGTTGTGTAAAATATATATTTCATTTCTAAATCGCTCTGAAGTAAGCACATTATTTTTCTTAAAGTTTTGGAAAATAAGGTAAAAAAAATTCTTCTTAAAATCTATTTCTGCAAATATCTACGGGCCATTATGAACAATGTGTCTATGAGTGAGTTGTTAGCCTGACCAAGATTATTCACAGACTAATAGGATGTCAGAGGGAACATGCAAACTGCCTAGAACCTCCGGCTCATCCATCTATAGGTTATCAGTTTGGATAGTGGATGAAGTTAATCAGATAAGGTGATCTGTGGCTCTTTCTTTCTTAGTTTTGTGTTTGTGTTTCATTTTGTTTCCATAAAAATAATCCTTCATATTGAATATATTCAGT
Source organism: Pongo abelii (assembly GCF_028885655.2). NCBI lineage: Eukaryota > Metazoa > Chordata > Mammalia > Primates > Hominidae > Pongo > Pongo abelii. Next base: position 86,779,190 of record NC_072000.2, on the reverse strand, counting down.
TTTATAAGTATGCTAATAACTCTCTAGCTTTCTGTTTTCTAGGCTCGGATATTTCCTACTCATGTTGTCAGCCTTCAGTTTCTGGTAATGATATTGCTGGCGCCCACACTGTGACCATATTGCCCTCTCATTAGGGCTTTTGATTGTTTTCTATTTGCTAGGAAAAGGCAGACTAAATTATTTTAATTCATATGCATTTATTCATTTTTTTCCTCAAGAGCATAACTCTGAGTTTCTACAGCTTTTTAGTTAATACTGTCATTGCTGACTTACATTAGGTCCCTCTAATTCCATTTATTAATTCGCTCATTTCCTTTAAACTCATCTTTACTCTTCCCCTCTCCAATATGCAGCCATTCTAGTGTGTTTAGTGTGTTCATTTTATTTCCTGTGATCTAATAAAATGCACATAAATTATATAATGGTGTTTTTTCAATAAATTTATTGCTTATTTTTTCACTCAGCAGTATAATTTTAACATGTAGCTGTATGCACACTTAGTACATTCCCTCTACTGTTATGCAGTGTTCCACAGTAAATACCCATTAAATTTGACTTAATCATTTCCTGAGTGCTGTTTTAATTGCCTCCAATGCTTGGCTATGCAAACAACACTGTAATGATCATCCTCATCTTTCTTAGGTTCTTAGATTAGCATTTCTCCAGGATGTATTCCAAGAAGGAAAAATGGTGGGTCTGAGGATGTCTAGAGATGTACATACTGATTTTAACAAAGAACTGCCAGATTGCACTTTGGAATGACTGCACCAGTCTATACTCCCATGAGTAGTACCTGAGGGTTTCCACATGCCCAACATGCCCAGTGCTTGGCAGTATACACTTTCTAATCTTTGCCAATTTGCTGGGTAAAGAGTGATACTTTATTGTTGTTGTAATTTTGCTTTTTTTCCCTAGTGAACATGGGCATTTATTGACAAATTTCTTTGCTATCTTGGTTTGTTTGGGCTTCTACAAAAAATACCTTAGACTGGGCAATTTATAAATAATAGATTGGAAAATCTATTTATAAATAATAGATTGTGCAGTTCTGGAGGGTGAGGATTCCAAGTTGAAGGTGCCAGCAGATCGAGTGTCTGATGAGGGTTTGCTATCTCTGATTCAAGGATGGCATCTTGCTGTGTCTTTTAATGGTGAAAGGACAAGTCAGCTCCTTTCATCCTTTTCTGGAAGGGCACTAATCCTGTTAATGAGCACCTTGCCCGTGTAACTTAATGACCTCCTAAAAACCTCACCTCTTAATAATGTCATGTTGGTGATTAATTTTCAAAATAAACATTTCAGGGGACACATTCAAACCATAGCACTTGCCCTTTGACTTTTCCCATCTATAAATTCCTTCTTGGTGTTTGTGGCTTATTTTTCTATTTGGATTCTTGTCATTCTTTTTGTGATAATCTGGTAAATTTCAAATTTCATCAATTACTGACTATATAAATTAGAAAATGCTAGTATCTTCTCTTAATCTCACATTTATTAAACGTGCTCATTTTCCACGAAGAAAAGATGATTAATTTGGCTAATTTAGGTTTTTATGTATTTATTTTCTTTATATTTGTACCTTTGCAGTTTTATTTATTTATTTATTTATTTTTGAGATGGAGTCTCACTCTGTCCCCCATGCTGGAGTGCAGTGGTGTCATCTCGGCTTACTGCAAGCTCTGCCTCCTGGGTTCATGTCATTCTCCTGCCTCAGCCTCCCAAGTAGCTGTGACTACAGGTGCACACCACCACACCTGGCTAATTTTTTGTATTTTTAGTAAAGACGGGATTTCACTGTGTTAGAAAGGATGGTCTCAATCTCCTGAATTTGTGATCTACCCAGCTTGGCCTCCCAAAGTGCTGGGATTACAGGCATGAGCCACCATGCCTAGCCATTGTAGTTTTATTTTAAAAGATATTTCCCCTTGTTGTTTTCTGTTAGATCTATGGATTTATCTTGAAAATTCTATGCTCATAGGTAAGGATTTAGTTTTATTTGCTCCTTAATGAAAGTGTTTTCTCAATGAAATCTCCTGAATGGTTTGTCCTTTACCAGTTATTTTTTTGGTGCCGTTTAAATCATGGAGGATTAATTTCCCAAACATGGAGCTTTTTCTGAAACACCTGCTGAATTTCATATGTTTATTTAAGTTCTACTGTGTTATTAACAATAGTTTTATTAATATGACCTTGAGTATGTATTTATCACAAGTCCTTGCTTTCTGATCATTTTCAAAATTAATTGATTTTTCTATGGTCTTTAATTATTTAATATAAAATTTTGAATACATTTGTTAGCATCTCCCATAGTTATTTTCACTGTGACTGATTAAAGAAATAAACAATGTTAGGGCCATATATAAAAACAGAACTCTGATCTTTCCACAATCTGCAGCAACCAACTTAAGAAACCAACCCATTATCTGCAATAATCAGCCCAGAATCCAACCTGCTATAATGAGACTTGTGGGAAGTCAAACCACTATCTCTAGCAAACAATCTAAGAGGGCAAACAGTAACCCCTGTGACAGTAGGCCCTAACAGCAAGAACTTGATTAATAACTGGCAGTTTTCCTATTGTTGTTCCTACTTCCATCATAGAACCAACCAAAAAAAAGCTAAATATGCACACCCTAACAATCACATAAAGAAGCCCTCCTTTTAGTTAGCTGCATACAGCTTCCTCATACCAATAGCTTTCAATCAGGGTGCAACCGAAGCCTTCCGTTTTTTCCACTATAAAGTTTTCCCACTCCTCTGCTGTCGTTTAGTCTCTACCAAAACAAAAGTGATGGTGGCTGACTCCCTAAGTGGGGCAAGCTCTGAGTCAATGGTCTTTTCTTGTTTTTATTTGGTTGGTCTTTATTTATTTCCACAGTTGTACTAAATTTATAGATTAATCTGGGAAACACTGAAAGATTTATAATGAGTTGCTCCACCTAAGAACATGGAATGCATTTTCATTTATTCAGAATATATTTCATTTGCATTGTTTTAAAGTTGTTTTCACAGGTGTAAACTTTTTATCAGGTTAATTTTTTTACTTCTATTATTCACATTTTCTTTTACTCTGTTTTTCTGCTTAATTACTTCCTTAGAGGAAAGTTCTGGAACATCCACACACTATTATTTAGTATTTATTTCTTTTCTGGCTGCTGTCTATTTGATGGTATATATTGGGTTTACATATGGTCTGGAGGGTTACATCTAATTGCTATATTTTTTATTTAGCAGTATACTGCCATTCCTATTTGTCTCTCAGGATATTTTTTCCTTGCATTTTATCTTAATATATGTAATATTTTTGTATCCATAATAATTTGTAAAATAGACACTGTACATCTTACAAAGATGATTCTCATTGTATTTCTTCTTTAATTTTCACAAGGCTGTGATGTGCATGTTTTCATTATCTTTATTTGATGGAGAAATAACTGATTCAAACAGATTAATCGATGTCCTGAAGCTAATAAGAGGAGGAGCTGTGACTCTATCATCTCCTCTGGTTCCAACATCTATACTCAGTTATACTGAGGAAATGTAGTATAACAATGACTGATATATATAATAAACCTGAAAATTGATTTTCTTCTGGATTGCCTCCTATCATATTATCAATCTTGTTTTATGGATGAGTGCTTTTACAATAAATCCTAAACATTTGAGTACTCAAAATCCACGAGGAATGTCTATTGATAACTTAAGCAAGATGTTAGATTAGCCTAATCACATTATTCTTCGTTTCCATGCCATTTTCTCAATGTGGATTTTGATGACACACTTCTGATTTTCCATCCATGTCCTCATCTGTAAAATTGGGTTATTCATAGTACATATACTAGGAATATTAATTGTATCTCTACAGAACAGGATCAAGTACATAGTAAGACCTTAAGAATAGATTTATTGATGATTGTATTAGTAAGAGGAATTTCCTTATTATTATAATCACCAACTGAATATTGCTTTCTCTGGTCAATTAATAAAGAGAGTTAAATATGGGCTTTCATGATTCAGCAAGCATCATTTATCAAATATTTTTAAGGCCTGTGAGTTCGTTTTCATGACTACATAAAATAACAAATTCATTAGAATCATCTTATTGAATAATATTTTTACCCATAGAGGGTCTTGGCTGCAGGTTGTCCAAGCTCTTGGTATTTTCAACAAAGAATTGGACGAAACACACAGAAAAGCAAGGAAAAAATGAAGCAACAAAAACAGACTTATTGAAAATGGAAGTACACTTCACAGGATGGGAGGGGGACTGCGCAGCAGCTCAAAGGCCTTGGTTACAGAATCTTCTGGGTTCCAAATATGCCCTGGAGGTTTCCCATTGGCCACTTGGTGTACACCCCATGCAATTGAAGTAGTGGCCAGCAATCAGAGGCTAAAGTGAAGTTACAAAGTTACACTTTGCAATCAGAGGCTAAAGTGAAGTTAAAAAGTTACACTTTGCAATCAGAGGCTAAAGTGAAGTTACAAAGTTACACTCCTATGCAAACGAAGACTTTGGCCTGCAATCATTCTGATTGGTTGTGGAAAGCAACCAATCAGAGGATGAGGTGAAGTTACAAGTTACACTCCTGTGAAAACATCTGATTGGTTTGCAAAGGGAGTAGCTTCTGGTCCTTTTGTTACTTAGGTGTGAAAAGTTGGGGTTTTCCTTTCGATTTAGTTCTAAGAGTCAGCATGAATCAGCCTTAGGTTCCCTGCCTCCAGACCCTATTCTTCTGCCTCAATGTCACATTTTATTTCTGAACATATCAATTTTGAATATACTATTCAAAACACATATTTTCTAGTGTCTTCATTGTTTTCACATTCACTTGTTAATGTTAAAAAGCTAAAATGTATGCCCAATTTATACTTAATTTTTATGCTTTTTACATGTAAATTCTTACTTTGTTTTTAGAATTTAAAGATGAGTCATCTATTTGTACTCACCATGGGTACCCACATGATGAGCAATGTACTTTAGGAGCAAGATACCTATAGTACCTAGAATACAGGATAGCAAGAAGTGTTAGAATTTGAGATTGAGAGTCACTTATTTAAAAGCCACATCACAGTTTGTCAGAAGTCATAACACCTTTTGCCTGTAGCATTTTTAGATGGATATAATATCTCACTTGTTTTAAGATTTTTCTCTCCTAGAAGCATCCTGTGGCATCAATTCACATTATGAACTAATGGCAACAATTTTGTTCTAAATCCCTAAGGGAAGAAGATGTTGTCAGAATGTTGGCCAGGATTCACTTTCCTTTTTTTTTTTTTTTTTTTTCAGTCTTCTACACAGGAGCCTTTTGAAAAATGGTGCTTCTAATGACACAGGTGTGGGTCTTGTAATATGAAGTTAAATTTGCTGTCTTTCCAAAGAGAAAGCATTTTTTGCACCCTGAAAATTCAAAAGCATTTGGAGATCTCTTGATTGACTTGGCCATTTATTTGACTCTGCATCAAAAAAATAACCAATCGAAAACAAATAGGCATGGTGGGCTGCCAATCTTCACCTCCGAAGTGAAATCTCAGTCAATAAAAGGCTCGTGTTGGAAACCCCGAGTGACAGTTAACTAAGGGGTACAAAGCGTATCAATGTATTTTTGACACCATTCCTTCCACGCAACTGTCAGCAAGTTTAAATTAACACTGGAGATCTATAGGTTTCAATGATGGATGAAGATGTTTAAGCCACATCCCAGAACCAAAGAAGTAATAGCTTTGACGTTTATTCAGATGTCTATATATTTGTGTTATTTCTTTCATTTTGCTTATATATCTTCTTATGTCACTATAAGCACTATAAGATTTGAATACGCTTCTCATACACAATATGCTACACATTCCCCCAAGAAAGGATTTCAAGTTCTTCTATTTCCTTTTTAGGTTTGCTTTTTGAAAAGTGGAAAGATGTATCATATTGTCATTTTTATTTTTATTTTTAAATTATGAGTGATATGGAACATTTTTCCAAATGTTTATATATTGTTTGTGCTTTGTTTTCTTGGAACTACATCTGTGTCTCCTTTTTCCATTTTTTAAATTGGTTTTTGTTCTTAGTGTTTCATAAAATGCTTTAATATATTTCAAATATTAGCCTTATTTGAAATATTGTAAATATTTTCTTGTTTTACAAATTTCTCTTCAAAGTTAAAAAATTACCACATTCGTACTTTTCTTTTCTGATTCCTAGGTTATCTGCTTTTGGTAAAAGGTCATTTCCCACCTCAAAAGGAATCTTTTGCAATAGTAAAGATGATCAAAATTAAGGTGAATAACATTAGTGATAAGGTGACAGGGATCAAATTCTAGCTTGTGTTATCAAGGAGTTATAGTACCATTAATTAAGATACAGCATAGAAAAAAAAGATTTTTTAGAAGAAAGGTGACATGGAACCAAGTTTTGGATGTACTAACTATAAGGAAGCTATGAGGCATTTGAGTAACAGTTCCAGATCATAGTTGAAATGCATATTTAGAACTCAAGAGAAGATTCTGAGCTAGAGATATGTAATGGGAATCTTAAATTCTCTATTTAACATGTACATGTGGATTTATTAAATAATATTGAACGTGTACCATGTGGCAGCCAATGCTCCAGATAATAAGGATATCTCAATAAATGAGACAGACAAGGTTCATGCTCTCTGAAATTTTTAAGTAACTATATTATATATTTTACAATAATCTTTGCATATATTGTACAAATGCAAATATATTAAATGTACATAATGAAAAAATATGTCCCTTTCTCATCCCATATCCTCAATCTCCTCTCCTGTAGGAAAATATTTGCAGATAAAACTCTTCTTTGCAATTCACAACTATACTTATACATATCCTTATATAATTGTTTATCTAGTTAGAAATGTATTTTCCAGTTTCCTATACTTGCTTTTATTTTTCATTTAACAATTTATCTTTATCTCTTTTCATGAAAACACCTGTAATATCTTTCTTATAGTTTTTAGAACATAAATTATTTTATTAAATGTATAAACATAACTTGTTATTGACTAATGCCTCATTAATGCAGGTTATTTTTGCCATTTTCCCATAACAAATAATGCTGTAGCAAATAGTCATGCAGACACAAATTTATCAGTAATATACATTCCTTGAGATTAAACCACTGTCAAAAGGTATGTTTATTTTTAATTTAATACCTATTTCCAAATTATTCTCCAGAGAGTTCGTACTAATTTACACTTACACCAACCATGAACCTGAACTGTTGAAAATTCGTCAACACAGTGTATAGTACAAATTCTTCTATTTCCTTTTTAGGTTTGCTTTTTGAAAAGTGGAAAGATGTATCATATTGTCATTTTTATTTTTATTTTTAAATTATGAGTGATATGGAACATTTTTCCAAATGTTTATATATTGTTTGTGCTTTGTTTTCTTGGAACTACATCTGTGTCTCCTTTTTCCATTTTTTAAATTGGTTTTTGTTCTTAGTGTTTCATAAAATGCTTTAATATATTTCAAATATTAGCCTTATTTGAAATATTGTAAATATTTTCTTGTTTTATAAATTTCTCTTCAAAGTTAAAAAATTACCACATTTGTACTTTTCTTTTCTGATTCCTAGGTTGTCTGCTTTTGGTAAAAGGTCATTTCCCACTTCAACATAGTTATTTTAAAAATTTACCAAGTATTATTTTAACTGAAACTTACACCAAGACTGTGAGGTTTGTATTAACATTCCAATTGTGCAGTCATTAAACAAACTGAGAGAGATTGAGAAACTTGCTTTTGGTCACACAACTGTTAAATTATTGAGCCTGAATTTGCAACCAAACTCTGACGCAGCTCTGGTAAGTTAACCTGATCCTGAAGAAGACCCACAGTTATCTCTTTGGATGATTGTTTTCTTTCTCTTCTGAGAAGACTGCTGAGCCCCTCCATTGCCATGGGGTTTGTATTAGTCTGTTTTCACACTAATAAGACATACCCAAGACTGGGTAATTTATAAAGAAAAAGAGGTTTGATCAACTCACATTTCCACAAGGCTGGGGAGGCCTTATAATCATGGTGAAAGGTGAAAAGCATGTCTTACATGGTGGCAGACAAGAGAGAAAGCATGTGCAGGGGAACTCCTCTTCATAAAACCATCAGATCTCACGAGACTTATTCACTATCAGGAGAACAGCATGGGAGAAACCCACCCCTATGATTCAATTACCTCCCACCTGGTTCCTCCCATGACACATGAGAATTATGGGAGCTACAATTTGAGATTTGGTGGGGGAGACACAGCCAAACCATATCAGGGTTGTTCTTCTCATGGGAATAAGCAGTGCACTACAGAAAGGAGGCTACAAAAGTTTCAACCAAGTAACCACAGGAGAATAATAATCTACATATTGTTTAAAAGGCAAATTGTTTTTATTGATTTAAAAAGAGCCTAAGAATAACTAATGCATTCATTATGTCAACCAATAAGTTTTGAACATGTGTAAATGTCAGGCTATTTTAAATGCTTTTCCTTAGTAAATCAGACAGGCGAAGTCTTTTATCTCTAGAAGGTTATATTTCAGCTTCCTGTTCATGTTCTCTGCTCCTTTCTCCCAACTTTTTTTTCCCAAATAACACAACACGTCTCTTTCTTACCATAGGCTTTTTGTGTTTCCTGCATAAAATCAAAAGAAGGATTTCGTAGATATTATCTTTTCTCAATAATATACATTTTTCTGTCATGGACACTGTGAGGTGCTATCCAGATCCTCTGCATACACTGAGCTGTGTATTTCCTTAGTTCATGGTAGTGTGGGCTGATTGCTTTTTGCTGAATCCCCCTTCAGATCTTATCTTCAGCCAAACTCAACATTATGCCCCTTCTAAGAGACAGTACTAATCTAATGACTGGTTGATGCAGCAGTTCAAGGGTCTGGCCTTTCAGTTTTAAATAAGGACAACTTTTGAAGGATTATGGCAGGTCTAAAATTCCTTGTGGAGGCTAAGTCTTCAATTTCAACAGTATCACCCTTCAACTTGCCTCCATCCAATCCTGTTTTCTTCACTCCTCATAGTCTCCTGATGTTGTGAGAAGTCAGGGACCCCAAACGGAGAGACCGGCTGAAGCCGAGGGAGAAGAACATAAATTGTGAAGATTTCATGGACACTTATCAGTTCCCAAAATTAATACTTTTATAATTTCTTGCACCTGTCTTTACTGCAATCTCTGAATGTAAATTGTGAAGATTTCATGGACATTTATCACTTCCCCAATCAATACTCTTATATTTCTTATGCCTGTCTTTACTTTAATCTCTTAATCCTGTTATCTTCATAAGCTGAGAATGTACATCACCTGAGGACCACTATTGTACAAATTGATTGTAAAATGTGTGTTTTTGAACAATATGAAATCAGTGCACCCTGAAAAAGAACAGAATAACAGCGATTTTCAGGGAACAAGGAAAGATAACCATAAGGTCTGACTGCCTGCGGAGTTGGGCAGAATACAGCCATATTTTTCTTCTTACAGAGAGCCTATAGACAGATGAGTGAGTAGGAGAAATATCACTGAATTATTTTCCCAGCAAAGAATATTAATAATTGAGACCCTGGGGAAGGAATGCATTCCTGGGGGTAGGTCTACAGACGGCTGCTCTGGGAGTATCTGTCTTATGCAGTTGAGATAAGGACTGAAATACGCCCTGGTCTCCTACAGTACCCTCAGGCTTACTAGGATTGGGAAATTCCAGCCTGGTAAATTCTAGTCAGACCAGTTGTCTGCTCTCAAACCTCGTTTCCTGTTAAGATGTTTATCAAGACAATGCGTGCACAGTGGGACATAGGCCCTCATCAGTAATTCTAACTTTGCCTTGCCTTGTGATCTTTATTGCCCTTTGAAGCATGTGGTCCTTGTGACCTACTCCCTGTTCGTACACCCCTCCCCTTTTAAAATCCCTAATAAAAGCTTGCTAGTTTTGCAGCTCAAGGTTGCTATCATCGTCCTACCAATATGTGATGACACCCCCGGAGGCCCAGCTGTAAAATTTCTCTCTTTGTACTCTTTCTCTTTATTTCTCAGACCGGCCGACACTTAGGGAAAATAGAAAGAATGTACGTTGAAATATTGGGGGCTGGTTCCCCCAATATCCTGAGAATCTTCCCCCAATAACCACCCCCTGCACACACCTGTTTCTCTGGACCCAACCTACACTTTCATTGCATATTCTACCAAGAGGCACTCTTATTTCAGCCATATGTTTTTTTGTTTGTTTGTTTAAAAAAAAATTTTATTTTAATCTTTGAGTGAACAGCCCTGTATCTGCCATTTTTTATGTTTTTGAAAACAAAGTCATATGAATTGACTTTTAGAAATTTTACTGGAAGGAGGAAAGTTACTTTAAAAAATATTTTATTTCTTTCACTGATGCTTTCCTATAAAAACCTTATTCAAGCTGTCCACAACTCAAGTCTTACAAACCAAGCAATAAACTTTCTAATATGAGGCCTTCTTGTAAAATTCCAGCTGTAAATTTTCAGATTTTGTCCAGAGCTTAAATTGGCAATTAAAACTGAGGAAAGAAAAACAGGAACAATAGTCTAAAAATTGAGCCACCCAAAACTAATTAAACAAAGAGACATTGAAATTTTTACTTGAAAGTAACTTGCCTAAGGTCAACAATTAAAATTCAGATCAAACCTAACTAAATAAACTTATTACCTCCTTAATTCCTTGATGTTCTCAAAATCTATCTTTATAATTTTAGCAATGCTGTTTTAAAGGCAAACAAATAAATCATATAGGTTTGGAGTGGAGAGAGTGCTATTCAATTAGTTTATTGGGGTGAGTTTAACCAGTGGAAAGTTGGTTCTTTTTAAGGCCAAATTTTTCAAAGTATGGAGTCTAAATAACTAATATTTTTATTAATTTGACCAGCAATTACTGAGGCCTTCAATGTCAGATAATATTTTAACCACTGGTGAAACAGTGATAAATGAAATTGGCATCATCCCATCACATAAATGTGTGTTCTGGATGAGATGGTCTAAGTTCTCCAGATAAGGGGAGGTATTATAATAAATCTTGATGTTTTATATCAATATTTTAAAGTCATATTTTTTAAAGGCCAGAACAGTTGAGTAAGTGGTATTACCAAGTGGCAATTGTAAAGTGCTCTACAGCTCTTAAATTTAGAGATGGTAAAGTCCATTACACATTTACTGAGTCCCAACTATGAGTCAGGCCCAATTTTCTCTCTAACTCCTGACCTCAGGTGACCCACTTGCCTTGGCCTCCCAAAGTGCAGGGATTACAGGTGTGAGCCCAATTTTCAGCTTCCCTTTTATAATTCAGTACTGTTCAGGCTCTTGTGTGTGTTATTATTGTCATTCAGCTTCCTTTTTTCAAAACAGCAGAGTATGTCTGTATATACTATGCTTACCTTTTACATATTATTTTAATGGTAAATAACCACTAAAAAAGTTGTTTCTACAGAGACGGTCCATTGTTTTGCCACATTCTTTTTAAAAGAAAGGTCCTGCAAAATACATATGATCATTAATTCAATACTTATTGAGCACTTATAATGTGCCAAATACAATTCCAGATACAAAAACCAAAGTTGTCACTGGGCACAGTGGCTCACGCCTGTAATCCCAGCACTTTGGGAGCCCAGGGCAGTGGATCACCTGAGGTCAGGAGTTTGAGACCAGCGTGACCAACATGGTGAAACCCTGTCTCTACTAAAAATACAAAATTAGCCAGGTGTAGTGGCGCATGCCTGTAATCCCAACTACTCAGGAGGCTGAGGCAGGAGAATTGCTTGAACCCAGGAGGCAGAGGTTGCAGTGAGCCAAGATGGTGCCATTGCACTCCACACTGGGCAACAAGTGTGAAACTCCATCTAAAAATAAAAACAAAGTAGTCAGAGTCTCTGTTTTCATGGAGCTTTATTCTAATCTGAAAGAAAGACAGTAAATTAAAACATTTCACAGTGATATTACTATGAAGAGACATCTCAGGGAGATGTATAGAGGGGAGTATGGGTTTGCCTGGAGAGTGGCATGAGGTTTGGGTAAGGGTTAACACTATACTGGGGGTCAGGAAAAGCTTCTGAAAGGCCTGAACAGTGTGAAGTATGCGGAGGGGGGACAACTCCTTGCTATACCCTGTTGATAATCACTAATATCAAACATTTACACATTGACACACTTATGCATGTTTTATAACAAACTCAGCATTTTTCACATGATTCTAATGAGACCTTGGTGTTCTCCTATTGGTTTGATTTGTACCTGTGAATGTGCAACATTTAATTCCCCATATCAAATATAAGCATTTGTAATCCACCTCCTTTTCAATTTCTTGAGCAGCACTGGGTACAAGTTTGTGATAGTGAAAGCAGCCTCAAAAGAACAAAACGAGCCCCAGAAGAAAAGAATTAAATATCGTGGAATTTTTTAGACCTACCAGGTCTTAGGAGAGTCTGAGCTTCAGTGAAACAAATCTCCCATATGCCAAAGCACCATTTACCCATCTCAAGCATGAAGTTTTGGGACATTTCCAAGCTTCCAGTCATAGTGACCTCTAATTATTTAACTAAGCGGATGTATATTTAATGCATAAAATCGGGCAATATTTCCAGCCCTTTTTATTAACTGCCTGAAGCCCAACTTTTTTTCCACTCCTTCCATTTGTCTGCCTTGGGAGTTAAAAGCAAACTTGGAGAAAGCCAGAATTGCTCTGCCCAGTTGTAACCATTATTGGATTCCTGGACCTTTTTGCCTTTCTTGTTCTGCCCTCCCCTCAACCTCCCACCAAAACACAATCTCTGCCTAGAAAACAATACTTACATTTTAAGACCTGGTTAACTATTGCTTTCACAAGAAAATGCCTCTGACTGCTTTAGTCCATGTTGAACATTCCCTTTTCAAAACCTCTTCTTGTACAGAGAGTCACTATCTTACCATATTGCGCATCACAGTTTATTCATGCATTCTCGTAGCTAACACGTATTTTTGTACAGGAAGAGATGTTTATTCTATACTAGCCTACCTCCCAAATAGAAATCAATAAGTACCTGTTACTTAGGGAATTGTTTGATCCGCAGAACTAGTCTAAGCTAAATTGTAAAACAGGCAATACAATACTTGAGCGTTCCTGTTCTCGTACTCTCCCCTCTCTTCTTGCTATCACAAAATAATAGGTTGGCCAAAGCTAGCCTTGCCCCTACATCTGGTACTCTCAAATTTCATCAAGATGTCAAAGTGTGCAAATATCAGTAAGATAGTAAAGAGGCAATGATGCAAATGCAGGAGTTCCAGGAGGTGAAAGGAAATGATTTTGAGGAGATAGAGATTTTCTTTCCCTTCAATTCAACACAGAAGTCATTGCTCTCAGTACCAACCCAGAGTAACACTTGCAGCTATTCTTCATCATTTCATATTTTGATGAAAACTTTCAAATGCTCCTGGCAAATCTGTTAGCTGTGTGTCATCAAAATATTAAGGTAACCTAAAAACAAAAGAAGAAACCAACAGCATAAAAGTTGAATCAAAGAAATACCCACTATCTGGTATAAGGCGCTACCTTGTTGAGTAGGTTAGTCTTTGAAGGGAGTCTGTTTATGTTTTTCAGCCATCAGCTTCCTCAGAGGAGCTTTTGATATCTTCCTTGTTTGATGTTCTGATGCCTGCTACAATGTGGACTGTTTTATTTATTTTTTTCCTTTTTGAGCTTGGATCTGCAGTAAATGAACATTCCACTGACAAAATGCTGTAATTAATCAATAGAAAGGTGATTAATTAGGTAAATCTGCAAGAGACTGAGGATAAGCAGAAAAGGGTCCTTTGAAAGATTCAAAGGGTCTACTTCTGGCAGATTTCTAATTTTCCCTTCTGCACCATGAATCCCTTATGCTTCCTGAATAATAGGAGGTTAGAAGAATAAAAATATCCTCACAAGTAACAGTGTAAATTGTAAACAACAGGAAATGTCATCATCCTCCGTGGCAATATTCTGGGTGGGAAACTTCATCACCTAATGAAAAAAGTACTTTGACGGATTAATGTAGTGGGGTTTAAGAGAAATATTCTGATCATTGCAAAATCAGTGAAGATGAAAAATGTGAGCAGGTAATTGAATAGGAAACATTTATATGGCACTGAAGTTATGCTGGCAAAAAAATTATTATTAAAGTAACCTTTTATTTAATCTATCATCACCTATAAGATGTGCTTTGTAAAATTTCAGCTTGGAAGGACTTCCTTTTTAATCGTGTGACGTTTTGGCAGCTCTTTTTATTAAAGGATTTTGTAACTGAAACTGAATATAGTTTAGGGTATATAAATTAAAATGAACCTCAGAGACCACATAGGCAAGCATTTTGTAGCATAAAGACTTTTCAATTAATCACAGAGATGGTTGGTACATAACCTTCCTTACGAGCAGGACTCACCTTAATAATTTTTATATTTTGTGTTTTATGCAGTATCACAGCAAAAGAAAGAAATGCTGAAAAGCTAACTGAGAAAACTCTACATAAAATTATATAATACATAGTCATAAACCAGGAGTCTTTTAGGTATTAAATAGAACAATTCTTTTAATATCTATGTTTTTTCATTTATATTCATACCAGGAAATAGTAATGTCATCTTATCACTATGGTTCTTGGGGAGCAGAGTTGGGGTAAGGAGCTAAGCTCTTTTGTACCCCTTTATTCTGTTCCAGACTCTTCTGCCCCCATCCCTGCGTCATCAGTTTGGGAAGTTGATTGCATTAAATCATGGTCCCTTCCTCACTGAGTTGTTAGTGGTTATTATGTTTGATATGTATTGCTTATTTTTAAAACTATATTAGAAATTAGAGGTTAGAGAAATTCTGCACTGTGGTTTAAATGTATCACTTTAATCCTGTTTTCTTTTGGTCATTCTGATTGCAGAAAGGAGAGAACTTCAGTTTATTGTTGCTATGTTCAGTACTTCATGTTAATTCCCATTTTCGGCAAAGGTCCTGAGATATGCAGCAGTATCTGAAGAGACTTTGATCACGTGATTTTTGTCTTCATGGAGTTTAAATTGTAGTTGCTTTTTTTTTGCAAGGTGAGGGTTTTTTTTTCATATACCTTAGAGACACTGAGTTTTATTTTCAAAGAAATTTGAGTGCAAAATTAAGTAAAAAAACCTAATTAATTTAAAAATAGTGTACTATGTAAACAGCAATACAAGTGGAACTTGAATAGCGAAAATCATGACAAAGATACAAAAATAAATGAAGTTTGAGAAACATTGCCTTGCTTAAGACTGCTTAAAATGAAGGACCTAGGCCCACAGAAAATAATGGAAAAATTAACTCAACGTGATAGGACGCAGAAACTGAGAGATCAGAAAGAATATGGTAGCAGGCAGGGTTACACTGGTAACATCAGTGAAGAGGCGCTTAACCCAAGGGAGTTGGGCTTCTGTCAATAATCCCTCCAACCTGAGGCCAAGATTAGAGAGTGGAGCTTTGAGGCTTCTGGGGAGGTCAAGTGAGGACGGACTAGCAGAGGCTGAGGATGAAGCCCAGAGGATTGCATGTCCTGTAATTAAATAATGAACTCAGACAGAAAAAAGTCCAAAGGCTAAAATGAAGTACATGGCACAAAGTAGAATCAGCTACCAAACAAAACAAAACAAGCCAGATCACAGAGGAAAATGTGATTGTATTCTGCTTTCATTCCTTTTAAAAATCAAAGCAATGACTATTTTTTTAATTTGTTGCAATCCTTTCTCTCTTATTTTGTAATTCTCATGTAGTGGAGCCTCATCTTAATGTAGGGAAGTATTAATTTTGAGAACTGTTTTGAAATACCAACTTAGAACTAGTATGTGTCAAAATTGTCTAAATTTAACATTATAAATGATGTAATTATGTGAAGTGTTTCTGGAGGAATCCTATATTTATATTAGTACCAGTCTAAATATAATGCATTTCATCAGTCATTCAACTAAATTATTTAGATTTCTCTGCAGCACATCTTAAAATAGTAGTTTCAAACCTCTGAAGAGATGATATAAATAACTTTATTTTGTCAAATGTTTAGTACTCTTTGTTAATGATGCTATAATATCTAGTGAGTGGTCCTCAGTTACTAACATGTCTCCAAACACTGTTGATAATTACCTGAATGCATGGATAATTATTTACTTTTACTAATACTGTAGAAATTATCAAAATATTTAAGTCTCTTATTTAGGAATCCTAGTTACTTGTATAGCCTATGATATTAAACAGTGACTAGCAAACTCAAGATAAAATGTGTGCAGTTTAGAATACATTTCCACCTATCTTATCACATTCTCTCTGAAATTCAGTTGGAAAATATAACAATTTCTTCGTGAATGTGTCCATGAATAAAAGCATTTCTAAAATTGACCTTCTGCATGACTCAGAATATTCTCCTTGGCATGGATTTCTGCCACAGATTTGTAAAACAGAAACACAAAAGCTCTATCTAAGAAGGAAACCCCATGTACACACTTTTTTTTACCACCCTCAGTTTTCACCTATGTAATAGCAATGTGTGTCTCCATATCACTTCTCTTTTGATTTGTCTTGTCTTTTGATTTGTTCAATCATGGCATGCCTCTATGATATAAATATTATATTACCATGCCTTCTAAGGTCATTGATGAAAGGTATTTTATTCATCCTTGCATCTTCTATTCAGGTTTTGGCATATAGTAGGCACTATAAATAAATGTACAATCAATGAAGTAATGCTCTGCATTTTAAACTAAAGATAGCGAACTAAAGTCAAAGAACCCAAGTAATTCATTCAAGTACACACTGTTCAGCTGGAACCCAAACAGAAATCCAAGCTTTTATTCTTCAAATACCACCAGTGCTTTAGAGTTTGGCACTTGGCCTCTCCTAATCTTGTAGTTAAATCCTGACATGTTTATTTTCCATTTTAAAAGCCAATCACTCTATAAAATGCTTTGACCTACTTTTTTGTTTTTTATAAGTCTCCATTTTATACCCTATGAAATGATGATAAAAGCAGTACCAAACTTACTGAATTATTGTGAGAATTAAATAAGATAATATATGTCAGGCATTTATTCCAGTGCCAGTACAAGCTAAGTTTTTTTAAAAAAAAATCTTATGTACTAGCTATTATGATAACACCATATCAGACTTACTCTTTTTATAATGCAATAAAAAATAAATTGCATTTGAACTGCAAAAAAGAGAAGAAAACAAGAAAAGTTTAGATCAAATTATAAAAAAAATCAAAAATAATATTTAAAGTGACAGGGATATTAGCACTCAAGCAAGTCTCGTATCTTTCAGTGGAGGTTTTTTGGAGGAAACAAAATGGAAATGCAGAGAACAATATTGGTCAATGACACTATGTACATGAATAATAAATATATTCAGGCAACACAAAAGAGAGGAGCCTAGGAATGAAGGTGAGATTCCTAGTGACACTGAACACATTTTGACCCTTCTGAGGCCAACATTTTTAGTTCCCACATGAATCAGGAGTAACATTGCCTTAAAACTTCAGTTGTTCAGATCTGGAGTCAGACTGTCTTGATGTGAGCTTAGCCCTAGCAATGCCTGGCCGTGTAATTTTGGACAAGTTACTTAACGTCTCTGTGTTTCAGTTTCCCATCTGTAAAACTGAGATTATAACATGTGTTTTAAATATTTGCTATGAAGATATAATACCTGTATTAGTCTGTTCTCATGCTGCTAATAAAGCCATACCCAAGACTGGGTAATTTATAAAGAAAAGAGCTTTTCCTTAACTGACACAGTTTAGCATGGCTAGGGAGGCCTCAGGAAACTTAAAATTATGGCAGAAGGTGAATGGGAAGCATACACGTCCTTCTTCACATGGCAGTAGCAAGGAGAAGTGCCAAGCAAAAGGGGGAAAATTCCCTTATAAAACCATCAGGTCTCATGAGAACTCACTCACCATCATGAGAAAAAGATGGGGAAAACTGCCCCTGTGACTCAATTATCTCCACCTGGTCCCTCCCATGACACGTGGAGATTATGAACAAAAGTCAAGATGAGATTTGGGTCGGAACACAGCGAACCCACATTACTACATTTATTTTTATAAAATGGGGAATTGTAAACACTACTTAGTGACAAAGTGTAAGGAATAATGAACATTTATCAAGAAAAGAAAGCATTAATTAAATTTTTCATAACAAGCCTGTTAAAACTGCCTCACAATTATAACACAAATTTATAATTTATAGCTTTAGTGAAATTTAGTGTATCACATTTAACTGGAAGAAGTTTTAGAATCGAATGTAAACTTCTTGAGGAAAGGCATTAACTGTAATGTGTATTGTTTTATCTTAGTTCTTTGCTTATTTGGCTAGCACATAATATTTGCTCAAAAATTATATATTGGATAAATGATTAAAGCAAAAGGGATACAGTTAATTATGTGCCAAATTCCTTGTTAAACATTTGCCCTCATCGTATAAACAGTCTCAAAACCTTTCTGCCCTTTTAATAAAATTTGTTCTGAGCTCATTCTTCTATCAGAAGCTACATAATAAAGGAATTCACTTAAAAATAAAGAACAGATAAATCCTTCAAAGAAATTTGCCTTAAAGACAGGCAAAACTGATATCAGCTGAAATTTCATATCCCTAATTGCATCTACCTGCTAATTCTCTCTATCCAAAGAAATTGTTTTACATAAACAACTTCTCAGTCAGAAAGACATATTTATCAGTAGCATTTATCCAAATCCTCCTAAGGTAGCCATACATACATTAACGTAAAAAAACCAGCCATGTTGTAATAAGCATGGATAAATTTATACTATACTTAGCTTATATTAGATACTATGCTATGAGTGGTTTCTTTCTTATCTCATCCCACTCTGTGAATATCTTATCCATAAGACATGATTAACTCAGGAGATGTAAGTCATTTTGCCCAAAGCCTGAGAGCTAATAGGTGGCAATACAGAGATTCCAAACCCCAGATGTCTGGCTCCAAGTTGCAAGAAACTTGTGATGGGACAGCATCAAGTGCTTGCCTAATAAAACATAATATTAGGGGGTCATTCTTCCTATTAAGATGGAGTGTTAAGATATTTGAATAATGAATCAACCCAAACTTTAACAATGATGTAATTTAAATGCTAGCATACCTAAACTTCCAAAATACTCAAATAATTTCACACCAAATATATGATACAATGATCTTGTATTATTTTTGAATTAAGTATTTTAGTTATAATAGTTATGTGTATTTAAAAATAACATGGTAATATGTGTGGTGTCCTGTTAGGGTACCTCTCTGAATGAGATTGGTCATTACAACAACCTAAACATAGTTTTCTGGATCATTGAAGCTGGTCTCATAGATACCTGGTTCAGCTGTTTTGCCTTAGGCCATTATACTCAGACAGTCTTTTGATACCTCCAGGGAAGGTGTCAAATGCCAATAGCTGTCACTGCTACTGTGACCTGTTTAAATTTTTTAAAAGCAAAGCTATGAAGGTTTTCAGTCTTGGTCATAATAGTGACCTTTGGTAATTCTCTTAAGACCTGGAGATACAGAATCGCTGTGACTTTGCTTCACTTCTAGGGCAGGTATATAAAGTGGTATTGCATTAAAATTAAAGACCTTGAATATTCAGAAAGTAAGACTTATGCAATTGAAGTTTCTTAATTAAAAATCATGATTCACTTCTCTGAGGATATTTGCCCAAGAAAAAAGTTTCACAGTTACCAACTCTATGCGTTCTGTGTCACACATCAGATTTCCATAAATATAAAGCATATAACTATACATAATATTGTAAAGGACAATCATTTTCTTGGCAAGGTTACAACCTAAAAGAGGTGGGCTTTGTTCAGAAAGTGCAAAGATTTTTAGTTCACTTTTACAAGTGTCTATCTCTGTATCTTCTGGAGCATGTATTGTTATATACCAATAATCATTTATGATACACTTTCTGCAGAGAATGAAAATTGAACTGAAATTAGCACTACTATTTGTTTTCTGGCATTAAAATATGTTATGGATGCTACGAGTCAATGTAGAGGCAGCTGGAATGATTGATGGTGAAGATACCCTCTTCAACACCAAATCCTGATTTTGCAGAATGATGACAGAAAAACCATACTTCCATCCAGAGGACAGGGTGGGTGACATGGTAGTCAGATTGTCTTGATTTGACCCTGGCCTTAGCAGCGACTAGCTGTGTGATCTTGGACAAGTTCCTTGACCACTGTGCATCAGTTTTCCATTGGTAAAATGGAAATGATAGCATTTATGTTGTATGTTTGCTATGAAGAAACATATGGGTAAGTGACATGACTGAAAAGGGTTTGTAAGAAGCCTTCCAACAAACTCATCAAAGAGCTTTCCTTGCATCTTACCTGCCAGGCATCTGCTCTTTTAGGTGAATGCTTTGTAGGCCTGAGATAGGTATCTTTAAACATTACCTTCCCACACACTGAAGTAGGCAGTTCTGTTCTATGTGCCAATGAAATGGTCAAAATAAAGGAGTGAAAAGTGTTGTGCTGTGGGTTTCAGTGGTCAGATTTTTCTCCCAACTTTTGATGTCTATAATTCTCTGTTAAACCATGAAGATTAATAGCCCTACATGACAAGTGAATCATTGAAACTGTTAAGCATCAGCGATAAGCTAACCATCTGATGACTGGAATGAGCTAGTAAGGGAAAAAAGCATTCTCTGTCACAGACCAATGATCCAATAGATACGTGGATCATTTGACTTCTGGAGTGTTAGTTCCTTCACACATTCAGTAGAGCTGCCTCAGGGTAGAAAAAAAAGGCAGCCATCAGACTACAAGTTCAAAGTATTTACACCTATTTAGAGATAGGAAGACAAGTAAAATAGTTTGAATAATTATTGTTGTATGGAGAAAATGCTGACTTTTATAAAGTTACTTGAAAACTTACTCAAAGAAATGAACTGGAGAAGGTATTTTTTGTTTTAATTTATTGCCCCCACCTTTTTTTGTCATTCCAGAAGAATTGAGCTCTGCTGCCTCAAGAATAGTTGTTCTCAAAGTGTAATGTCAAGAGCAGCACTATCAGCATTGTCTGGGAGCATACTGATGCATGTTATTGAGGGGGCAGGCAGCATATGGAAAATTTGTACCTTCTCCTGAATTTTGCTATAAACCTTAAACCACTCTACAACGTGTACTTATTTTTTAAAATGCACGCATTTGACCCTACCCCACATCTACTGAACCACAAACTCTGGGGCTGGGCTCAACAATCTGATTCAGCAAGCCCTCCAGGTAATTCTGATTCACATCAAAATTTAAGAATCACATTTCAAGAGTATTCCCGAATCCAACAAAGCAGGTGCTCAGCCTTACTTTTACGCTATAGATTTCCAAGTGGAAATCAACCTCCAGTCTATTATTCATTCATTTGTAAACTCTGATTTGAAAGCACACGGGAAAAGTGGTTCTTAAAAACATAGTTTTCTGCTTTAGACAAGAACACTTGTGGATCACGATCACAACAGATGATTCAGTCTCTAGCGCAGGCTGAAAACATATTCATTGGTAGAGTGTGTGGCTGTACGAATTACTAGCAAAAACCTTAGCTGTTGTTACAGGAAAACCAAAAGTAATGTTGGTTCAGGAACAAGGAATTCTCTTTCATGTAATCATCAGAGGTGAAAGCTCCATTTCAAGATTTAGGGACCCAGGTTACTTATATCTTGTGAATATGAGGTTTGTCCTGAAAGAAGTATGTGAGACCTTCACTTAAATTTGTTGGCAGGAACCTAGTCATCTGGGCACATCTAGCTGGAAGGACAGGCTAGAAATCATAGTCACTGACTTACCAATCAATTACAACTACATTACATAGAAGTAAAGGGCGGGGGGTGGTGTATAGGGAGGCTTTGTGCAGCTGTGTCAATGGATTTAGGCAGGTAAACAGTAGACTCCATCTAAAATATTTTAAAACCAAATTATTAATACTTGAAGCAAACTTTTAGAATCCATCTAAATGATTAAAAATAGGGCCTAACTGGATAATATCTGATATATCCATATGAGATTATTATGTGCAGATATTGAACATGGTGTTTATAAAAACTTTTTATCGGCCAGGCACAGTGGGTCACTCCTGTAATCCCAGCACTTTGGGAGGTCGAAGCGGGCGGATCACAAGGTCAAGAGATGGAGACCATCCTGGCCAACTTGAAGAAACCCCGTCTCTACTAAAAATACAAAAACTAGCTAGGTGTGGTGGCACGTGCCTGTAGTCCCAGCTACTCAGGAGGCTGAGGCAGGAAAATCGCTTGAACCTGGGAGGCAGAGGTTGCAGTGAGCCAAGATCGCACCACTGCACTCCAGCCTGACAACCGAGTGAAACTCCATCTCAACAAACACAAAACAAACAAACAAACAAAAAACTTTTTATCATGTATGAAATAGTTAAGCAAAAGATGTTGAGTAGGCATTATTTCATTAATACAGAACAATCTCAACTATCTAAAAACTGTACAGAAGGAAACAGGGAAAGGAATTCTATTCTTAAAATTCAAAATCTATTTTTGAGTTTCTACCGTGTACCTGGAACTGTGCTAGTGTTTGGAGACATAACAGTCAACAAGATAAAACTGTGGACACACAAGAAATAGTATACTTCAGTTTATAATAGTAGGAAATAAAACTGTTTAAAACTCATGCCCAGGCGGAGAGGTTAAATTGATTCATTTTTATGCTCTTTTATATTTTTCATGTTTTCTATTATAGGTATGTCTTACTTTTATAGTCAACATTATAACAAATGCTTTTTTTCCTTATAAAGAAAAATGCAAATAGACCTCCATAAAATTAAACTACTATATTAAAGAGTAAGAGAAAGAAAAAGAAGATTATATGAGGGAATCTTTTAAATAAACGCTTCCAATTACTTTCAAGATGCGGCCTTAAGCCAATATAGATTTACTGAAGGTTTTTTTCACCTTACGTGTCTGCAGTCTTGAATAATCACAATTAAGCATTTTGCCGGTTCTCTAGAAATTTATTCTGAAAATAAAATAACGATATGTTTATGCTCCAAACATTGTATTTATTCATGAAGAAATAAATAAAGGGCTTTTTTTTTTTTTAAAAAAAAAAGCTCTTTTGAAAAAAATTGAATTTATTATAGCAAGACCCTCACTTCAAATTCAAATTACCTGGAGTGTATTTTTATTTCCCAGTTACTTGATTTTCTCCAATATTGCTGTCAACAAATTTGTGTAAACTTTAACCATACTTTGCACACCTCTTTTTCCTGGCCTCAGAACTAGACTTCATTTTCCAGATTGCCTTTCAAAAGATGGTGGGCATGAACTGACCTCTATCTAATGGCAAGTGAGCAGAAAAACATGTATCATTTTCAAACAAAACATCTGAGAAACAGTGGAGTCCTCTTTATGCCCCCTTATTTTCCTTCTTCCAGCTGGGTGCAGACAATCATTAATCCCCTGTTGATGCCAAAGACAGGAGATGGAGGGAGTTTTTGCCCCTGGATCGCCAGTTGAGAAGAGTCATCTCATGTCCTGACCAGAACATCCTCTTTGGCCTGTTATATCAATGAGGGTAAACATCAGTCAAACCATTGTGTACTTGGCATTTAATTTTCTGACAGCCTAATCTACTCTAAAGTCTCATCTAGGTTGTTGAGGGCACATTTGGTATTTGTGGTCATAACTCTGAAGTGAGTCTAACACTGGGTATGTGGTGGTTTGATCCTCATAAGAGTTTGAAGGCAGGAGATCATTGAATATTTGTTATAGAAATACTGAACTCAATGTGGTTGGAAAATTGTTAAACTGAGAGTGCTGGAGTGAGTGGCTAGGATAAGTAAGGGAGCTGTATTAGTCCATTCTCATGCTGCTAATAGACATACCAGAGACTGGGTAATTAATAAAGGAAAGAAGTTTAATTGACTCACAGTTCTGCATGGTTAAGGAGGCCTCAGGAAATGTACAATCATGGCAGATGGAGAAGTAAACACGTCGTTCTTCACATGATGGAAGCAAGAAGTGCCAAGCAAAAGGAGGAAAGCCCCTTATAAAACCATCAGATCCCACGAGAATGAATCACTATCAGAAGAACAGCATGAGGGTAACTGCACCTATGATTAAATTACCTCTCACCAGCTCCCTCCCACAACACATGAGGATGATGGGAACTACAATCCATGATGAGATTTGGGTGGGGACATAGCCAAACCATATCAGGACACATAAGAATAGGAGTTGATAGTCAGGGAATGAGACTTTAGTGATTCAAGGTCTAGAGTAGAATCTTAGGAGTAGGTACCTAGGTAGGAAGGAGGAACAGATTGTAGAGGTCTAGAAGGTGATGAATCTGAAAGATCTTCACTTCAATTAAAAAAAGATCAAATGGATATATTGCAGAGATGGGTGGAGGCACTCTTACTTTTTTGTGCCCAGTTGGAATTAAGGTGTGATCAGACTTAAACATTTATCTTCATTCTGCTTGGTGGTCCACTACCTTACAGCCATTTAACATCCTAGGACATTTTCAGGTGATTCAGAAGGAAGAGTTATTGAATCGCACTTCAAAATTCATATTGTGCGCCCATTGTTCTTAATGATTTAGCTGAAAAGATCTAAACTGTCAAATCATAACAGAAATGCACAACAGTGTAATCAGAGAATAGTGTTTTCCTTTGCTTGGAAAATAAAAACCTTATTTCACATTTGCATTTTCTCCAAGTCTGTTTGCTGTAAAAATCTGAAGCTAAACACAAACCCAGCCTGTTGCTTCTTCCAGCGAACATTAATTGTCTCCAATCATTGTTAGAGCATCTGTTTCACATTTTGACAAGTGCACTTATCTTCTTTTTTCCCTTCATATTCCTCTGGTAAAAATAATGAATAAATTACAGGGGGATGACAAATGTGTTGATAATCAAGATGAAACATAAATGAAGTGGAAGAGGCTGTATTTCTTTGCAGAGTTGTAAATTGCTTTCTTTTCTTGTGCATCAGCATGCCTGACTTAGAAACTAAAAATACCAACACAGGGAAGATTAACAGAATTGTTCCAACAGAAATTATTTTTCATAGGTGAAATAAATACACAGAATTTTTTTCTGACGTTGTGTATCATAGTTGCCTCACAATCTGGGTAATCTAGGAAAGAGTAATTCTAAGAGGATTAAACGGTAGTGAATCTAGTACATGTTAGTTGCATTTGAAAATAACTGTTAAAGATTTAATGGAGTTTGGGAGTGTCCAGTTGAAGAGAGAAATCTTTACTCTATTCCCAATGTATAAACTTCTGAGAGAAAGAGCTCCACCCTAGTTGTCAGGAGACTTCAGCTCCATCTCTAGCTCCTCCCCGTCAGCTTTACTATGAAAATACAAAGTGTTAATATGGCAAGCTTGCTAATCACTGCACTCCGGGTTCACATCAGTGAAAAATAAAAGGTTGGATAGATGAGCGGGGGTCCTCAGTGGTAGCCCACTGACTAAGACTTACAGAAGTGCTCCTTTTTTTTTTTTTTTTTTTTAAATCTTTCTTTTGATTGCCTTTCGAAGGGACTGGCTCTGTCTACTATGACCATTACTTATTTTCCAACACCTGGGCAGTAACCTATCTGAAGTCTAGAGGTATTTGATTTGCAGAGATCTAGACTAGATAATCCTTTCACACACATAGTGCTCACATACTCCGTATCTTTTATTTCTGTCTGTCTGTATTCAGATTATTGATATCCTGGTCCCTTTTCTTTCATTAACATTATACTTCTAAATTTGAAACCAGAAAAAAGAGTTCAGAACATACAGGGTCTACATGATCCATCTGAGCAAGCACAAGCTCACTGGCAAGTTATTCCCTAGTTATAAAAGAAATATATGTTATATAAGTTATAAAAGAAATACGTGTGTGTATGTGTATATATGTGTACATGTATATACATACATATATATGTATATATGTGTGTGTATATATATATATATATATAAACACACACATACATACACACACATATACAGCTGGGCATGGTGGCTCATGCCTATAATCCCAGCACTTTGGGGGGGCCAAGGCTGGTGGATTGCTTGAAGCCAGGAGTTTGAGACCAAACTTGCCAACATGGTGAAATCTCGTCTCTACAAAAAAATACAAAAATTATTTGGGTGTGGTGGCACATGCATGTAATCCCAGCTACTCGAGAGGCTGAGACAGGAGAATTGCTTGAACCTGGGAGGCAGATGTTGCAGTGAGCCGAGATCACGCCACTGCACTCCAGCCTGGCAACAGAGCAAAAACCCTGTCAAGAAAGAAAGAAAGAGAGAGAGAGTGAGAGAGAGAGAGAGACAGAGAGAAAGAAAGAAAGAAACAAACAAACAAACAAACAAACAAACGAACATAAATACAACAAATCCTAAGAGGGACAATTCTATTTACACATTGAAACATAGTAAAGCCTTGGCATATACTTTATTTTGAATGGATATTTTTAAAATACAGTAACCCTTGCTGGGGAAAAATACTGTCCCTGCACCTGCAATTTCTGTACATATACTTGAAAAATTTTCTTTATGAATGGATTTCCATGAGACTGCTAGGCTAAATGTAGAAAGCACTGTGCAAACATGAGTTCCACTTTATATATGCAAATATATGTTGAAACTTGGAGTTGCTGTCTTGCATGGATAAACTATGTCCCAGTAGATTTGAATTAAGAAGGAAATGTCTGAAGTAGCGATAAGAAACAACCACAGTAATTAAGAAACTTCTCTGTTCTTAGAAAATTGACACATCCTGTATGTGGAAAATTGCCACTTCATAAATATATTATGCAGTTACTACCATATGGGCTGTTTTGCTACAGCTATTAAGATGCAATTTAGTAAAGATTTGAACTGAAGAAATAAATATGATATTTGCCCCAAAATATAAACTGAATGTTATTTTTGAATTTATGTAAAAATTTGGCTCACTTTTTCTATTGTTTAATATCATGTTATCTTTCTTTGTATATAAAATATTAAAATATTTGAGTCAGAAGTGAAATACATAAGCTCTATATATTTCATAGTAGATATCTTAAAACTCACAAATTTAATTCTTTCAAAAATGATTTTGTCTTGGAATAAAGTTTTCACTTTACATGAATTTCTCTATATATTCACCAAATAGAAACGATATTAAAATAAAACTATTAAAACATTGTTTATTCTGATTTTGTTTAGAAAAAAATGTTTAATCTGGTTCATTTATATAAGGCACTCATTATTTCCTAAGGAAATAATTTCAATGTCTGGACAAAATGATAATTTTATCATTGATGCCATTTAATGCATGCTGTGCTTTGGTTTTACCAGAAAACAGACTCTGAGAGAGTTTATTGCTCAGGAAGATTATTAGGAAGTGACCTTAAGATCATCAGTAAGGGAGATGAGGAAGCAAAATTGGGTAGAGAGAGAAGTGTAGCCTTGATAGAGACTCAAGGGACTCATTTGACACCACAAGAAGCTAGGGAACTGGAATGTCTCTTTGGAGGTTTAATGCTTATTATCAAGCAGTGGAGAAATATTTCAGTGTTTTAACCACCAGCACCCTAAATACATACAGGGAATAGTAGCCCTACCTGTGAAATTTCCTAAGATCTATTTTCTTTCTTCCTTTTCAATTAATCTCC
The DNA here is from genome assembly GCF_028885655.2 of Pongo abelii. Taxonomy (NCBI): domain Eukaryota; kingdom Metazoa; phylum Chordata; class Mammalia; order Primates; family Hominidae; genus Pongo; species Pongo abelii. Next base: position 86,751,535 of record NC_072000.2, on the reverse strand, counting down.
ACCCACTCTATGCCTTGTTTGACAAATTCATCCACAGTGGCATTTTTTTCCCTGTCTTTTGAACATATGAAACTTCTTCTCATATTACACATTTTCATTTGCTCTTTCTCCTGTTTCAAAAACTCCTTCTCTCTATCTTCCTATGACTGCTTCCTTCTCATCTTTCAGCTTCAAATTAAATGTTGTCTCTTGGGAGAGCACTTCTCAGGCACATTAGCCTCTCTGCCTCTTCACCCACTCTTATCCTCTTCATAGCACGTATCAGTATCTAATTTCCTTGCTTATTTACGTACTGGCAAGAAGTTAACAATTTATCTTCCCCTATCAAACAACAATTATTTGACAACTGTCTTGCTCAACACTCTATTTCTACTGTGTAAATGTCCTTCACTAAGAAAATTTCCAAATCCAGAATATCTGGTGGTGCATATTAATCAAGAACAAATGTCTGAATTAATAGATGCTAACCTCAACGCACCTCCTTTTCTTCCAACACTGCCTCTTACGTTTCACTCTCAGCCTCATCTCCTCATTTTTCTTCGTCTTGTCCCCCAGTTGAACATATTTCTGAAAATTTATATTGAAAATTAACCACAGATATTCCATGACTAATTAAAAGAGATGAGACAACATACCATATTCCACCCTCAACTTAAAATTTCAACTGTCTCAAATCACTCATTTATTTAGAAAACATTTATTGAGCTCCCTTTGGAGCCAGCACTCTGCTACTTGCTGGGGATACAGAGCTGAATAAGAAATGGGCTTTACCCTTAAGGAATTCACAATGCAGTGGAATGACTTATCTCTAAGCAGAGCAATTCAAATAAGCATAGTCAGTGCATGGCCCAAGTATGCATAAGGTGCTGGGCAAGCCATCGGGGGAAGCAGGTGGTATACAGAGTCAATAAAATTTCACTAATTCTCAGAAGTCATGAGTCACCCCAAGGATATGGAAGGCCAAAAGCACAAAATAAACATGCCTCTACAAATGCCCCCTTCAATTGGACTGGATTGTGGGTGGAAACTTTAAATTGGTAAATATTTTCTTATAGGCTATCAAAGATTCTACCTTTAAATTAAAAAGAAAATAGCAAAAAACGACACAAACTGAAACTTTGTGCATTTCCAAGGGTGTCTGATTTAAGCTTCTCTAATGGTATTCCTTTTATATCCAGCTTTGTGAGAAAAGGAGTTTATTGCCGTGATTTGGGATTTTCACCTTCACATATTTCTTCCTCTTCCTTCTATCATTAATATATTTACTGACCTCTTGTTGCCACCATCAAAACCAAGAGTATTATTTGAAAGACATATGTCCTTTAAAATTATTGCCAAGACAGGGCGTAAGAATAGACTCAGTCCTCCTGACTACAATTTTCTCTTCAAGACCAGAGTTCCGTTGTAAGACAATGAGAGCTCTGGGCTAGAGGGGAAACAGGTATCCATAAAATTGAGCCCCCTAGAACCATCCACTCAGATAATTTATCATTCTACTCTCACAGAATTGTGATGTTCCTTCGCCCCGTCACTGCCACCTTGTTACTTTTGTTTTATATATCCTTTCAGATTTTCACATGATCACAACCTTACAGCAACCTTCAAATATGCCAGTTAGCAAAAATATCTAAATATGAATGGAAATGCCTGTTATGAATTAAGCTGAGGGACAAAAATACCTGCTTGGCATGATGTTATTTTGGTTCTATTTAAATTCAGAGTTATTACATTTTATATAGCTTGCTTCTTCTTATTGGTCCATTTTTGTTCTCCTTTCAAGTCAATGTAATGTATTTCAATGGTGCCAAATTATCGGCAAAGACTTGAATTTTTAATTAGGTCATAGAATAGATACAGCACCAGCAGCAATAAGTACTCATATCAATGTTACTTGAATAAACATTTATTGACTACTATGAACAGAACAAGATCCTTGACAAATATTCCAGTGGCTCTATCTACAATCCATGCCAAACAAAATAGTAGACCTATGAATAAGCTAAATTTAAAAGAGAAAAGATAAATGAGAGAGAGAGAGAGACACACAACACAGTAATATTTTGGGACTATGTATCCTATTAAAGAAAATTTTATTTCTTCATCTTCATAAAACCAACTGGCAGCAATTAACACTACCTCTTTCCTAAAGGTCATTCTGTTAGGCCTCAAAGTATTGACAAAACTTCTCATTAAAGGGAAAGGTGTAATAACTTTCTTAATTTAGATTAGGTAAAGAAAGTTATCCCACTGTTAAATTATCTTTAGACAGACCATCAATTAATGTCAATCAAGTTATCTCCTTCTTTTTTGATAACTCTTTTAAGAGCTCTAAATAAAGGCAATGACTAAATCTGCATTGTCAATTAAAGCCTATAAGAAAGAATGTCATCCCTTGTCACCACTGTGAAATCAGTAAGGTAGCATGGTTGGTGCCAACCCAAGTGTGGGTAAATCTCTGTTCTGGACTTTTTTGCTGAGAATAAGAAATACATCCATGTTAGGTTTGTGAATAGGAACATTTCAGTTTGCCCTTCATGCCTTGATGGATGTGATTTTATTTATTTATTTATTTATTTTTAGTAAACTAACCATTTAAAAGTAAAACTTAATCAGATTTGCAATGTATGATGGGATTTCCCTCCCTGGTCACAGTTGAAATGACTAAGAGAAAGGGAGCAAAAATAATGACAATTATGTCAGTGATGAAAATCAAAGAAGAGCACCAACCATAGGCCATAAACTGAATGTTTTCAGTAATTATTTCAGCATAATGCACAAGGGGCTCTCATAGTAGCAGCTTTTCCACCTCAGTCTGGATCCCAGAAGTTTAATAAGGTACGATCACCCTTGAGTTTGGAACTTTCATGCCTGGAAATGAGAATGAGCAGAGGACCAGTATGCTAAGAGTAGGAATAGTGGGTATTAATATGGATGCTCTCTGTCATAATGGTCAGTCCTAAACTACCATTGTATGAAAAATGGGATGGGACGCTACTGAGTGATACTTCTGAGTTCTGTAAGTTGGAAATTAATTAATGTGTGTCCCTTAGTAACTTTAGGATACAGAATAAATATAGAAAACCCACCTCTCAGCTCAGAAATGTAGCTTCTACGGTGTTATTACAATTATTGAACACATAGTTTCTGCTTACCTGAACCACTAATATGAAGAAAAATTAAAGCTCTAAATAATACAAATTGCCTCCTTTATTTTTGTTCTGGAATAAAGTAATTGATAAAGGAGCAGTACAGTCTCTGAGAGAAAAAAAATGCCCACTCCAAATATTGAACAAGTGTGTAGACCTGCTTCTTAAGGATACATATAGTGTGCATTTGGAGAGCTTGCCTGCCTTGTATTCATTCATCTTTATCCTAATGAAGGTACAGTGCTTTAGCTTTAGTGAAACCATGCTACTCCACTCTTTTTTCCCGTTGTCTGGGTAAGGTGGATCATAGTAATTACTCTTGGGGTTGGCACATAACTCAAGTCTAAGCTAACTGATATCCATCTCTCTGAACAAATTGATGGCCCTGATCATCTCTGGGCCCATAAATACCAGGCCTTGACTTTTAAGAAATTGTTGCAAAGAGAAAAGTTCCCTTTATAAAAAGCAGTTAAACTCTGACAATGACAGTGCAGCATACTTGGCAGCCATATTTCTATTACTTAGGCATAACTGGCCTGAAAATGGAGTCAATGAGAGGTAATCTAAGAAATCACAATAAATGTTCCTAAATGAGACAAATCTAATATGAAAGTGCTTTTAAAATGTAATTTGTATTCTAGAAATAATCATTAAAGACCTTACATGTATTAATAAAAAAATTTGAGGTTCCAGAAAGGTGACTTCCAAAAGAAATATGTGAAAAAAATATATTTGAGATTGAAAAATACTTTTAGATGGCCAATTAGATATTGCAAAACCTGCATCAGTAAATTAGAAGGAAACCTTGAGAAATTCTCATATAATACAAAAGAATTCTTAAAGAAATAGCCATAACAATCCAATTGAAAAATGCAAAAAAAGGTTCACACAGGCCATTCACAAAAGAGGTTATCCAAATGGCCCATAGCATATGGAAAAGTGTTCAATGTCAATACTTATGAAGAAAACATTCCAATTATACAATCATTTGAATGGCTAAAATATTAATAAAACAAACAAAAACTAAATAATAAATTTTAACAAAACTAAAATTATCAAATATTTGTCAAAATGTGTATCAACTGGAAGTCTCATACACTTCCTGATGGAGTATAAACTGGGCAGCCCTTTGAACATGTACTTAGTGGTACATGTTATACCCAAATATATATTTACTCTATGCTTGCCCCTTCTAGATTTACACCCAGGAAAATTAAGTGCATACGTCCATCAAAAGACATGTGCAAAAATGTGGATAAATTTCTATTCATTAAAAAGCTTGAAACAGCTCAAATATCCCATCAACAAAAAAGACACATATTTACATCTTAATAGTAATAATTATTTAAAAAATTGAGCAACTGCACTTAATAACATAGATAAATCGCATAAACATACTGTTTTAAGCAAAAGAAACCTAACACAAATGAGGACTATATTTTATATACAAAATAATATTTTATGTGTAGGATATAGCTTGTAAAGTAGTAAGAGGGAATCTTCTAGCATAATGGTAATATTATGTATCTAATTTGGATTGTCATAATCAAGCATATGCATATATAAAAGTTGATCAATTTATATATTTAGTGTATACTTTGATAAATGTTAATTACATCTCAATTCAAAATAACTAATAAATGATGTACACAACAAACACAGAGGACACATCTAGAAACGTACATGTAATTTCACATGGGGAGAATGAAGCAAGGAAGATATGAACTACAATCAAATAAATAATATCCATTTTATATTTATACTATAACTAGAAATCAATATCAACTCTAAAGAATAATCAAATTATTGCAATTGAAAATAAATCCATTTTCAGTCATTCGAAAAGAAATCTAACACTGTAATCATATAGCATTTTTTAAAAAAAGGATAACCCAAATGTCCAACAATGATAGACTGGATTAAGAAAATGTGGCACATATACACCATGGAATACTATGCAGCCATAAAAAATGATGAGTTTGTGTCCTTTGTAGGGACATGGATGAAATTGGAAATCATCATTCTCAGTAAACTATCGCAAGGACAAAAAACCAAACACCTCATGTTCTCACTCATAGATGGGAATTGAACAATGAGAACACATGGACACAGGAAGGGGAACATCACACTCTGGGGACTGTTGTGGGGTGGGGGGAGGGGGGAGGGATAGCATTAGGAGATATACCTAATGCTAAATGGCGAGTTAATGGGTGCAGCACACCAGCATGGCACATGTATACATATGTAACTAACCTGCACATTGTGCACATGTACCCTAAAACTGAAAGTATAATAATAATAATAATAATAATAATAAAAAGAAAAAAAAGGATAACAAGAAATATAGAATATGGCCAGAGTGAATCAAAGACAAAAGTTATTGTTTCTAAACTTTAAGAAAGACTGAAAATTAAGAATTAAGTACTCAGATAAAACCTTAGAAAAGTGCAATTAAATAAATTAACAGTTAAAAGACAGAAATCAATTTATTAAAAACAGAAATGGAGTTGAAATTAAAAATATTTATTTCTTTGAAAATTAGCCAGTAAGGTAGACACTGTTATGCAATGTCAAAGTGAGGAAAACAACAATTCTCATCAGATTCAGAAATAGTTAAAAACTACAAGATAATGCGGTGTTTGGTTTTTTGTCCTTTCGATAGTTTGCTGAGAATGATGGTTTCCAGCTTCGTCCATGTCCCTACAAAGGACATGAACTCATCATTTTTTATGGCTGCATAGTATTCCATGATGTATATGTGCCACATTTTCTTAATCCAGTCTATCATTGTTGGACATTTGGGTTGGTTCCAAGTCTTTGCTATTGTGAATAGTGCCACAATAAACATACGTGTGCATGTGTCTTTATAGCAGCATGATTTATAATCCTTTGGGTATATACTCAGTAATGGGATGGCTGGGTCAAATGGTATTTCTAGTTCTAGATCCCTGAGGAATTGCCACACTGACTTCCACAATGGTTGAACTAGTTTACAGTCCCACCAACAATGTAAAAGTTTTCCTATTTCTCCACAAAAGAAACTACCATTAGAGTGAACAGGCAAGCTACTGAATGGGAGAAAATTTTTGCAATCGACTCATCTGACAAAGAGCTAAAATCCAGAATCTACAATGAACTCAAACAAATTTACAAGAAAAAAACAAACAACCCCATCAACAAGTGGGCACAGGATATGAACAGACACTTCTCAAAAGAAGACATTTATGCAGCCAAAAGACACACATGAAAAAATGCTCATCATCACTGGCCATCAGAGAAATGCAAATCAAAACCACAATGAGATACCATCTCACACCAGTTAGAATGGCAATCATTAAACAGTCAGGAAACAACAGGTGCTGGAGAGGATGTGGTACTCTAGGTTTTATGCAACACGCTCACTTGTTCAAGTCCATCTAAGCCAACTCGATCATTTGTACCTACTATTTGAGGGGGGCAGATAGCAGGTTTTGATAGATTCCAATATTTAGAAATGAACAATATCTACATAGGTTTCTTCCCCCAGTAATCTCACTGTCAAACTCTGTGTTATAATGAAAGCAACTCTCAGAAATAATTCTGTCACATCAGCAAAACTTTATTAATGAAAAAAGGAACAAAAAAATGTTATTAAGCTCATTCTGAAAGCTTAGATGAATTATCTGTTCCCTAAGAACCTTGCATGAAAGATTTATTTGAGGCAGATGCAACAAGTAGCAAGCTTCAGATAACATTTTATTAGGCTCAGCAGAGAGAATCTGCATTCATCCAAGTAAACAGACTTAAAAGAGTCTCCTGGTCACTCTGAAAGTTATGCAGGCTATTGATCTTGATGGAAACTTACACTGAATTCAAGCAAAGAAAGGTCGTATCTGTACAATATCTTGAACATCATGAATTTCACCAATGAAAAGTTATTTCTATCATTTGTTATGCTAATTAACAAGCTTGTTAGTACTGATCAAAATAAAACTCAAACACATGTAATAACTGCCTTTGAAAAGTGGCTTCTGATTAAAAATTTTCAAATGTGTTCCTGATTAGGCTACTTCAAATGCTAACTACCCTCCCGCCACTAACTCAATGATTAGAAATCAAACTCACATGTATACACTGCTTATACATAAATATTTAAAACAGACAAGATGATCCTCTTTCCACTGGCACTTCAGCCAGTCTGAAGAATTTTAATTCCTGTGAACACATTATAATTTCTAGGTCTTTTTATGTTCTCTGCCTCAGTAACACTTGCATTCCTCCATGTTTTCACATACAGAACTTATATCCATTCTTCAGATTTGCTCTTTTAGGAAGTTTACTTTAATCTGCCATATTTGGACTAGAAATTCTAATTGCTTTTATTAGCAAATTGTTCATGATCATTATAGCACCCTTTGCCAGTATTATCTTGTACATATTTGCTTAATTATATGTGATGTTTCTCTACACTTTTAGGACAAACATAACGTATCCTGGTTCATGCCCAGGTTCCTTGAGTATACACCTGTGGGTAATAGCAGGCAATCTACAAGTCTAGTCTATTTCTTTTCATTTATTCTAAATTTATTGTAGTATATTTCAAATTCATTCCCTTTCCACTTAGTGGACAAGTCACGGATCTTAGGATACTTTAACTTCATTTATCCCTAATCCTAATACCAATTTTTCTATTATTGCATTATATGAGATATATATATAGAGAGAAAGAGAGCAATAGATAGATAGATAGATAGATAGATAGATAGATAGATAGATAGATAATAGATATGTATGTGTGTGTTTGTGTTAAAACCCTATATTAGGCTCAGCAGAGAGAATCTGGCTTCATCCAAGTAAACAGACATAAAAGAGTCTCCTGGTCACTCTGAAGGTTCCTTCCACAGGCTATTCATCTTGATGGATTCTTACACTGAATTCAAGCAAAGAAAGGTCGTATCTGTACAATATCTTGAAAATCACAAATTGGTACTTTGTACCAATATTGATTATAATTTTACCACCAATATTCATATATTAACTCTTTCCAGTGTCCTTCATTTCCATTTTTCTATGTAGTATGATTTTTCCTCTGTCTGAAAACTGTCTATAAAACGTTTTTGGGGAAATTTGCCAGCGAAGATCTCTCATCAGTTTTGTTTGTTTGGAAATGTCCTTGTTTTGCTTGCATTTTTGAAGGATATTTTTATTGAGTATAAAATTCTGGAACAGCTGATTTTTAGTATTTTTAAAATGTTATTTTATTGTCTCCTGTCATTCATTTTTGCTGAGAAGTTAGCTATCAGTTTTATTGATTTCCTGGATGCTTTTAAGATTTTTCTCTTGTTTGATTTTCAACAATGATACACCAATGTATCCAGACGTGATGTTCTATATGTTTATCCTGATTGGTTGAAGAGTGTTTAAAATCTGTGGCTTGATATCTGTATTAGTCTGTTTGTTGTTGCTGTAAAGAAATACCTGAGACTGGTTAAATTATAAAGAAAAGAGTTTATTTAACTCAGAATTCTGTTGGCTAAAAAATTGGGCTCCTGGCGAGGGCCTAAGGCTGCTTCCACTCATGGAAGGAGGCAAAGGGAAGCCTTAGTGTGCAGGGATACATGATAAGAGAGAAAGCAAGAAGGGGAGGGATGAGGCTTTAAATTAGTGCTAACTGTAGTCACCTTTTTCTGCTATCAAACATTAGAACTTATTTATCTGACTGTATGTTTTGTTCCATGCTCTTTTTAAGAATCAGCTCCTGTGGGAAGTAATAAGAGTTAGAACTCATTCACCCTCCACCTTCCACCAACGGACTGTATTAATCTATTCATGAAGAATTTGCCCCCATGACCCAAACACCTCCCATTAGGCTCCACCTCCAACACTGGGGGTCAGATTTCACCTGAGGTTGGGAGGGAACAAATACCCAAACCATAAATGTTTTTCTTCAGTTGTGAAAAAGTCTTATGTATGATTCTTTCAAATACTGCTTAAAGTCCTTTTCTCTATCTCCTTTACCTCTTGGGAGTCGCTCTTTTCTATATTTATTTTATGATTTTTTCTAAAATTTTCCATCCATTTTTGCTTCATACTTTATTCTGGATCTTTTCTACTGACTCATCATCATTTTTATTCTGTAAGTGTAAGGTGTACAAGATAATATTTTGATATACACAGTGAAATAATTACTATAGGTAAGAATTTAACACCTTCACCATCTCATAGAATTATGTTTTTCTTTTTGTGACAGCACCACCTAAAATCTACTCAGAAAATTTCTACTGTACTATACATAGATGATCATTAACTATAGTACTCATGCTGTATTTTTATTTCTTGATTTATTCATCCAACATAACTGCAACTTTCTACCCCTTGATCTACATCTCCCCATTTGCCATCGCCACCCCTCACCTGTGGTAATCATCATTTTATTATCTGTTTCTATTTATTCAGCTCATTTTGTTGTCTGTTTGTTTTAGGTTCCATATATAAGAGAGATCATGCAGTATTCTTTCTGTATCTTGCTTATTTCATTTAACATAAGGTCCTCCAGTGTCGTTCATGTTGTCAATAACGCAGGCTGCCCTTCTTAAAAGATGAATAATGTTCTATTCTAATATATATATCTAAAATATATACTTAATGTATACATGCTTCAATTTTTATCACTTATAGTTTTAATTAATTCTCCCTTTTTCTCTCTCAAAATTCCTCTTAATGTATTTATTAAGCTCATAATTAAAATAATTTCATCTTTAAAATAAATAGTTAATTTTAAAACCTTTGAGATTTACATAAATGTTGCAAAGATAGGACTACGGGCTCTTGTATGCCCTACATTCAGTTCCCCTATTAATATCTTACCATAGTATGGTACTTTTATCAGAACTAATGAACCAATATTAATATGTTAACCATTCTATTTTTAAGTTTTTATCACTCCATTATATTTTCTCTTACGTTTTCTGGAACTCTGGTAAAATACACCTTGTAATCTATTTTCCTCAAATACTAATCATAGTTATGTTAATATCTTTGTCCAATAACTTCAACAATGGGGTAATCTGTAAGTTGATTTCTCTAGCTGTTTTCCTTTTGTTCTTTTTTTATATAGCTGGTGTTTATTTTTTTAATGTCAGTCATCATTTATAAAAAGTTTTGGAAGTTCTGGAATATGTGTTTTTTATCTGGAGAAGGTTCATTTGACCCTCTGATATAGAGAAAATTATATTAAACCCAACAATAATCGGACTAATTTCAAGGCAAGGTTCTGCCTACTTCTGGAACATTTGCACTACTAAGAAGAAGCTTTCCAGTGAGTACTGCTTGAAAGTCTTGAGCAATGACTAGGGCTTCTATTATTTGGTGGCTTGTACACTCATTGCATTTTTGCGGTTCTGTGAGATTGCAGATACTCTTGGTCTGCTTTTTGATGGCTTTCTGCTTGTCTCTTTAGTTCCCTTCCTTGAAATACTTAATCTTCAAATACCTTTAAGAGAGAACTGTGCGTTGTTTAGGATTGATCCTCCTTGATCTTGGCCTTCTAACTCCTAGCTGCTTTTGCTGCATTGAATTTCACATTAGCTTTCCTTAGAGTTAAGCCATTTCTCAAAGCTCTTCTGGCTTCTTTACCTGTTAGCCATAGCCTTCTGCCTGGATTTCTCCACCACTTGTGCTTCGTGAATTTGCAATCAGTATGAAGAGAAAAATGGCTCACAGAATGCACAGGTCTTGGCTCTTCAAGTCCTAATTGCCTTGGAAGCTCATTGATATCTCGAAACACATTGTTTTCTCTAATATTACATGATCTATCTAATTTTCTCAGTGGGGTCATCTATCTACCATAAGCCACTCTATTTTGGATAAAATGAAAGTCTTTCTTCATCATTCTTTTACTGTTGTAATTTGTTTTACTCATTTAAGGTAAAACAGATGCAGTAAAATGTGCAAAGTGTAAGTACAGAGGAAAAGGCCTATATAAAAAAGTATTTTTATGCAAGCAATAATAAATATTTTAATATTTGGACCTGAGAGGTACATGTATTTAATGGGAGGGGAGGTACAAATAATTGATCTGGAAGTATTTGTACCTCTCAGATCAAAGTATTAAATATTGATTATTGCTTACATCACAAAAGGCCCCTAGAGATCATTCACCATTGTGCAGGGAACTGCTATTCTAACCACAATCTCTAGCTCGTTTGATCAATGTTACCTGTTTCTGAATTTCTTATAAATGGGATCATACAATATGTCTTTTGTGTCAGCTTTTGTCACATGACATTTACTTGGAGATTTGTCAGTGTAGTTGCATGTATCAATATTTTGCTGTTATTTTTCCTGATGAGTGGTTTTTTCACTATATGAACATATCACAGTTTACTTATCCATTCTATCCATGATAGATATTTTGGTTATTTCTGGTTTGAGACTCATGCATATATCTGCTATCTACAGTCTCAGAAAAGTCCATTTGCAATAATCAGGCGTTCATTTTTGAGGAGTATGTGCCTAACAATGAACATTTTTAAATATGAAGCAGAACATTCATTCTCATTGCAATAAGGTAAAGCCAAAAAGCTATTTATAAGCACCACTGTTTTCTATTTTTCTGGAACTGCTAGTCAATATAACTAGGAAATAAACTAAATTAAATACAGAAATATGGCAATAGTGAAGACAAAATGATTACCATTAGTAAGAATAAGATTCCCTAACTGAAACCACAACAACAAAAACCAAAAATCCAAATAATGAATGAACCAAATAAACCAAAGTTTATTCATGAAATGAATAAACAACCTAAAATAAGCCATCCTGCTTAGAAAACATAAAAACTATCCTAGACACCCAAATTGCATTTGACTATAAAAAAGCAGGAAAAGTCACCAAAGACCAACCAAAATGAGTGAATAAAACAAATAAAATGGTTCAAATATGTGACAGTTTTCAAACTTTATCTTTTTAAAAGGTCAATAGATTAAAGAGCCAGTCACCGTGGCTCATTCCTGTAATCCCAGCACTTTGGGAGGCTGAGGAGGCCAAGACCAGACTGGACAACATGACGAAACCCTGTTTCTACAAAAAAATAGAAAAATTAGATGTGGTGATGCGCATCTGTAGTTCCAGCTACTCAGGAGGCTGAGTTGGGAGAATTACCAGAACCTGGGGAGGTCGAGGCTACAGTGAGCCATGATAGCGCCACTGCACTCCAGCCTCCAGCCTGGGTAGCAGAGTGAGACCCTGTCTAAAAATAGCTTAATTGAATTTATAACATAGAATCTAGACATTGAGATAAATAACTATGCTATAAGTTGTCATTAAATAATTGGCATAATGTAATTTGAATTCTGCCCTTCTTGATGCCTACAGATAACTGTTTTTACAAAAAACAACTTTTCCAAGGATAGCATATGATATCTACCTTATCAACAAGAAGAAAACAATTTAGATATTTTCCTGTTTCTATGGGAGAATTAATGCAACTAATAGGGGGAGTATGGGATTTCTGTTCAATGGAAGTAACATTATTTTAAATCAAATCACCTCTTCCATATGAACAACTAACTAAAGAAAGACAGAAAAGTCAGAATAGATTGTTATTTCTATATTTCTCTTTTTCAGCCATAGTATATCCCACCAGTAGTGACCATCCAGGGAGACTAGCAACTGCGTTTATTAATTAACACAGTCTAAATTTTAATATTGTCTACCTAGGTATGACTCATTGTGAAAACATAATAAAGGTTCACAAGAAAAAGAAGAAAAACTGCTAAGATCCTAAAACATACACAAACATATACAGGATATTCAATTGATTTTATTTCAGTATATTTGAAGATAAGGTTAAATTGTGCCTTCATCAACTAAAAAAAAAAATCAAATATATATTATGTCCAAAAAAGCACTCAATACATATTTGTCAATGAAAGCTTGAGGATTTAATTTCTTATTATAATACTCTCATTAAACCTTGATTAAATCAGTAATATAGTGCTAGGTACACAGTACACAATTCATAATCGTTGAACTCGAATTGGAATCAGTATTTAGGTTAATGGTCTGTAACTCTACTTTACTCTTTGGCCTGGCAACAAGAAGGGGTTTTTATTCCACGCCCATGACCCCTAAAGTTTTCTGGATGGCTGGAGATGAGAAGGAGAAAACATAAACATTTTCTTTGAGCAAGGCTTTCTCGATTTTCCTGTTTTGGGATAATAAAGCATGAGTTTTAATTAAGTATGTAGGCTTACCATCTGTGAGCATCTCTGGAGTTTCATTCTGTTGCAGTGTTGAAGCAAGTGCACCAATTCCAATTCTGAAAGTGTAGAATATGTAGAACAAATAGCCATGTAATGGACAGCAGTTATTTTATTTTCCTTAAGGTCACTTTTCATTCTGTCTTTGAGTCTACAAAAGAATTTCTATCACCCTTCAAAGTCATTTATATCCTATTATCACGTGCACAAAAGTTCATAATAAAACTATCCTTTTTCTCTTATAATGACTTGCTAAATTTGAGATTTTATATTCTTAGCTAACCACTTTTAAACTACAGTTTATTGAGACCACTGTTTTTCTAATGGATAAGACAAAAGCATTCATTTTGTTTACAAAGATAGTAGGTGTTTTTTTTTTAAGGTATTGCTATAAAAAGTAATTCTGAAGTTTGCTGTTTTTTTTCCTAAATGAAAGTTTGGAAAACAGAACGGTCTGGTTTTAACAACATTTTCAAAATGATAGGATCATTTTTTATCTATAAGGTTAAATAAGATGATGCCTAGACCATTTTAAGGTTATAAAGCAGGAAAACAACATCAACTGATGCTAAATCATCCAGAGTATGGTCTTAAAATTATGACATAAAAATACCATTATTAATATGTAATAGAGTTATCAGTTCTAGATGGCATATGCTGTTGGAAATGCATTTAATTTAGTCTTTTGTTATAATTATTGTCAAAAGCATTGATCAAATAAGATATATTTCTGCAACTGGAGACGATGTGATATTGTGGAAAAGCATAATCACTAGACCTAAGCCTTAGCTCCAAAGAAGTATCAATAATTTACATGTACTTTCAGATAGAAGAATTTTAACAGCCTATAAACTAGCAGCCTTCCATCAGTTAAATGGAAATTTACAATATAAATTGGTGTCTTGAGATTTAAAAAAGCATTTTTAATGAAAAGTACAGTATATGTTTTAGTTATCTACTGCTGTGCATAAAACTACCCCAAAACTTCTTAAAACAGCAGCTATTTTATCATATACTATAATTTCTGAGAGACAGAATTTTGCAAAGGAGTCAGCTGAATGTTTTTTTGTTTGTTTGTTTGTTTGTTTGTTTTTTACATGACCTTAACTGAGTCAGTTGGTGATAATCAGCTGACAGATGGCCTGGTCTGAAAAAATCTTAAACTGCTTTATTTACATGTCTTTTGACTTACTAGTGATGACTAGAAAATAGTCAACCAAAGTGTCTACCCAGGCTTCTTCCACTGGCTTGGGATTCCTCACAGTGGGGCAGTCTCAAGATAATCAGATGTATGGAGTGGCTCAGGGCTCCAGTGAATCGTTTTTCAACAGATCTGGGCAAAGGCTGCAAAGCTTTTCATGACTTAGCCTTAAAAGTCTCAGAATGTCGCATGCTCTTAATTTTATTGATTTCCACTAACACTAACCCAAATTCAAGAGGGGTGGAAACAGACATTGCCCCTCAGTGAGAGAAGTTAAAAAGCATTTATGTCCACCTTTAATCTAACACAATATACACACAAAATAGTATATATTTAATGACTGTACAAATTGACATATTTTCTTACATTGGATATGCTGAATAACCAGCACTCAGATTTAAAAAAACAGAACATTACCAGCGCTCTAGAAGCTCTACTCTATTTTCTCCCTTTCCAGTTATTAGCCACTCCCTGAACAACAATCAGTATTCTAATTTCTGAAAGCCTAGATTAGTTATTGTGCTTTATAGTAATGGAGTCAGATATCTATCTTCTCTTGAGTCTAGCTTGTTTTGTCCAATATTATATCTGTGAGAATTCATCTACATTGTTGAGTATAGTTTCAGTGTTTATTTTCATTGCTATAAAGTATTCCACTGTGAGAATTACAAGGGAGGCAAAACTTTATCTCTACCCTCTTAGGGTTCTAGCTGGTCTTGAGAATTAAATTTAAAAAAAGATAGAATAGCAGGAAAAAAAAATTACAACTTAAGTTTTACATTACCCCAGAGCCATCTTAAGGAATTGGAGACCCAAAGAAGTGGAAAACCCCTAATGCTCTTATATTAGGTTGACAGAAGACAGGCCATTGTGGAAAAGTAACAAAATCATGTACAAAGCTACAGAAATGTAAGAATTATTTTTAAAAGGTGTCTTCGTATAGAATTCTCTTGGCCATGACCACTCACTGCAGAATGTTTCTCTTCTCCTGGTACACGGAGTTTATCTTTCACATGGGAGATTTATCTCCAATTTTAGGAAGCAAAGGGGAGTTTAAAATGTCTTTCTTGCATCTGTCATTTCTTGATTTTGCTTAGATCAAAATAATCCTTATACCAAAGTAGCAAACTTTGGGGAACATATTCTTCCACCCTTCAGAATAGAACAAAATTTGTTTGTCCACTCTATTTCAGGGCACATAGATACGTAAATAGTTTCTAGTTTTGGCTATGTCTTAAAAGTACAGAAGTCTTCTCATTCGTAGGCTTTTTTTTTTCTAGATATAAGGAATGATTTTTCCACAATATCACATGGAACAACAGAAGGGTTTTTTATATAGAAAAAAGTGGGACAGGGACTATTGATAATTTTCTGATAACATATATTCTATACATATTTGTTGGAGATGATGTTGAGAATTCATAACAGCCCAAATAAATAATTTTTAAGGAGAAAGACACCCTAGTCCCCAGAAAAAGTTACTTTGAGGTATCACTATTTCTTTTCCTTAATAAACTTTTTATTGTGAATATTTATGATATACAATATGATGTTATGGGATATATACAGAGCGTAAAAAGATTACCATACTGAAACAAATTAAAATATTCGTCATCTCTCATAGTTACCATTTTGTTTCTGTAGCAAGAGCAGCTAAAATCTACTCATTCAGCATAAATCCAAAATGCTGTATAATTTTATTACCTATAGTCCTCATGATATTATATCTCTAGACTTGTTACATTCTATGTATCCTATAACTTGTTCATCCTATATAGCTGCTACTTTGTATCCTCTGACCCTATTTCCTCCTCACCTTCTCCTCATACCCTTGCTAACCACTGTTTTGTTCTGTGCATTTGTATATTGGAATTTTTTTTAGCTTCCACATATAAGCAAGATCATGCTACCCAAAGAATTGTCAATTATTCTACTATAAAGACATATGTGTATTGCAGCACGATTTACAATAGCAAAGACTTGGAACCAACCCAAATGTCCATCAATGATAGACTGGATAAAGAAAATGTGGCACATATGCACCATCAAATACTATGCAACCATAAAAAAGGATGAGTTCATGTCCTTTGCAGGGTCATGGATGAAGCTGGAAGCCATCATTCTCAGCAAACTAACACAGGAACAGAAAACCAAACACCGCATGTTCTCACTCATAACTGGGAGTTGAACAATGAGAACACATGGATACAGGGAGGGAAATATCACACACCAGGGCCTGTTGGGGGTTGGGGGTCAAGGAGAGGCAGAGCATTAGGACAAATACCTAATGCATGCGGGGCTTAAAACCTAGATGACGAGTTGATAGGTGCAGGAAACCACTATGGCACATGTATACCAATGTAAAAAAACTGCACATTCTGCACATGTATCTCAGCACTTAAAATAAAAGAGTATGCAATATTGCAATATTTTTCTTTCCATGTCTGGCTTATTTCACTTATTTTTTTTTTCATCTTTTATGTTCAAGCATACATGTGCAGGAGGTGCATGTTTGTTACATAGGTAAACACATGCCATGGTGGTTTGCTGTGTAGATCATCCCACCACCTAGGTACTAAGCCTAGCATTCGTTAGCTATTTTCCCGATCTTCTCTCTCCCACTCTGACAGGCCCCAGTGTGTGTTGTTCCCCTGCCATTTGTCCACATGATCTCATCATTCAACTTTCACTTACAAGTGAGAACCTGTGGTGTTTAGTTTTCTGTTCCTGCGTTGCTTGCTGAGGATAACAACTTCCAACTCCACCCATGTCCTCCCTGCAAAAGACATGATCTCATTCCAGTTTATGGCTGCATAGTATTCCATGGTGTATATGTACCACATTTTCCTTATCAGTTCTATCATTGATGGGCATTTAGGTTGATTCCAGGTCTTTATTATTGTGAGTAGTGCTGCAATGAACATACATGTGCCATAGGTCTTTATACTATAATAATTTATATTCTTTGGGTATATACCCAGTAATGAGATTGCTGGGTCAAATGGTATTTCTGCTTCTAGGTCTTTGAGGAATCATCATACTGTCTTCTACAATGGTTGAACTAATTTACACTCCCAGCAACCATGTAAAAATATTCATTTTTCTTTACAACCTTGCCAGCATCTGTTGTTTTTCTGACTTTTTAATAATCACCATTCTGACTAGTGTGAGATGGTATCTCATTGTGGTGTTGATTTGCATTTCTCTAATGATAGTGATGTTGGACTTTTTATTCATGTTTGTTGGCTGCATGTATGTCATCTTTTGAGAATGTCTGTTCATGTCCTTTGCCCACTTTTTCATGTTTTTTTTTCTTGCAAATTTGTTTAAGTTCCTTGTAGACTCTGGATATCAGACCTTTGTCAGATTGGATAGATTGCAAAAATTTTCTCCCATTCTGTAGATTGTCTATTCACTCTGATGACAGTTTCTTTTGCTGTGCAGAAGAAACTCTTTAGTTTAGTTATATCCCAATTGTCAATTTTTGCTTTTGTCACAATCGCTTTTGGCATTTTTGTCATAACATCTTTGCCCGTACCTGTGGCCTGAATGGTATTGCCTAGATCTTATTCTATGGTTATTATAGTTTTTAGTTTTACATTTAAGTCTTTAATCTGTCTTGAGTTAATTTTTGTATAAGGTATAAGGAAGGGGCCCAGTTTCAATTTTCTGCATGTGGCTAGCCAGCACTCCCAGCACCATTTATTAAATAGGGAGTCCTTTCCCCACTGTTTGTTTTTGTCTGGTTTGTCAAAGATCAGATGGTTGCAGGTGTACAGTCATATTTCTGAGTTCTCTATTCTGTTCCATTGGTCTATGTGTCTGTTCTTGTATCAGTACCATACTGTTTTGGTTACTACAGCTTTGTAGTATATTGATTGAAGTCAGTAGCACAATGCCTCCAGCTTGTTATTTTTGTTTAAGATTGCCTTGGGCTTTTTGGGTTCCATATGAATTTTTAAATAGTTTTTTTCTAATTCTGTGAAGAATCTCAATGGTAGATTAATGGGAATAACATTGAATTTTTAAGTTACTGTGGCCAATATGGCCATTTTTTTGTATTGATTTTTCCTATCCATGAGCATGGAATGTTTTTCCATTTGTGTCCTCTCTGATTTCTTTGAGCAGTGGTTTGCGGCTCTCCTTGAAGAGGTTCTTCACTTCCCTTGTTAGCTGTATTCCTAGGTATTTTATTATTTTTGTAGCAATTGTGAATGGGGTTCATTCATGATTTGGCTCTCTGTTTGCCTCTTGTCTATAGGAATGCTAGCAATTTTTGCACATTGATTTTGTATCCCGAGTCTTTGTGAAGCTGCTTATCAGCTTAAGAAGCTTTTGGGCTGAGGCAACAGGGTTTTCTAGATACAGGATCATGTCATCTGCAAACAAAGATAATTCGACTTCCTCATTTTTTATTTAAATACACTTTATTTCTTTCTCTTGCCTGATTGCCCTGGTCATAACTTCCAATACTATATTGAAAAGGGATGGTGAGAGAGGACATCCTTGTCTTATACTGTTTTTCAAAGGAAATACTTTCAGCTGTTGCCCATTCAGTATGATATTGTCTGTGGGTTTGCCATATATGGCCCTTATTATTTTGAGGTATATTCCTTCAATACCTAGTTTATTGAGAGGTTTTTAACATGAAGAGATTTTGAATTTTATTGAAGGCCTTTTCTTCATCTATTTAGATAATCATGTGGTTTTGTCTTTAGTTCTGTTTATGTGATGAGTTACATTTATTGATTTGCATATGTTGAACCAACCTTGCATTCGGGGATGAAGCCATCTTGATTGTGGTGGATAAGCTTTTTTATGTGCTGCTGGATTCAGTTTGCCACTATTTTGTTGAAGATTCTTGCATCAATGTTCAACAAGGAAAATTGGCCTGCAGTTTTTGTGTACGTGTGTGTGTGTTATATCTCTGCCAGGTTTTGGTATCAGGATGATGCTTGCCCATAGAATGAGTTAAGGAGGAGTCCCTTCTTTTCTATTATTTTTGATAGTTTCAGCAGAAATGATACTAGGTCTTCTTTGTACCTCTGGCATAATTCAGCTGTGAATCTATCTTGTCCTGAGCTCTTTTTGGTTGGTATGCTATTTATTACTGCCTCAATTTCAGAACTAATTTTTGGCCTATTCAGGGATTCAATTTCTTCCTTGTTCACTCTTAGGAGGGTGTATGTTTCCAGGAATTTATCCATTTCTTCACATTTTCTAGTTTATGAGCATAGAGGTGTTTATAGTATTCTCGGATGGTTGTTTGTATTTCTATGGGGTCAGTGGTGATATCTCCCTTATTATTGCTGATTGTGTTTATTTTATTCTTCTCTCTTTTCTTTTTTATTAGTCTAGCTAGTAGTCTATTTTATTAATTTTTTTTAAAAAAAAGCTCCTGGATTTGTTTATCTTTTGAAGGGTGTTTTATATATCTATCTCCTTCAGTTCAGCTCTGATCTTGGTTATTTTTGCCTTTTGCTATCTTTGGGGTTTGTTTGCTCTTGGTTCTCTAGTTCTTGTTGTTGAGATGTTAGGTTGTTAACTTGAGTTATTTCTAGCTTTTTGATGTGAGCACTTAGTTCTATAAATTTATCTCTTAACACTGCTTTAGCTGTGATACGATTTGGCTGTGTCCCCACCCAAATCGCACCTTGATTTGTAGTTCCCATAATCCCCATGTGTCATGGGAGGGACCCAGTGGGAGGTAACTGAAATATGGGGGCAGTTAGCCTCATGCTCTTCTCATGATAGTGAGTGAGTTCTCATGACATCTGATGGTTTTATAAGGGGTTTTTCCCCCTTTGCTTGGCACTTCTTCCTGGTGTCATGTGAAGAAGGACATGTTTGTTTCACCTTCACCTTCCACCATGATTGTAAGTTTCCTGAGGCTTCTCCAGCCATGCTGAACTGTGAGTCAATTAAACCACTTTCCTTTACAAATTATCCAGTCTCAGGTATATACTTATTAGCAGTGTGAGAATGAACTAATACAAGCTGCATCCCGGAGATTCTGGTGCATTGTCTCTGTTCTCATTAGTTTTAAAGAACCTCTTGATTTCTACCTTAATTTCCTTATTTACCCAAGAATCATTCAGGAGCAGGTTGTTCATTTTTCATGTAGTTGTGTGGTTTTGAGTGAACTTCTTAATCTTGAGTCCTAATTTGATTGCTCTGTGGTCTGAGAGATTGTTATAATTTCAATTCTTTTGCATTTATTGAGAACTGTTTTACTTCTGATTATGTGATCAATTTTAGAGTAAATGCTGTGTGACAATGAGAAGAATGTATACTCTGTTGTTTTGGGGTGGAGAGTTCTGTAGACACTTATCTGGTCCATTTGATCTAGAATTGAGTTCAGGTCCTGAATATCTTTGTTAGTTTTCTGTCCCAATAATCTAATATTGTCAATGGGGTCTTAGAGTCTCTCACTACTATTGTGTGGGAGTATAAGTTTCTTTGTAGGTTTCTAAGAACTTGCTTTATGAAACTGGGTACTCCAGGATTGAGTGCACATATATTTAGGATGGTGAGCTTTTCTTGTTGAACTGGGCCCTTTACCAATATGTAATGCCCCTTTCTGTCTTTTTTTTTTTTATCTTTGTTGCCTTAAAGTCAGACACTATTTGCAACCCCTGCTTTTTGGTTTTCCATTTGTTTGGGTAAATTTTCCTCCATCTCTTTATTTTGGGCCTGTGTGAGTCTGCACTTAAGATAGGTTTCTTGAAGACAGCATACCAATGGGTCTTGGCTCATTATCCAGCTTGCCATTCTGCATCTTTTAATTGGGGCATTTAGCCCATTTACACTTAAGGTTATTATTATGTGTGAATTTGCTCCTGTCATCATGATGTTAGCTGGTCATTTTGCAGATTTGTTTATATGGTTACTTGATAGTGTCACTGGTCTGTATACTTCTGTTTGTTTTTGTAGTGGCTGGTAACATGTTTTCCTTTCCATATTTAGTACTTCCTTCAGGAGCTCTAGCAAGGCAGGCCTGGTGGTAATGAATTCCCTCAGCATTTGCTTGTCTAAAAAGAATCTTATTTCTCTTTCACTTATGAAGTTTAGTTTGGCTGGATATGAAATTCTGGCTTGCAAATTCTCTTCCCTAAGAATATTAAATATTGGCCTCCAATCTCTTCTTGCTTGTAGGGCTTCCATTGAGAGGTCTGCTGTTAGACTGATGGGTTTTCCGTTATAAGTGACCTGGCCTTTCTGGTCTGCCCTTAACTTTTTTTTTCATTTTAACCCTGGAGAATCTGAAGATTATGTGTTTTGGGGTTGATCTTCTCCCGGAGCATCTTACTGGGGTTCTCTGCAGTTTCTAAATTTGAATGTTGGCCTGTCTTGGTAGATTGGGGAAGTTCTCCGGAATGATATCCTGAAGCATGTTTTCCAACTTGGTTTCATTCTATCACTTTTGGGTACCCCAATCAGTCATAGGTTCAGTCTCTTTACATAATCTTCTATTTCTCAGAGGTTTTGTTCATTCCTTTTCATTCCCTGTACTCTATTCATGTCTGCCTGTTTTATGTCAGAAAGATAGTCTCCAAGCTCTGAGACTGTTTTCTCCACTTGGTTTATTCAGCTATTAAGACTTGCAATTGCATTGTGAAGTTCTTGTGTTGTGTTTGTTAGCTCCATCAGGTTGGTTATGTTCCTCTCTAAGCCAGTTATTCTGGTTATCAGCTTCTGTATTGTTTTATCATGTTTCTTAGCTTCTTTGCATTGGATTATAACATGCTCCTTTAGCTCTGGGAAGTTCATTATTAACCACCTTCTGAAGCTTACTTCTGTCAATTTGGACATCTCAGCCTCAGTCCAGTTCGTGTCCTTGCTGGAGAGGTGTTGCAACCATTTGGAGAAGAGACACTCTGTTTTTTTGAGTTTTCAGTGTTTTTGCAATTTTTTTTCCATCTTTGGGACTTAATCTACCTTTGATCTTTGAGGTTGCTGATTTTTGGATGGGGTTTTTGTGGATTCTTTTTTGCTGAGTTGTTTTCTGTTTGTTTATTTTTCTTTTAACAATTAGGCCACTCTATCATAAGGTTGCTGCAGTTTGCTGGGGATCTGCTACAGACCCTAGTTGCCTTGGTTTTTCCCATTCCTGGAGGTATCACCAGTGAAGGCTGCAACCAGCAAAAATGGCAGCCAACTCCATCCTCTGGAATCTCCATCTCAGGAGGTTACAGACCCGTTGCCAGCTTGAACACACCTATAGGGGGTAGCTAGAGACCCTTGTTGGGGAGTCTCAACCAGTCAAGAGGAACGAGATCAGGAACCCACTTAAAGAAGCAGTCTGGCTGTGTTTTGGAAGAGCATGTATGCTGCATTGAGGGGAACACTTCCTTTTCCTGACAATTTTGTATTGGCCAAAGCCAGCAGGCTGGAATGGCTGAGTTGACCAAACTGCAGAGATGGTTGCTGCCCCTCCCTGCAAGGAGTTCATCCCAGGCAGAGATTAGAGAACTATTGAACCCTGGCTGGAGTGGCTGAAGCCCCCACAGGGAGTTCCTGCCCAGTGTGGAGGAATGGATTGGGGCTCTGCTTGAAGAAGCAGTCTGGCCATTATCTGGGAAGGAAGTTGTGCATTGTGGGAGACTCTTCCTTGTCCAGACCACCTGTGTTCTTCAAAGCTGGCAGGGTGAAATCACTGAATCTACGGAAACACAGAGATGGCAGCCACCCCTCCCCCAAGGAACTCGGTCCTCTCTCAGGCAGACTCCAGCCTTTTGTCATTGGCTGGCTGGAATTCCAAGCCTGTGGGTCTTAACTTGTGAGGTGCTGTGGAAGTGGGGCCCACAGAGTGATGCTGCTTGGCTTCCTGGATTCAGCCCCTTCCTAGGAATATGTACAGATAGATTTCCTGCCTTGCTGGGGATCCCAGGAGAGGAGTATGTAAAACTCCTGGGTCTCTATGTGTGCCTGCATGGCTGTTCTGCTGAGACTCCACACAGCTCTGTGTGTTGGACCCAGGGCCCTGGTGATGTGGGCTCATGAGGTGATCTCCTCATCCACGGGTTGCAGGGATGCATGGGAGAAGCACAGTTTCTTGGGACGGGTCGCACAATCACTCACCACTTCCTTTAACTGGGAGTCGGGGTTCTTTGGCTCTGTGCTGCTTCCAGCTGGGCCATTATCCCTTCCTGCTTTTCTTCTTTCTCTGCGGGCTGGGCTGTTTGCCTAGTCAGTCCCAATACAAGAACCTGGATATTTCAACTGAAGGTGCTGAATTCACTTGCCCATTTTCATTCCTCTCCATAAGTGTCATGAACCAAAGTAGCTTCTAATCAGCCATCTTCTACCTCATTCTTTTTTAGGGATGACTAATATTCCTCTGTGTGTGTGTGTGTGTGTGTGTGTGTGTGTGTGTGTGTGTGTATCAATGTCTTTGTCTAGTCATCTGTCAGCAGACATTTAGATGGTTTGCATTTTGGCTATTGTGAATAATGCTGCAATGAGCACAGACATGTAAATATCTTTATTAGGTATTGATTTTATTTTCTTTGGGTATATGCCCAGAAGGGGGATTGCTGGATCATACTGTAGTTCTGTTTTTAATTTCTTTAGAGACCTCCATACCATTTTTCATAATGGCTGGATCTACTTTTCCTCCAACAGTGTAAAAGAGTTCCCTTTTCTCTACATCCTCATCAAGATTTGTTAGCTTTTAGAGTTCCATTTTCTCCATACATTCACCAACATTTGTTATATTTTGATTTTTTGATAATAGCTACCCTAATGGGTGTGAAATGGTATCTCATAGTGGTTTTAATTTGCAATTTTCTAAAGATTGATGATGTTGAGCACTTTTTCATATGTTGAGCACCAACATATATACCTGTTTGTGACATTTATGTCTTCTTTAGAGAAATATCTACATAGGTCCTTGGCCCATTTTTCAACCAAGTTATTTATTTTTCTACTCTTGAGTTATGTGAGTTCTTTAACCCCTTTGGATATTAACTCCTTATCACATATATGATTTTTAAATATTTTTTCTCAGTTTAAAGCCTGTCATTTCATGGTGATAATTCTTTCCTTTCTTGTGCAGAAGTTTTAGTTTAATGTAATTCTACTTATTTATTTTTTTTTTTTTTGTGGCCTAGGCTTTAGTTGTGATATCCAAAAAATCATTGCCAAAGCCAACGTCCAGGAGCTTTTCTCCTATGTTTTCTTCTAAGAGTTTTAGAGTTTCTGTCTCAACATTTAGGTTTCTTATTCTTTTTTTTCC
Organism: Pongo abelii; assembly: GCF_028885655.2. NCBI lineage: Eukaryota > Metazoa > Chordata > Mammalia > Primates > Hominidae > Pongo > Pongo abelii. The sequence goes on along the minus strand of NC_072000.2, from coordinate 86,726,710 downwards.
CCCACATCAAATAGGTAATGTGCCAACGTCTTAAAGTTTAAGGGAGGCACATCTCACACATGAGTGTGAAATCCCAATCCCTATTCTTATGAACCACAAAAGGATCTTTTATCCATTTTGAATTGATTTTTGTGTATGGTGTAAGATAAGCATCTAATTTCATCCTTTTGCTTGTGAAAATCCAGTTTTTCCAGCACCATTTATTGAGGAGACTATCCTTTCCCTGTTGTGTCCTCTTGACACTTTTCTCAAAAATTATTTGACTACATATATTTGAATTTATTTCTGGGCTACTGTTTCACTGGTCCATGTGTCTGTTTTTATGCCAGTAGCATACTGTTTGACGTATTACTATACCTTTCTAATATAATTTTAAATCAGGAAGTGTGTGAGGTATCACAATTTCTAATCACTAAACAAATGTCCTGTATATTTTTCAAAAAGCTGAAAACAAGGATTCCTTTGCATTTATTTTTAGGTCATGGTCTCTGAGATTAAGCATTATTTTTGGTAAGGTGATCACTGCTATGTTTTTCCTAATCTTATAAATATTTTTGTTTGTTAAATTTAAATCATGGTCCCTACAGCTAAGATTATAGAATAATGAAATTTTCCCTTGAAGGGTCTTAGAATAATGTATTGCTAGTCCAGGGTATAATATGTAGAACCTTAAAACTTTTGGAAAAAATATAACCCTTGAGAAATAAATCCAAGAAAAAGATTCACATCAATTGCAGAGAAAAACAAACTTCCTCATTCACAAAACAGAGCATCCATCATTTTTTTCCAACTGAAATAAATATAACCTGAAAGCAAATGACAGTGGATTCTCTTTGCCTTTCCATGGGATTACTTCCTCACGAATGTGAACGATTTGGAAAACAAACAAATAAGACAAAATATAACCTTGTTTTAAACTTGAAATTTCAGATCGAGCATGAAAGAGAAATGATACTTTGTTTCACCATTAGCTATCAATCAATAAAGTATGCTAAATGGTAGATGATGTTCTCTAAATATATTTTACAGAAATATATAACGTACACTTTTAATTAATAATTGCTTTGACACTTGGTAGTTGTCTCTTAGGATTCTGCATTTCACATTTTACTATTTATACACTATCTTTAGAGAAAGTTGATAATAACTTTGTTCTTTTTCATCAATCAACTTTGTACTTACGATAATTTCCATTATGTCTAAAGTTAGTCTTTTTACTCACATCATATCCTGACTGACATTTTTCTGACCACATGCCAAGAGCAAAAAGAAGAAAGAATTGGTTTTAAGACTCTTACAGGATAAGTTCCTATGACTTTAAAATATCTAGATGAAAAAAGAAAATCTGCAGAAGAAATAAATTTGTCAAAAGCTTTTATATAATGACATATTGACAAATATGTGCAAGTTAAATTTTTTAAAGGCGTTCAGATATTTTTTGTTATATATTTGTTTGTTGCTTAATAATATTTTCATTCTTGATTTTTTGTTGTTGTTTTTTTTGAGACAGGGTCTTGCTCTGTCTCCCAAGTTGGAGTGCAGTGGCACAGTCCTGGCTCACTGTAGCATTGACCACCCAGGCTCAAACAATCCTCCAGACTCAGCTTCCCAAGTAGATGGAACTACAGGCACACACCACCACATCCAGATAATTTTTGTATGTTTCATAGAGACAGGATATTGTCATCTTGCCCAGGTTGGTCTCGAACTCCTGAGCTGAAACGATCCTCCCACCTCAGCCTCCCAAATTGCGGGGATTACAGGTGTCAGCCACCATTCCCAGCCCATTCTTGATTGTAAAACCTATAAAAGTTATCTTTATCACAACAACTGTGACTGACTTTATCACTATTCATAGACGGAATATCTGAAATTTGGGGAGTCCCTTGTTCACTATTCTTGACTGGAAATTGAACCAGCAGCCCTTGTGGATGTGACTGCCTATGCAAAGATAAACATAAGGGTTCACCATATTTATTCAATTCTCTTCTACAGTCAGGACGCCCCTGCACATAGTTTGTGTTGACTCCACTTTTTTGGCACATCTATTAGTTGAATCTAAAGGGTATATTACAAGGGTCACAAATGATGCAGAAAAAGACAAACTGGGGGAGAGAGGTTTCATCGAGCAAAATGACTGGATTTCAGCCAAGCCAATCCCTCATGGACATCAATGTACATGAAAATGACTGAAGTCAAGTGTGAAAATTGCTACCTATGGCTCATTACCCTCATGTGGTCATGTCACCCTTTTAGGTCAAGTTCTATAGCAAGGCCAGAATTTCCAAAATGTCGAAGGCAAAGTTGTTGCCATAAACCTCATTAAAATAGAAAATCTCATTATTAAAGAGATGTTTTATGTAATAAATGCCAACTTATAAACCCTGAAACAACCAGCAATAGCAAATTTTTAGCACAGCTTAGTGATTCTCAGACCGAAGTTTGAATTTTAGTCCTGAGCCCGACTGTTGTTTAATGGATTATGCTACATTTCTGAGAGCAGGACCACAGGGTGGCTAAAAATGTGGAGTGTGTGTGTGTGGGTGTGTGTGTGTGTGTGTGTGTGTTCAAACATATTTTGGGGGTTCAGACAAGTCAGATAATTTTGCTAAGTGTTTACCATCTTATGTTTTACCTTTATTAAAAACAATAATTATTGGGCAGACCAAGATTTTCTTTCCTTTTGACATAATAATTTGGACCTACTTTCCTATTTTGTCACAGTTTTCTGTTTAGTTTATCAGTCTATTTCTGTGGCTTTACAAAGTTAGATGTTTATTCCTTTAATTGTATTGCCAATATTCACTTTTACTTTTTTGATGAACATAAAAATATCCCGGTTGTTACAGGGTTCCTCCCACAGTACTCAACTTAAACTTCTTAACTAATATTTGATAGAATGGTGAGGGAATGAGTGCCTGAGGTTACAGTGCAAGTAGCAAAACAGAAGCAGAGAGACCGTGTAACTACAAAGAAGTACAGGGCAGGGACAGCTTATCCGTTGTTCCCTAGGCTACCAGTCAAATGTGACTACATTTACATGATTTCAGGAAAAAAAAATGGTAATATCTAAAAATGCATTTTCTTTATGTTGTCAAGGTTGAGTGTGTGTATGTACATAAAATGATACAATAATTAAGTCAGCTTAATTCAATAACTTACATTCTAAGGAAATAAGAGATAAAACTTATTAACAAGATTTTCCAGTGGGATTATTATAATGACTTCTTTTTAATAGTTTTACTTTAGTTTGTGGTCAACCAAATGCTGTAGACAACTTAGATTTCTCTAACAGATTTCCTTGGAGGAAATCATGGCACCACAGAGTCATACAAAAAGATAAGGATTGTGGCAGTGACTGCTAGATGTTAACAGGAGCCTTCATTCTAAAGGCATGGGGAGATAACAATACTGAACTTCTGTGCAATTAGATGTAGCCATGTGACTAAATTAGAGCTAATGGAATACAGATTGAAGTGATAGGCCACACTTCCCGGTTAGGCCCATGGTAAACTTCCTGTGTAATCCTTGCTCTCTTTTGCTTCTGCCACCAGCTGATGGGCAGGGCCCTGTGACATCACTTGCAGATAAGCTGCCCAGGGGACCTTTCAGATAAGAAGGCCTGTTCCATGGAATGTTCCATGATTGAGATATGAAATTTTATTTTGCTCAGCAATTGGAATGTTGGGGTTTTGAGTTATGGCACTTAGCCTACACTAACTAGTAAAATGATATTCTGGTTAATGAATGTTTTTTAACTGACTAACTTTTAAATACTTTACAGAATACATTGTTGTTATGGAATAATTTCTATAATAATAATTCTTGTTTATTAAGAATACTTTAAACATACACTAAAAGATTTGTGTGATGAATCTACATACGTCACCTACTTTAAACAATTATTTCTGTCATATTGACTTTATCATTCTTTCTATATATGTGCATTGCTTTTTAATTTTTTTCTTAATTTGAAAGTAAGGTACAGCTGGGCACGGTGGCTCACACCTGTAATCCCAGCATTTTGGGAGGCTCAGGTGGGCAGATCACTTGAGATCAAGAGTTTGAGACCAGCATCACCAACATGGTAAAACCCTACCTCTACTAAAAATACAAAAGTAGGTGGGCATGCTGGTGGGCACCTGTATCCCAGCTACTCGGGAGGCTGAGGCAGGAGAATCGCTTGAACCTGGGAGGCAGAGGTTGTAGTGAGCTGAGATGGTGCTGCTGCACGCCAGCTGGGGCAATAAAGTGAGACTCCATCTCAAAAAAAAAAAAAAAAAAAAAAAGTAAGGTACAGAAATCTACTTCAGAATGCATTTTTTAAGATAGAAAATAATAATAATGGTTTTCTATTGTCATCTAATATCTAGTCCACACTCAAATTCTCAATGATTTCAGTAACTGGATTTTATAACTGCTTTTAATAATTTGGATCCCGAGTCAGAATTCAGGCCCTGCTTTTAGTTGCTATATCTTTTTAATCTCTGAGACCAGAAGAGTGCTGCTTCTTCCTACTTGTTCATCTTATTATCTTCTCCTTTTCTGTGTGCTTTCATTTCTTATAGCCACTGTAACAAATTAACACAAACGCAGTGGCTCAAAACAATACAAATATATTCTCTTACAGTTCTGAAAATTAGAGGTCCAAAAGTAGTCTCAAGGGGCTAAACTCAAAGTGTCATCAGAGCTGGGTCCTTCAGTGAGTCCATGAGAGTCTGGTCCTTTCCTTTTCCACGTGTAGGTGCTTCCAGCATTCCTTGGCCCCTGGGCACATTCCTCTAAGCTCTGCTTCTGTAGGCACATCACCTTTTATCCTGCTATAGCCAAGTTTCCCTCTGTATCCCTCTTATAAGGACACTTGGGATTACATCGACGGCTTACTATGTAAACACCAGGATAATCTTTTCTTAAGAACCCTAAGCTGGGCATGGTGGCTCACGCCTGTAATCCCAGCACTTTGGGAGGCCGAGGCAGGCAGATCACCTGAGGTCAGGAGTTCGAGACCAGCCTGGTCAACATGGTGAAACCCCGTCTCTACCCAAAATACAAAAATTAGCCGGGTGTGGTGGCATGCATCTGTAATCCCAGCTACTGGGGAGGATGAGGCAGGAGAATCACTTGAACCTGGGAGGTGGAGGTTGCAGCAAGTCGAGATCGTGCCAATACACTTCACCCTGTGCGACAAAGCGAGACTCTGTCTCAAAAACAAAACAAAACAAAGCAAAAAGCCTAAACACATATTTAAAGTCTTTTTTGCCACAAAATGTGACATTCACTGGTTCCAAGGATTAGGATATGGACATCTTGGTGGGTCATTCTGCAGCGCACCATAGTATACGTATTATTGTTTATTTGGGAAAACCAGGCCAGTTGCCTTACCGTGTGCCTACATTCTGGATTTGCCTATTACTTACCTGTGTTATTTAACTTGTTTCTCTATGTTTTATATTTCTTAAATGATAGAGATTCAGCCTCAGGCTTGAAGAAATCTGGACTACACATACTTGGCAAAAATAATTTACAGGAGATGCTGTGACTTTCAAGTCACATAATGTTGGAGAATGTGACCTGTCAGTTTGTTTCATTATCATTGAAACTAATTTTGGTGACATTGTTAAAGTGGTCACTGCCAGGTATTGCATTATAAAAAAGACATATTTTTTTTTTTTTTTTGCAATTTCAAGTAACCTACCAAGTTACATTTTGACACGATGTGACCATCCTATTCCATGATATTCTACCTAGCTTTTAGCCACCGTTGATGATCGTCCTATCTCATGTTACCTATTTTTATTTCTGCCTCTTTTGCAAAATCTCTGAAAACTTTGCTAATCCCTTCTTTCTCCCTTTACAAACACAGTTCTGTGAAGGTAATTTAATCGTTCTTTGATACTAAAAAATCCCATAAACTCCGGGGTCATCACTTGAATGTTAATTTTCTTTGAACAGTTATAGAATAACAAGGAAGAAAATTCTGATGATTTAAGAGCGCCCGTTACAAGGATCCTGTTTTAAAACGTTTTGAAACAAAAACAATTCCTATAGCTTACAGTAATTTCAAAAAGAAAAAAAACAAAAAAACAACGAACAATTTATTGGACCAGACCTATGAACAGTAATGATATCATAGGCATATCAAAAGTGAAGCTGAAATGTTGCGTTCTGTTCTTTGCATTATAGTAAGAGGTTACCACCTTTTGGAAGTTGGCGTTTTTTGATATCATAGTTTATGTTGGCTCACGTGAAATTTGCCTTGATGTGGAAGGTCCTCTCGGTAGGGGTTATCAGACCTGTTTTTCTCAAAGGGAGCTGCTTACGTCCAGATGGAGCTCACTGTGAGAATGTGGTCATGATCACCTTTCCATGTGAATTTCATTCTCAAAAGATTATAATCATCTTGCCAGCAGCAAACTGATCAAAATTCCCCTGGAAATTTTATTTGATTGAAATTTGGTGTCATTTTCTATAGCATCCATTTCTAAAACCTTCTACGCAGTTAATAATGAAACAACTCTGTTGCCAAAAGTAAGTCAGAATGCCAAAGCCAATGGCATATAAGATGCTGACCAGCTGTTTCCTTTCTCCGGTAAGTATCGACTCTGAGGATAAACAGGAAAACTGTTAGGATCAGGACTTTAGGTTGGATGGGATTAACTTCCTGACTGAGATATGTGAAGACGGCAAGACCTATAATTTTATTTCCTGAATATATTCATGAGGAATGACAGCCAGATCTTCAAATACACCAAAATAAGATAGAGAAAAATATTTTTTTAAGTTCATACATTTGAATTCTTTTTGTTTTTCCTACTAGAAAGTTTTCCCACATCACAGAGTAAGTTAATACTTAATTTTGCTTTGAATTTTTTTTTTTATTTTTCTATAGGAGGACCAACTACTTAACAATATAGTATTGACAGAGACAAAATACTATCTTGAAATCCCTAAAAGCTGCTAAAGAGGAGCTTTTCAGACAGAAAGTGGTAAATTACAAGATATGTCGGTTTATGGACTTAAAAAACAGAAGCTGTGCTATGTTAGAAAGGAGAGGATTGGCCAGGCATAGTGACTCATGCCTGTAATCCCAGCACTTTGGGAGGCCAAGGTGGGTGGATCACCTGAGGTCAGTAGTTCGAGACCAGCCTCACCAATATGGTGAAAGCCCATATGTCTCTATTAAAAATACAAAAATTAGCTGGGGGTGGTGGCAGGCACCTGTAATCCCAGCTACTCAGGAGGCTGAGACAGGACAGTTGCTTGAACTCAGGAGGCAGAGGTGAGTGAGATGGTGCCACTGCACTGCAGCCTGTGTGACAGAGCAAGATTCCGTCTCAAAAAAAATTAAAAAATTTAAAAAAGGAAAAGAAAAAAGAAAGGAGAGGATCATTGTGGAGTCAGGGTGGGTGGTGCTTCTCAATTCTCAATGTGTCTGATGCTGGAATAAATCCTGATCCAAGGTTCCTGGCACCAGCTGGAGCCCTGGCAAGGTTGTGCCTCAATACCAGAAAATCTCATCATCTGAAGTTCTTCCTCTCTGAGATCAGTCTTAGAAGGCCTTGGGTAGCTGATGATTCTAAATGTAATGCTAGGAAATGGTTTCTATTCAAGGATATACTTAAAAATGATCCTCTTATTGCATGGCAGAAGCAGGAGCAGGACCCAGCCTCCATTACTGGGCTCTGATTCCAAGATCCAGTGAAGGCAGAGATATAACATCACTTCCCTTTCCTCTAGCCCAGTGATCCTCAAACTTTAGCGCCCCTCAGAATCCCATGGGTGACTTGCTCAAACACACATTTCTGGACTCCACCCCCAGGGTCATGAGAATTTGCATTTGTGACAAATTCTCAGGTGATGCTTCTGCTGCCCACCTTGGGGACCACACTTTCCTATTTTTTGATGGGAATAATGTCAGAGACTCAAACCTAGCTCTTTCACTTAATCTGCTCCTTCTCTCCAACGTGGACTGATGAGAACATTGCCTCCTTGTTCAAAGCAGTGCTTGACAACCCAGCTATGCTGACTTTCTCCAGCCAGGGCCTTCGTACCTTCCTCCCTGTGGCCAGACAAAAGGGAGTATCTCATAACCCAAAGAACACTGGCATGTGTGGCTGAGAACATTTCTGTTTGGCATAATACTGGGTTGGGGCACAATATATTCCTGAACAATTAGTCATTTTGCAAGACCGCATGCCCCTAGCACCATAGAAACTCCATGGGTCAGGGAACATGCTGTTTTGCCTCAGACTTGACTCCCCAAAACTAACATTTATAAAGCAGGTATTCTGCTTCTACTCAGTGGCTAGCTGGACTTCAATGTAGTTAAGGCCACTAAAATATGTTAAGCCAGACTTATTTCTCCCACTGAGGCGCTCCACACATCAGTGAGGCCTTAGAGTGGCTAATACAGATGGGGTTAGAGCAACAGGAGAGGGGTAACCTACCCACTTGTGTGTCCTGCTAGTTCCTTGCTCGGCTTAAGTATTTCTACGGCACAGAATTGTCTGTGGTCAAAATTGTGTGGAGTGATATCCAACTTCATAAGAATATGCCATTCCTTCCTATAGCATTTTTTAATTCTTTCATTAAAACAACATGCTCTTGCAGTTCAAAACGTTAAGAGATAGGAAATGGTACCAAGAAGAAAGAAATGGTCTCTTGCTGTCACAGTCTATGCGATTACTTGTGGGAGGCAAATATTAAATAATAACAACAGAAATAATGACTAATCACACTGTCATGAATGATCTGAAGGAGAAACATAGCAGGCAATAAGAGCTTGTTACATAGGATATGCTCCAGTCTGAGCTCTAAGAAGGCATCATTTGAGCAGTATTCATTACATTTGTTCAACACTCATTCCACAGATCTGCTAAACCTCCACTCTGTGAAAAGCACAATTAAAACACCCCGCAGTCTTTCTAGAGCAGAATTGTCCAAAAAAAAAAAAAAAAAAAAACTTTCTGCAGTGATAGACATTGTCTATAATTTCTGCACTGTCCACTAAGCAGCTTCTAGTCATGTGAGCCCATTGAGCACTTGAAATATGATTAGTGTGACTAAGAAATTCTTTGCATTTGCATGTAAAAGTTTTTACAAGTCACATGTGGCTAATAACTACCAAACTAGACAGTCCTTGCAAACTCTATGGTAACTAAAAAACAAAAAAATACATATTTTTGTAAGAAAAAGATGTCAAGGTGTAAAGATTATTAGAATGTGCAAACTTTGGGCAATAGATGAAGACCTGATATGGCAGAAAACCAAATATTTAGTTCCTACCCAACACATTTCCAGCCTTGCTTATTGTAACCTTCTGTTTCCTAGCTACTTACTCACATTTGTTTGAATCAACCCAACATATTTCTGCCAAGATCACTGCTCTCCCTTGCCATTTTGTCTGCCTTTTCAATTTCTTGCCCCAGAATCTTATTTATCTTTTTTCCCCTCAATTGTAAATCTCTTTCTCTCTCTCTCTCTCCCTGTCTATCTCTGTCTCTTTCTCTCTGTCTCTGTCTGTCTTTCTTTGCCATTGAAAATATTCACAGTCCTATGTTGGCCTCCTTTGGGCTTTGATATAGTCACAGAATTTTATTTACTTCCTATATTTTCTTCTTATGTTCCTGTACAGGAAAATTTCCTCATGCCAACAACTTTGATTCAATATTGACCATACTAACAATATTTTGTACAAGTATAAATGTTTAATTTTTATCTGTTAAATAAACAACAACCCAGTGAAGTTCGGAGAGTTCATTAGCCAACATTACACAGTGTGTATTTATTTATTTGTTCAAGTATTTGTTGTGTGTATCCTTCATAAAAGTGTAAGTTCATTTAGGAAAAAAAAATCTGTGTTTATTCACTAATATCTTTTCATTGTCTAGTACAGCGTCTGGTTTAGACTAAAGGCTCAATAAATAAATATTTATTATATAAATAAATCACAAAGTATATGTCCTCTTGCTTTTTAGTAAAGAGCACAATCAATTGTACTTTCTAAGTCTCTTTGTGAAAATAATGCGCATGCTTAACTTTTTGCTCCTTATCACCAATTTTATGTAAATAATTTACTAAGAATCCCAGTGTTAAATTCAATAAGCAGGAAGTCATTGGCCTGAGGCTGTCTCCTTACTTTGTGTTCCTACCTAAGGAATTGCAACGTAAATTAATATGTAAACAAATTGAAAACCTAACCTAGAAGTACAACAAACAGTATAGCAGATAGCTCAGCCAATCACAAGTAGCCAAGTTTCAGCCAATCACTTGCTGCCAACTGATCAGACCATGCTTCAAGAAAGGAAATGCTGAGCTGTAACCAATCAAGCTAGAGTGGCCACCCCCATTAGCCTCAAAGGATACAATCTAAGATTCCCAGTAGATGCCTGAAACTTTGCATACTACTGAACCCTCATTTGGAACATGTTTCTGTTCATGTCTTCTGCTCACAAATTTAATGCCTTTTCCATCTCACCTAAGCACTTTTAACATACCATGGTTGTAACTTTTATACTTTGAGGTGTGACAGCAAAACTAACACAGGTTTCTTTTTCCTTCTTCACAATTTCATGGATGGAAAATCCATTCTTATTGTCGATCTTCGTAACCTCAGCATATAATTTTTTTCCTTCCTTATTAAGTCAAGAACTTTCATCTTTTCATTTAAAGTAGGCACTTTACCACTTCTTTGGCATATCTGAATTGCCCCACTATTGCACTTTGGGCCAATATAAGTAAAATAAGGATGACTTGAACCCAAGCATTGCAATATCGCAACAGTAGATCTGACACCGAAAGGGCTAATAGTGACTAGCCGGCAAGTAGTGCAGACAGCGTGGATATACTGGACAGAGGGATGATTCACGTTCAGGTGAGATGGAGCAGTATAGCACAGGAGTTTGTCACACTACTCAGAATAATGGGCAATTTAAAAATTATGAGTTATTTATTTTTGTAGTAGTCTATTTAATATTTTCAAAAGTTGATTGACTGTGGATACATGAAACTCTGGAAAGCAAAACTGCCGACAAGGGGACACTACTGTATTTTTGCAGTTGACTTCCATTTTCTGTCTATAAATACTTCCTGCCTGCATTGTGGCAGGGAGCTCACTGATACTCTCCTGTTTCTGAGTGCTGCCTAATTTGTGAATCATTCTTTGCTCAAATAAACTCTGCTAAATTTAAATAGTCAGATTTTTTCTTTTAACACCAGCATAAATCTCATTTTCCAATAGGAGAACAATAGTGATTTTTTAGCCACATAATCAATTATTTATTTACATTTATGTGATGCATTTCAGAACTTCTTATTGCTGGTCACACTGGAGCAATAATGCGGTGGGAGGGAATGGAATATAGAATGAAAGATTATGATACCAGCTGATATGAATGCTATACACATTATGTCTTGATAAATTGAGTTTGAATCAAAAGGCAATTAAACATTTTTGGCACCTTTAGAAATTTTTGAAAAGGGGATTCTGCAATAAATTGGCTGCATTTACTCCAAACAAAAAGTATGATTACAACAACAAGAAAAATAGCAAAAATGAGAGATAACTTCCTCTTTAGCTTGCAGAACTGGAGCATGAGCAGTTTTAGTGATATTAGTGTTAGGCCAGCCTAGGTACGCTGGTATGTCTTTCTCCATGAATTAAATCCAGAAAATAAAATCAGTCCCTTTTCTCTATGTTAAAATTTGGTTTTACTTTACAATAGTGATTCATTCAAGCATTTGTGAGTTGGATCATCCCAAAATGATCACGCATCTCAGAAAAGCAAAGCAAAGGGGAGGGTAGGAAGTTTCCCTGTGCCAGAGCCCCTGCTATCCATCACTACCAGCGACAGAGAGGAGATGGCCCTTTAATAGAAACTGGCTAATTTCTTCAGAAATATCTCATTAAGCCCGCCCTTCCTGAGTGGCTTCTCCATTAAAATTTGATAAATGAATTCTGCCATTGCCAATTCCAGCCTGTCCTTCTTTCCCTTAATGAAATGAAGACGCGTCATGCTGGCAAGCACTCCAGACACAGATAATTATTCATGGGATGCTAGAAGTGCTGTAGTCACCCAGCCCATCACTGCTCCACAGACACTGGAGATGGGACCTTCAGAAGCCTGAATGATTTTTGAATAGAGATTTATTTATATTTTACTCAGGGGGAAACAAATCACATGGGTTTACATACTCTCCCTTTTAGCTTTTCGCCCATATTGTTTTTCCACCTCAGATCACAGTGTATGTGTGGGAGTGAGTATGCATATGATATATGTTTGTCACTTTTACTTACTGATTTAAAATATAACTCAGTTTGATTAAAATTAATATTATTTTCAAGTTGGAATTGTTTTTAATAATATGCCTTTAGGAGAAGCTATATTTCATGATGCTATTTTCTTTTCAAACATTAGTTTTAAGACCTACGTAGGCAAAGTATGTAGTACCAAACTATATAATTTATGCCTTCAAAGCCTCTGTTACTGCTGGCTAGCCTTAACTATCTTTTAACTAGTGTTTTTCCATTGATTTGAACTTATGTTTTCTGTTACTGGGCATATCCCTGCCATTAGCCAAAGTTAAAAGGTTTGCTCTCATGTTTTAAAGTCTGTAGTCTTTTATGTCTTCTCTTTTCTCAAATTATGCATAACTGAACCTGCTATCATAAAAGGATCTGAAATTCACTCATACTAATACATAAATGGATATCATCTCAAAATACTACCTCTATAAAAGGTATTTGCTACTTGCCAAAAAGCCAGCCTTTATTATAATTTCTTAGGGTAAAATTATACACACACACACACACACACACACACAAACACACACACACTTAAAGAAGGAACACCTATTTTGTTTCTTTATTTTAGTCTCTTTGCAGGGCTGCAGGCATCTTCTCTTTAAAACATACCTCTCACCAGTCTCACATGGTGCTTTTAGCCCATGTAACAGCATTAAAATTTATAGATTCCAGAATAGCACTGGGAGAAATCAAACCTCCAATTTTTAAAAAAACTTATCACCAAGCAAAAGAAAACATTTACAAAACAATATTTTGATTGCCTGTTATATGCAGTTATTTGCTAATGGGATTACCATATTTGTAGATATTTTATGTGTTTTCATTCCTGAGAGTAAGGTAAATCATTATTTATTTTTGGTAAGAGAACTAACTAATTTTGAATTATGAAAATTTCAGATCCATTGTCATTTTGCATCTTTATACCAAATCTCAGGGGTACACAGGGATTGTTATTTCTAAAATAAATATTCAGAAACTGAGGAACTGAGTGGCCAATTTCTCACACTGCTGAAAAGTGGCAGAGTGAGATGAGACTCCAAACCATGCTCTCAACTTCTTCAGAATTAGCAAGAAGCATATTGCCAGAATGCAGGGCTTACATCTCTGTACTTTATTTAAAAATCGAAAATAACTTAATAGTGCTGAAGACAAATCTAGTTTGGATGGGAGATTAAGAGGTCAGATGAGGGTTGACAGCACTAGTAAGTAAACAAACCTTTTTATGAATGGTATCTGGTACTTTATTTAGAAAATTAAATACATACTCAAAAATTTTTCCATATAGATTATTCACACACTGCATGATGATCTCAAGCCGGCATTTTTCTTGTCACTTGGTACTTTAATAGCAGTTGTCATAAATAATTTTTAAGACAATGTCAGAAAACTAAAATTTTTGAGCAATTAGTATTGATCTGTCACTATGTTAACAATTTCACGTGATGCATTTCAGAACTCTTATTGCTGGTCACATTGGAGCAATAATGCAGTGGGAGGATATGGAATATAGAATGAAAGATTATGTTACCAGCTGATACAAATGCTATACACATTATGTCTTGATAAATTGAGTTTGACTCAAAAGGCAATTAAATATTTTTGGCATTATCTGCTTTCATTCTTGTAACACTATGAAGTAACTTGCCCAAATTTACACACAGCTCAACTCTGGAAAAGCCAGGTTCCTGGATCAGATCTCTCTGCCTTCTGCAACTGAGCTCTTGAACCAGTTGACTGTATGTGCACCTGGAGTTTTTCTTCTGACTGATCATGCAGTGTTTCATTTATATTTCATCTGTTAACCTCCTGCCTGAGGATCCTGTGTTTCTCCAGTGACCCTCTAATAAACTAAGAAGATTCATTCTAAATATTTCTCAGCAATAGAGTGCCATATGAGTCAAAATATATCTGAGAATTTGAAAGACTCTTCTGGTAGCACTTTGCTCTTTAAAACCTCGAGTGTCAATGAGTGCATTTGCCATCCTCCCCAGCTGGCTTAGCTGGGAACTGATGATAACTCAAGCTACAGGACACCTCTGCTCAGTTTTGTGCAAGAGGGGAGCATCTGCTGGCTGATGAGCATGTCTGCACAAAAGAAAAAAAGAAAAAGAAAAAGAAAAATGCTTTAAAAAAAGATCAGTAACCTAGACAAAAGACAAATGAAAAGGCCCAAGAACAAAGGGCAGCTACCAAGATTAGAATGTGTACAGCCGACTGAAAAATTCCCATATATTGTGTGAAAAGCGCTTTGCATGGAAATAGTTATAATCCATGCTCTTTGGAGAATGAGCACCATTGATTGCAGGCTAAGTGTTTGAGATTTAGTAGCAGCAAAGGAGCAGTGAATCAGGTCCGCATGACTGTGTGTCCCTGTGATGCCCATATCTTTTGCATAACATAGAAAAGACATTTTTGTCTATACCTAAAATGTTGGGGCCTAGAGATTTCTGGCATTCTCCAATGAATCTGGTCCAATTAAAGGCAAAAGGGAACCTTCTGATATGAAATATTTTCTTTTCCTCTTGCCTCAGGTATCTTTGTGACAGGCCTGGGCCTTTCTGACCTTTAACCTACCAAAGGTCTTTATTCTATTATTATTATTATTATTTTTATCCCTGGCTAACTCTTTCTTTCAGTTGCTGTGTATATGTTGACTTGTTTGAGGTCTGTCTTCCCCACAAGAATGTACGGCTCTGACATTTTCAGTATTTTATTTTCCCGAGTGTATCCCAGCCCTGAGCATATTGCCTGGCACATCCCAAGCTCAGTAAATACCTGTAGAATCAGGCTTTAAATTATGTCTTCATTGACAATAAGTCAAAGACTCTATCCTTTCTGACCTGCACCTTCTTTATTGTAAAATGAGAATGTTAGATCATAGGTTTTTGTGAGGAATAAGTATATGTTGGAAATTTTGCTTATCCCACAGCATAAAATAAACACTTGGTAAATAGTAGTTGTAAGAGCATTATTTTGGAAATAATTCTTAAACTTCCCTATACGGATCCTTGCCATTCTAGACTCTGGCTACTGGAAGGAACATTCTCAATATGGCACACAAAAGGAGGAAAAACTAGTATTAGACAACAATCAACATTTACAAACATTGTATTATTTATTCTTTACAACTATGCTGTAAGGTAAATAACTTCATATATGTTTAAAGACTTGAGATGAGGAAAACAGAAGTTCAGGGAAGTTATTTGACTTGTGGTGGATCACACAAATAAAAAACAGCAGATCTGGGTCTTAACTCGAGTTTAGACTCTGAGCCTCTGAAGTACCCATCCTTTCTGCTGCACTTTATTGCCTGTACTGGATCAGAGAAACAGACTTCTTTATTTATAAGCTATCAGAGATATTTTGGGGTGATACTCTTTCAGCTTGCAGGGGAGTGTTTCCTCCTACACTCGGGGCTAATTTATGCGCTGGCATTTGTGACCATATCGTTCTTGAGTAGGAATGGAAATTGGCTCAATCCATCAGCCAGAAGCAGGTTTCCCTTTAACAGCTGATTCCATGACTTGTCACATTTTCAAACTCCTCTGGGTGTCATGAAGGGGGTGGATGAGCATTTTATTTAAAAATATGAAGAAGAGGGCTGTTATTCCTGCAGGCTTACAAGATTATAGTTTACTGGAGGGTAATATTTACTTCCCCTAATTTTGTACCAAACAGAATTGACTAAATTTATACATTTAGAGGAATGAAATATCTAAGACTGACACTTAAAAGGAGTAATTTGGCACATGAGTAGGAATGGCAGTGAATCATTCTGGACACACATTGCAGCTATTAGCCTCATGAGAAATGACTGTCACCACAATCACAAACACATTTATGCCATCAGTATGAGGGGGGAAATGGGACATTTTTCATCACTAATGCTTTTAACTCTGATTCATAATGCCAATCCTTTTTCTTCTTCCAGATCACTCTCCAAAGAATGGCTGACTATACTGAATTCTCACTTCTAGCAAGTAACTTCGTTGTTGAAATTTATTTTTTTAGGGTTTGATTTATTTAAGAAAGTAAAATAAGTGGCACTGAATTGTGTTAATATTTATTATCAGTGAAAAATAATATTGAACTTCTCCAAAGACAAAATAAAATTAAATAATAAAACAAAACTTAGTTTCAGGTATTGAGTGGGAAGATAAGAATGGGAACCACGAAATAAACTCTCTGTTCTCTCAAATATCATGTACCTTAAAATATAAAATTCACACAATAGTTTAGGATTAGTAATACATCCAGAAGTGGAGATTCTGTTTCTTGTTAAAGCCAGAAGACAATCTTAAATAACTTTAAGTTCTAAGACCAACTAATAATTCAGAAGACACAGCTCATTTGTTCCACTATAAGAATTTATAGAAATGATGTGGGAATTTCGTGTTATTTATTATTTTTAAAAGAGCAGACTTTCTACCTCAGTGGTTTCAAGGTGACGTGAATTAGCACACCGAACACTTGAATCCAAATCTTACTTCAGTCTCTAAAACTTATGACTTTGGACAAATCATGTAATGTCTTGAAGAAGCAAAACGATCAAAGTCCCCTTCTATCCATCAAATGGTAAATTATTATTTTAAAGTTATTAATATAAATTTACTTTGTAGTCATTGAAAAGATGGAGAATTCGTTTTAACAAATACACTGAATACTTTGCCAAGGTGTTTAATGTGTTTATCTTTTGGGAAAAGTGCAGAGATACAACAAGAAATATTTTTATATCATTAGCGATTCCCCATCCCAGTTCCCAAGCTAAGACCTTTCATTGTGGTATCTTAAACACAAGATGTGGGAATATATAGGAAAAGTTTCTTTCATCATAATATTAATATTAGCTATTAAAGCTACCTTAAAACCTACAGCTGAATACATTGATACTTTATTTTTTACTCTAAATTTTACTATATGTGCAGTTTTACTCATTTTATGTTATGAATTTATTGATGGTGGGAAAGGTTTTATATAAATACACTCAGGTTTTAGAAGACTTCTATAAATGGGAGATAAGACTATTTCCTGGGATTCAGGATAATGAGCAAATTGCAATGATACTGTTCCTACAAAAGGAATTGGGTATTTGACATTATTCACCTAAACTGAATTTCCTTCAAAAATTCAAATACTTTTAAAAGGGAGAAAACATACTCACTGCCAATCTTCTGGATTTGCATTCATCAAATCAAATTACCTCATTTGAGATAACATCATAATAAAATATTGTCAAAAGATTCATTTCTCTTGCTTGGAAAACAAATGGTTCCCTTGTGAGGCAGCAACAGGAAACATCCCCTGATGAAGCTCCAGTCCACTGACATTATATCTGGGGGTGAACTTGCTGGAGATTAATATGGGTCTTCATCATGTTAAAGTTTTCTCTGGGATCGCTATAGGGAGTTTAGGTGTGTAACCTGCAATGTGCAGTGCCGAATCCCAAAGCACAAGCAAATGACTTGCCCAAAACATTATACATATAGGATGAAGTATACATTGTCATAAAAATCCCATCCAAACCACAAACTCAGTCTATTGATAATAAATGGAGCAATGAGATGTGTTGAGCTGTCTGCCAGCCCTTGGATACAATTCTTATGGATGCAGTTGTCTCTCTCCTGCAAGAAATCAGATTTAACCCTATCACACAATACTTTTAGTTTTACTGAGAACTTCTATTGAATATTTCCTTTCCACATGTCCCTAGGCTGAGACATAGCAACATGACAACATGAGAAAATGTACATTCTTCCCAGGTTTGAAAAATGCAGTTCATGTTTCAGCTACTGTGCTTCCTAGGTTAGTGACATTAGACAGAGTCCCTTTACCAACCTTGAGATTGAGTTTATCTGTAAAATGGGGATAATCAGATAATCATGACTTATCTACTTTACTTAATTGTTTGTTAAAGAATAAACTAGTTATGAATGTGAAAGCTCTTTGTAAGTTGTAAAGCAATATTTAAACATTCATTGGTAAAAGGAAACAATCTCATTAAAAAGAATAAGCTTGGTGTAGTGGTGCACCTATAGTTTCAGCTACGTGAGAGTGGAGGATTGCTTGAGCCTGGAAGTTCAAATCTACCCTGGGCAACATAGTGAGACCTCCATTGAAGAAGAAGAGGAAGAGGAAGAGGAAGAGGAAGAGGAAGAGGAAGAAGAAGAAGAAGAAGAAGAAGAAGAAGAAGAGGAAGAGGAAGAGGAAGAAGAAGAAGAAGAAGGAGGAGGAGGAGGAGGAAGAGGAAGGGCAAGGTTTAAAAAGACCAAGCAGAATATCTACTACGTAATCAATGCTTTCTCAATTAATAAATTTGTAGATGGCATCCAAAGATCAGAACTCGGGTATGGGAGTTGGGAATAGAAATATTTGAGTATCTGGATGATGCTAAATAGCCAGGTTAAGAAATACTAAAATTATGTTTCAATGTTTTCTATGTATCTAGATCATCTAACTTTGGGTGAATAGGCTCAATTGGAAAACTTGGGTCAAGGTGTTCCAAGAAAGGAATGGAAGTTGAAGATTCTGGATAGTTTGGGGGGGGTTTATAAAATAGAAGATGACTATAAAGTAAGTGGAGATTTGAGAGAGAGAGGAGGCAGTGCTAGTACCTTTAAGTCTCTAGGATGGACATAAAAAATACACAGATAAAAGAGTTATCTTGGTGGCTCTAAGTTGAGGAGAGTCAAGAACTCCAGATTCTATACCCAAAATAGTGGTAAAGCACAACTAAGCAGATCTGATGGAGCCTCTAATCTTTCACCAATCTCATACCTGGATCAATACTGAAGCAATTTTGCAAGGGGATTCTACAAAACCCACCGCATGGATATGGATATCAATTTGCAAAAGACCTCACCCCCAACCCTGCTATATGCATCTGGCTCTTATGAAAAACAGCCCACCTGAGATTCAATCTTAGCAGCAATGACAGTGACCAGAGTGAGGGAGACTCATGGTGTTGGAGCTGGGCACAGCCTGAGACACTTTGGGTTGAGTGATATGACAGTAGCACAGGCTTTATTGTCTGAGGAAAGTTGAAATGTGTATTGGCATGCAGACATGGTAAGAATGAGAACATTTCTGAAAGTCTGAGTTTCCTATAATCAAGGTGATCGTAACTTGGCTATATGGCTATCTTTGAAGAACAGAGGCAGTTGCATAGTAGATAGCTAAACATCTATGTGTACCATCTTCACACATTCTTCACTCTGATGAAAAAAAAATGCTAGATTCCTAAAGCTTGCATCTAACTCAGTATATGCAGAACATAACTCATCCTTCTCTTTTCTTCAAGTGCAATCAGGACCATTTTGCCCCACTCTTTGAGCCCCTCTGTCATACAGTAATCCAAGCTCCTTAGAAGGTATTCTGTCTATCTCTATCCTTTATCAACATCAAGTTGTTTCTAATCTCTAATATACAACCCATTGACCAGCATTGTTTCCACTACTCAGCATTGTTTCCACTACTGCAAATGCCCCCATTAGCCCTAACCTTCATTTAGTTACCCTATTCATCTCCATTTTACCACTTACTGATTTTATGACCATCAGAAAGTTACTTAACCTTCATAAGCCTCAGTTTTCCCATATTTATATTGAAGATTCACTCTTGTATTTTTAATGAATATAAAATATTTATTGTGCTTATACAGCAGTGAGCAAAACAGATGAATAGCCCTGCCCTCATGAAGTTTATACGGATGGCTAGAAGCATCAGGAAGGAGAATCAAAGATCTTCACTTATACATTTGAATAAAGACCTGAAAGAGATGAGGGGTTGAATGACATATCTAATATCTTGGAGTGAACATTTCTGGCTTGAACATGAACAAGTCTGTGAGCTCTGAAGGAGAAAATGAGTGTTTTAGGAGCAGAATGAGTAAGGCAGGAAAGGAATAGAAGGTCAAGGGAGTCAGTTTATGTAGAGCCTTATAGATCACAATGAGGACTTGAATTTTTCTTTGAGTGAGGTGAGATTGTATTGAAAGGCTTTGATCCGACTTACATCTAAAAGGATCTTGACGACTGCTAAACTGAAGGAGCTTAAGGGGGGAAGGAGGATGACCACTTATGAGGACCATGCAACAATCAGGAGTGTGGTGATGGTGACTTAGACCAGGAGCGTAGTAATTAAGGTGAGAGAAAATGGTCATTCAAATTGTGGCTACAAATGGAAAGCCAAAAAGGCCAGACTTATTAAAGGAGTAGATTTGGATATGAGAGAAAAGAAGAGTTGAGGACAACAACTTTGGTTCCGAGAAATGACAATAATGAAAGACAATTAAATGAGATAAAGAATATTGCAAGAACAGCACTTTTAGGAGGAGATATTTGGATTCCTATTAGGCATCTAATGAATACATCAAGCAGTAGTTCCAATACATGAGTCTAGAGTTCATAGGAGAGGTCAGGGCTGCAGATATAATTTGGAGGATCATCAGTATTTTTAAAGCCATGAGACTGCAAGTGACCATTAGAGAACAAGTATAGATCAAAAAGTGAAAAGATGCAATGATTTATCTAAGGCCCCTCCAACATTTAGAAACAATAAATTGTAACTTAGGTAAAAATCAAATATAAGACAACAATAGAAAAAAGGGCAAAACTAGGGTTAAATGACATTACACTATGGTAAGACTCCTTTTTATTGGGCAAATTTCATTGAATTGATTCAAAGTAGGCCATGGTGAGCTAAGAACGCATATTATATTTTTAGAGAAAGCACAAACACAAAAATAATACAAAGATACATAGCTAAAAAAGCAATAGATTAGATAAAATTAAACACTAAACAGTACTCAATTCATTCAAACATATACAGAAAAGGAGAAATAAACAAACAGATGGGATACTTAAACACACGGTGAAACGGTTGCCTTAAAAAGCCAACTAAATCACAAATAACCCTAAGTGTAAGTTGACTAAGTCTTCCAATTAAAAGACAATACCAGACTAGATAAAAATAAAGGGATAAAAATAAAATGTTGTTTATAAGAAACAAATTTTAAATGTGAGGACATAGAGAGCTTGATAGTAAAATAAAATAAAAGGAAGTTTGTATGACTATATTAATATCAGATAGAACAGACTTCATAACAAGGAACAATACCTTTCAAATTTGCTTGTTGGAGTTAACGTGGTACAACCATTTTGAAAAACTGGAAACTTTTTATGAAGTTAGACATACAACTATCCAATAGCCCAGAAAATCTACCCCTAGATATTTATCTAAGAGAAATGAAAACAAATGTCCATATAAAAACTTCCACAAGAATACTTACAGCTGCTGTGGTCATCAGAGTCAAAAGTAGAAAACAACTCAAAAGCCAGTGTATAAAGAACATATAACATTCAATGAAATATTAAACAGTAAAAAAAAAAATGACTCCTGTTACATGCACTAATGTAGATATATCATAAATACATTACGTTGAACAAAAGAAATCAGACATAAAAAATATACATCATATTTATATGAAGGTGAAAAACAGGTAAAACTATGTATAGTTACAGAAATCAGTATAGTTATTTCAGTAGCATATGGGAAATAACCAGGGTGAAGGAAATAATATATCTCTATTGGGTGAAGATTATATAGAATATACATTTGTTGAAATTTATTCAGTTACATACTTAATTATTTTTGTGTATAAAAGTTATATATTAATAAAGTAGAGTTATAGTTTAAAAAGTTATAAAAAAAGAAGAATTAGAAAAAAGACCTAGAGGAAATAGTCAATGAGGTAGGATTAAAATCATATCCTGATGGCCTCTGAGCCAAGCGAACGAGGAAAGTGTTTCAAGTTAGTCAGTATTCAGCAGATGACAGAATCTTCAGAATTGACCTACTATGACAAATGTTAGTGACTTTAAGCTAACCATTGAATGTAGTAAAATAGAAATTATTGATGACTGATAAGAACAATTTAGGTAGAGTGGGAGGCCCCCAAGCTTTAGCAGAAGTTCAAAAGAAGAATTGGCAAACAAGATAGATTCAGTAGTTGTTATAGAGCAAAATAGAGCCTTGAGTCAGTTACTAGAGAATAAAGTTTGCCCAAAAAGAGATTTCTCTTCCAAGATGGGAAGAATAATAGCATGTACCTCTGCTGATGGAAGTAATCTGATCAATAGATAGAGAAAAACTGATAATAGAACATAGACTAAAGAGGCTTGCCATGTCTTTGAGTAAGTAAGTGGGGGTTAAATCTAGTACAACAATCAAAGGCTAATAATATTTAACTCTAAAGATGTCTCTCTGTGTGTGTATGTATGTGAATGCCTGTATTAGTCCATTTCACACTGCTATAAAGAAATACCCAAGACTGGGTAATTTATAAAGGAAAGAGGTTTAATTGACTCACAGTTCC
This sequence comes from Pongo abelii, assembly GCF_028885655.2. Lineage (NCBI taxonomy): Eukaryota > Metazoa > Chordata > Mammalia > Primates > Hominidae > Pongo > Pongo abelii. Next base: position 86,704,034 of record NC_072000.2, on the reverse strand, counting down.
ATGTTGTTTGGGAGGCCTCAGGAAACTACAATCACAGCAGAAGTTGAAGGGGAAGCAAGGACCTTCTTCACATGGGCAGCAGAGAAGCACAAAGGAGGAACTTCCAAACACCTATAAGACCGTCAGATCTTGTGAGAACTCACTACCGTGAGAACTCACTACCATGAGAACGGCATTGGGGAACCGCCTTCATGATATCTTCGACTCCCTCTCTAGACACGGGGATTACACGCCCTCCCTTAACACTTGGGAATTACAATTTGAGATGAGGTTTGGGTGGGGACACAGAGCCAAACTATATCAGGGTTAAATTACATAAGACAATGAATTGTGCTTAGTATAGCATCTAAACACATATTTCTCTAAGCTTTAGCTACTTTACTGAAAGTTAATAATCAACTCATGGGCCATTCCTCCCTTGATATTTTGGGTAGCTCCAACTTTGTCTTTGTAGACCATGATGTGCTCACTTCTAGCTATAAATATTTTATTTATATATTATATATGTAAATCATAATATAATTTCACATTATATTTTGTTGTTTGTGTTCCTTTTTCTCTGATTGGGATAATGACTTGTTATTTTATAACTATGATGTCCAACATAGAGCTTGGTCACATAAAGTCCCTAGCAAATATTTGGAAAATGAATAAGCTACTGCCATTTCCCCAGGGATGTCTGTATTTACAACCTTACCTCTCATCATGCCCTGGAAGGCTCTAAATCCCACTAGAGTCATGCTAGTCATCATGAAATATCTGGAGCAGTTTCAATACCCAAGTAGTTCTCAAAGTGCGGTTCCCAGAACAGCAACAGCAGCATCTCTTGGGAAATTGTTAGAACTATAAATTTCTGGCCTTGCCCCAAGCCCACTGAATCAGAAATTATAGTTGTTCAGCCCATCAAGCTGTAACTTAAAAATCCTTCCATGTCATGACGATGTATACTAAGGTTCAAGGTCTACTTATGTAACATATTCTTGGTTTTTCATTCCTAGGACTGGAAAGATGCAAGGAAACATCTGATTATACTTTGATTACTAACCAGGTATTTCAATAACCCTGATTGTACAGCTTTTCCATTAACACATTTTTTTCTATTATTAGAAACATAACATCATAATTTCTTTCTCTTGTGTTCTTTAAATGTGTTTTCATTCAAAGACAAATGTGCATTAAAATGTTAGAAGTCTTTTATTACTCTTGGGAGGTGGGAAGCAGGAAGTGATTTCTCTGCTTCCAAAGGCATAGAAGCATCTATTCTAAATAATCCCAAGCTGCTTGACTTTGGGAAGATAAAAGGAGTGACGCAGACACTAATGGCTTTATAAAAGCAACCCTTAGATGTTTTCAATTCTAGGAAATCACCATTGCCCAGGAATTCAGAATGTGACACACTGACTCTAGAGTATCTGAGATACTTGAGAAAGACCAGTAATATGAAAGCATAATTTGAAAGAAACTCTCACCCTTAAAATTTGTTCTACCCCTTTTGTTACAGTATAACATTGTGCAGGTTACTTAGCCTTCCTGGATTGGTTTTCATATCTGGAAAATAAAGAGCTTTGATTGTTTAGTGTTTATCCAAAGAGGACATGAATTATAAAATGTTATTTAAAATGCAAACATATCCTCTCATCTAATTCTTCCCAAGGTATAGATGTTTCATTTTAAGGGTTGTTCTCCTTTTCACCCAGACTGAGAAACCCTGAATCCTGCATCTTTAAGGTCCCTCCATCTCTAGGATCATATAGCTATTGCATAGCTGAGGAAGCCTAGTAACAAGGGATGTAATGACATACCTGACACTGGGTAATTTGTAAAGGAAAGATATTTAATTGACTCACAGTTCCGCATGGCTGGGGAGGCCTCAGGAAACTTACAATCATGGCAGAAAGGGAAGCAAACAAGTCTTTCTTCACATGGTGGCAACAAAAAGAAATGACAAGCAAAAGGGGGAAAAGCCTCTTATAAAACCATCAGATCTCATGAGAACTCATTCACTATCATGAGAACAGCAACATGGGGGTAACTGCCTCCATGATTCAATTACCTCCCACTGGGTCCCTCCCACCCACCATACATGGGGATTCTGGGAACTACAATTCAAGATGAGATTTGGGTTGTGAAAACAGCCAACCATATCAGTGATATTTAATAATAATTTCAATATCAGCACATTTTTCCATGCCCACCATGTCTATTATTACAAAGAAATACAGACATGCTCTTTGCAGAAAATAATTGTTTCATTTAAAAAAAAAACAGTTTTCTGGATAAGTGAAAAAAGAAAAGTTATTTGTAATCAAAACTAAATAGAACACAATCAAATTGCAAAACTTCATCAGCAAGAAAATTATAGAATATGTAAGGTCTTTCAACAGCTAAAGACCTGGTTCTGTGCATTGCAATATGAAGTGGCAAACATTTCTATGTGTGAAAGGGAAATTAGATTGCTATGTGTATTAATATAATAAATTGTCACAAATTTGGCAGCATAAAATAACGTTCCATTTGTTATCTCACAGTTCTGTAGGTCATGAGTCCAGGTGGGCTCAACGGAATTCCTTGCTTAGGGCTTCACAGGCTGAAACCAAACGGGTGACCAGACTCAAATCGTATCTGGTGGATTTTGGGAGGAATCTTCTTACAAGTTCAAGTTATTGGCAGAATCCAGTTTCTTGTAGTTACAGGAATGAGGACCCCATTTTCTTGCTGGCAGTCACTCCTGAGCCACTGTCTGCTTCAAGAGGACACCACCATTTTTTTGGCATGTGACCCTCTCCATCTTCAAATCCAGCAAGGGTATATTAGATTCCTCTTGTACTTTGAATCTCTTCCTTCACCTTTTATCACAAGCTGGGGAAAACTCTCTGCTTCTAATGGGCTCCTGTGATTAGATCCGTCTCACCCAGATAATTACCCTTTTATCATATAAGGTGATATAATCACGGGAATGGTATATCATCCTATTCGCAGGTTTCACCTACATTCAAATAGAAGCATCACTGGGGGTCATTCTTAGAATGCTGCCCATCACACCATCTCTTTTGAGTGAAGAATAAGCCCTACTCCAAAACCCTACTCACTGTAAAAGACAGTTTGAGGAGAGGTGATGTGATGATCAAAGAACAAAGGGAAGAAGAAAAGTGAGAGAGATGAGCATGAACAGGGTAGCTCTTAGAAAAAGTGTATACTAGCAGTTTTGTCTTTAGTGCAACAGCTTTCCCCTTTTATTTTATCAGACAGCCAGGGTTCTAATGTTCTTTCACTCTGATCCCATCACAGATTACAGGGACAGATATATTACAATTACGTACGTTCAAGCATGAATGTAAGCTAAGGCACTACTTGTCTAGGGTTATTTACAACCTAATCACTAATCATGAAGAATTTTTCCATGTTGAATTTCTGGGATTTGGGAATAAACCCAGAGGAGTTTTGGGGGGACAGGATGCTTTCAAATGACACTAAAAGTCACCAGTCTGCTTAGATATAAGGCTGGTTCTAAATATGAGCAAGTATCAAAAGTCTTCTTTCCAAACCAAGCGAACTACCTGGGCTTTCTGTTTCTGGTGAAATATATTAAGTTGGAACATTTGGATAAGTATTCGTGTATATTCTTAATTGCTGCTAGGAGCTTTCAACCAATCAGACACAAATGTCAGGTTGTACTCAGAAAGGCACAGAGCTAAAGCCACAGGGCTGAAGTTTAGAAAAAATGGACTTTTTGCAGCTCCCAGACTCACTATTCTCGGCTATGAGCTCATTCTAGTATTAGTGAGTCCTGGAATTCATCACCCTCCAAATGCAAAAATAAAATCGGGGAAATGTCATCAAGTTGTTAACCATTATTATCTATTAAAGTAGCCCTACCAAAGACGGGGAAATCACCTAATAAAGCCAATCTTTCTTTTTTATATCACCTAGAACTGTCAGGACTACAATAAATTATAATTGACCCAACTTAAAGCCAGCGACCTGCATATTATACACTGGAAATCTCTCTTATCTCAGCAAGTAACCAACACTGGACTTGTCAATTAAGATTGGAGAATGTCAAGGTTAAATGTTTCTCAAAGCTTCTGATGTATACTTTTCAAGTTTGAACCACTTGAGGTGTCTGTTTATTGACTTTTGGCAAATGTGATTTTCTATTTCTTAAAAAAGATGAATTTTATAAAGAGTTCTTACAGAGAGCACAGCTATGCAATGATTTTAGGCTAAATGATTTATAAAGAAAAGCATTTTGGGGAAAAATAAATAAAACCTTTAGAGAACCTCCAAAGTGGCCCCGTTATAAACAGTGAAATCTCTCGCAAGCTTTCTCTCCAAGTCCCATTTTCTACACCTAAAAATATAAATAATAACAACTCTTACAAATGACTACATTAAAAATCAAATTAAAATGAGATGGTATATTTAAAGTACCTGAACATGATAAATGGCAAATAAATCAATGATATTACTGTTTGTTTTACTTTACCAAATGTTCCTTTATTTATTCAATAAATATTTAATAAGCATCTATTTTATATAAGCATTTTATAGGCATTTTATAATGCCTATATTCAACAAATATTTAATAAGCATCTATTTTATATAGGCATTTTATAATGCCTATATAAAATAAGGTAGACAACAGGTATTTCATAATAAATAGGACGAACATGATATCTACTTGCATGAAATTTGCAGTCCAGTGGTGGATAGAGACAGTTAAGCAATTTTAATACAGACTTATTTGATAGGAGAAATTGGAAGTTTTATGGATGCATAAAGCAGAGACACCTGACATTTAATGGTCTGGACGGTCTGGAAATTCAGGAAAAGTTACCCAAAGAAAATAACATCAAAATTCCATCCTCAATAGTAAGAAGACATATTAGGCTAAGTAGTAGTGGAAAATACTCAAGGCAGAAGGCAGCAGGTATGCAAAATCTTGGAGAAGAGAAAGCGCGGTGCATGCCGATGTGTGAGAACAATTTGTAGTGTATAGAACAAAGATTCAGTGAGAATAGCCTTTCCTGCTCCTATCTCAGTATATTCCTGGAAAGACTTGGTACGGCACAGTGAGGAGAAGCAGATCAAAATTCCAGCTTCTTTCATGTTCACATTATCTCCAGAAGATGGTAAGTCAGGGACAGCAAACATTTGTGGAAGCAGTGTGATGATGTCTTTGGCAATTTGGAACACGCAGAGGAACTAGGACAGTCTAACAAGTGATTAAAAAGAAAAGAAGAGCTTGTACTAAATAAAGAGTTAAAATATGGGCAATGAACAGTAGATACAAAATTGTGCTAAGAATTTCAAACAGAAGACCCATCTGTAGTCTTTGCTCGTGCTCAGATATACTGTCCCTGTCTTCCTTCTGGTAGACTCCCACTAATATTTAAACACCTGACTTAACTGACTCCTCCTCTACTGAGCTTTCTTCAACTCCACCTGGAAGAATGAATCCCTCTTTCAGTACAATCCTTCACATAACAAACTGTATTTATCTTCACTGAGGTACTTTCCTTCTATTATTTTATCATTGTGTATTGATATGCATTTCTTCCCTGCAAAATGAACTCTCTGAGGGATGAGCTAAACATCCTTATTCACATATATATCTCTGTTATGGTTACAAAACTAGTTTGGGGTAATATTTAACTAAAGAATATGTCCTTTCAACTTCCAAACTGTTTAAGTTTAGTACATACATGACACAGGTATGTGTATCATCAACGTAAGGACTGCGGAATTCTTATAAGCAGTCTACAGTCAATAATTAGGCTAAATTCTAAAAGGTGTTAGATAAGTTATTGCTTGATATTTGAAGCATTTACCCATAGAAATAATTGTATAAGGGACATTAGCTTACCACAAAGAGTTTATATGAGCCTCTATAATCCTATGTAAACAAAAGCAATTTCATTATGATTTCTGTAGCAAAATATAGCCCAGGTTCCAAAAGGGGATGTCAGGAACAACTCTCATAAACCCTTATCTCTTGTTAGCACTAACAAGAAAAGCTAAAATCTTTCCACTACAGAATATGAATATATTTCTTTCCTCATCCATGTTGACAGGATTCTAGAAATGGAGTAAACAGAGTTTCTGAATAAAAAATTAGGATACATGGCATTCCCCATGGCATGATAAATAGAATATTTGAAATTCTATGGTTTCTGTTTACAATGGAGCTTTAGAGGAGTTATGAAGTGATGCATTATATTAAGAAAAATAATAGCACTGTATTAGTGAGGTCTGGAGCAGTAGGGACTACTTGTTATGAAATGAGAAGGATTGATTAGTGAGGCCGAAACTCCTAACAAGTCTTAGGAGAATTTGGTGATGGTTGGTACCTAGTATGGAAATGATGGTTGTGGCTCCTGGCAGAGGAAGCAACATAGTAAGTATTGGTACCCAGGCTCAAAGTCATTGGCTTCCTTGGGCAGGCAGTATCAGTTTAGGAGCTCTCTATGTCTCTTGGTGGTAATACCAAAGGCTCCACTGAAGGACAGCTGGGTCCTTCTGTGTGAGCCACAGAAAATGACAGCAGTGGTTTGCTTATACAAGTTGAAAGCTCACAGATCAGGCACTATTAAAAGAATGCCTAGCATTTCTTTTTATATCTTCCTAATTATTTTCTCTCTTAAATTTGCCTATTCCATTTTTTTTCTAATTGCTTAGAAAGTGCTTAATTAGTAGAATATTTTGCTGGAAAATTCATATTACAGGCTTTGTAACAGTAAACTTTTGTTAAAGTGTTAATCTGCATGTAAAAGAAAACCACAACTGGCCAGTTTATGCTGGGTCTACTTAAAGGGACAAAAATAGACTGAAAAGAAATGCAAATAATGATCATTTAGACTGGGGATAAATTTCCCAACTTTAACATTTCAGCTTTGATGAGAACCCAGAAGCCTAACACAATGAACATTAAATAGCCTAACATTGCTCTCCTTAGCTTGCACTGCCAAAGATTCCTGTGATGCATACTTGGTTGGCTAAGTGATTGCTACAACTGAATGAAAGATGAATGCAAATGCTATGCAAGCTTCACACAAACTTTTCTTTGAAAACAGAATTTATAGCCAAATAAAGCAGCTGCTCTAATTATAAAGGCAACACCTAGGCAGCTACTGCTAAGCACAACTTAATAGGAACCACTGTGAATAAATCAATTAATCAATTATTTCTTCAATGTAGTAGGCTTTATCTAAATAGGTATAGAGGCAGAAAGGTGTGATATCTTTCTTCACCCATCATGAAGGCTACAGCCTACACTCCTATTGATGTGGACAGGAGACAGGGAAATACTGGGTAGAAGAGGGTGGTTCCCTGGCGAAGGCCCCACCCTCAAGCCTGGAGACCCACGATCCTAAATGGGGACATGAATTCCTGTTTTTGTGCCCAAAAAGTTCTCTTTTAGCCTGTCACACTCCCTATTCCGTACCCTATAAACCCCAAACCTCAGGGTCCAGAAGCAGACAAAAAGAGGAGGAGAGACAAAGAGACAAGCAGAGAAATTGCATAACAGTGCAGCAGAGAAAGGAAGAAGAGAAGCAACTGAAGGCCAAGAGGAGTTCAGCTCGGGGTGGCTGGAGAGGAGTTCAGCCACTGCATGACCAAACTCCAGGGGAAAATTACCTTTCCATTCCATCCCCCTTCCGCCTTCCCATCCATCCTGCTGAGATACACCTCCACTACTCAATAAAACCCCCACATTCATCCTTCAAGTCTGTGTGTGACCCAATTCTTCTGGGACGCTGGGCAAGAGCTCAGGAAACAGAAAGCTGTCACACTGGCCCTCTGTTCTTGCAGAAAGGCAGAGGGGACACTAACCTGGTTAACACTTAAGCCATCTGTGGACAGCAAGGCCAAAAGAGCATTGTAACACTGGCATCACAGGCACCCACCCCTAGACACTACTGCGGGGCTAGAGCCCAAAGCACTTGCCCTGGCTCCTGCACCTGCCCATCTGTGGGCTCTCTCTCCTGCAAGGAGTTTGAGCTTACAGTGGTCTAAGAGAGAGCCACACCCCTGTCACACACACTGTGAAGGGAGCCAGGAAACTCTCCTGTCTCACTGTAACAAAAGACATGTTGGTTAATGAGAGAAAAATATAACAAATATATTTGTTTTACATGACATGGGATACTTCAGGGATAAAAACCCAGAGACTCGGGGAAGAGTGTCCATTTTTATACTTGTATTTGATAAAGAATGGACAGCAGTGTAAAAATGCAATTAGACAAAGGGTGTATAATCTAATAGTAATAGACACAAGAGGGAAACCTAGTAAGGCAAGGCCTGTCTGTTCAGATTCCTCTTGTTCAACCTGTAGCATTCCTTCCTCCTGGGTATGGGCCAAGACTCTGCTGGAATGAGGGCCTTGAAAGGAAAAAGTAGAGAGAACTTTCTAGGTTTTATGGCTTGTTTTGAGAGAGGGGTTCTAGTTTCTATGACCCATCTAGGGGAAGTGGAATTCTGATTTCTATGAACTGTTTCAGAGGAGAAAGAGGGATAGGAGACAGGAGGATTGAAGATCAGAGAGACCTTGCTCCTGAGGCTTTTCCATCTCCTTTAGTTCAAAGTACTCAACATGCCTAAGTGCCATACTTTGGAGTATCATGTTCTGAGCCCCAACCCAGGCAGATCATCTACAGACTGCTTTAACCACTGTACTTTGTAACTCACCTGTGTCATCTGCTACTCTATTTTTTCCACGTTCACTTACCTATTAACAGTGAGGCTCTATCACTCTAGATATTTTTCAGAAATTATTGTTTCAAATTTTTAGAAAGACAAAGAATTCAGGAAAGCTTCTCAAGCTTCAGCCTCTTCTGTGGTGTGTGTATAGTTTTCTAAAATAGGGTGGCTTTTCTAACTGAGATGTCCTAAATCTGTTCCCCACCCTTATTGTGGTCGAAGCCTTCACCTTCCTTAGTCTCCGATGGAGACTATATGGTTGGATTTTGATTTCGCTCCTAGAGCAGTTTCTCCTCTGTATGAGACCCTGGCCTAGAAAGGAGCTCTAGAAAGGCAACTCAAAGACATTAGAATATTCTAGACTCTTCAGTCCTTAACACATGCCCTTGCACTCACCCAGCAGTGGAGAAGACAAACCCTTTCTTTCAGAGCTGCTGGTTTAAAATTCCCCCCATCTCATTACTTCCCTCTACTCCCTTAGCCCACACATACCACTAGCATACCTGTGAATTATCTCCACTTTCTTCTTTTAGTTTCTTATTTATTTATGTTTTTAAAGAGTCAGTACCTCACCGTGTTGTCCAGGATGGAGTGCACTGGCTATTCACTGGTGCAGTCCCTGTACTAATCAGCATGGTGGTTCTGACCTGCTCTGTTTTCAACGTAGGCCAATTCCCCACTCTTCAGGCAACCTGGGGCATCCTCACGCCCAGGAAGTCACCATTTTGATGGCAATCTTAGTGGAGACACTTGATCTGCAGAGTGCACTACAACCCAGATCTCTAAAGCTCAAGCCATCCTTCTGCCTCAGTCTCCTGAGCAGCTGTGACTACAGGGAAGTGGGGAGGGAGGGGACAGGCGGCCCCTCACCCAATTCCACTTTCTTGAATGTGTGAATTATCAGGGATGGTAACAAAAATTCTTTGCTTGACCAAACTTTAATCAGGCTCCTTGGCCCATCTGTGAACTCCCTTGTAGAATCCAGTTTTGTAGAATCCAGTTTTAAAGAATCCTATTAGGTGTGTTTAGCCAGAATCCTCCTAGCGAGTACTCCCCACCCTGGATATCCGATCAGGTTCCTCATGTTCCACCATACCCCAGCTGATGTCTGATCACCCAAGCCTATCTTGTAACAGCAAGGATTCTGTTAGGTAGGCTTAGCTAAAATCCTCCTTCCTCGTGATGTTTCCTCTTCGTAATTTTTTTATCTGCTGATTCCCACTCCCTTAATCGACTATAAATTCTCACTTGTCCATGCTGTATTTGGAACTGAACCCAGTCTGTCTTCACTACTGCAAAATTCACTTGTGGTGGTACGTATGCCTATCATAGGGGTCCTGAATTAAGTCTGCCTTGCCATGCTTTAGAAAATATCATTGAATATTTTTTCTTTCTCATAAGTAACTCATCACCATATTTTTTCCTAAATATTGTTTTGTTTTGACATCTATAGCTGTTCCGTTGGTTTTTACGTGGCAGCTCTTAAGTGACTGAAGAAACAGTTCTGGGACTGTTGTCATTGTCAAGGCTAAGGGACAACTTTTCATTTGCTCACTGAAGGTTCACTGAAAATCACTGACAAAGAGGCAGATTAACAGGAGAAAGAGCATACATAAGTGTGTGATCATAGTTTTATGTGACATGGGAACCTTCAGAATGAATACCCCAAAATACAGGGAAAATTGTCCATTTTTACACTTAGGCTTAACAAACTATAGACAACAATACAGAAATACAATTGAACAAAAAGGGTATGATCTAATGCCAATGGACTGAGTGGGGAAACCCAGCAAGTCCCATTTGTGTAGATGCTTTTTTAGCATCTCTGAGCCTGCATTTGGTCCTTCTGGATATGGGACAGGATCCTCTCTGGAATAGGGGTCTTATGACCTACAATCAAACAAGGTAGGTCAGATAACTTCTTTATGGCCAGTTATTTACACAGAAAGGTGAGGGGAAAATTAGAGTAACATTTTTAGTTTTCATGGTTGGCTTTGGGGAAAAGGAACTCAGTTTCTATGGCTAGCCTTGGAGGAGAATTGAACTGAGAGACAGGAGTGCAGGAACAGATCAGAGAAAAACTATTGCTTCTGAGGCTTTTATTTTGGGGTGTTGTTTTCTGAGTCCTAACATCATCTTCCCAGAATCTTTGCCTTCCTTTCATTCTTTGTCTCTTGTCATTCATTCTTCTCAGAACAGCCAGTGTGATGTCTTAACAAATAAATAAAATAAGTTTTATGTTATTTTCTTGCTTAGCTTTTCCAATAGTTTCTTCTCACTTTAGATCAAAATAAATAAACGAGCATGTTTTTCAAAAACCCAATCATCATTCCATAAGCTATAAAACCATCCTTGATCTAGCCCTTACCTACTTTTCAAACCTCACCTATTTGACTTCTTTCTGTTTAAATATGCTAAGTTTGCTCCTGGCTCAGGAACTATGCACTTATTTCTTTAGGCAAATGTTTTCCTGCTTTGAGAAAGGAAAAAATAATTTTCTCTAACATCTTAGGTTTTGAAATTGTAGTCATGGATTAAATCGACAGAAGACAAATTAAGAGAAAAGTCATACACATTTCATTGCTTTTATTTTACACACATAGGAACTACACAGAAAGAAAGAGAAAACCCAAAGAAGCAGTTGGACTGGGAGCTTATATACCATTCTAAGTGACTAGACAAAGTGACTAGACAAGTGACTAGACAAAGAAGGGTGGGAATTGGACTTCCAGGGATGGTAAGTTGTGGGCAGATGACCAGGAAATATATGATAGAAAAAGTTTGCTTAATAAAGCTTGTTATGCAGACTCACTTTGGTGTCATATCCTGTGATAAGAGTCCTCTTCAGTGATTAAGAATATCCTTCTCACAGCACTGGAGAGGGGAAATACCTTTGCACATGGAAATTTGTCACCTTTACAAAGGTAAATGTACGCCCTTTTAGACAGAAAGTGAGAGGGCAGAGCATTTTGTGTCTGCTCCTTCTCAATTGCCCTTCACACAAAATAATCCTTATGCCAAAGTAGCATATTTTGGGGTGGCATATTCTGCTCTCCTTCAACTACCCCAGCATTTGCAGGTCTGACTCCTTTTTATTCAAAACTCATTTTAAATGTTGTCTCCTGATCCTCTGAAGGAGCATCCCGTGACCCCCTCTTCATCATAGTAGACTCCGTTACTCTTTTTACACAATTTTCACTATCAGTAACTGTCTTACTTGTATTAAGTTGGTACAAAAGTAACTGCGGGTTTTGCCATTGTTTCAAAGGTAAAAACCACAATTACTTTTGCACTAACCTAATATTTTGGTTTCATTCTTTATTGTCTAGCTGCTCTGTGCAAGCAAGGAAATTGCGTGCATGATTTATAACCTCATCTTCAACGCCTAGAAAAATATATGGCACATAATAGGGGCTCAAAAATATAGTTTAATTAATAACAAATATTGCTATAACAACACTGATTGCTTAATTATCCTGATCTCTCATTGAAATGCTTAGAGCCAAACACTGCTCTTCTTGCATTATAATAAAAAGTAATTCCTATTCTCATCCCTAGTCCTCCTTTTAGTTTTTTAAATCAACTTTGCTTAGACTATCACAAGGCTATAACAAAGAACCAAAGGAAGGCCAAAGGACACAATCTATGATGACTTTAGCTCCATAGATGGAAAAATAAAAATGGGCTGTCTTCAGAATTGCTGAACAGATGTCAAACCCATTTGCTACTTCACAAATCATTGTAAAGGATAATTAGATCCCATTGCTCCTCCAACAAGGTGACACAAAGAAAGATGATACTAGTTTCCAAAGAGAGGGCTTTTTCATAACCAAACAACTGAGAATTGCTACTTGAGAGGCCACTATCAGATTAAGGATCATAATATCAAGGCTGAGTCTAGAAGATAATTTGGGACATCTCCATGGCCTGGCCAGAACAAAAAGGGATAGTGAGAAAAAGAAAATATGTATATATATAAATAAAACTATCTGCATCTGCTATTTTTTATCATACATATAAAGAAAATAAAAGCAGCTCTCCACTTTCTTACAAAACATGTTCCTGAAAATGTACCTGAAAGTGGAGTATCTGAAAGGCTAAATAGAAAAGTAATTTTATAAGAAAATAGGTGATGGAAATGGAGGCTTTTTTGCAAGATTGCCTAGCAGTGTGACAAAATACTTATTTACTCCTTTTAATGGTCCTTTCTACCTCCTTGTTTTCTAGCAACTCCCAGCATAGAGAGAAGAAACTTTGCAAAGGCCAGGGGCCACACCCAGGTAAACATCTACATGCTCCCAAAGAGACAATCATTCTGACAGCTGAGAGCATCCATCCAACCTCAAACAGCTGCTACTTCAATGAAGACTTAACTTACGCAATTGTGAAATATCTCATAATCATCATTACTCTGCTAATGTATACACACACACACACGTTATTATGTGAAAGGAATTTTAATTGTGAAAATGAATAAAGGGAAAAACATAAACCATGCAAAAGTTGAACACTTATAGTAAAACAAGTTAGTAAATCAGTAAACTGTAATAATTGTTCATGTAAATAAAAAACATGTTGCACATACATATGAAAGAAGAATACAATGTTATTTCCGGAAACAATATGATATCACCAGTGGGTCTTGCAAACTAAGCATGAGCCCTACCATGTTTTTTCTGTTAACTTTGGGAAACCAGTTTCCTAGAAGCATTAATCACATGCTTTATTATGTTCAAGAAGTCACCATTTATAGAATAAATGCAACTATACCTGTTGCCTCATCTGGAAGCAATGTCTACAGCCATTTTAGGTTTTAGTTATGGGTAGGAGGGTTCTAGCATCTAGTGGGCCAGGGATACTGCTACATTGTATAGGACAGTCCCACAACAAAGAATTTTCTTTTCCAAAAGGCTGAGAAAGCCCAAGTTAACAAACTTTGCTTGACACTTAAGATAGATGATAACAGATTGATTGATAGATTATATTCTTCTGTTAAATAATGAAAACAAAAACTCTCTTTAAAGCCTCAAACAGAACGCCAAGTAATACATTATTAGAATATTAACACTGTCAATTTGAAATAAAAAGACTCAGAAATGTACAACTTCGCATTATTTTACTCTGGGGAAGTTCTCCACATTCATATGCCAAAAGCAGTTACCATATTCCTGATTGCTAATTAGACTGGCACAGGTTTCAACTTATCTACAGATGGCAACTTAAATAATAGCTAATTTTTAAGCTACGTTTTGAATTTTGTAGGTTTCAATTTAAATATTTAAAGCTATGAGATCATCTGTTAATGTATTCACTATAACAATGAGCACAATTCTGTCATATACCAGGCTTGGACATATGGAAGAACAAGACTGGTTTCCCAAGCCACATGTAAAAATCATTCTCATTTCTGGAAAGCCTACCCTACACTGAGACTCACATTGAGTTGAGAGAACTATGTATCTGAGAAATATTTCACTCACCCACCCCCCATAGAAACCCTGCCACATATGTGTTCCAGTAATAAGAACAAGAACCCCAGACTAGAAGTCAGATATCTTTCATTTTGGCCTTCTACTTTTAATTAGTTAGGTGATAATGATCAGTCCCAGAGTCACTGATGACTCAGTTTATCCATCTGTAGAATCAATGGTTTAAAACCATTTTGTACCTTTATTCATCAAGGCTCCCTCTGAGAATGTTATCAAAGCTTGTACTCTCCTCCCCAAAAATGAACATATTCATTGCATACATTTTCAAGACATTCCTTAAAGCCTGTTTATGAACTCACTAGGAATCAACTGATCACTAGTTAACAGCCTCAGTATTAGACTAGGTTCTTATGCCATTAGCAATTTTGAAAAAAGTTTTAGCTAGAAAATATAGAGAAGTAGAAAGAAAGAGCCTTCTTACCTGTGGGCATCCTGGCTATGGATCATTGTTAGACACAAAGCCACATGGGGGCATCAGCAAAGGATACTGTAAAAAGAATGGAGATAGGCTATCTCTACTTCAAATTTCAAAGAGCAATAACAAAAACAACCTGTACAATTCTACTGTTTAAAACCTTACTCATTAGAATTGAAAGCTTGTCTCTAGTCTCAGAATAAAGCATTTGGGAACTTTAGGGATTTGTATACGATTTTTTTAAATATTACATTGGAAAGAATACAAAACAAAATAGATATCATAGACGAATAACTTCTAATTGTTTTAACAGGATACAAATACCTTTATTAGAATAACAAGGGAAAAGTTACATTGGGCAGTTTTGTGTTATAATTATGAAAGAGTTACTCTTGAGTAATATAAGAAAGAGATAACAAAAAGATCTGATTCAATAAGAATTATTCTGATGTTAAGAATACAAAGCAAACTTCTCATGTGGCCACAGTTGCAACAGAAAGTAAACTCAACAGGCTTCAATTTCTATGATTTCATTTCTCTCTACGGTCTGAGCTAAAAAAAAAAAAAAAAAAGAAAAATGAAAAGAAAAGCCTATTTCACAGACAATGTAGAGACAGGTAGAAACTTCCCTAATGTATCAAATTTTTAAACTTAAGCACAGGTGCAATCGCCAGGTGCATGCTCCAGGTGCACATACATCTTTGTTAATATCCACAGAATGTCAAGCCTTTCTTTCAGTCTGATTGGGCAAATTTAGAACACATGTTTTCTCTTCACTATGAACTGTTTATGGGTTCAGACTAATCATCTATAGCATATAGATATTGGGAGATCATTCACAATGTGTATTGAAAAACTGTTAGCCACATATGTGCAGATGCTATGATTTGGTTATTATTCACTTTAATTAAAAGCAACTTAACAAAATTCTGTGCCAGTTCTGCTCCAAATACCCTGCTTGCTTTTTTCTTCAGAATAATAAACAACATATTAACAATCAAAGGAATGGTGTCACAGTCATTCCTAAAACCTGCTTTCAATAATCTTAACAATCACTATTTTCTCCCTGCATCTCATTACCAAATAGACTTCAGTTAAGAATCCCAAAACTTGGTGCATTACAAACGAAGAAGTGTTTAATTCATGGATTAGAAAATTTTTTGTAAAGGACCAGAGAGTGAATGTTTCACTTCACAGGCCACATGGTCTCTGTTTTATATTCATTTTATTTAAAATCAACTCATTAATAATGTAAAAAAACTTCTTAGGTCATAGGCTGTACTAAAACAGGTCTAAAGCTAAATGTGATTGACAGGCTATTGTTTATCTGTCTGGTAGGAAATACAAGATTAAGTTCAATTGAAAGACCGAATGCAGCAAAGTATGATGTAACATTCATTTCATATTCCTCAGCTGATGAATCTGAAGAAGGGTGATCAACCGTCTAGGCTTGTCCAGGACTGGGGTTTTTCCAGAATGTTGGGCTTCTAGTAGTAAATCCAAGAAAGTCCCTGACTGATCTGGATGATTAGTCATTGATATGGTTTGGCTGTTTACCCACCAAAATCTCATCTTGAAATGTAATCTCCATAATCTCCACGTGTTGTGGGAGGGAGTTGGTGGGAGGTAATTGAATCACGGGGGCAGGTTCCCCCATGCTGTTCTTGTGATAGTGAGTGAGTCTCAGGGGATCTGATGGTTTCTTAAGCATCTGGCATTTCCCCTGCTGGAACTCATTCTCTCTACTGCTGCCCTGTGAAGAGGTGCCTTCCTCCATGACTGTAAGTTTCCTGAGGCCTTCTCAGCCATGAAGAATGTGAGTCAATTAAACCTCTTTTCTTTATAAATTACCCAGTCTAGGTATCTCTTCATAGCAATGCGGGAACAGACTAATACAGTCATCCTAATCAATTATGCAAATGAGGGAAGTAAAATTCTTAAACAAGGAGGCCAAAAGAAAGCAGTCACTTCATGGCTTGACCATCTAACTGAAAAGTAGGAAGAAGACTGAGATGGGTGGAGTTAGAAGGCTAGTGGATTGAATCCTTATAACCAAATAAAGGTGAAATTAAACTCAACTGCTTGTTAACAACTCCCTGGTTGTTAAAAATCATTCATTTTTCTACGTTTAGCAAAAGCTGGGAAAATAAGGGGTACAGAAGTCATATACAAAGTAGTGAGAGCCAAAAGAAACCAAACAGGCCATGTTAAGACTGGAAAACAACAACACAAACATTTATTCTGAAGAGCAGCTTGAAATTTCCATTTAAACTAGTCAACAAACAAGAAAGGTTGTGCAATCACATCAACACTATCCCCAGGTGCTGCTTATTACATTTTGCTCTACAGTCTCTTTTGTTATTTTTTTCTTCCTATTGAATGTCACTGGCAAGAAGTCAAAGAGTCCATTCCAGGTTTCAGTTGCTGAAGCAGTGAAGCAGATGGTATCAGAAGCCAATGCAGGAGGGAAATACAAACCACACACAGCTTAGTTTGTTTGAGACTTACAAAAGATCTCATTGGGTCAGTGGTTAGAGCAAGGTGATAGAGAAAGAGTTGTTAGAAACCCCATGTCTTATTCTGAGGAGACCATTTCAAGACTTAGTTATGATAATTTCTTTTTTTGTTTGTTTTTGAGATGGAGTTTTGCTCTTGTCACCCAGGTTGGAGTGCAATGGCCTGATCTCAGCTCACTGCAACCTCTGCCACCTGGGTTCAAGCAATTCTCCTTCCTTAGCCTCCCAAGTAGCTAGAATTACTTACAGGCGTGCATCACCGCACTTGGCTAAGTTTTGTACCATTAGTAGAGACAGGGTTTCACCATGTTGGCTAGGCTGGTCTCGAACTCCTTACCTCAGGTGATCCGCCCACCTCAGCCTTCCAAAGTGCTGGGATTACAGGCATGAGCCACCGCGTCCAGCCAGTTATGATAATTTCAGTACAATACTGAAACAAGGTCAATAGATTTGAAAAGATCAATGTTCAAAGCAACACTAAGTGGCAGAACAGGAATCTCAACTTGCATAAGAGCAGCAAATGGCTTAACATAGGAATGGTCAAGAGAGGCAGCAAGATGCATTGGAATATCCAAGTAGAGAAGAAATTACGAGGGAAAAAAAGAACTTTGCATAAATCTCGAAATGGCATTCTTGTATTTCCATGTATGCATTATATTATTCATGAAGTATAAAACATCACACATGGTCTCTCTTATTTGCACAATTTCCTCAAGAGGCCTATTGGAAAGAAATCTTGACACCCATTTCACAGACAGTGGATTTAATTATTTCCCCAAAGTCACAACTTGAAAAAGTGCTGACATTGGGACATAATCTGTTTCCCTGAACTCCAAAACAATTCACTCTAGAAGA
Source organism: Pongo abelii (assembly GCF_028885655.2). NCBI lineage: Eukaryota > Metazoa > Chordata > Mammalia > Primates > Hominidae > Pongo > Pongo abelii. The sequence goes on along the minus strand of NC_072000.2, from coordinate 86,686,059 downwards.
GCATGGAATAAAGAGAAGCACAAATCAGTTACTAGCCTGGGAAATATATTAATAGACCCGATGTTAAACATTGGAATTATTATAGCTAACAGAATGAGAAAGAAAAAGATGCCAGATGTCACTTAGGATAGAACTCTAAGGGTAGGATTAAAATGTGAATGTAGCTAAGTAAAATTCCTTAAGGAATTATAGTAGAGAAGCCACCAATCCAATAGCACATTCTTTAAAAACCTCCATCCAACTAGGGCACAAGGTACATGTTGTCCAATACACCTAGTATATGAAAATGCATGAAAACCGTTCTGAGTTGAGGAAACAGCATCAGCAGGATAGTTATGCACCCTGTAGGCTTCTGGCCTACATTTAGCATGTGCGCTGCCAACTCGGTTCCCCCAGATGTCAGTGGGGAGTGCTGAGAATGAAGCAGCAGGCAATGGCCTAGGAAATCAGCCAGAGACCAGTCCAAGAGGGTCAACACCTCTGGAAAAACTTTAAAGGGCCTACCTTCTCTTGGGAACTCTTGAAGAACCTGGTGCCTCAGTGCAAAGCAGAAAGTGTCTTTCCTTTCCACGAATTTATCTATCTAGGCTAAACTCTTGGCATCAAGCAGCACAAAAAATTATTATTTAAGAAGTATTTAGGGAGCAACCAGTCCCTAACTACTGCTAAATAGTGGTTACTCCCTAAATACTACCTTAATATGGATTACTTAATTTAGGTTATTTAATATAACCTAGATAGTGGTCACTCCCTAAATACTCCCTAAATACTGCTTTTTTGTGCTGCTTGACGTCATGATAAGTATTACAAGTGCTAAAGGAAAGAAGAAGGAGAGACCCTTCCTGCTGCTTAGAGTCTAATGATGCACTGAGAAAAGGTTAACTGCCTACCTGGAGGACAAGCTGTGAATTGTACCATTTGTAGATTAGCCATCTGTAAATAATCCTACCATGACCAATTTCAACCTATCATGATGCAAAACACCTTTAAAAATTTGTGAAAATACAGTAATTATGCACTAGTAGGAGCAGTATTCAGTGCACTTCTGGTTAAAATCTATGCCTAAAGAGGTAAAAATGCAGGAAAAGTAGTTCTGATTCTCATGTGTGTGTAAATGCAGGCATGTATGGGTATGAGAGCCTGAGTGTGTGTGGGTGGGTGGGGGTAGCATACAATTACAAACTGGATAATCAAATTGAGCCATCCCACTCTAGCCTGTGCATAGATAGTGATGGAAAAGGGCCCTTTTTGCTCTACACTCCGGCAGATCTCCAGGCATTCAAAGTACTTCCTTGTCTGGTCCAGCAGCCTGAACTGCCCCACCCTTCCTGAGCAGAGATTGTGGTGCAACAGAGCCCTCTCTGCTCCATGCCCAGGCAGATCTCCAGGCATTTAAAGCACTATTCTCCTAGATTAGCAGCCTTTGCCACCCTACCCTTCCTATGCAGATTGTGGTACAGTGGGCCCTCTGTAGTTCATCCCTATGTAGATTTCCAGGCATCTGGAGCACCCACACCACTGAATTAGGAGTTTAGACCACCCACTTCCCCCATGCAGAGAATTTGCAGTTGAGGAAGTTTCACAGTTCCATGCCTAGACAACTGGTGATTTCCCACTGGATTCTCCCTTAGTGCTAGGGCTTGTGCCTGCCATCAAGGGACCTATAGGTTAGTCTGCTCAGGCTGGTCCTGTATAACTTTCCCTCTGACCCTCCCACCTGTCAGGGATGAGCAGGGAGCTCAGACCACTGTGCACTCCATGGATCAGCCCATTACCTGAGACAATAAAGGGCTTTTCCCAGTAAGAAAGGATCAAAGGTATACCCAGCCACATTGGCCACAGTCAGATCTTATCCATAAGTGTTATCTACTGGCTTGTAGGTCAAACTGCATAACCCAGCAGGTAGGTCAAACCAGCTGAAACATATCCATAGGGCTACAGAAACAAAGCTGAAAGACTCTATGCAAAAAACAAAGCTGAAAGACTCTATGCAACATTACCCACATTCACACCCCCTGGGGATGGGGAGAAAGGGGAAGAGAAAGAAAAAAAAACACACAATGGTATTACAGAGAAAAAGAAAAAAAATTCTGCCCACATTAAAATAATTACAAAAGTTAGTGTTAGCACCTTCATGTTAGAAGGAACTAGCACAAGAATTCTGGCATCATGAAAAATCTGAATGTAGCGACACCGCCAAAGGACTATACTCAATCTCCAGCAATGGCCTCTATCCAAAATCAAAACTCAGAAATGACAGGCAAAATAATTCAAGGCATGGATTACAAGGAAGCTCAATGAGATCCAAGATAAGGCTAAAAATCAACACAAAGAAGCTTCTCAATCAATTGAGGAAATAAAGGAAAACATAAACATTCTAGAAACATATCAATCAGAGATTCTGAAATTGAAAAACTCACATAAGAAATTTCAAAATACAGTTGAAACTTTTATCAATAGAATGGACCAAACAGAAGAAAAAAATTCAGTGCTTGAAGCCAGTCTTTCAAACTAATCCAGTCAGACAAAAATAAAGAAAAACAATTTTTCCAAATGAACAAGGTCCTTGAGAAATAAAGGATTATGTAAAGCAACCAAATTTATAAATTATTGACACTCATGAGAGGGAAGGAAAAAAAGTAAGCAACCTGGAAAACATATTCAAATAAATATATCAAGAAAATTTCCTTAATCTTGCTAGAGAGGTAGACATCCAGATACAGGAAACCTAGAGGACATCTGTGAGATACAAAATGAACATCATCAAGGTATATAGTCACCAGATGGTTCAAGGTCAATGCCAAAGAAAAAAGTCTTAAAGGCAGCTAGAAGAAAATGTCAGATTACATACAAAGGAAACCCCATCAGGCTAACAACAGATTTCTCATCAGATACTTTATAAGCCAGAAGAGATTGGGGGTCTATTTTGAGCATTTTTAAAGAAAAGACATTCCAACCAAGAAATTTCATAGCCCACCAAACTAAGATTCATAAGTGAAAAAGAAATAAAATATTTTCTAGTCAAGCAAGCACTAAGGGAATTTGTTACCACTAGATCAGCCTTACAAGAGATTCTTAAAGGAATTCTAAACATGAAAATGAAAGAACATATCAATATTAATGTAATATAAAAGTCTAAATTCCTCATCTAAAAGACACAGAAATGCAAGATGGATTTAAGAAATCCATCTGCTGTATTCAAGAGACCAATCTCACACATAACACACATAGACTCAAAGAAAGGGGCTGAAGAAATATCTACCACCCATATGGAAAACAAAAAAGAGTAGGGGTCACTAGTCTTATATCATATTAAAAAATACTTAAATCAACAACAATGAAAAAGGACAAAGAAAAGCATTCCATAATGATGAAGAATTTGATTTAACAAGAAAACTGAAGTAACCTACAAATGTATGCACCCAACATTGGAGCCCCCAGATTTGCAACATAACTACTTCCAGACCTACAAAAAGACTTAATGACACAATAATAGCTGAGGGCTTCAATACCTCACTGATAGTGTTAGACAGGTCATTGAGGCAGACAAGTAACAGACAAATTCTGGACTTAAATGTCACACTTGACCAATTGGATCTAATAGATATTTACAGGATACTCCACGCAAAAACCACAGAATATACCTTCTTCTCATCTGCACATGGAACATACTCTAAGAATAACCACATACACAACCATAAAGCAAGTCTCGATGATTTTTTTAAAGAGCAAAATTATACCAACCATACTTTTAGAATAAAATAGAATAAAAACAGAAATCAACACCAAGAATCTCTCCCAAAACCACACAATTACATGGAAATTAAACAACATGCTTCTATTTGACTTTTGGGTAAACAGTTAAATTAAGGCAGAAATAAAAAATATTTGTGAAATAAATGAAAACAAAGACACAACATACCACAATCTCTGGGATGCAGCAAAAGCAGCATTAAGAGAAAAGCTTATGCACAAAATGGAGATCTCAAAAAGTTAGAAAAATCTCAAATTAATGATCTATCATAACACCTAGAAGAACAAGAAAAAAAAACAAAAAAACAGAATGAACTAACTCCAAAGCTAGCAGAATAAAATAAGTAACAAAACTTAGAGCAGAACTGAGTGAAATTGAGACCCCAAAATTCATACAAAGAATAATGAAACCTAAAGTCAGTTTTTGGAAAAAATAAAAAAGATCAGTAGATAGATACCCAGATTAACAAAGAAAGAAAGAGAGAAGATCCAAATAACCACAATTAGAAACAACAAAGGTATCAATACTATCAATCCCACAGAAATACAAAAGATCCTAAGAGAGGATTATGAAAACCTCTATGCACACAAACTGGAAAATCTAGAGAAAATGGATTAATTCCTGGAAATACATGACATCACAAGAATGAATCAGAAAGAAATCTAAACTTTAAACAGACCAGTACCAAGTTCTGAAAATTGAATCAGTAATAAAAATCCTACCAACCAAAAAAAGCCCCAGAGGAGATTCATTCACAGCCAAATTTTACCAGACAAAAAAGAACTGGTACCAATTCTACTAAAATTATTCCAAAAAATTGAGAAGAAGGGTTTCCTCCCAAACCCATTCTATGAAAGCAGCATTATCCTGACACCAAAACCTGGCAAAGATACATCTAAACAACAACAAAAACAGAAACTACAGGCCAATAACCTGATGAAAATGATGCAAATATCCTCAAAAAAGTATTAGCAAACTGAATCCAGCAGCACATCAAAATGTAATTCACCATGATAAAGTAGTCTCCAATCCTGTGATGCAGGTTTGGTCCAACATATGCGAATCAATAATGTGATTCACCACATAAACAGAATTAAAACCAACAATTATGTAATAATATCAATAGATGTGAAAAAATCCTTTGATAAAATTAACTATCCGTTCATGATAAAAACCATTTAGAAGCTAGGCATCAAAGGAAAATATGTAAAAGTAAGAGCAACTACGACAAACCAAAGCCAACACCATAATGAATGGGCAAAAGCTGGAAGTATTTCCTTTTGAGAACTGGAACAAGATAGGGATGCCCACTCTGACCACTCCTATTCAACACAGTACTGGAAGTTCTAGCCAGAGCAATCAGGCAAGAGAAATAAATTAAAGGTATCCAAAATAGGTATAGAAGAAATAAGACTATCTCTCTTCACTGATCATTTGATGTTATACCTAAGAGACCCTAAAGACTGCCAAAAATCTCCTAGAACTGATAAATGACTTCAGTAAACTTCCAGAATACAAAATCAACACACAAAACTTCGTAGCATTTCTATACACCAATAATGTTCAACGTGAAAACCAAATCAAGAAAACAGTCCCATTTACAATAGCCACACCCCAAAAAATACCTAGGAATACATCTAACAAAGGAGATGAAAGATATCTACCAGGAGAATACAAAACACTGCTAAAAGAAATCATAGATGACACAAACAAGTGGAAAAATATCCCATGTTCATAGATTGGAAGAATCAGTATTGTTAAGCTTGCCACACTGCCCAAAGCTATCTACAGAGTCAACGCAATTTCTATCAAAAAATCAATATCATTGTTCACGAATTAGAAAAAAATAGACTAAAATTCACATAGAACTGAAAAATAACAAAAAAGAGCTTGAATCACCAAAGCAGTCCTAAGTGGAAAAAAAAAAAAAAAAAAGCTGGAGGCATCACAATCACATGACCTGACTTTAAACTATATCATAAGTCTACAGTAACCCAAAACAGCATGGTACTAATACAAAAACAGACACATAGACCAATGAAACAGAACACAGAACCCAGAAATAACGCTGCACACCTACAGCCATCTGATCTTTGGCAAAGTCAACATAAATAAGCAATGGGGAAATGACTCCCTGTTCAATAAATCGTGCTGAGTTAGCTGGCTAGCCAAATGCAGAAGAATAAAACTGGACCCCTTCCTTACACCATATACAAAATCAACTCAAGAGGGATTAAAGATTTAAATGTAAAACCTAAAATTATAAAAACCTTGGTAGATAATCCAGGAAAACCATTCTGGACATAGGCCTTGGGAAAGAATTTATGACTAAGTACTCAAAAGCAATCACAACAAAAGCAAAAATGGACAAGTTTAACCTAAGCTTCTGCACAGCAAAAGAAACTAACAACAGAGTAAGCAGACAACCTACAGGAAGAGAGAAAATATTTGTAAACTATGTATCTGATAGAGGTCTACTATCCAGAACCTGTGAAGAACTTAAACAATTTAACAAGCAAAAAACAAACAACCCCGTTAAAAGTGGGCAAAAACATGAAAAGACACTTCTCAAAAGAAAACATACAAGCTACCAACAAACATATGAAAAAAATGCTCAAAATTACTAATCATCAGAGAAATGCAAATTAAAACCACAATGAGATAACCATCTCACACCTGTCAGAATGGCTATTACTAAAAAGTAAAAAAAAACAAAAAACAAAAAACAGATGCTGGTGAGGCTGCAGAGTGAAAGGAATGCTTATACACTCTTGGTTGGACTGTAAATTAGTTCAGGCACTATGAAAAGCACTTTTGAGATTTCTCAGAGAACTTAAAACAGCCACCATTTGACCCAATAATCTCAACCTTGGGTATACACCCAAAATAAAATAAATCTTCTACCAAAAAAACATATATGTTCATCCCAGCACTATTCACGGTAGCAAAGACAGGAAATCAACGTAGGTGCCTATTAACAGTGGGTTGGATAAAGAAAATGTTGTACGTATACACCATAGAACACTACATAGCCATGAAAAAAGAATAAAATCATGTCCTTTGCAGCAATATGGATGCAGCTGGAGGCCAAGATCCCAAGCAAATTAAAGCAGAAACAGAAAACCAAATAATACATGTTCTCCCTTGTAACTAGGAGCTAAACATCTGGACATATTGTTCGCAACAATAGACACTGGAGACTATTAGAGAAGAGTGGAAGGGAGGCAGAAAAGGGTTGAAAAACTTACTTGAATATTATACTCACTACCTGGGTGAGGGGATCATTTGTTTCCCAAACCTCAGCATCATACAACATATCCATCTAACAAACCCACACATGTGTCCCCTGAATCTAAAATAAAAATTGAAATTAAAAAAAACCCCAAAGCATTATATTAATTTTATAGTGTCCATATCCTCACATTCACTTCTCCTTTTCCAGTGGCCATAAGTTCATAAAGATTCATAGACACCTCCAGGGCTATAAATTTTGCTGGTCTAGAAACCCCATAAAACTTCACTTCTAAAGCTCAGGTTCTATGTCTGGTACACAGCAGGAACTCTATGCACATTTGCTTACTGATTGATTAATGATCGATTGATTCTACTTTCCTTTCTCCTTTTCAAAATCCCTTCAAGGTTCCTGGCACAAAGCTTGATTAACAAACATAGTTAGGGTTTTGATCCTAATTCTTTCTCTGCAAACTAAGGTAGGGATGGCTGATGTGAATTCTTTTTTCTTATTTTTATTTATTTTTTATTTTTTATTTTTTTTGTGGGCAAGCTACTATGTGTCAGTGGCTTCACTTCCATGGTCTAAAGAAAGGTTCCCTGATGTTGGATACTGTGCTTATTTTAAACTCAAATAGCCATATCAGAATGTGGAGGAAACATACGATTTTAGGGAATTAAGAAACTTCAAAGATCTTTGAGTATGAGGCCACTTAGCCAAATGCCTTAATTTTGTACTGCTAAAACAGAATTTCAGATACTTGGTAATTTATAAAGAAAATAATACATTTTTCACAGTTGTGGAGGCTGGGAGGTCTGATATCAAGGTGCAAGCATCTGGCACAAGTTTTCTATGTCTGTCATCCCATTTCAGATGGTGAGAGAGAGAATGAGGGGAAGTAGAAGGGGATAGGACTTGCCCTATGATGCACACCCACTCTGGGGATAACAGCATTAATCTATTCATTTTCTCTGCCCTCATAGCCTAATCGCTTCCCATTAGGCCTCACCTCCCAACACTGTTGCATTGGGGATTAATTTTCTAACACATGCTTGAAGACACATGATGAAACCATAGTACCAAGTAAATCAAGAAACCAAGCGATTTACTCTCTGCATAAATGTTACACACACACACACACACACACACACTCTCTCTCTCTCCCTCTCTCTCTCCATTTCTCTCTCTCTCACACACACACACTCTCTCTCTCACACACACACACACTCACTCAAAAGTCATCCTCAGCTCACCATCCTGTCTATCTTCATGGAAAGTAGCACTAGACAAAATCACCTGACATTTATTTATTTATTTATTTATTTATTTATTTATTTATTTATGTTTCATACTACTGAAACATAAGATTCAGGCAAATAGTAACTTCTCTGTCTTATTTACTTTTTCATCCCCAGCTCTTATCCATGTGCGTGGCAAAACTAGGTTCCTGATAAATATAAATTGAGTAAGTGAATAAGTACAATGGTATAGTCATTCATAATCTCTTAATATACTGGTGTTTATTGGACTGTCTCTGGTGTTATTATCCCTACCTCTACTTTCTTTCCAATTGGACTGAAAATCAAGTTAACAAAAAATTGACAACTGAAACTAAGAAATACATGAATACCAATTTTTAAAGCAACACATTTACATGTAGAAAGATATTTCTCCTCTGATACATTAGCTGCCCAATTCAGACAAAGAAAGTTTGTTTTATGAAAATCAGAGTGACCACAGACTACTCTTACTTCCTCTTTATTTCCATAAGTGCTGAGAGTTTGTCATCAAGAGGTCATTAACAACATATTTTCTCTAAAATAATATAGAAATATAAACTGGACTTAAAAGCACTTTAGGGTTTTCATCAAGCTAAATAAGTAAAGCAGATTATTTCTACCAAATAAAAACATATAACTACTGAACTTATTTATTGTGAATCTTATTCAGGGTATCTTGGAGAAGGAAAACTTAGGTTTCATTTTAACTATAACCAATCAAGGTTTTACCTCATTTTTTAGGAAAATAGTCTTTCAAAATAGTCTTAACATGCTTAGATAATTAGAGGCATTGTTTATTGAGGTTCAAAAATTTTGTGAAAGTGAATTTTCTGATTTTGTTTGGTAACGATTTACACATTGTATTCTAGGTTTTTTTTTTTTCTATCAAGTAACTTAGAGTATGTCCAGCAGCTTTTTCTAGATCATTTTAGCAGTTTACTAGCTTCATCATGTTTATGGACAGAAATTTTCAAAAGGATCAAATAACTGAATTCCTCTTCTGGTGACAAGAATTTTAAATTGTTTGTATTTAAATGTAATTTTCCGTAAGATTAAGTTTTGTTAAATAATTTGGTCCTTTTAAAAACAGATGTTACAGTGGCATTATTTAGAATTAATATGAACTCAAGTATCATTTGTATAGATGTAGTATCTACACAGAGAAGAGGGTAACATAATTTTGCTTCTTTTAGCTTCCTAGATAATTTCAAAATTCTATTTTTTTTTTTTTACTTATTAAAGGAGCCTTCAGGGTCTTTGAGAATAATTTTTTTGGTAGTTTTTGCTTATAGAAACAGGGGATGAGAAATCCCAGGAGTCATTTAGGAAAGAGTGAATAGGCGCTACTTTATTTTTACACACACAGAGCCTGGGCAGCTAATGGGCTTCAGGTGTGAAACCCTGAAGTAAGAAGATCTTTGCTAATTAATAAGATCCTTAGCCTAGTTACAGAAAGGCATTAGAATAACACAGATCCTGAGCTAAGTTGTTTTTAGTTTTATATTTGAGAATCACCAAAGCCAAGCCAGAGGTGGGAAAGAGCTTAATGTTATCCAAGCCACACTAATTCCCAGCAGTCCAATACACTCTCTCAGAGATACATTCATTTGTAAATGAAAGAGAAGTCCAGCAGTCTCTGGAAACTGGAAAGGGGGTTTGGCAGAAGAAGCCAGGGATCCAGAGAGAAACACTTATGACTTTGACAAATTAAACAAATTTTCTGACTCTCACATATGCAAAAATGTGGTGACAAGACTTGCCTAACAGAGTTATTGTAAGAATTAAATAAGATGCAGGAAAACTCTGACACATAGCTGAAAGCCCATAGAGGACAGTCTCATCCCCCTTTCCTTTGCACAAGGTCTAACTTGGGAGAAAGCAGCGGTTTAGGGATGCAAAGCTTGTACCTCTTTCTCTGGTGCAAAGTCCAGAGCCACCCTAGGAAGCGTCTAGTCATAAGGCCAGCCTTCAGGGCAACGGTGTTTGATTTAATGCTCTACCGTCCCTATATTGAAATCTTTCATATGTTTGAACAAGGAATCCCTCATTTTCATTTTTCACTGGACTCCGCAAATTATGTAGCTGGTCCTGCTTCTCCAGTGCTGGAAGATAAGTGACTACTGCCTCCTCTCCTGGTTGGGCAGGCCCCAGGCCCCACACTGCTCTGGAGAGGGACCTTGAGCTGAGAGCTTGAAAATCAACTAGAATTTACCAGTCTTTTCCTGGTGAAACAGACATTATTATCTGAAAATGTTCACTGGCGTGAAACTTTAAGGAAGTAAGTAATAAAGGCAGTAAATGAAGAGTTAGATCTTTCCAGAAACATGACTCTGAAATCTTCAGAAGATTGGCGAATACACTCTTCTACTTAATTTTTTAAATCTTGGTCTGAAGGGTTGAGATAAGTTAGAGACAAATAACTTTTAGTAGAACACTGGTTTTTCAGGGGCTGAAGAATAAATACCCTATAGCAATTACTGTACCATATACTTAAAATTTACTAAGAAAGTAGATCTTATGTTAAGTGTTCTTACCTTCAAAAATAATAATAATATAAATAAAGGGGCTGGGAGGAAACTTTGGAAGATGATGAATATGTTTATGGCTTTGATGGTGGTGATGGTTTCACAGGCATGTACTTGTCAAATTGTATAGATTAAATAGGTACAGCTTTTTATATGTCAATCATCACAACAAAGTGGTTTTAAAAATAAATACTAAGATCAAATGAACAAATTCTCATATTACAATATTTACAGTATAATGTCATTTATTTATTGTAAACCTAGCTATCTTGCAACCTCACTTATTCAAAATACAATCAGTAGCATAAAAATGGAGTAAAAAGGACCCTTAACAGATAAAGTAAGTGTGGGAAAACAAAAGCATTAGAGTTTATTGACTTTTCTTAGAGGACTTATCCTCAAGTCAATACTGCTAAAGGACTTTCTGGTTTCCAAACTTTCCGTTGATTAAATATAATAAATTACACCAGGAGAGACTACTTAAATGGTGCTAGAATCCAGAAGAAGGATCGTTACTAACAGCAAGTGTGGAAATATATACACTAATATGTACATAAACACATATTTACATACACATAGACATGTACATACACACAGACATGTACACACACACATGTCCACTAACATGCCAGTTAAAGTTGCAAAATACTGTTAACATTTATTGCAAGGAAGAACAGTTTCATGCCTTGGTAGTTTTCACGTGCAACATCATTTTCATAGCTGGCATTTGCTATCATCGTCAATGGGCCTGCTGTAATTTTATGGCTTTCCCCTGTATGATTTCTAATCGCCACATCAGTTGCTTGTAGTAATATTATTGTCTCCATTTTACAGAAAAGAAAATTGAGATTCAAACAAAGGTTAAGTTGTTTGTCCAATATTCCAAGGTAACTAGATGTAAAAGTGCCCAGTGCTGGCTATCTCCCCAAAAGGTCTATTTTTAATCATATTAAAATAAGAGAAACACATTTATCTTCATAATGATAACCCAAGTCATTAAAAGGATGTAAGTGTATGCCCCTTATACTCCTTTAAAGAAAAGATGTTCCTACGGTTTGAATGTGCCCCCTTCCAAATTCAGGTGTTGAAACTTGTGGGCGAATCTATGCAAACCTGCCCCCAAAATCTGGGGGGAGCTGAGAGGTCAAAGAAAGAGGCTGGTATATCCAGTTTCTGAAAAATAAGCATTTAACAGGGACATACAAACAAAAGATATATTTGTGTCTCGAGTGGCAGAGAGACAAGATAGTGGATTCCCATGCCATTATGCCTGGGAATCACATACACCCTTTCCCTGTGGTATAGAAGCCCTGGCCGACCCACGGCTTCTATATCACAGGGAAGGGGTATAAGTGATTCAGAAGGGATATGTAGGACAATTGCTTAAGAGCAAGACTTAGGCTAACATCAAGATCATTTGACCTAAGGACAGGATTTCTCATAAGTAAGTGCACTTACACAAGGAACAATAGATACACTGGAAGTCTTAGAGGCATTCCCAGAACAAGGGTTAATCAGAAGTTAACATAGTAGATTAGCATCAAAGATGAAGTTGCTTTAGCCTCCACAAAACTTAATAACCAATGTGATGGAGACGGCGGTCTTTAAGAATTGATTTGGTCATGAGGGCTCCTCCCCCATGAATGGGATTAAGGCGTTATAAAAGGCTTCACACAACACTGAGCCCACTTAATCTCCTGCTCTTCTGCCATGTGAGGATACAGCATTCCTCCCCTCCAGAGAATGCAGCAACAAGGTACCACCTTGGAAGCAGAGAGCAGCCCTCAGCAGGCATTGAGTTTGCTAACACTTTGATCTTGGACTTCCCAGCCTTCAGAACTGTGAGACAGTAAATTTCTGGTCTTTAGAAATTATGCAGTGTCAGATATTTTGTTAAACAGCACAAAATAAACTAAGAGATGAATAACACATTTTAGAAAGATGATATACCAAACAGATTATCATTTTTTCCTTAATAATACTTGGAATTTTAACTATTTGAATTAACTTCATAGAATTTACATCTAAAGAGTTTCAGATAAATAAAGATAAATAAAGAACTAATCTGTCATCCTTCTTTGCAGTCCAAAGGCACAGATAAACCAATAAAATTAAATATGGAGCTAGGTAATACTATGGCACTCAAAATCATCATAAAAATATCCTAATAGTTCTTTCATAGGGAAATTTCTATTTACTTTTTTCTTAATTGTTAATATGAAATATGGGCAGAGATTTATGCACAAAACATTTATTTCAGTGTGATTTAAAATGTAAAAAAAAGTTTTTTGAGATGGAGTCTCGATTTGTCACCCAGGCTGGAATACAGTGGCATGATCTCAGCTCACTGCAACCTCCACCTCCCAGGTTCAAACAATTCTCCTGCCTCAGCCTCCCAAGTAGCTGGGATTACAGGTGTATGCCACCATGCCTGGCTAATTTTTTGTATTATTAGTAGAGACAGGGTTTCACCATGTTAGCCAGGATGGTCTCAATCTCCTGACCTTGTGATCTGCCTGCCTCGGCCTCCCAAAGTGCTGGGATTACAGGTGTGAGCCACCATGCCCCGCCTGAAATGAAAAAATTTTGTAGAAAACAAATGCTAGGGAAATAATTGTTAAATATATATATATATATATACACACACACATATCTCCATATGACATATGTGATATTACATTATATATGAGATACTGTGTTGCCATTGAAATGGTATTGGAAAATGTCTAATATCTTCAAAAACTTACAGAAAATTAAGTATTTATATCCCAAAGTGTATATGCAGTAGTGTATCTATTCATGCTGTTCTCCAGGTATTGTCAGTTGGCCCACTTTCCACAAAAATTATAGGATCGGTATTATTGGTCTCCTCATGGTTGAGTTGAGCCATGCAATAGTTCTGGGATTTAACTGCCAATTAAAACTCCTCTAGAACTCTCTTTTTCCCATGTAGTACAGCAACTGCCAAATCTGTAATGGTGGTTGCACTATCAGCTCAGGTCTAAGAATAATTTTTATTTATTTATTAAAGCACATTGTCTTAGTCAGTTTGGGTTTCTGTAATGAAACACCATAGACTGAATGGCTTATGAACAACAGAAATGTATTTCTCACAGTACTGGAAGCAGGAAATCTGAGATCACAGTGCAGAAGTTCGGGTAAAGCTTCTCTTCTAGGTTGCAGAGGGCCAACTTTTTGTGCCCTCACATATTGAACAGAGAAACAGAGCTCTCTGGAGTCTGTTTTATAGGGACACTAATCCATTCATGAGGGCTGTACCCTCATGATGCAATTGTCTACCAAAAGCCCCACCCCCTACCATTACATTGTGGGTTAGGACTTCAGCATATGAATTTTAGGGGAACAAAAACACTCGATCCATAACACACCTTTGAAATCCTTAATAGCATTTTGTCTATTCATTAAAAAAAAATTAAACAATTGCAATGCACAAAGCATTAAACAAATAGCAGTACATGGCAGTGATTAAATAGATTCCCAGGAAGCTTACATTCTAGTGAAGGAAAACAAAAAAAAATAAATAAATGTATAATATGTCGGATGACTATTAAAGGGTGGAGATGATACTTTCCACTGAAACAGATTGGTTATAATGAATTTACAAGTTATTTATCCTTCTAAATAGGTATTATATGTCTACCTACCTGGGTCAATGTTCAATGTTCAACAGAGCCCATAATTACATGGGTACTACATATCAAATCAAAATGGTGTTTTCATTAATGGAAGGTATTACTCTTATTTTATAAACCAATCCCCATATAGTTCATATGATGTCAGGACTCAATATCCACTTGTATTTGGGTGCACTCAATTTTATATGCACTTTGCAAGTGTTTACAGCTGACCTGATTAAAATATTGAGAATGTGTATAATCTGTAGGTGATTCCTTTTATACTTGTTGCTGAATTATGTTTCAAAATGTGTGAAAAATTAGTTCTTTAAATTTAGATAATGTTTATATTGGTAGCTAGACATTAATTCCAAACTCTCAAGATAAATATTTTTGTATTGCAAGTCTCCATGCCACAATGTGACCCAGTAGGTTAGCCATAAGGGATGCATGCTCCAGCAGCATCCAGGACACTTAACCAACCTCAGAATCATGGCTGCAGCTTCACATCCACATTTTCAATATCACAGAAGATTCTCTTGTGGCCAAGCCTAACCTGAAACCATATAGGAAATAAAATTTTAGAAAATATAGTTCCAACTTAGCTTGTTGATACAGAACTAATATACCACAGACTATTTAAAGCAAAAACAATAACTATGTCATATGATGGTCACACTATGAATAGAGAAAAATATATGATAATAACGTGTCATAAGAGACGGGTAGATAGCAATTACATGTTGCACTGAGAGTAATATAGCACTAATTTGATGTTGAATTTAATACATTTAGGTTGCATATTATAGTGTTTACAGCAACCAAAAAGGTATACTGAAAAAAAACCCTATGGTATAACTAAAACAAAAGCAGTAAAATAGACTGTAAACATATTTGATAATTTAACAGAAGGCAGTAAATGATAGATAAATAAGGACAAGATGGGGTAAACCAAGTCTATCTGTCACTGTATTAAATAGAAATAGACTAAATAGTCTAGCTAAAAGAAAATATTGTCAGATTGTTAAAAAGAAAAAAAACAAGCCCATTTCTACAATTTTAGAAAAGATTCATTGTAAACACAAAGATGCAGGTAGAAAGTAAACAATAGAAACATGCTAATCAAAAGAAAACCACTGTGGCTTTCTTAATATCAGGCAAAGAAGATGCAAAGGGAAGAAATCTGATTAAAGATAGAGATGTTTCATTTTAGAAAGGAATAAATTAAAAAGGAAGACTACAATGTTGAAAATATGTATTGACTAATAATATTTCTTTAAAATGTAAAAATCAACATTTTACAGAAATAAAGACAATAGAAAAAGCTACAACTGTAGTTGGATATTTTAATTAACTTCCCTTAATAAATGATGGAAGAAGCAGATACAAATCATCAAAGATGTAGAAGATTTGAATAGTTGCATTAGTCCACTCAATTTCATTGCTTTTGAGAACGTTATATTCAATAACTACAGAATACACATTCTTCTCAAGTGCACACAAAATGTTTAATAAAACAGGTCATATGTTGGGTTAATATCAAGAAATATAAAAGGCAAATATCAACAAATATCAAAGGATTTTCAATATAAATTGTTTTTTAGTAAGTGGCAATAAAACAGAACTGGAAATCAATAACAGAAAGGTAAAGAGAAGATCCCCACATATTTGCAACTTAAGCTATCAATTTTTAAAAATGTAAACAACCAATAAAAAATGAACAGAGCACTTGAAAATTATATTTACAAAAGAGCATATCCAAATAGTAATCACATGAACAAAGTGCTCAACGGCATTACTTATCAGAAAAATACACATTAAATACACGTATTTACTTATCAGAAAAATACACATTAAAACCACCCACATGCACTAGAATTACTAAAATTAAAGACTGACAATTCCAAGTGTTGTCAAGCTATGGACCTCTGCTGCATTGCTGGTAGCAGTGTAAGATAGTAAAACAACTATGGAAAGCTGGTAGTATTTATAAGAGTAATTTTACTCCTAAATAAGTACCCAAGAGAAAGTCCTGTATTTGCTTATAAAAAGACGTATACCAGAATGTACCTAGAAGCTTTACTTAAATAACCTAAATTTGAAGCAGTGCAAATATTCACAAATAACAGAATGCATAAATAAATTTCAGTGTATATAAATGTTATATTATACAATTTTAAGAAGAAAATAAAATACAGCAACACGCAGATAGATGTAATAACTGCTTCTTAAAGGCACTAGATTGAACAAAAGAAGCCAGATGCAACAAATTACATACAATGTACTTTCATATGTACACATTTCAAGAATGAGCATAATGAATGTATGGCAATAGAAGTTAAAATACTGGTTCCTTTAGGGAGGTATTGATATGGAAAGAAGTATAAGGGATCCCTCCTACGTACTGAAAATATCATATATCTTCATCTTGGGTAGTAAAATGGGTATGTATATACTTAAGTATCTATCCCTTGAGTCAAAAGCTTAAAATTGCTGCATTTTCCACTCTTTGCTGATGTAAATTTTACTTATTACATAAGGAAGAAGTGAAATAAATATATAAAATATCTGACCATTAGCAACTAGATTTTTTATACATTTCTAATGTCAACTATTTTACAGATGATTGGTTTGCTAACAGAACCCCTTCTGTCCCATCCTGTGTGGTTAAGTATCCGTGACCCTCCAAGCACAATAACATTAGCACAAATGTAACACTTGAGTTGTCTAGCAACCACTTCACCACTATCGAGTAAGTGGAAAATGTCCCTGGGAACCAGCACAGTTGTTTTCTTAATGTTACCTTGCTGTGTCTTTAAGGGTAGATTATCATGAGGTGGCCACATGTTTATATGTAGGAATTCTGTAGCAGAAAATTCACCTTTTGTACTCAGAGCAAGTTACCCATTTAATCAGTCTTCTAGTACAGTGTAAACATACATATACAACAATGTCTATGATAGGAAACCATTTATCAATTTCTGTATTTTATTTCTCATCTCAAATACTTTTGGGAAATCCAAGGTTTACTATCTTAAGGTAAGGGGAGAAGCTTACCTTTAAAATATTTGTATGTGTTTTTGATAATTATTGAAATAATTGTCAAAAGTAAATCTATTCTAAATTGTTTGCATCGTGCTCTAGTGTGCATAAAAATTGAATAACGGGTATTAATCCTAACTTTTTATTTTTAATCTATTCGCATCCATTAATAGTCTCATTTTTTTTAACCATGGGGAGTATAGAACATAATATAGGTACTCTAACCTGAGAGTAACAAATGAATTTTAAAAATTATTAATATGATTAGTTATTTCAGCTGTTTTCTTTCTAAATACGTTAAATCATTTATTTTCTGAGATTTAAAAAAATGTATTAAGCCCATTATACTCTTCTACATAATAACATATTTTTTATTATTTCTAAATCTACATATAAATTTTATATGATTGGATAAAAAACGAGAAACAAAAAAAGGTTTGAAAAGGAAATACATGCGTTTCATTTAGCTTAAAACATTTCAAATTAAATTTTCTAATTTTCCACTATATATTGTGGCATTTACAACTACAACATAAAATGACATGCTGATTAGTTTATCTGGGTTTCAGCAAGTGATTGAGTGATTGATTAAAATAAAATATAAAATAAAAAGTGAAAGAGGCTTTCTATCAATCCTAAAAAGAAGGTCATTTATTTGGAGGCAGAATTCAACAGGAATTTTGGGAATTATTAGGCCTATTACATGGCTGAGACACAGTAATATAATCAGGGTCTCAAATCAGGAAAATTCTAGATTTCATTTTCTTCCACTTGGAAAACAGTGCTGAAATCATTGAGAAAGAGAGAGGCAGCAAATATATGACCAGTTGTAAAGAAAGTTTTTCTGTTCCAACAATGCCTAGGGTGGCTTGGCCACCAACTTTATATAAGGTGTTATTTCCTGAAAAACAAAAGACATACCTGGACAAAGAGAGTAGAAAGCCCAACAGAAATCCAATTCATCTGACTGTTTTTGCTAAATATTCTGCACATTCATTTTCTCTAGTGCAGGTAGAACTAATGTATATCATCTGATGTATCTTTTCACAATTTCATATTTAAATTTATACTTAAAGCATAATATTCACTTGACTATAACAAAATAAAAACGTAACTGAAGTGAAACTAGTGATTGAAAATTTGATAATTCTTGATAAATGGTAGTCCTTCTAAAATATTCTTCTGAAACAGGGTCAGTGAAGGAACAGATAGTAATTATTTTTAGCTTTGCAGGCCCCTGACAGTCTCTGTTATAATTATTCAAGTGCTTTATGCATTGTAGTGCCACAGACACAAAGGAACGGGTGTAAATGTGTTTCAATAAAACTTTATTTATGGCCGGGCACGGTGGCTCACGCCTGTAATCCCAGCACTTTGGGAGGCCGAGGCGGGCGGATCACGATGTCAGGAGATCGAGACCATCCTGGCTAACACAGTGAAACCCCGTCTCTACTAAAAATACAAAACAAAATTAGCCGGGCGGGGTGGCGGGCGCCTGCAGTCCCAGCTACTCGGGAGGCTGAGGCAGGAGAACGGCGTGAACCCGGGAGGCGGAGCTTGCAGTGAGCCGAGATCGTGCCACTGCACTCCAGCCTGGGCGACAGGGCAAGACTCTGCCTCAAAAAAAAAAAAAAAAAAAAAAAAAAATTAACCGGGCGTGGTGGCGGGGGCCTGTACTTCCGGCTACTCAGGAGGCTGAGGCAGGAGAATGGCATGAACCCGGGAGGCGGAGCTTGCTGTGAGCCGAGATTGTACCACTGCACTCCAGCCCGGGCGACAGAGCGAGACTCAGCCTCAAAAAAAAAAAAAAACTTTATTATAAAAACCTGGTGGTAGAACAGATTTGGTTCACAGGCTATACTTTTCAACCAACTGCTCTAAAATGAAATATATATATAACACATTATGGGGATTATTGTTTTTGTTTGGTATGTGTTTGCATATGAGTTTTCATATATTTCAATATGAGTCAGTAGCTGTTGACCTCCTATGATAAAAATGGGAAAATTAGTACATTTACACTATTGCCTTTCACTGAAGTCTGATATTTGTCATTTATAATGTTCTACACATCAGCAACATTACAACCTAGACCTATCTTCTTTTTTACTGTCTTTCAGCTTTCCAACCATAAGTCAAGGTGCCTTATTTTTGAATTGAAACAGTAAATATCCCCTAAAATACTATTAAAAAAACAAATTTGTAAATACATAAGCAAATACAAAGATTGTACTAAACAACTAGCAAGAAAAGTACACGCGGTGGGTTTGATTATTTTATAAAGTGATTGGAGGAAAAGATTTTGGTTTGTTTCTTTTTTTTTTTTTTTTTGACCTATGAGTTTATATTATATTGGAATCAACTGCCTTATATAAAAACTCTATAATTACTGTCTTTTACTCTCTCCTCCACTGGGAGGAAGACTTTACCACATCACTAGAAAAATAAAAACACAGATGTTATAAGTGAGTTGTTCTTTAGAATTGGACAAATATTTATAATAAATTTGCAAAGAGATTATGAATAAATTGTATGCTATGACTTATCACATATGGCTTTGGCATGTTGAAGAGAGGAATGAATACTCTATATGGCTGGTGTTTCCCACCCAGTTTCCCCTGTTAGCATCAGTGTTCCTTGTCCTATGTATAGCATCTATCACCTCATAGTGATAACTAGTTGATCATTCTCTATTACGAGTTACTTTTCTTTCTCAGTCATTTTTTAAACTTTTATTTCAAGTTTAGGGGTACATGTGCAGGTTTGTTACATAGGTAAACTTCTGTCATGGGAGTTTGTTGTTCAGATATTTCACTACCGAGGTATTAAGCCTAGTACCTGTTAGTTATTTTTCCTGATCCTTTCCCTCCTCCCACCCTCCACCCTCCGATAGACCTCAGTATGTGTTGTTCCCCTCTGTGTGTCCATATGTTCTCATCATTTAATTCCCACTTACAATGGACTCCACTTCCATCCATGTACCTGCAAAGGACATGATCTCATTCTTTTTATGGCTGCATTGTACTCCATGGTGTATATGTACCATGTCTTCTTTATCCAGTCTATCATTGATGGGCATTTAGGCTGATTTTATGTCTTTACTATTGTGAATAGTGCTGAAATAAAAATATATATGCATGTGTCTTTATAATAGAATGATTGATATTCCTTTGGGTATAACCCAGTAAGGGGATTGCTGGGTTAAATGGTATTTCTGTCTTTAGGACTTTGAGGAATTACCACACTGTCTCCCACAATGGTTGAACCAATTTACACTCTCACCAACAGTGTATAAGTGTTCCTTTTTTCTCTGCAACCTCACCAGCATCTGTTATTTTTTGACTTTTTAATAATAGCAATTCTGATGAAGATGCCGAAAGCAATTGCAACAAAAGCAAAAATTGACAAATGGGATCTAATTAAACTAAAGAACTTCTGTACAGCAAAAGAAACTATAAACAGACAACCTACAGAAGGGGAGAAAATTTTTGCAAACTGTGCATGATAAAAGTCTAATATACAGCATCTATAAGGAACTTAAATAAATTTATAAGAAAAAAACTCCTTTTAAAAGTGGACAAAGGATGTGAACAGACATTTTCAAAAGAAAACATACATGTGATGAACGATTCTATGAAAAAAAGTTCAACGTCACTGATCTTTCACATTCTTGTCTCACTTCCTCGCTCCCCACCAGGCTCCTTTACCTCATATATCCTGAGGCCAATATTATGCTATTAATTAAAAATTAATTACTTTTAATTGCAAAGCCGCAATTACTTTTCACCAACCTAATAGTAAGCCCATTTTGTGGGGCAGGAAAATGAAGCATAGGGATTATAAGCAATAACTGCCTATGAACACAGATATTCCTCTCTGTGGAACCCTTGCTATTGGACATTTTATCTTTCAAAATCTTTCTGTGAAATTTACTCCTAAGAAGCAACAAAACATGGAGGCCAGCAATATTAAAAATGAATTTTTATTGTGCTCATCCTATGCCAGGTACTTTTCAAGTGTCACCTCATTTAGCTTTCCCAATAATTCTATGAAGTAAGTGCTATTATTAAACATGTTTAACTAAAAAACTAAGACAGAAAGAAGTTAAATAATTTGGAGTGGTGGTATCAGCACTTGAACCAGCTTGAATTGAAAAGGGCAAGCCTTTAAACCCTTCACTGTGCTACCCCCACTTCCCCAGAAGAGCAGTGCTTTAGAATTAGCTTTTCAAACAAAGTAATTGCTTATTATTTTTGCTGTGCCTCCAATTGAAAGCACCCGACAGAAGCATTGCTAAGAGTTGGTGGATATTTTCTGATGAGTTTTTGGTCTGATAATGATGATGATGTCAATAATAGTTAAATTAGATCTATGTCTTCCTGTAGTAATGACTTGGCTTCCATCACAACAAATCTTCTTATGATCTAGATAGTGTATCTATTACAAAGCTAAGGAAACTGAGGCTTAGATAGTTTAACAGGTTCAAGGTCACACAAATAGTAAGTGGTAGCACACAGACTTAAATCTAGGTTTGTCTGAGTCTGGAGTCAGCAGAATTTTCATGATACTTCATTGCTTCAGCTGTTTACCTATTGCAAGATGTCAGAAAAGGTGTTTGCAAGGGTCGGCTTTAGGGAAGGTTCATTTTTTAGTGAGCTAGATTTCCTTTCCCGACATTTATCCCCATCCTCTTTTCTCCAGCGGTAAGGACCTCACTTAGCTCATCTTTTTTTGTAAAATTTTTTGACTAATTTGTTATCAACACTCCCTAAAAAGTGAGTGTCTTATAGGCCTCCTAAGTGGGTGGGATAGTGATGCTGACGTGGAAGGGTATACACACTGCCAACAGCTTCATTTTTCTATAAAATCTCCTTCTCTCCAAGACACCCCATGACTAAGTGGTATATTTGTGTGAGAATCTATGTATATATTCTGTGGTATGTGTGTGTGTGTGTGTGTGTGTGTCTGTGTGTATCTATATGGATACATGGATCTATTTAATGTTACCTCACCTAAATTCCAGATGGTCTCTATTCAACCATTCTGCCTACGTAAAAATCATGGCGGCAACTCAGAGGAGGCCCTTTTTACTTTTCACCTTCTACCGTTGCAACTTGGCCACTCTCGTCTCTCTCTCTCTCCCCCCACCCACTTCATCCCTTTATTTCTCCTTTCTTTTTTTCTTTTATACACACAGAAACACAACAGCATCTTCAATTCCTACATGCATTTTAAAAATGCTCTTAAAAGATAACATTTCATTCAGTTCACTTATGGGAAAGTATGAAAACCAAAAGCTTCATCTCCATAGGGCTATTTGCATTTTGAGCCTCAGCTGCGTCTTGCCGAATGAAAAGTTTATCTCACTAAAAGGAATTTCATACACCAGTGACCAGCTATTACAGGGAATAGGGTATATTTCTTCAAATCCTGTATAAACACAGCCTGATCTGGGCTAATGGGCAAAGTAAGTTTGAGGGGCATCGCTAGGCATATCTTAATAGGCATTGGCCAAAGTAATGATCACCTGATGGTTTGTGTTTTAAATATGCACCACTTGAGACTCACTCTGTAATTCAGACGGGTAACACTAACATTGCAAAAAGCAGAAGCCACACAATAACCATATCCCTTTCACTTTCTAAACACACTCATCAAAACCTGGCAAGACATCGCCCCCAACTGAATAAACAAAACTAAGATCCGTGTCTTTTTCTCAGGGGTGTTCTGTCTGTACCAACAGGAAAATGTTAAGCTGACCCCATTTATTCACAATGAGATTGTTTTATATGGGAACTTGCTTCCATCTCTCTCTCTCTCTCTCTGTCTCTTTCTCTTCCTCCCGCTTCATCAAGGAACAAACAGGCCTCTTGGGACGGTCCATCTCTGTTATCTCTCCCTTCTCCTCCTTACAGGTTTTTCTATCTGTAGGCTTGGCTGCTGCTGGTTTTGTGATGGTGCCACCAAGTTTCAAAACAACACATTGATTCTTTTTTTCTGCAGGAAAATTTGCTTCTATAATTGCCTCAGGGAGGAGAAAAGTTCCAGGAGGAAAAGAGGTAGCACTTTCATTCACAATAATTCAACTGGGATGTTTAAACATAATTTATTTCTTCACTGAGAATTTCATTAGATCTTACCTGGGTCATTCCCATGGAAACTTTAATCCTCAGCTGAGATGTTGTCTCTCCTGGGAAGACTTCCTGACCCCGGAATTTTTGTAGGGTTATTCTTCTCCAGGGTTCTGAACTTTTTCATTGTTGCTGTTATCTTCCTGGATTTTAATTTTCTGATTGTCTGCCCTATTTGTCAAGTCTTGAGAGCACGATCTATGCCTGTGTAATATATCCCTGTAGCCCTAGTATCTACCTCTGTTCAGCTAAGGCAGACATTTTATTTAATGGAAAAAAGAATCACATCTCTGTAACTCAATGGAATTCTGGTGAGAGTCAACTGTGGTTTGGCGAGATCAGTTCATCCTCATCTTGATCCTAAAGACTTCAAAGTCATGTTGTGGATCAGCTTGGAAATCTCTATGATGCCACAGAAAATTTAATTGCAGTAAGTTTATTTAACTCGATGCTGATTGAGGATTTCTTATTCTACCCCAAAGCTCTAGTGACTGGCAAATAATGTATTACTTCTTAGGGTAACCATGAATCAGAGATTCAGAAAAACAGAAATAATATTTAGCACTTGTACTGTTTTTGTTTTTATTCGTGGTTTTAATTAGCATCCCAGTGTTATTTTAGAACTCAGATGCAGATTGAAGATAGGAAGAAATGTAGGTTGAAGGGAAAGAGAAGAAACGCAAGAATTCTGGAATTTTTTCTTTCTTGTGATTAGCATTAGGGAACATGAGCCAATCACTTCTACCATGCTGAGTCATGATAGAACAGAGGAAGATGTAAATATTCACAAGTATGAAAACAAAAGCCACCCTTTCCCCTTGAAGTCCACGGGCACCATTTCTAACTGCAACACCCAACTGTCTCCTGTGTGAAGTTACCAGAGCTCTGAAGCCACTTGTGAAAGATATATTGAGAAAAACTGTGCAGTTAGTGTTGGGTGAGAATGCCTTATGGGAGGAGACTCCAAATGAAATGTGATAATGAACCAAAAAACTTGGAACTGTCTGGGGATTAATAATCAACAAATGGGAGTGAGGGAAACTTCAAACACAGCCAGAAATAGAGCCCTGGAGTACTAGGAGTGGACATGATTGACAAGACAAGATTTTGTTGATTTGAAAGTCAGGTAAAGAGTGGATCCTAGTATCCATGGTCACCTGACTCTGCCTCTGCCCTGCTGTTGCTGCCTGGGGTTGATTCTCTTGCTGGGCCTTGGCGAGGTAGACCTCCTACAACATGAAAAGCCCACTCTCATGAGCCTGGAGCCTCAAAACAGCCTACCAATACCACTTTTTTGGTATCTGGTCTCCACATTGGAAATAAAGTCTTTTAAATAAATGTATTGCATATTAAACTATGCATGTTTACTATACAAATTATACAAGCATACAAAATTGTCTAAGAAAGTGGAAAACTGTATGCCAGTGGCAATAACTTATAAATCTTTTAAATGTTTACAGTTGAAGAACATCATTTCAGATGTGTTTCCATGTAAAAAAAAAAGGCAGATAGAAATATAAATTATTGAAAATATTACATAAAATTATGGTTAAACATCTGAAGTCATTATATTAAAATTATCAAATTCAGTTTCACTTCTTTAAGAAAAAGCTATGGAGAAGCTGAAGAAAATGTTGGCCTCCTTATAAATATTTCTGGTGACAAGTAGACGTTAATTGGTGATCATTGAAATATAAAATTATAAAAAAATTAAAAACATGTTTGCTTAATACATTATATTTTTAAACTCACATTTTATATTCAGTATTTAGAGATTCCCTGATGTAAAAAATGAGGCAATGTAGTCTTTCTTCTACCTTCAATCTCTTTTAATCACCCAGTTTTTCTTATTATATTGTTATTATTACATATTCAATGTTTCTAATTACATAAAGTAATGCCAATCTAAGAGGCTGAACCAAGGCACAAACTTAAGATTCCAAAAAGTGACTTCTAATACCTAGTTGTTTTTTTTACAGAATATTTAGCATATTTTATTTAGGAACTGTATAGCATAGATTTTTTTTTAATTCTCTTTAAGAATCCTTGGTTTGTATGTCAATCAAATTGCCTAAGTTCAGAGATGAGTCCATCACTTCAAAGCTGTGTGAACTTGAGCACATTGCTCCATCTTAATAAGTAGTTTTCCCTTGTTTAAGATGGAGATAATAAAATACCTATTTCACTGGGTGTTTGTAAAGACTGAATGAAATGGCCGGACGTGGTGGCTCACACCTGTAATTCCAGCACTTTGGGAGGCCGAGGTAGGCAGATCACCTGAGGTCAGGAGTTCAGGACCAGCCTGGCCAAGATGGAGAAACCCCATCTCACTAAAAATACAAAAATTAGCCGGGCATGGTGGCAGGCGTCTATAATCCCAGCTCAGGCAGAAAAATCACCTGAACCCAGGAGACGGAGGTTGCATTGAGCTGAGAACACGCCACTACACTCCAGCCTCGGTGACAGAGCCAGACTCTGTCTCAAAAAAAAAACTGAATGAAATAATTTATGCATATATAGTATTAGTACATAGCATAGCACATAACAATAGTAAGTAATCAGTCATTGGCAGCTATGAGCTTGTTATTATTGTTATTGTTATTTTTGCTAGTAGCATTATATACGGTTCCCTGTCTACTTTGATCTAATTTCATAGAAATCCCTTTCTCAAAATATGTTCCAGGGCTACTGAATTTTTCGGACCTCAGAATGTCCTCCCGGGCCTTCATACGTGGCATCTGCAGTCCTTTCTGGTTGAATGTGTTTGCTCCACTTTACAAGAACTAACATTCTGTCCACCTGTCAAATTGCTAATCTCTTTAAGGATCTTCTGAATGTATTCCCAGCTGAGAGGTATTTCCTGATTCTTTTAGGTAACCACAGGTATTCTTCTCCCAGGCTTCCATTTTATTATTCAGTCTTGTTTCACAGTTTATCACATTGTGTCATGTTTTGTGATTTCCATTTCAGTTTTACTCTCATTTATTTTTAAAAGGGAAAATTTTGTCTATATGTGCTCAGTCCCTGACATCAGCATCACTGTCACCATCATTTTCACTAATATTATGATCACAGAGGAGACAATATTTACCGTGTTTATCATGTAAGAGGTATTCGTTTTGTGAACCCTATATATATTACATACATAATGTAATTTCCCTGCTGTTTCTTGGGAGAATTAAATTATTTCTACTTTAGAGCATGTAAATGTGAGACAGAAATGTTTGGAAAATTGACCAGTGTTCTACAGCTAAGAATAACAGAGCCATGCATGGTCTTCAGTTCCACAGCCCAACTCCTTAATGCCATGCTATATACAATGGGCACTCAAATGTTTTGTGAATAGTGAATATGTAATTTCTAAGGTAACTTGTAACACAAGCACAGTATATTTTCAAGGAGTTGTTAAGCAGTTCATAAGTCATGCGCTAGGCTAAGCCATGTAAAGGATGGAAAAGAATTATGCAAGTCAAAGGTCCTGCCTTCAATTATCTTACAAGTTTGTTGAGGGGAAAAGAAATTTCAGGCATATATAAAGAAAAAAAAATAGAACGTATTGGTATAGTCAAATGGATTGTACTAAAATTCAGACATATTAAAATTCAGTGAAGGCCAGTGAATCTGGAGAAAAATGTTATTATGAGCTGACTTTAAAGAGTCACCCATGCGGCTCTTGATAAGCAATGGATTGAAACAGTTGTAAAATCACTATTATCTCATAGAATAGAATGTCAGGAGATAGTCTGTGTATGTTTGAGCTTTGAGGATGTACAGGAAAAGTGAACATACTGCCACTATCTTTAAAATATTACCCTAAAAACAGAAATATAAAGTTTCAAATGACTTACAGTTGAAATGTGAACACTTGCCTTAATTTGTGATCTCTTTGTGGTTTATCACACGTTCTTTCAATGTCATATGAAGAAACTATGTATTGTAACCATTAGCATTTCACTGCGTAACTAAGCATCTGTATCCTAGTTCTTTCCTTCATCAACCAATACAATGATTAACATAGAAAAGCAAGTTAGTGATCTAGATAAACTCTATCTAGAAACAGATTTCTTTTAGAAATGCCCATAGGCCTAAAATTAACTTGATGTCAATTAATTGATATATATTACAGGTATACGGTATACAAGTCACTGTGCTGCAGCACATTAAGATGATAAGAAATCTCATTGTTCAACTCCCACTTATGAATGAGAACATGTGGTGTTTGGTTTTCTCTTCCTGTGTTAGGTAGTTGAGTTGTCTTCTTAGGTAGCTGAATCCCTGTGCCCTGGGCTCATCCCCCTACTCAGTTTTCACAGTGAGCCCTCCATTAGGTGTTCTGGACACTATGCGAACCTCTCAGAGGAAGAGTGACAGGACTTCATTAAGGCAATTGGTAAAAATACATGAATATCATCAAACTCTCCATTACGCATTTCAATTTGAACATATTACCTAGCATACCTTGTCCTGTGACATTATAGCTCCAGGTACTATACTTCTGCAATTAAATATGCTCACATGTGAAAAAATTTTAAAATAAATAAAAAATCTCTACCCCTGTATCAAGGAGATTCTACTTAAAACGTTCAATTGTAAATGATAGGCTAGAAATACTGAGAGAAGTTAGAAAAAATATTTCTAAGAATTTGCATCATATTCTCTGATTAGAACTGGGGATGTAAATAGTGAATCACACATCCAAAAGAAAATCTGCTTTTGTTAAATTTAAATCAGAATCAAATCACTTTTTTTCCTACACTAAAAACATAATTTAAAAGCTCACAACTATATCCTGGTGAAATAATTTATATGTGATTTTATTATGTATTTTATAAAATTACTAATCCACCAAATTCTACATTAAACTTGAACTAAGTTAATATTTTATTCAGGTTAAGATTTGAAATAATAAGATAGGCCTCTGATTTAATCTTACTATATTTAGAAAGCTCACTGTACTTTGTGTGTGTGTGTGTGTGTGTGTGTGTTTGAATTTCTTTATCATCTAGCTGATATATTATCTTTACTTGTTCAATTCCAAGTAAAAATTCACAGTTATATCTGATTAGATATAAATAGCTTGAAATTCTTATTGATGAATTAAACACTTTCTTTAAGTCTATATAGGCATCCCTCTGTATCTACAGGGAATTTATGTCATGATCCCTGTGGATAACAAAATCCATGAAATCCCCAAGTCTCTTATAGGAAATGGTGTAGTATTTGCAAATAACCTATGCACATCCTCCCGTATAAATCATATCTAGATTATTTATAATACCTCATACAATGTAAATACTATGTAAATAGTATTATACTGTGTTGTTTAGGAAATAATGATAGAAAAGTCTATACACGTTTAGTATAGTTACAACCATCTATGTTGTTTTCAAATATTTTCAATCATTGGTTGGTTGGAGTCACTCATGTGGAAACTACAGACAGATACAGAGGACTAAGTGAATGTGAATACTCATCTTTTTGCACTATTCTTTCATGGATAAAAGTAGCAACAGATGTGTTTATGGGTCTTCCAAACTGAAGAAAGAATTCTCATTT
Organism: Pongo abelii; assembly: GCF_028885655.2. NCBI lineage: Eukaryota > Metazoa > Chordata > Mammalia > Primates > Hominidae > Pongo > Pongo abelii. The sequence continues at coordinate 86,656,904 of NC_072000.2, read as the reverse complement.
TGAGACAATGACAGATTTCAGCTATTCCTCCTGTAAGTTCTAGGAATAAATCAATGGTGAATCAAGGATGGAACATGAAAATAGAAAAACGTCTATTTTTTGGCATTTCTTTTTTTTAGTATTTTCATAAATGCATTTTTGATTTAAGACTGAATTCATCATTGTTGTTCTTTTTACCGAAACTGGTGAATAGAAAAATAGTAAAGATTTTTTAAAGCACTGAAAAAGCAATAAAAACCATAATGAAAATATTAAAAATACAATTAATCTGAGGAGAATGTGTGCAATTAGAAGAAACATGGCTTGTAGAGATAGATGAGATAATAGAGTCTGGAGACCAAATTCTATTATTGGTTCTGCAGCCAATAATAGATCAAACATGATCTTGAGTTAGTCACAAATCACTCTGGACCAGTTTCCTAAGCTTTCCAATAAAAAGGTGGACCAGAGAGAATGACACTCCCAGACCTCAAAAATGATTACTATTTTATTCTAAGAGCATAGAATGTAAAAGAAACAAAAATGTACAACAATAAAGCAAAGAAGAAGTAAAACAAGCAAATGAAATGACAATTTAGTAAAATAATTCAATCATAGGAAAGATTACTTATGATTAATGAATGAACTGGGAGATTATTTTTACCTGGCTATTCTAATATTTCCTTTCTTATGCTTACTGTTAGTCAGTTCAACATTATCCATCTTTACTTACTGTATAATTATTATTTTTTAGTAAGACGGTAGCCACTCTAGGAAAATAACAGTCAGAAACATGAAATAAACCTAGGAAGTATATGTCAATTGAAGAGTGACCAGGATGAAAATTGGTTCAAGTTTTCCCACCTTAAGTTATTAGCTCTTCAAATAAACCACTTAAGCATACTCTGAGAAAAAATTAGGGAATTAAAAAAAAATAATAATGTGATCCATAGCAATTTTACTGTCATCACAAAAATTGTTCATTTTCATCAGGTCTCTTGAAATCAATATACTGGTTCTTCATTTTTTGAATTGACCCAAAAACCTGGGGCTTTGTGCCCACGTATACATCTCAGCATTATCATTCAAGTAAAGCTACTCCAGTAAGTCATTTCTTTCCATTTAGAAAGTAATTTGAAAATGCTTCAAATGTTTTAAATTGACTAGTTGTATCATTTAATTTAAATGTAGCATGACAGTGACTTTATCTTCATTCCCAAAGTGTTATTAAAATGATGGATCCATCCTTAATAAAGATAAAGGTTGCATAACTTAAGAGCGAACACTTATATACCAGGCATTTTTCTAAGCCTTTTGCCTATGCCGAGTCATTTAATCTTCCCAACCATATAAGCTGCATACTAAATTATCCTGATTTGTAGATGAGGAAACTGATGCACAGGAATTTTCACAACCTGCTTATTGACAAAGGAAGTATTAATGGAGGAGCCAAAATTAAAATCCATGTGATTTGGCTCCAGATGTCTTGTTGTTAAAATATTACCAATAGTGATATTAAATTATTAATTAAATTCTAATTTAATTAGATTTAAATTAAATTCTAAATTAAATTAAATGAAAAATTCTAAAACTTTTATTTAAAAATGTGTTAGAAACAATGGAAGCTAAAAAGGAAGAGTGCCCAGCCTGGCCAAATGCAATATGCAAATGAATAGTCAAAATGAATTTAAGAGAAAAATAGAAGGACCAATACTATTAGATACAATTTTTATAGTCTTTTTATTAAATAACTTTAAACATTTTAAGATTAAATTATCTAAAAGGACTTTACAAGCACCAAGAGGTTAATACAGAAGACTGCAGAAACAGATTAGTAAAGCCACTAATGCAAATATGCTGTTTGGCCCTGGGACACAGATTCCTCATTTCATGTATTGATGTATTTCATCATGTAATCCTCATGAGAACCCAGAAAGTCTTATCTTCCCCATTACAATCTTATCCCCATGACTGTTTTACATATTAAAAATCAAAGCAGCTGGGCACAGTGGCTTACGCCTATAATCCCAGCACTTTGGGAGGCCGAGGCGTGCGGATCACGAGGTTAGGAGATCGAGACCATTCTAGCTAACACGGTGAAACCCCATCTCTACTAAAAACACAAAAAATTAGCCGGGCATGGTGGCATGCGCCTGTAATCCCAGCTACTCGGGAGGCTGAGGCAAGAGAATCACTTGGACCCTGGAGGCAGAGGTTGCAGTGAGCCGAGATTGCCCCACTGCACTCCAGCCTGGGCAACAGAGCAAGACTCCACCTCAAAAAGAAAAAAAAAAAAATCCAAGCAAAACAACAATAGCAAAAAACGGAATTACAAAAGATGGGGTAACTTGCCCAGAGTCACATGGTAATAAGGTGATTAGGAAAGTAGGTAATTAATCCACACCTTCAAGCTCCAGACTCAAGACACCTCACTATCCTGCTGAGCTCTCTCAGATTAAAGCATAGTCAAACCAGTTATCTGTAGTAATGCTGATCTGACATGCAGATGTTCCGATGACATACGTACAACTGCTGACCCAAGGGAGGTTGGGGCAGAGACTGGCGTTGATGCCCATATGTTATTGGCCCATCACGTTTGCACCCAGTCTGCCTCTAATGGTCAACAGTAACCTGGCACTGATTTATGAGAGACCCTTGATTCTTTTAATCTGAGCATTACTTGGAACTTCTCTGTAGATATAAAACATCTTCTCAAGTAGAAAGAAAAGTGGGTGGGAACTTAAAAACATCAAGAAAAAACACATTTATGTAACATTAGCAAGCAACATCTTATCATTTAAATAAGCATTATTTTGAATTAATCCAATCAGGATCACTGTAACACATTCAAACAGGGAGGCAGGAGAAGCAGAAATAATAAGAAGAAACCTCATCTTTCTAAGACACATACAGGCTTTCACTTCTCTATTTATTGATTAAATATTTAAAGAAGAATTTCTTTATTTCCCAAGTCACTCTGGAAGGAACCCCCTTTACTTAGTCATTTCTGATCCTATAAAACCAGGCCTTTGTTCTAGCATAGCATCCAGAACCCAATACTTAACACTATTTTAATCAGCAAAGGTTAATTTTTGCAACAAATATTACGGAAAAGAAAGTAGATGCCTGGCAGCAACTAGAGAAATATTCTTCTCTTTGAAAAGGGTTGAATTAAGTCCCCAGATTCCATTTAGACGAGCTTGAGTGCTTTATTTGTAAAGTTGGCTTTCAAATTTTGCAAAGGCTGCCTATTGTTTTTAGATCTTCAGAGAAGCCTTGAAATTCCCAGTGTCAAGGGCACAACAGAATCTGTGATCTGCAAGCAGCTCAGCTCATCAGTATTAATTATTGCTCTGCCAGGCTTGTAAACAAATTTAATCAGAAGTCTAATGCAGAGGCCCCAGTGAGGATGCCACCTATTTCTCTGCCTGCTCATTCCCAGTCCCCTTCTAGTTCTCCACTTCTCTCCCATTAACCATTGGCTTTCCAGGTTTTTGAGCAGTTCTAATTTCTCTTCTTATGTTTTTTGCTTTCTCCCTGGGTTGGCACATCTGCCTTCCTGGCTTCAGCTAAAACCTCTATTACGATGACTTCTGATTATACGTTTTCAGTATCAGCCTTTTTCAGAAGTTTCACACCTGTCTTTCTTACTGCCTACTAAATACAACTCAAACCACCGTTTCCAAAACTGGTTCATGCTGTTCCTCTACCCTCAAATTGATAAGTGTTTCTCCCCAAAGCTCTCACTCTGAGCCAGTGTCTCCACATTGCATAACCAATGTGCATAAAAAGAAAACCTCAGATTCATCCATGACTCATCTCTCTCCTTTATTTCTACATTACCCTGCCACATAAAGTCATTGGATTACCACAGTCCTACCACAAGACCCTCCAGAGTTGTTCCTATTTGGTAACTATTGCCTGATGTCAGTTTCTCCTCATTTCCAGCTGACTGATTCCCAGTCTTCATCAGTCTGACTTTCACCACGCTTATATCTCTCCCATGCTCCCATACAACTGTGTGATCTTTGTAAATATCAAATATTGTACTCTTCTGTTTTTAAATTTTCAGCAAATTTTTATGAAGAAAATTTGATGAAATAGATAAAAGTTTTAGCTTTTTATTTTGAATCTCATCAAGTTACTTTCTTAAGAGTTTGCTTCACGTTGTTCTCAAAATAAATCAAAGCTCTTTAGCCTGATACTCATGATCAATGGTCATCACTTATACTTTAGACATCCTGTCTTACCATAGTCTCCATAACCATTGTAATCTGGACACACTGAAATATGTGCATTGCTCACTACTGGTGCCGTAACAGTTCCTGAGGCAGTAAGCACTGAATAAATGCTTGCTAAACAGATGAATGGACAAGTTGTTCACTGCAGCCAATCCTTGCAGAGCTTTTTATACTCTCCCTGTTTGCCTTTGTACATTCTGTACTCTCTACTTGTCATTCTTGTACTGCTCTTCCAGGCCTGGCCAATAACTGCTATCCTTTCTTAAAAAATCTAGCTGGTGTTTGACCTTTTAATTCACTTTCCATTAACTAACTCAACAAATATGTATTGAGCACATGCCAAGAGCTTGGCACCTAGAATACAAGAACCACACAGTCTAATGCAAAAAGCAATTGCGTAGTTCCTCACATTCTATCCTACATACTCACATAGCCTCTTCTGTCTATCCTGACAGAACTTGGTACATAAATATTTTTATATCACTCAGAATCATTGTATTAATTTATTTAAAAATCATTCCCCAAATTAGAATCTGTTGTGCTTCAGGACTACATCCCACTACACTATACTTTCTTTTTTATCCTCCCAAAGTCAGCACACTTTCTGGCAAAGAGTGAGCTATCAATAAATGGTAGTTATTTATGTAATTATTATGAGGGTACAATATACTAGAATAAGCCTATGCTGTCTGATCAGATTGCCAACTTGCAATACAGGCAATCTAACTTATTCAAGGAGGACCGGGTTGTGTTGATTTATCTCCCTGGTCTCATTAGCATCTTTATAAGTCAGGTGGGACAGTACCTACCTCTTGGAATTGTTGTAAGTATGAGGAGATGAAATATGATGAACTGTGAAATGGGGACATATTGAATGCTTGTCAGCTGTTTTCCTGATTTAGAAATTTAAAAATACATTATTGGTAGGATAAGCTTGATAGACTGGATAAATGGAAGGATGTAGACAAGAATGAACTGTGGAGTAAGTAGGTTGGTTCTTCCTACATTAAAAAACTCTTCCAGGAAAGTAGCAGAAAATAACATACGGAATAGATGATGCTATGTTACAGTAAAACTGGAAAAAGACATTTACTAGACACTTATTTAAAAGGAGCAAGGAGGTGATATCAAAATATACTGCATATATTATTTTGTTAATGCTAACTTTTCATGGTAAATTATATAAAATTATTTCAGAATATGAATCTAGTTATTTTAAACACATTTATTTGTTGTTTTAATTCCTGATTTAAAAAACACTGAAAGGTATAGACACGCAGGCTGCAGGGAACACAAAATCAGAATTCTGGAGCTCTGAAAGGGCAAAACCAGGTTAAGAGATTCCACCTCTATCTCCCTACTCAGGGTCAGTTACAATATTGCTCATTTCTGTTTTTACACTCCCTCTTCTATGGGGCTTTTGTTTTCATTTGTATTTCTTTGACAGGTATTTAACTAATGAGTGATGAAGTATACAGGAAGAACCCTCACCAGGTCCAGACTCTAGGATTTGGTGAAGCTGATTTGCCATAAACATTACAATGGCATTTTTATGGACTACTCAGACGACTCAGTTCAAAGAACATCCCTCTCCTGGATTGTCTTTTGTGTTTCCTTTAATACAAGATGAAGTCTCCACATACGAACTCTGAGTAGGGCACTGAATGGCATCGAACTGTTAAATCCCCCCCTAAAGCATATATTTTAATGACAGAGTACGTTTAGAGGTCACAGCTCAGCTTCAGTCGATTGCCTGTAATTCTCAAGAGTTTTTATTTGCAATGCCTATGTTTTCTTGTCATTCTTCTGAAGGAAGCCATCATTTTGATGTGAAGAAGCTAGGAATGATGAGCATATTTCCAAAAGCAAGCTGTGTACTGAAGCAAACAGCAATATTGTAAACTTTCCTACGTAATTTCAATGTAAAAATCACGATGAGAAACCAGAAGAAAAAAAATGTTAAGACCGCTACCCAAAAGTAAGTAAATGAAATGGGAAGACAATTGGAAATTTTTGAATGTTTAGTGTATTAGTCCATTTTCATATTGCTGATAAAGACATACCTGAGACTGGGAAGAAAAAGAGGTTTAATTTGCCTTATACAGACATACCTGAGACTGGGAAGAAAAAGAGGTTTAATTTGACTTATGCATGGCTGGGGAAGTCTCACAATCATGGCAGAGTGTGAAAGGCAGTTCTTACATTGTGGCGGCGAGAGATAATGAGAAAGAAGCAGAAGTGGAAACCCCGATAAACCCATCAGATCTCGTGAGACTTATTCACAAGAATACCAAGGGTAAGACTGGCCCCCATGATTCAATTACCTCCCACTGGATCTCTCTCACAACACGTGGGGATTATGGGGGATACAATTCAGTTGAGATTTGGGTGGGGGCACAGGCAAACCACATCAGTTAGTAGTTATAAGGTCTCATATTTGATACTCTATATTTGTGTCCTTATTTAATTCTTCTACACAGCACCTTGGGAAAATTATAAGAAAGTTCAGTAAGCTAAAATAATTTTTGTGACCAAATATGCTAAGATGCAGATACAATAGTTGAATCAATGTCTATCTAAATCCAAAATATATACTCTTGCCCCAGTATCTTGCTACCTATAGGGTATACTGTTGAACTCTAGGACTGCCTTGAATTTATGACAAAAAATAAGCTGAAGTTTTATTTTTAAAGAGAGTGTTAAAAGTATTTGAAGACTTTTTACTCTCTTTTAAAAATTAAATCATGCACTAGTGAGTCAATTTATAATCTTCCTTGGTTTATGATTTTGTAAATAAACATGGCACTGCTTTTGGCAGTGTGTCAATCTGACTTGTTTTCACAATATAAACTGAATGAAGTCATGGAACAGCTTTTCTGGCCAAGTCATAACAACATAATTTACACCATATTACCCTTTTTATATCATATTGATTTTTTCATGCTGAATGTCTTCCAAAACCACAATAGAAGCTAATTCTATGTTAAAGAACAACAGTATCAAATTAATTGTTAAGGTGTGTGCCAATTCAAATATTGAGTTGATAATACAAAATAAACATTCACGTCTTCTTAAAAGCATTGGATTCACCCATAACTAAAGACATATGTGATGAAAGAATCTAAAAAAAAACTTGAAAACCAAAAGTAATTATATGCTAGGACCATGAGTAAGAGTTTTCACCAAATATTGAACATGAAGGCTATCAGTATTAGAAAAAAGAATCGATTGAAATAGTTCAACAAGAAATTTGTTATATGAAATATTATAAGAAAAATATATAAGCTAAGATTCAAGAAATATTTACAAATCATTTGTTCTTTAGACTGTGCAAAACTTTCTTCACAGAATGTTTTCAATGCTGACTCCTATATAAGCATCCTTGTTCATCACTTTAAATACTGTTTGAGAAGTTCTCAATCTCTTATTAGATTAGATTTTGGAGTAGAAATTTCTTGGTATCCATCCCTAAATCCCTCAATCGAGACTCTTACTTTTTTAATCAAATAGTGCTTAGAGGCCAAAACAAACTAAAAAGCTTTAAATCTGCTTTGTTCCTTTGTTTGTTCCTTGAACCTGTTGAATTTTATATTTGTAAGTTTGGGTCAAGACCAAGTAACTAACCTTTGAAACAATATATAATTTATAAAAACATTACTTTTAGACAATTTCAAACATAAAATATCGTTATGGCAGTAAAAAGAACTCCTGTGTGCTTTCAACCAAATCCCACAATTGTTAAAATTTTACATTATTTGCTCCATTCACAGAAAATATTCCAGATTCCCTCAGAAAACAAACAAACAAACAAAAACATTATATTTTGCTTCCATCCAACCCCCAAATGAGGAACTCAACACTGTTTCAACGCTATAATCCAATCCACAGACCCTCTTCCAATTAGGCCAAATGTCTTAATGGTCTGGACAATAGCTCTTCTTTCCATTCTGGTCCAGTTTCCTTTAATTGGGAGTTATCTCTCAGTCTTGCCTTTACTTTCACATCCTTGACACCTTCAAAGAGTATAGATGACCCCCAGTTAATGTCTGTCCAATGTTTCCCCTCTTGAGCAGACTCAGGTTTGGCATTCCTAGCAGAAACATCCCAGGTATGATACTGTGCAGTGTAGCACATCAGAAGAGACACAAGTTCAATCCCCCACTATCATCACTGGTGTTGTAAACATGACAAGTGGGTAGTATTTCTGCTAGCTTTCTCCATACACAATAATATGTTTTACCCTTTGTAATAAGTAGAATTTTATGAAAAGATTTTCTTAGATTGTGTCAATATCCTGTTCGCATTAGACTCCACTGACCAGTCTTTGGCATCCTTTGATGATTCTTACCTAAAGCACCCACCAATATGATTGCCAAATAGTGATTTTTCATTTCTATCACTGTTTCTACATTTAATAGTTGGCATTTTATCACAAGGAATGACAATACACTCACTGATACATTTACTTATATCATTATTGGCACATGTAATTTTATTTTTTTCTATGTTTGTAATCTGTTATCATTATTTTGATACTCATATTGTTCTATATTTGTCCAACAGGTTCTCCTTCTAGTTGGCTGCTGTGTCCTTTTGATAAGTTTCTCTCATTTTTCTAATGTTTGTTTTGAGATATACTTCATATGCCACACAAATCACTCATTTAAAGTATATAATTCGATTAGTATAATCACAGAGTAATCAAAAATTAACCCAACCTAAGTTTAGAAATATTTTCATCACTCCTCAGAAAGAGAATCCTCACTAAGCAATAGCAGTAATTGCTTTTACTAAGCCCTCAGTAATTACCTTCTGTCTCTATAGATTTCCCCACTCCAGATATTTCATATAAATAGAATCACAAAATCATACAATATGTGTTCTTTTGTGACTAGACTCTTTCATTTAGTGCAATGTTATCATGGTGTGTCCATGAAGTGGCATAAATCAGTACTTTTTTCTTTCTATTGCCAAATAATATTCCCTTATGCAGATTTTTTGTTTTTTTTTTAACCCATCAATTAACAGATGTATTATTCAGGGTTCAATCAGAACAACTGAACTGAGTAGGAGATATCCATTAAAATATTTACTCCCATGAATTGGCTGATGTGATTATAAGGACTCGTGAGGCAAATCCAAAGTCTACAAGGAAGGCCATGAGAAAAGATGAACTACAATTTTTAGGCATGGCTGAAGCTGTTGTTCACCAAAGCAGAGTGTCTTCATCAGGGAAGCCTCAGCTCTGCTCTTAATGACTTTCAGCTAATTAAATAAGGCCAAACTCAGATTATCTGAATAATCCCTCTTAATTAAAGTTAACTTATTATTGACTTTAATTACATATACCAAATACCTTCACAACACCTATCACAGTGTTTGATTACACAATTGGGGACTGTAACCCGGCCAAGTTGACATATCAAGAAAAAAAATCAAAATAGATTATTTGGGGTTTTCTATTTTTTAATATAATATGAATAATGTTGCCATAAACATCCTTACTTTTTTTGAGTATGTGTTTTCATTTCTCTTGGATATACAACTAGAAATGGAATTGCTGAGTCATATGGGAACTCTATGTATACATTTTAAGGAACTGCCAAACTGTCTTTCAAAATGGCTGCAACATTTTTAATTGCTACCTTTATGTGAAGACGTTTGTGAAAGTTCCCATTGTTCTACTTCTGTGTCATCTCATATTATCTTTCATTTTGTTTATAGACATTAGGAGGATGTGAAGGTATATCTTATAGTAGTTTTACTTTGCATTTACCTAATGGATAATGGTGTTAAGCATCTTTTTGTATGCTCATTTGTGTAACTTCTTTGGAGAAATATCTCCTCAAAGCTTTGTCCAGTTTTTAATTGGGCTATTTGAATGTTTTAATTATTTAGTTCTAAGAATTCTTTATATAATCTGGATATTAAACCCTTATCAAATATAAGGTTTGTAAAACTTTCTCATAAACTGTGAGTTACTTTTTAACTGTCTTGATAGTATTATTTACAGTGCAATTTTTTATTTTGATTTAGTTTAATTTACTGTTTCATTTGCCTCTTTTGCTTTTAGTATTACATTTAAGAAACCATTTCTTAGTTGAAGGTCACAACAATTTATTACTATGTTTTCTTCTAAGAATTTTATATTTCTAGAACCTAGATTTAGGTTTTGATATATTGAGCTAATTTTTGTGTAAAAGGTATACTCTTACTTTGGCTATTAAATTTGTGTGAAAGTAATACATTATGAAGAGGTCCCACTTAATTCTTTTGCATGTGGATATCCAGTTGTCCCATTGTTACTTATTGAAAAGTCATTTTTCTCCATTGACTTGTAAGTTGAAATTAAATTGATAGTATATAACAGGCTTTATTTCAGGACTCTCAATTCCATTCACGTGACATAAAAGAATAACCATATATCAGTACCACATTGTCTTTACTATGGTAGTTGTACATTAAGTATGAAATAAGGAAGTGAGTCCTCCAAATTTGATTTTCTTTTTAAAGATTATTTTGAGACCAAGAATAGACAAACCAGCATTGAAAAAGAAATAAAATATATTTATTACTCTATATATTTTAAGTATTCTATGTTTTATATTGGTTTACAATTTATATTTTTATTAAAGCATATAATACATGTAATTATGACTGATAACACATTTATAAAATACTATATATTTTTATTAATATATGCTAATATAAATATATATTTATTTTATATTATATACATTTTAGAAGCAGTTTACCAATTTTTTTTTCAAAAAAGCAAGCTGGAAATTTAAGAGAGATCACCTTGAATTTATAAACCAATTTGAGGAATAGTGTCATCTTAATAATAGTCTTCCAATCAATGAACATGGGATGTCTTTTAATTTATTTAATGTTTTGTATTTTTCAGTGTACAAGTCCTGCACTTCTTATGTTTTAGTCCTAAATGTTTTGTTTGTTTCAATTCAATGTATATAGAATTACTTTTTAAAAATAGTTTTTGATTGTTAATTATTAATGTATAGAAATACAATTGACTTTGGATGTTGATCTTGCATTTTGCAACCTTGCTGAAATTGTTTATTAAGTCTAATAGTTTTGTTGTGTATGTGGATTCCTGTAAGATCACATCATTTTTAAATATAGATGAGTTTAGTTATTCCTTTCCAATCTGGATGCCTTTTATTACTTTTTCTTGCCTATTTGACTAAGCTGGAATTTTTAGTACAATATTAAATAGAATTTGAGAGTGGGCATTCTTGTTTTATAATTTTAGGTGGAAATGTTACTGTCCTTTACCAATAAGTATAATGTTAGATTTGATTTTTGTGCAGATGGTCTTTATCAGATTGAGAAAGAAATATTGAATATGTAGATTTTGTTTTTTTCTAACGATGTCTTTGCCTGCTTTTGGTATTAGGAAAATAATAACCCCTATAGAATGGGTCAAGAAGTGTTTTTTCCTTTTTCTTTTTTTTGGCTGGGAAGCAGAAAGTTAATAGGGGTTGTGGGAAAAGTTTGTAAAAAATTGAGGCTAATTCTTCTTTAAACACTTGGTAGAATTAACCAGTGAAGTGGTTTGGTCTGGGCCTTGAGTTTTCTTTGCAATAAGTTTTTAAATCACTACTGCAATCTCTTTACATGTTATAGGTTCACTGAGGGGGTTTTTAGTCGATTTTAATAGTTTGTGTCTTGGTATGAATTTGTCCATTTCATCTAAGTTATTTAACTTAACATACAGTTTTCATAGTATTCCCTTATAATGTTTTCATTTCCCTAGGGTTAGTAGCAATGCGTCCTCTTTTATTCCTGATTTTAGTAATTTAGGACTTCTCCCGTTTTATCTTGGTCAGTCTAGTTAAAAGTTTGTTGATTTTGTTGATCTTTCCAAGGCGCCACATTTTGGTTTTATATATTTTATTTTTCTATTAAGTATTTTATTTATTCTTGCTCCAATATTTATTATTTATTTTCTTTAATTGGTTTGGATTTAATTGCTTTTTTGTTTTGTTTTGAGATAAAACTTATTTGATTTACATTTGATATTCTTTTTTAATATCAGTGTGTACAGGCTATAAATATCCTTTGTAGCACTACTTTACCAGCATCTCATAAGTTTGGGTATGTTATGTTTTTATTTTCATTCACCATAAGGTATTTTTTAATTTCCTTGTGATTGCTTGATTAATCCCTTGTTACACATGATTGTGTTATTCCCACATATGTGAATTTTCCAATATTCCATCTATTATTATTTTTAATTTAATTCCAATGTGATCAAAGAAACTACTTTGTATGACATCATGTCCTGTTAACTTATTCACACCTCATTTTATGACATAGCACAGAGTCTATCCTGAAGAATGTTCTATGTGCACTTGAAATGAATACATATTCTGCTGCTGTTGAGGGGAGTGTTCTAAAGATTCTGTCAAATCTAATTGGCTTATAATGTTCAACTCTTGTTTCCTTGTTGAGCTTTTGCCTGGTTCTCCTATCCATTATTAAAAATGAGTATAATGGACCAAATTGTTTTTCCCAAAAACATGTATGTTGACTCTCTAACTCTTAGTACCTCAGAACGTTATTATATTTGGTAATAAGATTTTTAAAGAGGTGGTTAAGCTAGAATTAAGCTGTTGGGATTGGCCCTAATTCAATACGACTAGTATCCTTATGAAAGGAGGAGATAACATAATGCATGTGCACAGAGGAAAAACTTATTAAGCAAATTCAAATGTTACACTAGAAAGCACAAAAACATATATAAGACATACAGAAAATAAAAATAAATCTTTCTCAATTATTTTCATTATAACCTATATTTTTAAATTGTGTCTCCTGCAGACAATATAATGTTAGACATTTCTTCTTCATCAAATCTGAGGATGTCTGCCTTCTAATTGTTTTATTATTTTAAACTTAATGTTATTATTAATATTGTTGGATTTATATCTGCCATTTTTATTTTCTGTATGTTCCATGTCTGTGTTATGCACCTTTTCCTCCACAGCCTTTTTATATTTTCTAGTGTAACATCTCAATTTATTTACTAATTTTTTAAACTGTGGCCTGTAGTCCCAGCTACTCGTGAGGCTGAGACAGGAGAATGGCGTGAACCCGGGAGGCAGAGCTTGCAGTGAGCCTAGATCGCACCACTGCACTCCAGCTTGGGTGACACAGCGAGACTCTGTCTCGAAAAAAATTAAAATAAAAATAATAATAATAATAATTTTCTAAACTGTGTATATTTTTAACTATCTTCTTAGTGATTATTCTAGAGCTTACTATGTACATGTAGACATAGATATGTATGTGTGTATATATGAATGTACTTCAGATTTATACTTAAATTCTAGTGAAATATAGAAAATTCACTTACATAGTTTCACTCCCTTCTCCCAGTTGGACTATTGTGGTTACACATATTGCACCCGTGTACATGGCTATTATTATTACTTTACATAATCTTATGTCTTAAAAGAAGCTTAGAGAAGAAAATTAAGTACATATTTATTAAGTTTTTAATGCTTTTATTCTTTCTCGTTCTATTCTTTCTTCCTGTTAATTCAGGTTACCATTTGATATCTTTTTTTCTACTCTTGTTAAAGTTTTGTCCTATTCCCTCCTATGTGTGGTTACTATCAAATATATTACATTTTTATACATGATACAAGTTTTAAAAGTCTGTTTATATAATTTTACATAGATATTAAATAAAAAATACATATTATTTATTACTAAGTTAAGAAAGAGAATATGCAAATATCGTTCCTTTTTTCAATTTTTATTTATTGTGAGTACATAGTAGGTGTACATATTTATGATATTTATGGGATACATGAGGTACTTTGATACTGGAATGTAATGTGTAGTAATCACATCATGGTATATGGAGTATCTATCCCGTCAAGCATTTATTGTTTATATTATCAACAATTCAATTATACTCCTTTAGTTATTTTTAAATATGCAATTAAATTATTATTGGCTATAGTCACTCTGTTGTGCTATCAAATAGTAGGCCTTCTTTTTTTTTTTTTTGCTTTAAGTTCCAGGATACATGTGCAGAACATGCAGGCTTGTTACATAGGTATATGTGTGCAGTGGTGGTTTGCTGCACCATTGACCTGTCCTCTAAGTTCCGTCCCCTCACTCCTCACCCCCCAACAGGCCCTGGTGTGTGTTGTTCTCCTCCCTGTGTCCATGTGTTTTCATTGTTCAACTTGTACTTTTGAGTGAGAACATACAGTGCTTGGTTTTCTGTTCCTGTGTTAGTTTGCTGAGGATGATGACTTCCAGCTTCATCCATGTCCCTGCAAAGGATATGATCTCATTCCTTTTTATGGCTGCATAGTATTTCATGGTGTATATGTACCACATTTTCCTTATCCAGTCTATTATTGATGGGCATTTGGATTGGTTTGACGACTTTGCTATTGTAAATAGTGCTGCAATAAACGTACACTTGCATGCGTCTTTATAGTAGAACGATTTATATTCCTTTGGGTATATTTCCAGTAATGGGATTGCTGGGTCAAATGGTATTTCTGGTTCTAGATCCTTGAGGAATCACCATACTGTCTTCCACAATGGTTGAACTAATTTACATTCCCACCAACAGTGTACAATTCTAGGTTTTGTTCATTCTTACTAACTACGTTTTCATACTGGTTAACCATCTCCACTATTCCCTTCAACTACCCTCTCCAGTCACTGGTAACTATCTTTCTACTCTCTATCTCTGAGTTCAATTGTTTTAATGTTTAGCTCCTGCCAGTAAGTGAAAACAGGTGACATTTGTCTTTCTGTGCCTGGCTTATTTCACTTAACATAATGACCTCCAGTTCCATTCATATTGTTGCAAATGATAGGATATTATTTTTCTTTATAGCTGAATAGTACTCCATTGTGTATACATACCACATTTTCTTTATCCATTTGTCTGCTGATGGACACTGAGATTGCTTCCAAATCTTAGCTAATGTGAACAGTGCTGCAACAAACACGGAAATGCAGATACCCCTTTGATATATTGATTTCCTTTGAGTATATATCCAGCAGTGGGATTGTTGAATTGTATGATTGCTCTATTTTCAGTATTTTAAGGAACCTCCAAACTGTTTTTCATAGTGATTGCACTAATTTACATGCCCACCAACAGTGTGAGTTCCCCTTTCTCCACATCCTTTCTAGCATTTGTAATTGCCTGTCTTTTGAAGTGAGATATCTCATTGTAGTTTTGATTTGCATTTCTCTGATTATCAATGATGTTGCACACTTTTTATATACCTGTTTTTCATTTGTATGTCTGCTTTTAAAAACTGTCTATTCAGATCTTTTACCAATGCTTTAATCAGATTACTAGAATTTTTTCCTATGGAGTTGTGTGAACTCCTTATATATTCTGCTTATTAATCCTTTTTCAGATAGGTAGTTTGAAAATATTTTCTCCCATACTTTGGGTTGTCTCTTCACTTTGTTGGTTGTTTCCTTTGCTGTGAGGAAGCTTTTTTAACTTCATGTGATATGATTTGTCGTCCATTTTTGCTTTGGTTGTCTGTGCTTGTAGTGTATTACTCAAAAAATATTTGCCAGCTGGGCACGGTGGCTCACGCCTGTAATCCTATCACTTTGGGAAGCTGAGGCGGGTGGATCACTTGAGGTCAGGAGTTCAAAATCAACCTGGCCACCATGGTGAAACCCCATCTCTACTAAAAATACAAAAAAAAAAAAAAATTAGCCAGGCATGGTGGCAGGTGCCTGTAATCCCAGCTACTCAGGAGGCTGAGGCAGAAGAATCACTTGAACCCAGGAGGTAGAGGTTGCAGTGAGCTGCGGTCACGCCACTGAACTCCAGCCTAGGCGACAGAGCCAGATTTGTCTCAAAAAAAAAAAAAAAAAAAAAAAATCTTTGCCCAGGCCAATTTCCTGGAGAGTTTCCTCAAAGTCCTCTAGTTTCGTTAGTAGTTTCATAGTTTGAGATCTTAGATTTAAATCTTTAATCAATTTTGATTTGATTTTTGTATATGTTGAGAGATATGAATCTAATTTCATTCTTCCACATATAAATAGCCAGTTTTCCCAGAACCATTTATTAAAAGGACTGTCATTTCCCTGATGTAAGTTCTTGACACCTTTGTTGAAAACAAGCTCACAGTAGATGTATGGATTTGTTGCTGGGTTCTCTATTCTGATTCATTGGTCTGTACATCTGTTTATATGCCAGTACCATGCTATTTTGGTTACTATAGTTTTGTAGTATAATTTGAAGTCAGGTAATGTGACTTCTACAGTTATTTATTTATTTTTTTTCCTTTGGCTTGGGATAGCTTTGGCTATTCTGGGTCTCTTGTGGTTCCATATGAATTTTAGAATTGTTTTTTTCTATTTCTCTGAACAATGTCATTAGTATTTTGACAGGAATTGTATTGAATCTGTAGATTGCTTTAGGTAGTATGGACTTTTTGACAATATTGATTCTTCTAATTCATGAACATGGAATATCTTCCCATTTTTTGTGTTCTTTTAAATTTTTTTCATAGGTGTTTTATATTTTGTTGTAAAATTCATTCACTTTGGTGAAGTTAATTCATAGGTATTTAATTTTATGTGTGGCTGTCATAAATGGGATTAGTTTTTATTTTTTTTCACATTTTTCACTATTGACATACAGAAATGCTACTGATTTTTATATGTTGATTTTGTATCCTACAACTTTATTGGATTTGTTTCTCAGTTATAATAGTTTGTTTTTGTGGCAGCTTTAAGTTTTTCCAAATAAAAGATTATATCATCTGCAAACAAGGATAAATTGAATTATTCTTTTCTGATTTGGACATTATTTCTTTTTCTTGTCTGATTGCTCTATCTAGAACTTCTACTACTAATTGAATAACAGTGGTGACTCTGGGGATTCTTGTCGTGTTTCAGATGTTAGAGGAAAGAATTTCAGTGTTTCTCCATTCCATATTATGCTAGCTGTGGGTCTGTCATATATAGCTTTTATTATGTTATGTTTCTTCTGTACTCAGCTTTTTAGTGTTTGCATCATGCAGCGATGTTGAAATTTATCAAAATGCTTTTTCAGCATCAATTTAAATGATCATACGGTTTTTGTCCTTCATTCTGTTGATATGACATGACATTGACTGGTTTGCATATATTGAACAATCCTTGCATCCTTAGGATAAATCCCATTTGGTCATGATGAATGACCTTTTTAAAGTATTGTTTAATTTGGTTCGTTAATATTTTGTTGAGGATTTTTGCAACAATATTTTTCAGAGATATTGGCCTGTGGTTTTCTGCTTTTGATAGGTCTTTGATTTTGGTATCACGGTAATACTGGCCTCATAGAAAGAGTTTGGAAGTATTCCCTCCTTTTCTATTTTTCCAAATAGTTTGAGTAGGATTGGTATTAGTTCTTCTTTAAATGGTTGGTAGAATTCAGCAGTGGAGTCATCAGTCCTGGGCTTGTCTTTACTGGGAGACTTTGTATTACAGCTTTGATCTCATTACTTGTTATTTGTCTGTTCCGGTTTTTTATTTCTTTCTAGTTCATTCTTGGTAGGTTGTATGCGTCTAGGAATTTATCTGTTTCCTGTAATTTTCCACTTTGTTGCCATACAGTTTCTCATAGTAGCCACTAATGATTTTTTTCAGTTTCTGCAGTATCAGTTGTAATTTTTCATTTTTCATCTCTGACTTTATTTATTTGGACCTTCTCTGTTTTAGTTAGTCTGGCTAAATGTTTGTCAATTTTATTTACCTTTTCAAAGTTCCAGCCTACAATCTTGTGTATTTTCTCCATTTCAGTTTCATTATTTCTTTTCTTTTACTAGTTTTTGGTTTGGTTTGCTTTTGCCTTTCTAGCTCTTTAAGAGGCATTGTTAGGTTATTCATTTGAAGTCTTTTTTCTTTCTTGATGTAGGTACTTAGAGCTATAAATTTCCCCCTCAGTACTAATCTTGCTGTATCCCCTAGGCTTTGGTATGTTATGTTTCCATTATTATTCACTAAAAAATTCTTCAGTTTCCTTCTAAATTCTTTCAATGACCCATTGGTCATTCAGGAGCATATAGTTTTATTTCTATGTGATTGTATAGTTGCCAAAATTTATTTTCTCATTGATTTCTACTTTCATTCCATTGTGGTCAGAGAAGATGCTTGATATTATTTTCATTTTTGAATGTCTTGAGACTGATTTTGTGACCTAACCTATGGTCTATCCTTGAGAATGAGTCATGTGCTGAGATAAAGAATGTGTATTCTGCAACTGTTGGATGAAATGCTCTGTAAATATCTATTAGGACCATTTATTCTACAGTGCAGAAATTTGCAGAAGTGTGAAGCCTCTTTGTTGATTTTCTATCTGGAAGATCTGAAATGCTGAAATTGGGGTGTTGAGCTCTCCAGCTAGTATTCTGTTGAGGTCTAGTTTCCTCTTTAGCTCTAATAATATTTGCTTTATATATTTGGGTACTCCAGCATTGAGGGCATATGTGTTTACAATCTTTATGTCCCCTTGCTTACTTGACTGTTTTATGATTACATAATTACCTTCTTTGTCTCTTCTTGCAGTTTTGTCTTGAAATCTATCTTGTCTGATATAAACACAGTGACTGCTACTCTTTTTTGTTTTCCATTGTTATGGAATATGTTTTTCCATCCTTTTTTTCAGTCTAACTATACATATCTTTGTAAGTGACCTGTGTTTCCTTTTGGCAACAGATATTGGGTCTTCTATTTTTTTCTGTATTCACTCAGTCACTCTGTGTTTTTTGATTGAAGAGTTTAGTCCATGTACATTCAATATTATTATTGATAAGTGAGAACTCACCTCTGCCATTTTGTTATTTGTTTTCTGCTTGCTTTGTGGTCTTATCTTCCTTCTTTCCTTTCTTTCTGTCTTCCATTTAGTGAAAGTGATTTTCTCTGGTGGTATGATTTAATTTCTTGCCTTTTATTTTTTGTGTATCTGTTGTGTGTTTTTTTATTTGAGGTTATCATGAGGCTTGCAAATCTTATAACCCATTATTTTAAACTGGTGACCGCACTCATTGCATAAACAAACAAGCAAGCAAAAAGACAGCCAATACAAACTCTACTTTTAACTTGTCCGCATGCTTTTAACTTTTTGTTGTTGTTACTCTTTATGTTCTGTTGTACTGCCTATGTTTTGAAAAGTTACAGTAGTTATGATTTTTAATTGTTTCATCAGTCTTTCTATTTAAGAGTTTATACGCCACAATTACAGTGTTATAATATTCTGAGTTTTTTGTGTGTGTTTACTATTACCAGTGAGTTGTGTACCCTCAGTTTATTTTGTATTGCTATTAACATCCTTTCTTTCAGATTGGAGAACTCCCTTTGGCATTTCTTGTACAACAAGTCTGGTGTTGATAAAATCCCTCAGCTTTTCTTTTTCTGTTTTTTTTTTTAATTTCTTTTTTTTTTATTATCAAGGAAAGTCTGTATTTCTCTTTCACGTTTAAAAAATACTTTTGCCAGATATACTCTTTTGGGTAAAAGTTCTTGGATTTTTTTTTTCTTTCAGCACTTTAATATGTCATGCCCTTCTCTCCAGGCCTGTGAGGTGTCCACTGAAAAATCTGCTGCCAGACATATTGAAGCTTCACTGTATGTTATTTGCTTCTTTTTTCTTGGTGCTTTTATGATCCTGTATTTATCCTTAACTTTTGGGAGACTGATTACTAAATGCCTTGAGGTAGTCCTTTTTGGACCATGGTAAATCTGTTTGGTATTCTATAACCTCCTTGTACTTGAATGTTGATGTTTCTCTAGGTTTAGGAAGTTTTCTGATATTATCCCTTTGAATAAATTTTCTATCCCTGTCTTTTTCTCTACCTCCTCTTAAAGGCCAGCAAGAACTAGTAGACTTGGCCTTTTGAGGTTATTGTCTAGATCTCATAGGCATGCTTAATACTGTTTTTACCCTTTTCTTTTGTCTCCTCTATGTATTTTCAAATAGCCTGTCTTTAAGCTCACTAATTTTCTTCTGCTTGATCAATTCTGCTATTAAAAGACTCATGCATTTCATCAAGTAGGTCAATTGCATTTTGTCAGCTCCAGAATTTCTGCTTGATTCTTTTTAATTATTTTATTCTCTTTGTTAAATTTATTTGATATAACTCTGAATTCCTTCTGCTGTTTTGAATTTCTTTGAGTTTCCTCAAAACAGCTATTTTGAATTATCTATCTAAAAAGTCATGTAGCTGTGTTTCTCCAGGATTGGTCCCTGGTGCCTTATTTAGTTCATTTGGTGAGGTCATGTTTTCCTGGATGCTCTTGATGCTTGTGGATATTCATGGGTGTCTGGGCATTGAAGAGTTAGGTCTTTTATGTAGTTTTTGCAGTCTGGGATTGTTTCTGCCCATCTTTCTTCAGAAGGCCTTCCAGGTTTTTAAAGGGACTTTGGCCTCCAGCCCGAAAATGCTGTGGTTCTTGCACATTCTTAGAGGTACCGCCATGGTGGTCTTGGATAGGATCCAGAAGAATTCTCTAGATTACCAGGCAGAGACACTTGTTTTATTTCCTTACTTTCTCCCAAACAAACAGAATCTCTCTATCTTTCTGAGTGCTGAGCTGCTTGGACCTAGGGGTAGGGTGATAAAAGCACCCCTGTGGCCACCATCACTGGGGACTGCACTTGGTCAGACCTGAAACCAGCACAGTACTGGGTCTCACCTAAGGCCTGCTGTAATCACTATCTGGCTACTACCTATGTTCACTCAAGGCCCTAGGGCTATATGATCAGCAAGTGAGGAAGCCATCCAGGTTTGTGTCCTTCACTTCAGGGCAGTGAGTTCCTACAGGCCCCATGGGGAAACCAGAGATCCAGTCTGGGAGCTAGTGTTTGGAATTAGAAATGTATCTGATGTTCTATTCTACTACAACTAAGCTGGCCCTCAAAGAAGAAGACAAAATTCTTTCTGCTCTTCCCTCCCCTTTCCCCAGGAAGAGGAGCCTCTCCCAGTGGCTACCACCACCACCAGCCCATGGGGACTATATTAGTCAGGGTTCTCTAAAGGGACCGAACTAATAGGATAAATGTATATATAAAGGGGGGTGTATTAAGGAGTATTAACTCACATGATCACAAGGTCCCACAATAGGCTGTCTGCAAGCTGAGGAGAAACAAAGCCAGTCTGAGTTCCAAGGCTGAAGAATTTGAAATCTGATGTTCAAGGGCAGGAAACATCCAACACGAGAAAGATGAGGGCTTGGAGGCAAAGCCAGTCTAGCCTTTTCACGTTCTTCTGACTGCTTTTATTCTGGCTACACTGGCAGCTGATTAGATTGTGCCCATCCAGATTGAGGGTGGGCCTCCCTTTCCCATTCCACTGACTCAAATATTAATCTCTTTTGGCAACACCCACATAGACACACCCAGGAATAATATTTTGCATCCTTCAATCCAATCAAGTTGACAATTGGTGTTAACTATCACGAGTTGTTCTGCCAGGCCACTGCCAATGTTCATTTAAAGCCCAGGGGCTCTTCAGTCAGCTTGTAGTAAATGCTGTCTAGCCTGGGACTTGCCCTTCAGGGAAGTGGTATCTCCTCTGGCCCTAGCAGATCCAGAAATGCTGCCCAACAGCCCAGGACAGGAACTGGGACTCCAAGAACCCACTTAGTGCTCTACCCCACTGTGGCCAAGTTGATACCTAAGGTGTAAGTCAAAGTCCTCTTTACTTTTTCCTCCACTTTTCTCAAGCAGGAGTAGCCACCACAGCTGGGAATGTGCTGGGTCCTATATGAAGTCAGCATGTCTCAGAGTCTCACCTAAGCCCCACAGCATACTATCTGGGTATTGCTGTTGGTTATTCAGGGGCCAAGGGCCCTTTAGTCAGCAGGTAATAAATCCTGCCAGGAATGGGTCCCTCCCTTCAAGGCAGCAGGATCCTTTCTGGCCCAGAGTGTATCTAAAAATGTCACCAGGGAGCAAGAGCCTAGAATGGAGACCTCACAACTCTGCCCAGTGCCCTATACTATTGTGGCTGAGCTGGTATCCAAAATGCGAGACAAAGTCCTCTTCCTCTTTACTCTTTGCTCTCCTCTCCTTAAGCAAAAGGAAGGAGTCACTTTCCTTGCTGTGAGCTGTGTTGCCTGGGGTTGGGGGAGGAGTGGTGCAAGCAATCCCTTAGCTGCCCTGTCTGGTGTCCCCTGGGTCACATGGCACCCTAGTTCACTAGCTGTAAACCCAGGCCAGCACTAGGACTTGCCTAGGAACTGCAGTTCCTCTGTCCTAGAAAGCCTTTCAAGTTTACCTAGGACCCCAGAGCTCTTTAGACTACAGTGGTAGGCCTGCCAAGAAACTCAAGTTCCAACTGCTTGATGGGTAACTCCCCTCTGGCTAAGGCAAGTCCAAATGCTCCCTTCATGGGGGACACCAACTGAACCCAACATAGCTTTGCTCTCTGCTGTGACAGGACTGTAATTGGAGTTCAATGCCAAGTCCCCATTTGCTGTGCTCCCTCCCACAAGTGCAGAGATTCTCTCTCCTTGTCACCTGGCCACTGCCAGTGGAAGAAGGAGAGGTGGCATCCTCAATTCAAGACTGTCTTTCCTACCTTCAGTGTGTCTTTCAGCGATGTGAAGTTAATACCAAGTACTGTGATTGACCACCTGATTTTTGGTTCTTATGTTGGTGCTTTCTTGTGTGTAGCTAGTTGTTAAAATTTGGTGGTTTTGCAGTGGTGATGATCAGTGGAGGCTTCTGTTTAGCTATCTTGCTCCATCTGTGTAAATATTCACACTTAATTTTGTAATTACCTATATAATTATCTTAACCAGTATTTTTTTTTCCCATGGGGATTTCAGTTACTTTCCCCTGGTGTCACCTGCATTTGGCCTGAAAACTTTCTTTAGTATTTCTTGTAGGGCAGGACTGCTAGCAAAAAATTCAGCTTGTGTTTATCCAGGGATGTCTTTCTTTTGACTTTATTTTTGAAAGATAATTCTTGCTTGGTATAAGATTTTTGTTAACAGTATTTGTTTGTTTTTATCCATTCAGTACTTTATTTGCTTTGACTGTGCTATTCCCTTTTTTTCTAGAATATATAATTTCTGATAAAAAACAGCTACTAATCTTGCTGAGTAATCTTATGTATCATGATAAGTTATTTTTCCTTTGTTCTTTTCAGGAGTTTTTTCTTCATCTTCTTTCAACAAAGACATTTGCTATACTGTCTGTATTCGAATCTTTTTGAGTTTATCTTTCTTGGAATTTCTTGAGGTCCTTGTAGGTATACAGGGATGTTTCCAATAAATTTTAAATTATACAATTTTTTTTTTACTATTTTATCTTCACTTTTCTTTCTCTCTCATCACTGTCTGGCATTTTAATTATGCATATGTTGGTTCACTTAATGATAATCTACATTTCTTTGAGGCCCTGTTTATTTGCCTTTGTTTTTCTTTTCTCTGTGTTCTGATTGAATAACCTTTATTGATCTATTTTCAAGTTCTCTATTTCTTTCTTAGGCCAGCAAAAACCTATTGTTGAGCTAGCTTCTCTACTGCATTTTTAATTTCATTTATTGTGCATGCTAAAATCATGTTTATTCCTTTTTAATACAACATATTTTAATTGATATTTTCTATTTGATGACACATTATCTTAGTTTCAAATAATTATTTATATGTGGTCTCCTGTACTATGAACATATTTATACTGGCTACTTTAAAGTTTTTCTCCCAATCCAATGCCTAGGACCTTCAAAAAATAAATTTTATTGCCTGCCTTCTTCCATGCCCCTAGTGTAGGGGGCACATTTTCTTGCTTCTTGGCATGTTCCATCATTTTTTAAACAGTGTATTTTTGGATAATATATTTTAGCAACTCTGGATACCAATTTTCTTTATCCCTGGGAGATGTGATGTTGTTTGCTTAATTGTTTATTTGGCTGGTGAGTTGGCTGGACTGACTCTGAAGTCTATAACTCTTACAATGTGCAGCCTTTGATGTCTCTAAAAAGATTGTTTTTTTTTTTTTTTATCTAGGATACCTATGGTATGTCGCTTTATTGAAATACACCTCTTATTGGTTAAAGATTGTGCTTAAGCCCTCTTACTTACCACTGAATGGGTGTGTGGCTTGGAGGCTGCTATCACCCTTCAAGAAGCTTACATTTTTTACACTCACAGTCAGAGCTTGAACCTACACTCTGTTCACTCCTGAAAGGCCCAACAATTGGGCATGCACAGGGTCTTCCACATTCTTGGAATAAGTAATTTTATTTTTAAGGCTGTATTAAATAGAAATTGCCTCTGAGTCAGAATAAATTATTATTCAGCTAGTAGTTGGACAGAGATTATGTTTAAGTCCTCATGCCAGTAAGACTCACTCTTGATGGCTCTGTGTGTGACGTTGGAAATGTTTTCAGGTCTTTTCCATGTTCTACTCCGATAACTCTTGAATGATTGCATTCTAGCACATATGCACAGCCTTCCCAACCGCCAGAGTTGACTGTGATCCCAGAAAGACTCTTCTTGGCTATCTCTCTCCCTGGTTCTCTTTGTTAAACTTCTCATTGCTCTGCAATTTTACTTTTTGCTGTTTACATCATGGAGTTATATGTATACTCTCTTAGTTGCTTTCCACAAAGATCTCCATCGTTTTTTTCACTTTATCCTTTGCCATGGAAGTTTATACCCTCTCTGCTAAATGAAGTCAGTTCCTTCAGGTGGAGATAAGGAGCTCTTTTTAAGGCTTGCTTCTCTCTCCTGTCTTTCCTCATGGGTAGGATTTCTGCACCACTGCATAGGAACTGGAAGGACTTCTCCCAGAGTGACACTTCTGCTTTAAAAGACGGTGCTAGGTGACCCCTTAGTCTTTTTGACTTGCCTCTCCTACTGTGAAACTCTGCTCACAGAGACAGCTTTGGTGGGTAATTAGGGCCTAGTATTCTCAGCCTGCCAGCCTAGAATAAGGATTTTGCCCTAGAAGTTGGTTTTGGGTAAAGGAAGGTAACCACAGACATCTCCACCGTGCCTGCCTGGCATAGTATATCTGCATCTTGGGGCTGGAGGCAATGACAAACACTTGTGACCTGTCCCTTCTGAGGTAAAGTAGTTCTAAACTGGAAGGTAGGGGGAGAGAGAATCCTTGTCTCATGACAGCACTCACTAAGGTTACAACTCCCAGAGTAGTTTCATTGAGACAGAGCTGGGGGTAGGAGAGCAATGACAGACAGGCTACATTAACATTCACTGTTCTCAATGAAGTTTAGTAGGTTTTCTGAATGATATTCTTCCATTATCTATAACCCCTAAGGATAATTTACAGACTTTTTTTATATATAATTTTCTTCATTTACATGGTTGTTTGCTGGGGAAATGGTCTGCTGCACTCTTCACCTTTCTATTCCAAGATTCAATCTTCTACAACGTGTTTTTAATACAGTGTCTTCTCTCAGGCCCTAGTTATAAAGTTTATATGCTGATATTTCAAATAGATAACTTTTTGTATTTCCATGGCAACATGTTAAATAGTGATCCCACATAATGTTTAGAATATAATATACTATAAAGTTGTTTTTAATATCACTCTGTGAAGTATATTTTTAATATCACTCTGTAAAGTAAAAATTAATGCTTTGGGATTTGATGAACTCTAGGAAATTATTTTCTGCATCTTGCTGGTTGTGGAAGCATTTTCCCTGCAAAAAGTTGTTGAGATACTTGAAGAAGTGGTAGTCAGTTGGTGAGAGGTGAGGCGAGTATGGCAGATCAAACAAAACTTCATAGCCCAATTCATTCAACTTTTAAGTGTTGGTTGTGCAATGTGCAGTGGGGTGTTGTCATGGAGAAGAACTGGACCCTTTCTGTTGACCAATGGTGGTGGCAGGCGATGCAGTTTTTGGTGCATCTCCTTGATTTGCTGAACATACTTCTCAGATGTAATGGTTTCACCAGAATTTAGAAAGTTATAGTGGATCAGACCAACAGCAGACCACCAAACACTGACCACCACCTTTTTTTGGTGCAAGTTTGGCCTTTGGAGCTTCTTCTCTGTCCAACCATTGAGAAGGTCATCTCCAGTTGCTGTATAAAATCCACTTTTCATTGCACATCACAATCCAATCAAGAAATGGTTCATTGTCATTGTGTAGAATAAGACAAGTCAACACTTCAAAATGGCGATTTTTAAAAATTTTCAGTCAGTTCATGAGGCACCCATTTTTTGAGCTTTCTCACCATTCCAATTTGCTTCAAATGCCAAACAACAATAGAATGGTTGACGCTGACTTCTTCAGCAACTTCTCATGTAGTTGTAAGAGGTCATCAGCTGTCAACTGGTCGTTGTCAACTTCTGATAGCCAGTCACTACGCTCATCTTCAAGGCTCTTGTCTCCTTTGCAAAACTTCCTGAAACACCACTGCACTGTACATTCATTAGCAATTCCTTGGCCAAATGAGCTGTTGATGTTGTGAGTTGTCTCCATTGCTTTATGACCCATTTTGAACTCAAGTAAGAAAATTGCTTAAATTTGCTTTTTGCCTAATATCATTTCCGTAGTCGAAAATAAATATAAAATAAGTAGCAAGTAATAAGTCCTTAGCAAAAAATAAACATAAATCAAGAAATGTGCATTAAAATAATGTATAACATAACCACATTTATTTAAGAATGTATTCCAGTATCAAATGGAAAATTTCAATACAAAAACTGCAATTACTTTTGCACCAGCCTAATATATGATTACATGTATAATTTAGAACTAAAAATAAGCAAGTCTATTTAATACTAAGTATAGTTAACACCTACTATATGCCTGTAACTATTAAGTGCTAATTGTTACTAAGATGACTGTAATATAGATCTTGACTTCAAGGGGACCAACAATACATGATAATTTAAAACAAAGACATCCACAAACTCATATATAACCTAATTGCTAATTTACCTGAACCATTTATTCAATACTCATTTATTATGTGTATTGGAATTTAATCACACTCTTTCTCTTTCTTTTCAAGTTTTAAATCAACTGAGAGCAAAACATAAAGTCAGACAGATGGAGAGAAAATGGCAGTTTTATTACTGATGAAGTTGGGCTAGCTGGTAGAAATTAATATTTGGCCACAAGCAGACTTTCTGATGCTTTCACTGATTTAAACGTGGCTGTTTAGAATTATTGGCTGCCCCACACCCACTTTTCACTAGAGTGAAGGCTGACTTACAAGCTTACTACATGAAGGAACAAAAAGGACAGAAATGCTTTTGGGCTTACCAGGCATGTTGCCCCAAAAGAGGAAGCGTAGAAGGAAATAAGACATATGGTCATTTTTTTCTCCAAATCTTAACAACAACAACAAAAAATGGGCAGACAGGGTTTTTTTATGTTTAAATCTACATGTGTATGCCTGTATGTGTGCCAGGGGTATTGGCAGTCAGTAGTGAACAATGTGAACACAAAGTAGCCTCAAGGAGCACCCAGTCTCGCGATCCTTCATTCCACAGCTCCATCTTCTCTATCTACTGCACAGACACTGAAATTTTGTGACTGATGCCCATATTCTTCTACTTTATTTGGCTTTTTTGAATAATTATACCATTAGCATACAGCTGTTCCTCAATATTCATGGGCTCCATTTATGGGTATTCAACATATCATAGATCAAAAATATTTTTTATAATTAATAATACAACAATAAAAAACAAGACAAATAAAAACAAAACCATATAACAACATTTTACATAATATTTCCATTGTTTTTGGTATTATAAGGAATCTAGAGATGATTTAAAGTAAACTGGAACATGTGCATAGGTTCTATGCAGATATTACATCATTTTATATAAAATGGCCTTGAGCATCTGTTGATTTTGGTATTCATGGGGTGAGGGTGTGGTGAATATCAAGGGATAGTTACGTAAGTAAAAGATAAGTTAACTGATAAAAATTCAGATAAATTCTGATTTATAAAATCTGCATTACAATTTCTTTTCTACTCCCTTCTGGAGTAGAAAAATGAGGTTGACCCACTGAATAACAACAAAAAAGTCTCCTTTGAATATGACTTTGTATAGTCGTCCTTTTCAGAATGTTGTATTGTGTGGCATGCCATGTCGACAGTTGTATATTACATTTTTCCCTGAATTTTTGGCCACTTCCCATGTTATTTCAAAATAAACCCACCCGCAGCTGTCATAGTAGCCAGACATGGTCTTGCTGCTCTACCCAGAAGCTCATTAGATGTTTAGAGTGTAACCATCTGATTTATGGTACCATGACTGAGGTTATAAGTCAATCAACCAACTCTCTATTAGTATTTTATAGGTATCTAGTATTCTGTGTACATCCTAAATTGAATCACCAACTCTTGAGGGCAAACACCTTGTCTTTGCTTCTTTATGCTTTGCTAAGCTCCACAGACAATTACCATACTCTATAAATATTCTCACAGAATATTTATGACAAGTCTAACATGGCAAGCAATTTCACCACGGTCACTGTACCCTCGTGGATTTAAAGCTACATAAATTACAGTTGCTCCCTACTTTATAATATTTTATCTAGAAAAATCTATGTTCCAAAGCAACTTTTGGATTCCACTCAATTTTTCTAGTTTTCTTTAAAAAGAAAAAAAAGATCTCAGCAATGGCTTAATGACATTTACAAGTCTCTGGATGTTAAAGAGCACCATCCTAAACTAACAGCAAAATTACTCTGAATAAGAATCCAGATTGAAGACATATATCTGAGTTCAAATCTCAGCTTTACCACTTTCTGTTTGGACTTCTCTAAACCTTAGTTTCCTTACTTGTAAAATGATACTATAATAATTATTATACCTACCCCCTAATTGTGTTGTGAAGATTAAATGAGAGCTGACATTGGTTTATGCTCAGTACGTCTTAGCCAGTAGAAATTGTGGTAGTAAGAATCACAGTAGGAGTAGTGGTACCATTAGCAGCAGTAGAAGGAAAATTCACACAGATGGATACAGTTAAACAGTAGAAGCCATTGTAAACAATAGTGGGGGAGAAGTAAAGAAGGTTTGGGAATGCCAAAGCCCACCTGGTCTCATAAAAATACAGACTCAGGAACCCAGATAGGAATATGATTGCAATTACACCAAAATATAAACGTCTTATGTTCTCAGGTTAAAGAAAGATTGTTAACAAAATGCATGTAGTTTCTCTAAAGTCTAGACAGGTGAAAATCTACAAGCGATAAGTTATTGATGTGCCTTTTACATGGATTAGAAGAGGATTATCTGACCTTTTGGCAGCAATATTATATTTATATTAACTTGACATATATACTCTTCCCCAGGAGAAGGATAAATCAGGTTGTCAAACTGAGCAGCTTCTCATATAATCCAGCTGTCTCCTCTTGCTGCAATGCCATGCTCCTCAAGTACCTTTCTGATGAAATTTTGGCAGCCAATGACCATTTCCTTTTAGGGAGAGAATATTTGGCTCCCTTTCACAGTTTTAGTTCTAACTAACAAGTTGGCAATTTGTACATCAGACTTTTGTGAGTTGAGTAATCAGTTCCAGAGCTACTAATAAACTTGAAGTGCTCTGATACAGCAGGGCTCCAGAGACTGAGAAACTTAGAACCAGACCATGGAATATCATAATGATACAAGATATACCCAAATCTATGGATCTCTGTCTGGTCAATAGATAGCACTTCTCTTAATTCTCACTATAACACAATGTAAAAATACAAAGACAGAATATCCAATTCAAACCCAGCCTCCTCTAAGAGAAAAATGTAGATTGTAGAACATGATTTTGGACTCTAGTTGAAAACAGGCATAATTATAATCTGTTTCTTATTCTTATAGCAAGAATACATCTCACCTGTACACTACATTCTTTAGATGTGGAGAACAAAAGGGAAAAAATAAAGAGAAGAAAAAAATCAAAATAAGAAAATTAAATACATGAGCAGAAAATGGAAATATTTAAGATTAAAATAGACTGGATGCTTTATTTTTCTTTTTATTCCGGATATTAATTTAAAAAAGAAATAAAAAGAGATAACTGTGGGGTTAGCTAAACAAAGACTTAGGTATAGTTTGTAATTTAACTTTTTCTGTGAAATGATCTGTTCTACTTTATGCCTGCACTCAGCTTTCTCTTTGCCAAGTACCTGAAAGAGTGTTTCTAAGATATTCAAAGTATTTGGTACTTTCTGTCCAACAAGAGAATCCTCATTATAGGTAAACACTGTGTTGCCCTGCACACCATACTAGGGAGTTGACACTGGGACATCCATTAATTTACATAGTTGTGGGTTCCTTTAGGATCATGATTTTATTTACAAGCTACATGAATAATCTGAATTTCCTATTTAGAAAAACACTTTATGTAGATTATCTGAAAACTCAATTTCCTATAATATACAAGCTTTATAACTTGTGATCATGACATGCTAAAGGTGGCATTTCTGGGATATTATATAAAAATATTTTCACAGTTTAACATTTCAGGAAATGTATTCTTTTATGTTCAGTTAACACTGAACAAAGAATCTTAATTTAATGTTAAAAAAGTTTGTATAGGGCCAGGCACAATGCCTCACGCCTGTAATCACAGCACTTTGGGAGGCCAAGGCGGGCAGATCACAAGGTCAGGAGATTGAGACCATCCTGGCTAACACGGTGAAACCCCGTCTCTACTAAAAATACAAAAAATTAGCCGGGCGTGGTGGCGGGCGCCTGTAGTCCCAGCTACCTGGGAGGCTGAGGCAGGAGAACCCTTGAACCCGGGAGGCGGAGCTTGCGGTGAGCCAAGATTGTGCCACTGCACTCCAGCCTGGGTAACAGAGCGAGACTCCATCTCAAAAATAAATAAAAATTTGCATAGATTTAAAAGTAGATATTCACCAACTTTTTTTTTTCTTTTCCTACTTCTTCTGAGAAGGGTAGTAGCAAGCACAGAATTTTCAAAGAGCATATAGTCACAACAGAGTTGTCTCTCTCGAGTTCTCATAAGACACTACGGAGGCCAATAGATCTTCTTTTGATTGTGAACAAGACTGAATCAAAATTATTTTAGGTGGAATGGAATGAAGCACAAGGGTTAAGGTGGCTTATAGTTTCATACTTCTTTTGGTCACAGGATACTTCGATGCCTTGGAATCAGAAACCAAGCTTACAATCTTCTTAGTGGATTTCTGCCCAGACTTATTGCTAGTTCTCGAGTATCACTAAGTGTGTGACTGTGTTTGTTTGTGTGCATTTGTGCTTATATCCCATATGGTAAAGCAATGTTTTTGAAACTGATGGTAATTGTGGATATTGGGGAAGTAACAAAAGAAAAATAAACCATTTCGTAATTGGTTTGGTTGTATAAATGCAATATTATGTTCTCGTGTGTACTACTTTTATTTATGAATAATTTCAATGCAGTAAAATAAGTAGACATACAGTTACATATGTGCCACTTCAGTTTATATGTTTCCTTTGATTATATAATCAAAACTGTGTTCATATGGTCATGCATACACCATTTTTTATAGGTTATTGCTGTTGTAGCAAAGCCATCTGCTCTTAAATTTTAAAAGTTGGTAGCAAAAATAACAGGAAAAAGTATTCTATAAAGAGAAATGTAGAAATAGTAAAATTATGAGAACACAAATGAAAAGCCTCAGTAATTTCATGTTACAAAGTATATTCTGATTAAGAAAAAATGTTTTAATTCTTATTTTTAACAAGCAAGATTCCATCTCATCTGTGATAAATTATACAGTGGCTATAAATACCAATAAATATTTTAGTGGCTGTAAAAAAAATTAAGCTTGATGCTTCCACTTTTCTCAAGATAGTTGATATTTTTGGTAGGGAAAACTATTGAACACATAAATAATAGCTAAATTTA
This sequence comes from Pongo abelii, assembly GCF_028885655.2. Lineage (NCBI taxonomy): Eukaryota > Metazoa > Chordata > Mammalia > Primates > Hominidae > Pongo > Pongo abelii. Next base: position 86,624,819 of record NC_072000.2, on the reverse strand, counting down.
TTTTAATTAATCATAATTCTAGGATCTATCCACAGCAATAAGTGCACTCTACTAATAATAAAATTATATGATACAGGGAAGACTGTGTTCATTTATTTTACTTATTCAACTTTTTTTTTTCTTTTTGTCTAATTAGTACCAGGAACTGTTCCGGATTCTGGGGATATAATGAAGAATCACACATAAAAGATTCCTTTTTCCCAAGGATTTTCTATTCTACTGGAAGGACTACAGAATTTATAAGTGTCCTATGGAAGATGCAAAGAAGAAAGTGCTTCAGGAATTGGAAAAGTGTGGGATTATAGGTGCTTGCTATATGAATGGACAAGAGAGCTTCACATTCGCAGGAACGCCATAATACCCATTTCACACAATATACTCTGATGGTTTTTAAAATCCATTCCTGCTGTATTCTTTCCTTTCTTCTTTTATTTGTTAAATACTGGTTTAACATAGTAAATTAATTGGATAAGCCTCTGATTGTAAGCCACAGTTTAAAAATATCATATGTAATGGCCCTCAAGGAACTGAGACACTGGGAAATGGAAGAATCACCCAAGTGGATGTTAAACCCAATGAGAATACTGACAGAATTTTCTAGGGACAGAGTGCTAAGATATTCCCAGAATCGTGTTTTTTATGTCAACACTTTGTTTTTCATCTATATCTTTGACTATTCTTTTCAGGCTACATTCATGGATTCACTTCTTCAGTTCCCACACTAAATTTGGTAGCACTTAGGGCTTTCTTTTAAGAGACCTTCTCACTGCATATTATTCTGAGCAGTCTTAAGCACCCCCATGATTCCAGCTACCATATGGATGATAATGTGAGGGTTTTTTTTAAGACCTTCAACTCTTATTTTGGTACTCTTCTGAGCTGCAGTCTCATACATTTAATCCGCCTCTCTCGTTTTCTATTTCTACATAGCAAACTTGAATAAATCCAATAAAACTGATTCTCCTTTCTATAACACTCACTCTGAATAGTACCTAAAAAAGAAAACTCCCATTTCCTTATACATCTCTGTTAATAACTCAGAAAGTCTTCCTGGGTTTTCCTTCTGAATATCATCTAAGTGTGCCCTCCTTTCCCTCTCAGATGCTACAGTCTCACAACTTTATCATCACACCTGGCTTATCAGTAGTAGCTGCCTCTGGTATCTCCTCCCTCTTCCACTGTTTCATAAATCATTCACAGTGGTGACAGACTAATCTTGTCCAAATATAAATCTGATTGTGTTTCTTCATGCATAAACCCTCTCAATAGGCCTTCACTGCTTAAAAATGAATTCACAGATATTTAGCATACTGTGTAAAATTCATTACAAACTGGGTGTTGCATACCTGTCCAGTCTCACCTCCCATCATTCCCTCTGCCCATTCCCCACACTCATGTGTGCTGTATATTCAACCAACTATTCAAGTTATTCATTGTTTTGCAAAAACATATGATTTCATGCCTCAAAATCCTCTGTCAGATACAGTGGCTTCTGTCTGAAATGCCTTCCCCCTTCTATTCCAGCTTCTATTATTTTCTCTGTGAAGGTTTTCCTATACTCCACATATAACTGCTCATTCCTTCTTTTCTGCTTCATCAGTTCCTGAAATTATTGAGCTTATCACGTTACATTTTATTTGCAAGTATATATAGTTCCCTGTGTAGACTCTGACTTACTTAGGGGCAGGCACAACAATTTTGTTTTCATCTTTCTATTTCTAGTACCTAATACATGTGATAACTCAGTACATACTTGTTAAAAGTTAAAGCTAATGCAAGGTATAGAGCTCACAGGGTTATAGGAACAAGAACTAATCTGAAATAAGTGATTTGTAATTGTTTCTGTACATATTCATGAAGACTTCTTTCTGGAAGGAGAGCACATTTAAACTCCACCTTCAGTGATAGGTGAGATTTCAAAAGGTGAGGACTGATTGTAAGGTCATTCTAAATATAGGCAATGATGTGATAAAAATTAGGATGTAAGAGACAAAATAAAAAGACAGAGACTTATACAGAAGATTGAGATCACAAGCCTCCCACTGACTGCATAAGAATCTTGAAATTTACCATATTCAAAAGATGAAGTTTTAAAATTAACTGATAGTGTGTACAAGCACATACGTAAACTACAAAGATAGTACCTTTGTGCACACAGTATAATATACTCTGCTATGCTATTCATTCATGGGGGAATACTTCATTCTACATATGAATTGTTCATTGAATACATTGAAAACATTTTGTGGGTAAAAACTATATCTTATTGGGATCTATGACTTGTACTTTTTCCTTATCCCTCAGGATTCCAAGAAGATTGCAAAATCTCTTATCTCAAAAAATTTACTTGATAAACATAAACACCCAGGTATTACAAAGAAATTCTCTTATCTTTATAAAGTCAATCTACCTTCATCTACAGAAGGCATTATTTCTAAAGAGAGAAGCTTTAGAAGCATCCCATTCAAGGTGGTTTAAAAAAATAAGGGGGGGGGGCTACTTTTTGTTCTTGTTATTGCTCACCATAGTGTTTAGAGTTATGCCCAAGTGACATAAGGAGAGGAAACAAAAAGAGGCATAAATATTTGTCCTTTCAAATATAAGAATGTCAAGAGACAAAACACTAAACCTAATAAGAGAATTTAGCATGACTAGAGGATAATATATCAATAAACTTAATAAGCTTCTTACACCACAGTAATTGCCAATTTAAATGCAATACGATAAAGTAAATACTATTTACAATGTCTCTATTTATTGTCTCTGTCTCTATCTCTACCATCCTATGTATCTAGAGATTTTAGTAATTAATCACATAAAGATTGTTTGCGACCTGTGTAGAGAAAAATTTCAGACTAATAAAGAGCATAAAAGATCTCAATAAATGGTCAGTCATATACATAGTGGGATTGTAAAGATATCAATTCTCTTCAAATTACTTAATAAAATAAAATCAAATTCCAATTAAAATTATATTTATGAGCTGGGGGAAAAATAAAATGATCCTAAGATTTCTATGGAAGAACAAAATTTAATACAGTGGAAATATAATTTTTCAAAGAGCAAAATGGGAACACTTTGCATCACGTTCAGTCATGTTACGAATCTATGGAATTGAAATGGCACAGTTCTAAAATAATATTAGATAAATGGAACAAATAAACATAATAGAGTGTATAGAAACCAAAGCACTTATATGTCAATTTAGTGTATGTCAATTTCTAGAGGATGAACTACAAATAGTTTTCAACTTTCAATGGTCTAAGTTTACTGTTTTTCAACTTTTCAATGGTGCAAAAGTGGTATGCATTCAATAAAAATTGTACTTCAAATACCCATATAACCATTCTATTTTTCACTTTCAGTACAATAAATTACATAAGCTATTCACCACTCTATTATAATATAGGATTTGTATCAAATGACTTTGCTCAACTGTAAGGTAAAGTACTTGTTCTGAGCACATTTAAGGTGATCTAGGCTAACCTATGATATCTCGTAGGTTAGATGCACTAAATGAAATTTTGACATCATATTTTCAACTTACATTGAGTTTATCAGAGTATAACCCCCTCACAAGTCAAGAAGCAACTGTATTTAGTAATGCATTCAGTAAAAATTGTACTTCAAATACCCATACAACCATTCTATTTTTCATTTTCAGTACAACAAATTACATAAGCTATTCACCACTTTATTATAACACAGGCTTTGTGTCAAATGACTTTGCTCAACTTTATGGTAATGTACTTGTTCTGAGCACATTTAAGGTGATCTAGGCTAAGCTATGATATATCATAGGTTAGGTACACTAATTGAATTTTTGACATCATGTTTTCAACTTACATTGAGTTTATCAGGGTGTAACCCCTTCACAGGTCAAGGAGCAACTGTATTTAGTAAATAGTATTGAGAAAATTAACTCAATATACAGAAGAGTAAGAAATTAGATTTCTACCACATATCATATTTAAAAATTAGGACTAAATAGGCCAGAAATGTAAAAATGAAAAAACTTTTTAAATCTACTAGAAGAAAATATAGGAGACTATATGTGTGTCTTTAGGACTAAAAGGATTTCTTAAAACAGACCCATGAATCAAAAGACATTAAAGAAACAATTTGTAGATTAAGCTTCATGAAAATGTAAGATATCAGTCCAATTTAAAAAGAAAATACAAAGTTATCAAACAGATATCAGGTTGGAGAAGATATTTGCAGCATTCAAAAGCAACTAAGCTTCAATGTCTGGAATTTATAGAAAATGAGAAAAAGCAAATGAATTGGTGAGAATACGATATGAACAATAATTCATAGAAACCCTAACAGTCAATAAATATGCACAGAGGTAAGTAACCTCACCAGCAATTAGGAATATGCAAATTTAAAAAATATCAAACTGGGGTTTCCTTCTGAATCTACCTGTTGGAGAAATTACAAAGTCAGATAATATCAAGCATTGGGTAGAATGAGAGAAAATGAGAATCTTCTTGTAATTGAAAATGTAATTTTGTTCAGTCATTTTTGAGAGCAATCTGGAACTATTTAGGGCAAACTGGATATAAGGACAATATTCGTTGGAGTAATGTTAGATACTGGAGCAAAAAAATACATGTCAAAATTTCAGTTATTTAAATAGAATAAAACTCTTATATAGCAGTCCACTGCCAGTCTTCCTCTCAGTTGGCTTTTTTGTGACCTGAGTTTCAGGAACCTAGGTTTCTTCCAGTGTGTTTCTCTTTCCTCTTCATTACATGGCTCTTAAGGGCTTCCCTGAGTTCATAACCATTTCAGCCAGGAAAGATTAGGAAGAAAGGCACATAGAAGGGCTTTATAGACCAGGCCTGGAAGTGGCTCATGTTACTCTCATCCATCTCTCATTGGCTTGTACTAAGTCACATGGCCATTCCCAACTGCAAAGGGAGTTGGGAAGTACAGTCAAGTTGTGAGCCTAGGAAGAAGAGACAGTTTGCAGAACACTAACATAGATAAAAGTATATCTATGACCCATCAATTCCATTCTGACTTATACACCCCAGAAAAAGCACCACATGATGTGGAAGGATACATATATAAAAATGTCTAGCGGTGTGTCATTTTTGATAACAAAAATTTAGAGGTAAACTTAAGTGTTCGTCAGTGGAGGATAGATAAGTAAAATGGGCCACATAGACATTGTAAAATACTGTATAGTATGATCAGAAAGATGACTTAGTTTTACACATAGCTAGCTAAAGTTTATTTGTTTTACTATTTTTTAATTTTCTGGAGTGCAGTGGCATGATCTCAGCTCACTGCAACCTCTTTCTCCTGGGTTCAAGTGATTCTCTGGCTTCAGCCTCCAAAGTAGCTGAGATTACAGGTGCCCACCATCACGCCGGGCTAATTTTTGTATTTTAGTAGAGACAGAGTTTCACCATGTTGGCCAGGCAGGTCTCAAACTCCAGATATCAAGTGATCCACCCGCCTTGACTTCCCAAAGTGCTAGCACTACAGGCAAGAGTCACTGCACCCAGCCACACATAGCTAAATATATGGATGTGAAAGAATAATAAATGATTAAACAGACATTGTACAAGATTTCCAGCCAAATTTCATTTGTGTCAATCTTTCAAACCACATAAAACGGTATTATATATTTATCAGATACACATGAGTATATAAATAAACTATAGATTGTGGAGAGAAAAAACAGACATCAAAACATAGGTGTGGATAACTATTGGAGGATGAGCTTGAGGATGACAAATAAAAGTAAAATATAGTAAAATTAAAAAGAGGGGATGTTTATAGACTGCTGATGACTGTGTGCCATGAATTTTGAGATGTCATCAGTTCAGTTCTGTTTATGCAAGCTCTTCCTCAAAACAAAATAGCCCAAAGCAAAGCAATCTGACCCACAAACAACTGTACACAGGAAGCATCATAAAAAAACTAATTGTCTGTTTGGGGATTGAGCACTAAAGGACCTCCGGGTCATTGCAAGTTCAGCAGCTAACATTCAAGAAAATATTCATTGAGCTACTACCCTGTGTATGACATTTCACGGCCCTCATGGAATTTTATATTTTAAGGGGTAAGGTGGAGGGGCAGACATTAAACAAAGAAGCAACTTTTGATAAGAACTTTAAGGAAGGGAAATATTAGACAAAGACATTATAACAAATTTCCCCCTGATTAATTGGGGGACATAAAGTCATTGGAATACAACTCACATTTCCAAGGATTGAGCATGTAAATGAAACTTGATGGTAAAATCAGAGTTACCAGAAAAAAAGTTGGAAAAGAGCATTCCAGGGGATGAGGATGACATAGAAAAAAAATATGGAATATTGGAGGAATTAGGTGTGGATGAAAGAGGCAGAGGAAGGTTGTCTCATGATCAGAAGTGAGGCAGGCACTAGAACGTTGGGCTTTGTCATACCTGTGAAATACCTTGGATTTTATTCTCAAATGCAACAGCCTTTTTGTGTGATGATACAATTTTTTATGTTTATTCTAAATTTAAAAAAATTAATAATGCTTACCCTTGTTCCCAGAGATCTATGTAAAAATATGATCATGGCAGTGCTTGTGAAAGAGAGAAAAATAGAAAATAAAATCTAAACATCTATCAATAGAGTCAAATAAAGAAGGGTACATCTGTATTATAGAACACTATTTTAAATTTTAAAAAGACTAAGTAGATAAAACCAGATGAAAACAATGGATTTATTAGCATACTTAAAGAAGATATAAGCCCCTATATGTGTGTGTGTATGTGTATATACATATATACACATACACAGAACACACACACACATATAAACATATTTTCATATGAAAATGAATATAAAAGAAATATACTATATTTTTATCAGAAGTCTCCTTCGGGCTAGGCATGGTGGCTCACGCCTGTAATCCCAACACTTTAGAAGGCCAAGGTGGGTGGATTGCTTTCAGCTCAGGAGGTCAAGACTAGCCTGGGCAACATGGTGAGACCCCGTCTCTACAAAAAATTAGCCAGGTATTGGTGACTTGTGCCTGTAGTCCCAGCTACAGTGAGTCTCCAGCTTCTCTGAGCCTGGAGAATCACCTGAGCTTGGGAATCGGAGGCTGCAGTGAGCCAAGATCTTGCCACTGCACTACAGCCTGGGTGACAAAGTGAGACCCTGTCTCAAAAAAAAAAAAAAAAAAAAAAAGTCTCCTTGGGGGAAAAGGGACAGTAAGTAGTGGGGAGTAAGGAAAGAACTTCCACTTTTCATAACATATACTTGCTTAAAACATTTATGATAAAAAGTATACTCTATGTTATCAGGTTAATAATAAAAAGCAGAATAGACAAATTTTAAAAGAAAATAGATTGACAAAATATTGTTGGAATATTTAAATGGTTTATGTAGTAATCATGGAGAAAGATGTTTGTTGTTCAGCATTGATGCTGGAGGAGACAAAGAGAAATGAATGAATTTTAAAGTATATTTTATACATAGAATCAACCATTAGAACTTGGTAATGGATTAGTTGCGCCAGACAGAAGAATGACACCTATTATCCAGAAATGAAAACAAGGAGGTTAGAGATACCATGAAATAAGATGATGGGGACATTAGCAGCACAAATTTGGAATGAAAATATCAGGTATTCTCTCGCACATCAGTTAAGTTTGAGATGTCTGCTTATGCCAGTGGAGACGTCAAGTAGGCAGCCGCAATGATCAGCAGGGAGGTCAGTTCAGGTATTAAGAATAGAAGAAAGAATAAATTTTGAAAACTTCTGACAGTACACCAAGCATGACATTTTGCTGTAGTTGTTCCTATGTGATCCAGGAATTTTATCAATACCATTATTTCATCATTTATATCACTAGTACCAATGCAAATAGCATTTCCTCTTCTATACTGATATGTACGTGTTTGTGCTTGTGTGTGTGTGTGTGTGTGTGTGTGGATGTGTTTGTTTAATCATCTAGAAATTCTCTTAGCTTAACGTTAGAAAACATGGTGCTCAAGAAATGTAGTAATGTTTATGCAAAGAATGCTAACAAGAATAGCCAAACACTTTAAGAAAAAAAAATTAATATAAAAGTAAAAGCTCACAATTGTCTACATGCCTATTATTTACATATGGAAAGCACAGCCCTATAAAATTTGTTTTTTTCTTTGTGTGTGACTATCTAGAGTAGTGGTTCCCAGAGTATGGTCCCCAGACCAGTATTATTAGCACCACATGGGAATTATTTGAAATTCAAATTATTGAGCCCTATCCCAGACCCACTGTATTAGGAATCTAGGGTGGAGTCCAGTAATCAGTGTTCCAACAAGCCCACCATCCCAATCTGATGTACCTTCAAGTTTGAGAATCACTGATTTAGAAAAACTGTTACTATTTCTACAACCTTGTTTGCATAGAGCACCCGAGACTATTTAGGAGGAGCTTGATGATAAAGTTACAGAGGACTTGGTTATTCAGTGAGGAAATAAAAAGAAGCTATTTCATTTAAGTTTAGGCAGAAGTTAACTTCCATTCTGTACATGAATTTTGATTGGCACTGATTCTGACCTTTTGGAAGTCTGAGGCTCCTGGCACAAATGCTTTTAATCTAGTACAGATTTTTGACCTCATCATTGACAGAAAGTTGGCATTTCTGATACACAAAGACAAGACTATCTGACCTTTTTGCATTGCAATGATTGTCATGATTGGCAGGCCTTGGCCTCTCTTTTGAAGGGATGTGGCACTTGGCACTCTCAAATCATATAAAGAACCTTCATCCTGTCCTCTACAGCTTGAGCATAACAGATTGCCCCATCTGGTGATATTCTGAGATCCTGTTGTTTCAATGAGTCTGTGGATGACTATCAGCTTCCTGATGACAGACAGTGTGTAGGCTGGCACCTGCCATTCTGATGTCCTTAGCTAGCAGTGATACTGTTTGACAGCCAAGACCTTTACTTGAGCATAGTGAGAGTTGATATCAACTCAGCAAGGAGGTAACATTGAAATCTAGCCCACAGATCACATTACCTATGGCATTCTGCTAAGAAAATAAGGCATGTAGGAGGCAAAGCAGGATATACTTACTACTTTTATCACTTGTGAAATCAATATAGACTGAAATACATGCTTTTGTTTAACTCGTATCTCCTTGCTACATCTAAAGAAAAAAATCATCATTATCATCATCATCATCATCATCATCATCATCATCATCATCATCATCATCATCATCATCCTTAGCCAAGAAAGATGCAAGAGGAAATAAAACAAGTACGTTTTTCCCTTAGGGTGCTTATAATCAATTTGGCAAAAAGATGGACATATGTTCACACATAAAGAGGCAGCTATTCAGCTCTGGCTTATTGGTATCTTATGGGCATGAACAAACTCTTCCATTTTACAAAAATTTGGAAATGAATATTTCATGTAAAGCAGCATTCCATCCCAATTTGTAATGTTTTAACTAATTCAAATCTAAAACGATGTGCGGACCTATGTTATGTGGGGAAAACAACATGTTTGTGTGTTGGAGGCAACCCTTTGGTTCCGTTTTTGATCTCTGAAACAGGTTTTGGTCCTCATATTTCACCATCTCATGGTGTCCTCTTATAAAACTCCTCCTCCTACAACCAAAATAATCCAAACACTTTTTTATAAAGTAGCCAATTATCAAGACAGAGAGAAAAATAAGTTTCAATTTTAACTCCAATTATAGAAGTATTTGTGTTTAAGAATCTCTTCTAATAAAGTCCTGGGTCCCTAAAGCACACTAAACCACCATCAGTTGAAAATATCTCAGATGGGTCCATATAGCCATACAGTTATTCAGGTGCATACATCCTTACTAAGGGAAACTCCACAATTGCATAAATCTTTCACATCAAATAAGGGAAAATGAATGCTCACTGCTCTTGGCATTTAACTCTCCTGATTGCTGAGAGGAAATCTGAAGAATAGGAGAAAGGGGGGGATTCAGGATGCCACCCCATTTGACACCTCACAGAAACATAAATATAGAATGTTAGGGAGTTGTATACATGTGGTAGGGAAAAGCAAATAAAGAGGAATGCAAAGAAAGTTGCTTCATTATTGATGGTTCTTAAATTTGCTACATGTGAGAATCACTTGGGAAGCTTTTAAAGCTCTGCTGCCCAGGCCATACCCACATCTATAAAATAATTGTCTCTAGTGCCAGAACACAGGCATCCATGACTCCACATACAGCCAACTTCGAGAATACTACACAGTAGTAAGTGTGCTGAAATTCAGGATACAGTTGAGCTATAAACCCATTATTTAAAGCAGAAAAGTGAGAGGAGAGGGAACGAAGGGATGTGTAATTTTCTAATGCCTACAAATCTCACTTCTTTTGTGAGCTGACCCCTCTGCCCATTTTATTCAGGCATTCTCCTTTTTAAATTTTCAGCAAAATTGTGATTCCCATTTCAACCATAAACTCAAAACATTTTATTACCTGACCATTAAATGTTTTCACCAACTAACCTCTCTGTCTGCCACTTTTCTTTTCATGAGTCCTTTCTATATAGATGTTGCTGCCAAGTTAATCTTGCCATGACCCCACCATTATAATCTTTCATCTCTGCTCAAAATTTTAAACGACTTACCTCCTCGGCTACCTGAGTTCTCCACAATTATGTTATTCTTTTTTAATAAACATAAATATAATACTATGTGGTCGGTATTACTCTTAGAATTTTATAACATTAATTTATTGAATCATGCTGGCAACTCTATGAGGGAGGTATTTTTTATTATCTTTATTTTAAAAATGAGTATACAGAGGCAGAGTGAGCTCAAGTACTTTGCCCAGAGTTACAAACATGGTCAGTGGTAGTGGCTGACATTCAGCAAATGAAGTTTGGCTCCAAAGACTACGTTCCCATTCTCTTAGCCTTCCCTTCTTATCTTTTCTGTTGCAGCCAAATTCTTCAATCACATTCACCTCAATCTATAATCACAATATCAGTTCTGATTTGGGCACTGTAACTTGTTCTCCCTTCTCTGTTTCCCCTCTTTTCTTTTTTTCATATTTTCTTCCGTGGCTATGTCTGAACACTTACATCTTGTGTCAAACACTAGAAAGAGTTTCTGCCACCAAGGGGACATGGACAATAAAGAACTGTCATGCAACAATTTATTTTCCAAGGACCAACTGAAATCCCACTCTCTGCAAAAACTTGCTTGGTAACTCAGGTCAGAAGAGATGGCTTGGTTCCCTCAAATTTATACCTCACATAGTTGATATGATTTATTTTTTGGCAACTAATCCTACAACTTATGTTTTTAGGTAATAATCCATCTCTCCAATAGATAAATTACTTTGGGAGAGGGTCACTCTTTTTTATTGTTTTAATATTTTAGCAAACATTAAAATAATAATTATATAAAATAATAAAAAATTAAATAAAATAATTAAATAAATAAAATAATCAAAATCAAAATAAATAAATAAAAAGTATTTTAAATATTTTAGCAAATATTTTTGAGTCATGTCTCTGTATCAGGCCCTTTTGTATTTGCTGAGAAAAGTGTTGAGTAAAACAAAATACCTGTTCTCATCCACATGGAGCCTACATGACCAGTAGCTTATCTTTCTCTAGTAGCTTGTATTTCTCCTTACAGATTTGAAATAATAACAGTGAAGCTTAGGAAAGATTGAGTAAAATAGAGGAATAAAAACAGAGGAGACCAATAATACTGTCATCTATGTTAATATTGAGGGATGATTACTTGTGCCAAAAGAAAGCATTTATTGGAAGTGATACTTTTTTAATTGTCTACCATCTTTTGTAACCAAAGGTATTAGGCCATTCTTACATTGCTATAAAGAAATACCTGAGCCTGGGTAATTTATGAAGAGAAGTTTAATTGGCTCACAGTCCTGCAGGCTATACTGGAAGCATGATGCTGACATCTGCTAGTTTCTGTGGAGGTCTCAGGAAGCTTCTACTCATAGGGGAAGGTGAAACTGGAGCAAGCACATGACATGCAGAAAGCAGGAGCAACAGAGAGGAGGAAGGTACCCCACAATTTTAAACTACCAAACCTCAGGAGAACTTACCCACTATCACAAGGACAGCACTAAGCCAGTCATGAGGGATCCACACCCATGGCCCAATAACCTCCCACCAGGCCCCACCTCCAACATGGGGATTACATTTTAACAGCAGATTTGGGCAGAGATATATATTCAAACCATATCACCAGACCACCAGGATCAGGGAAGTTGTATATACAAAATGTGAATAATATTCACTATTTGGAGACTTTTAGAAAATAAATAAGTATGTCCTATATCTAGGGACATGGTCTCCAATTATATCACAATTTAGAAAAAAAAATATTTTAAAATTGTGAATGTTTTGTTCAAGATGGAACCTACTTAATTACAAGGCTGTAAAAAGAATGTATGACTTTTGCTTGGAATTGAGCTCCTGGTCTAAACACTGGAGCACTTTTCAATTATAAAGTAAAGTTATAGTCATTTCTAATCCTAAATAATTTGGGCCAAATAGATTTTGCATGTTATATTTATGACTCATATAATGTGTTCTGTAAAACTTCCCCCAAAGACTCATTAAATCTGTTTTATGAGTATTTTTCCCAGCCTTGAACTTTCATTAACTGGAAGGAAGAGAATAAAGCCCATTTACAATGCCACCAGATCCATGCCAAGGCCCTTGCTTGACGGATGTCTTCCTAATGAATTATATGTATTGTAAACAGTAGTATGTGCCAGCCCAAAGTTTTCATTAATTTTTCATTAATGAAATGCACCACTTAGCTTGTTTGACATTTAACCAAGCTACATAAATTTAAGCTAGATAAAAGTCAGCATAGAAAAGCATTTGCAAGTGTCACTGAAGAAACAAGCTAGCAGCTGCTCCACCTCTTAACACAAATCCTGCCCCAAACCATGTTCCAGTTTACCACCAACAGATTAATAAAACATGGGACAAATCAATGATACCATAATTAGCTGCTAGTGGCTGATTTTAAATTTAGTTCTCTATGCTACTATTTAAGAACTCTGTGTGTTTTTAATAGTTTCTCCTTCATTTTTGGTTCCCAAATGGACAGCATAGCCATCAGTTACCTGGAGGCATTTTGGTTCTAAATGCTGCAAGTGCTGTGTTTTTCAGACCCTCCCTGCTTTCTAATATCTAGCTTCCACCATGTGTTTCAGGTTTCAAAAAATAAAACCCATGTGAATAAGGTAATACAGGAGAAAAATACCCTCAAACTGTAGTTAAATACACTGTGACGACAGGAAATCCACACACCTACATAATCTGCAAAGCCCAAAACTTTCACGCCAAAGAATTCCCAGAAAAGTGAAAAATAACTAGTCTTTAAAATATAAGGTTTTGGAAAAGAATTCCCTTTCCCTTCATTCTTGATACTCTTAGGAGTTCAGCTCACTTAAAGCATAACAATTCTAGAGCAACTCAGGTAACTCTAAGTTCTTCTAATTGATACAGGTGTAATTGCTAATGTCTACCTGATAGAGATGGTTCTTAGGATCCAGGCAGAGCTGAGCTTACAGGGGACATTATATCTTGAGTTCTTTCAACCTGAAGAAAGCAAAAGCCAACAGAAAATGATATTTTTGTTCGCCACAGGTTATATACAGTCCGTGTTCAATAGAAGCAAAAAACTATGCTTTTGCTTCTATTGAACACGGACTGTATATATCCTGCGGTGAACAAAAATATCAACAACGTCACAATGATATTACAATATCATCACAAATGATATGGTTGTGCTCCCTCTCCATGTTGGTCAGGAGGGCAGGTACATTTTCAATTTCACAAAGGTTTATTATGCTCAGATTCTGTGCATAATACTATGCCAGGCACAGAGAATACAAAGAAGTATTCTCTTTGTTCCTACTCTCCAAGAGCTTATTTCAGTAGTGGAAACAGGCATAATTGGACCATGTTAGTATCATCAGGCAGTGTGGTAATTATCCTTAGCGAACTAATAAAGGAACAGAAAGCCAAATACCACATATTCTTACTTACAAGTGTGAGCTACATGATGAGAACACATTCAAACATAGAGGGGAACAACACACACTGGGGCCTATTGGAGGGTGGAGTGGTAGGAGGAGGGAGAGAATCAGGAAAATTATCTAATGGGTACTAGGCTTAATAGGTGGGTGATGAAATAATCTGTACAACAAACCCTCATGACACAAGTGTACCTATGTAACAAATCTGCACATGTACCTCTGACCTTAAAATAAAAGCTAAAAAAAGAAAAAGAATATAACATTCTTACACCGTTTTCTCAAACCGTAAGATTCAACTAAATCCATCCCTGGTTGCAAGGTAGATTCTACTTGTTACTCTCTTCTTTGAGAGATTCTCAGTTTCATTTCATTTTATCAAACACAAGACATTCCAAAAGTTCCTTTCAGATGTACTAGCACATTTCTGCATAAAAATATTTTATATAATAAATGAATAAAGAAAATAAGAATAAGTAATATTTCTCTAATAAGAGCAATGCCTTTCTTGAAATTCTGTTGCTGAGAAACACGGTTGAACCACAGTCTTTCTTTTAGTTATACTCTGGCCATCAATCTTACATCCCCAAGCATGTTTCTCTCTTCTGGAGATTCTCCTGGGATTCATTTTTATTTCTTTCCTTCTTTCAATCTATCATCATTCACTTTTTAACCTAGGGTTTATTACCCCACTTTCGCCCACTCCCCAGCAATACTGCTTCAGAGAGATCAGCATTTCCCCAGCCTCTAATTTTCTTGCTCTTTCTCAGTAGAACACAAAAGATTTCTGTTTTTAGAGTACCTCTGCCAATCGTTTAGTAAGGCAGCCTCAATTTCATTAACAATAAACTTTCCTTAGAGCAATGTCAAGGAGAGAAGAAAACAGTACAATCTACATCTGCACTGGTGATTCTTATGAAAAAAGGGGGTGGAGAGCAGGGGTGATTTAAATACAGTTAAGAGAAACACTAAACCCTTCACATATTCCTGAACCATCTTTGCATCACCCACTAGTTTTCTCACTCCATGCAGTTATTCTTTTGCCTCTCAAGTGAGGGGAAAGAACAACTCAAGCACTAGACTATCAGGTTTTTCTTTCAAATCACCTGACCACTTAAGTAATTTATTATACAGCTGTACATTATCTTTATGTCATATCCTTAGATCTTGCTCAAGTCCTTATTACAGGTCTATTTTAATATTATTCAAAGACCAAAGATGTATCCTGCTTTCTCTTCCTTCTTCCTGTCATAAAGGTACCTTTCTCCTAGAAAGCCTGTCCTATCCCACCTTAAAAAAGACGTGTAAGCCATGAGGGCATGAGAAAGAAGTAAAGGTAGAAGTAATTTAAAGCTAACCTACTCCTATATTATCATATCTACCTGGACAACTACAGGACAAATGCCATCCATCTCTATTTCTTCATAACTCTTGTCACTCTCTGACTATAGAACCAGTTCATATAATTATTAAATAATAGGTATAACAAAACTGCTTGTTTTATGTATTTAAATTATCAGGTTTTGATAACAGAAGCCTGAGAAATTTTTTTGCAAACCAATTAAATTTAGAAATCGGATTTTTCAACACACACGCACACACACACTTAAAAAGTAACCTTCTGTTTTTCTCTCTTCTCTTATATATCCATCTGGTTCCTCATCTTGGATGACTCACTGAGACTTGTGTCCTCATTCCCAGTGAAAGATGACATCTCTATCTAGTTCCTCATCAAATAAAATGGAGAGTGGTGATTTTTCTATCTCCCCCTTCCTATTACCCAAATAATAAAAACATTTTAATTACTTCCTAAATATGTATTGAATCCATTCTCCCTATCCTTGCCATTATTGCCTTCCTGTAGGCCGTCATTATCTTTTCACTGCTTTGTCTAATTGCCTCCTCAAAATTTTGGTTCCCAAAATACTCATGGTAATCCTCCTGGTTACCAATATAGGATTCTTTTAAAGTACAAATATGACCATCTCATTTCCCTGCTCAAAAGTGTTCAATGACTCCCAGACAAATATAAGATAAATAGAAAGCTACTTACCATTATCTTTCATGATTTTGCTTCCTGTCCATATTAGCCAGTTTTTTAAAATTTTTGCACTAGTTACAGCATATACTTGTACTTCGCATTCCAGATAAGCTAAACAGCTTGGAATTGTCCTAAGTTCCATAGTTTATATATCCCGAATACAACACCCATTCCCTAAACCTGTTCTTCATTCTCATTTATCTTGCACACTTATCTTCCCCAAAACCTATGCATAGTTTCTCCTATAAATCTTGCACTAACACTCCATGAAAGCTTCAATCACTTTTTCTACCGTACTATTTCTATATCATATATAAACATACACCACTGCTGATTCCAAATGCATTATACATATTTATGTATCTCTTTGTTTTGCTAGGCCAGCATTTTTGAAACCAAGGTTGCAACATATTGATGAATCATGAATTAGAAGAAGAATGCAAAGGACAGGATAGGGTTGGATAGAATGTGGTATATTACATACAGCAATTATATAATTGCTTCATTAAATTCTTATTTCAATATGAAGAGATGGTGAAGAGTAGAGAGGAGAGAGAGACACAGAGAGAGAGAGGTGTCATATACTGGCAAGTGATACATAAAGAATTTCTGTGGGTCATAGTGAAAAAAATAAATGTGACTATACTGGTGTGTAAGTATATTGGCTATAGGATTAAGTTTTTAATAATTTAAATCATAACAATGTCATTCATGTATAAGTACCTACTTAAAACCAGGTGCTGGCCTTTGCGCCAAATAAATAATTATTTATATTGTAACTGTCATCCTGCAAAATAGAGACCATCATTCTCATTTTACAAATGAAGACATGTTTTGGATCTTCTGTCAGATTCAATTCCACTGATTTGGATGCATATTATTTCTCTCTCTCTTTTTTTTGTTTTTATTTTGAGACATGGTCTCACTCTGTCATCCAGGCTGGAGTGCAGTGGCATGAGGATGGCTCACTGCAGCCTTCACCTCCCAGGCTCAGGCAATCCTCCTACCTCAGCCTCCTGAGTAGCTGGGACCACAAGCATGTGCCATCACACCTGGCTAATTTATTTTTATTTTTATTTTTTGTAGAGAGAGGGTCTCCCTATGTTGCCCAGACTGGTCTCAAACTACTGGGCTCAAGTGATCCTCCCGCCTTGGCTTCCAAACTGTTGGGATTACAGGCATGACTCACCATGCCTGGTCCATGTCTAGTTCTAATCCACTTCTTTGATAAGTGCACTTTCCCCAGTCATATACGAACAACTTGATGCATTAAAGATTAGAGAACCACCCATGAAAGATAAGTACTTTTTCCTTAGGCAAATAGCAATGTTGAAATTTACACCACGTCTATATGGTCCCCAAATGTATACCCTTTCCACCACTTCATACTGCCTTAATTTTCTAATCCTATTAGACTCTAACCCTATTACATTCCTATTAGACACCTGCCATGTAAGAGCTTATAAAACTTTCATGATATTCATGGAGTTTTAATATAATTTGATTGAGCTCTATTTGAATGTGTAGAAGTTATTAAAACATAGCCGGGCAAGCTCTATTTGAATGTGTAGAAGTTATCAAAACCCGGAGCCGGGCACGGTGGTTCACGCCCGTAATCCCAGCACTTTGGGAGGCTAAGGCAGGTGGATCAGGCGGTCAGGAGATTGAGATCATCCTGGCTAACATGGTGGAAACCCCGTCTCTACTGAAAATACAAAAAATTAGCCGGGCATGGTGGCCGGCGCCTGTAGTCCCAGCTACTTGGGAGGCTGAGGCAGGAGAATGGCGTGAACCCGGGAGGCAGAGCTTGCAGTGAGCCAAGATGGCGCCACTGCACGCTAGCCCCCGCGAAAGAGGGAGACTCCGTCTCAAAAAAAAGTTATTAAAACACCTTCTTTGCTCTCCAAAGGCAAGGAATAAAAATGACATCAATAAAAAGGACAAAATATTAATAATACATGTGCAAAAATGTGCATTATGACCCAAGTATAGGAATTGGCCTATTTGTAGACAGGCACAAAGAGAAACATATATGGGCATTCAAAACCATTAATAATGCTGGCTTTGGCTACTAATAAGCCTTATAAACAAACCCATGTCAAACTAGAAATCAATCCAGAGTCACTATTGTTTAAACTTTTTTCAGAAGTATCATTGAGGTTTTTTTTTGAAAAGTAATTTTTTGATAAAATTTTATTAAAATTTTTATTTGTGTAGATTTATGGGGCACACGTGCAGATTTGCTACATGCATGTATTGCATAGTGTTTCAGTGGTGAAGTCTGGGCTTTGAGTGTAACCATCACTCAAACAGTGTGCATTGTATCCATTAGGTAATTTCTCATTCTTCACCCCCCTCACTCTCTCACCTTCCCAAGTCTCCAATGTCTATTCCATTCTCTATGCCATGTGTACACATTACTTCAATCCCACCTATAAGTTAGAACATGCAATATTTGACTTTCTGAGTCATTTCATTTGAGATAATGGCCTCCAGTTTCATCATGTTGCTACAAAAGCCATAAATTTTATTCCTCTACAGTCTTGTTTTTTTAAAGAAAATAAAACCTTTGAACTTATTAATACCAAGTGCAAGGAGGTTTCCAAATACATTTCCTTGCTTAACATTCTTATCTCAAGTATATGAAGTTTCAATATTGTGCTGGCTATTCTGGGTCATTGGCCTATCCATATAAATTTTACATTCAGCTTGTCAATATTCATAAAATAACTTGTTGGGATTTTTATTGAGAGTGCATTGAATCTATAAATCAAGTTGAGAAAAACTAACATTTTGACGATATTCAGTCTTTCTATCCATGAACATGGAGTATCTCTCCACTTACGTAGTTGTCCTTTGATTTCTCTCATCAGAGTTCTAGTTTTTCTTGTACAGATCTTGTAACTATTTTGTTAGACTTATTGATATGGTTTGGCTCCGTGTCCCCCCCCAAATCTCATCTCAAATTGTAATCCCCATATCACTTGGTGTTGAGGGAAGGACCATGTGGGAGGTGACTGGATCATGGGGGCAGTTTCCCCATGCTGTTCTCATGATAGTGAGTGAGTTCTCATGAAATCTAACAGTTTTACAAGGAGTTTTCCCTGCTCTTGCCCACTCTCTCCCTTGCCTGCCACCATGTAAGATGTTCCTGCCTCCTCTTCTGCCATGATTGTAAGTTTCCTGAGGCCCACCCCCAGCCATGTGGAACTGTGAATCAATTAAACCTCTTTTCTTTATAAATTACCCAGTCTCGGGCAGTTCTTTATAGCAGTGTGAGTACAGACTAATACACTTATACCTTAGCATTTTATTTTTGGGTGTGCTACTGTAAATAATATTGTGTTCTGAATTTCAATTTCCATTTGTTCATTGCTGGTATGTAAAAAAGCAATAGATTTTTGTATATTTATCTTGCATTCTGCAACCTTGCTGTAATTGATTGTTAGTTCCAGGAGGCTTTTTTTTTTTTTTGTCTATCCTTCTGGATTTTCTAGATAGACAATCATGTAATCCGTGAATGAAGATAACTTTATTTCTTCTTTCTGAATCATATACATTTTCTGTCCTTATCTTATTGCATTAAGTAGGACTTCCAGTACAACCCTGAAAGTCTGCGGTGAGAGGAGATAGTCTTACCTTGTTTCTGATCTAGATTCTCACTATTATGTAGAATGTTAGCTGTAAAATGTTTGTAGATACTATTTATTAAGTCAAGGTAGTGTCCATCTATTCCTAGCTAGCTAAGGGTTTTTGTCATGAGTGAATGTTGGATTTTATCAAGTGTTTTCTATACCTATTGATATGATTATGTGATTTTACTTTTTTATTCTGTTCATGTGATGGATTGATTAATTGATTTTCAAATTGAACCAGCCGTACATCCTCAGGATAATTGCAACTGGTCATGGTATATAGTTCTTTTATACATTATTGGGTTTGATTTGCTCATTTTTTATTGTGAAAGGAAACTATTAATTTTAACTTAAATATTTTAAGTGGGTGAAAAATCTGATTAGATAGTTTATAACAGAAGATGAACAGATGGCAAATAAGCACATAAAATATGCTCACCATTATTTTTTGCTAAAAGAATTATAGGTTAACTCCACAATGAGATACCATGAAATACCAATTAGAATGATCAAAAATTAAAGCCAAAATCCAACCACAACAGAAAGTAATCAAGTACTGGCAAAGATGCAAAGCAACAGGAACCATTTTACCTTCCAATAGGAAGTAAAATGGTACCATCACTTGGATTATAGTTTGGCTGTTTTTTGTAATGTCAAATATCATACAGCCCAGCAACCCTCTGTGGGCATTTACCTAGAGCAGTTATAACTAATGGTCACACAAAGTGTTTAAACAAGCTTTAAACATAACCACTCAAAACTTGAAGCTCTTAATATCTTTAAACTGGTAAACAGATAAACTGCTAGATATTTGTACTACAGAAAGCTATTAAGGGAAGAAACAAACCAAAAAAACCCCAAATTATTGGTTCACAATAAAAATGTGGGTGAATATCAAATGCATTCTGCTAATTGAAAAACCACATATTATATTATTTCCCTTATATGACATTCCAGAAAAAGCAAAATTGTAGGGATAGAGAATAGATCAGTGAATTCCAGGAGCTAGGCATGTAGAGTAAAGGTGATTACAATGAGGCAGCAGAGGAGTTTTTAGAAGCCACAAGTGTTCTCTATCTTGACCATGGCAGTAGATACACAATTGTATGACGTTCTCAAAACTCACAGAGTTGTACATCACATAAAGTGAATTTTATTAAATGTAAATTTCTAAAAATTGCATAAACCTATGACTGGGAAGGCCTTGAACCCTTTCACTCCTCTTAGAAACAACTATAAAACATAATCTTTTTACTAAATAACCTATTTAAAAGAAATCATGAATTATCATTTGGCTATAGTGTCCAATTATATATGATAAAGAACAAGAATGCTTAGAATAAAGAACTCATTTCAGATAAGAAAAAAATGCAGTGTCAGGATCCCTGTTAGACTTATACCTTAGCATTTAAGCAAAAACTCAAAATAAACTTATATCATTGGGTCTACAATCAATTCCTTTTTAGTGAATGGTTTTGACTTTACACTCTGGTCATAAACAAGTTTTGTGTTAGTATATCTGAGCTACAAACAATGAGTAAATTCAGAGAATAAATACGACTTAATTTTCTTATAGTGCCATACACTATACCTCTTTAAATGCCAATTATTTTACACAAATCACAGAGTAAAGTATATATGAGTTGATTATATATGGAAAAACATTGCTATCTTGACAACAGCATAAGTGCTATTCCTATTTCTCATAGACCTTTAGTAAATAATTTGTAATAATAAACATGACAATAAAATTAGGAAAAAATTAATTTACCATATATAATTTTAAAGCAATATAATCAAACTGTCTATCTATAAAACATAGCTAAAATCTAAAAATATTTATTAGTGGTGAAGGGGGATATTCATAGAAATAGCTGTTCATAAAAATGGATATTCTGTTAAAGCCCACAAGACTTTTTCTATGAATTATTATTACCTTTATGGCAAGATAATAGTCTTTCATTCTCTATATCCATATAAACCAAACACAAGACAGGCCTACAGTTTGCTAAGACTTTAACTAGACTCATTTATGAACTATGTACTGTTCAGAATAATACAATATTAAAAAATGACCATGTCTCTTTTTGAGAACAATAAGCGCTAGGAATTTAAAAATAAAATTATAAGTATTACAAATACTGACAGACCTTAAAATTTCAAATCTAAATGTATCAGAGTGGGGTTCTGATGAATGGGAATGTTCTAGAATGTTTTAGTTCTAGAATGAAAAGTATAAATGATATCAAAATAATAAATGTTTGAACTTCTATACTATAAATTTAGTCACATCCACTGATACAAACCTGACCATTCTATAATGGATCACTCATCTAAACATTTAGTAATATATGTGGAAGCCTGGAATGGTAGTCTAGGTGAAATACTATTACCTATTATGGTAAGATATGCTGCTGATTAGCAAAGGTAAAAAGTTCACACATGGAGTTGAATCCACATCAGAATATTGGAGTCAAAATGCTCAATACATCAATGTCAGCCACTAAAAGTACTTTATTAGAATGAGGCTCTGGAACATAGACTTTAATAAAATTCAATTCACTTCTTAATTAGGTCACATCAGTAAAGTGTATGCAAATTTATGGGCTTTCAATGAGTTTGGCAGTAAAAGTCTAATATATCATTTGTAGAAGCAACACAACTGTTCACAAGTAAAAGACTGCATATGTCTGTGTATTTTTGTCTCAGTTCCATCATTATACAATATTTGTAGTGCCATAGGAAAGCTTTGTCTTTAGAAGATGATGATAATTTTGCCCCTTTAAGATAACTTAAATGAAGGTGGGAAAGGAGGATGGGAATGTAAAGGGAATGTGATTCACAGAACAGCACCACCTTAAGCACTACTAAGAGTCAAACAGACTAACCTTGAGGGGCTCCTTGTTTAATTAGATTTTTTTTCTAAAAGTAAAAAATGTATATTGTATAAATTGACATTTTTATTGTCTACATGTAAAACAGAAACTATTGTAACAACAATCAAGTCTTCATTCTTATACTTGATGTTTTTTGACATATGCATTTTGGTCTGTACATTTATGACATATATAAAGTCATAAATATGATTGAATATGCCCCTTTAGTTACTTCAAAATCTACTTTCAACCCCTTTCTTCCCCTACTGTCTCTAGGCAAAGGCTGAGCGTTTTATGCACTGTAGGTGGGCACAAGTAGAAGTAGGAACCCATTAGAAAATTAGTGCATTAATCCAGACAGGGCTCGGGTTAGTGTAGAAGCAAGAGATGTAGTGAGTTATTGCATTTGAAGGGAGAGTTTATAAAGATTTGCTAAATAATTGAATGCCCCCTCATTTGTCTTTGGTCACACAGTTGATCTGATGCTGCTTCTAAAATCTCTGCCTCCATAAACCCAATATGCCCAATAGTATCCAGTTCACATTCTCTCTCAATGATTCCTCATCATACTACTTCATTCCTCCATAATCTTATCTTCTTCTGAACTTGTACTTTTTTTTTTCCTTACCAGCATTTCCCAAACTGTTAATAAAGTCCAACAGACAAAGACAAGAAGACCAACCTAGGGTCCAAACAAGTTAGGATTATTAATTTGCCAGAATAAGGAAGAATACTTGAGGGGAAAAAAAGTACCTCACCTAACAAAGAAAGACGTAAGGGTTATTACAGAATTTTGACCAAGGGTTGGGTTTAGGTAAAATTTAAATGAAGCAGTGTTTTGTTTGGCACAAAGCAAAGTAGCCCTGTTTGTAAAAGGTAAGTATCAGGCTCAGGTTGAGAAATAAGACTCAGATTCCCATTTTCTTAAAAGCTACAAGTTAAAAGAACACAGAATTGTGCGTGCAAAAATCCTGTATCTGAGACACTGAAGCTGGTCTGAAAAATCAAAGCTGCTTCTCTGTATCGAAGTGACCCAAAAAGCTCAGATATTCTAGACAAGAATGACATGTTCCATGCTTTCTGATATGATTTGAAATAGCAAAGTTTATAATAGTCTATGATTGTAGATGTTTCTCAAGACTGTATCGTTTCGTTGATAAATAAATGCAGTTTTAAGAGCTTTCACTATGTGCTATAAAACCCGTGTTTAATAATAGTTTATTGATCATTTTGGGGAGTGGGGTGCTGATTATATTGTTTGTAAAATTAATCATAAAAAAGAGTAAGTACATTTTAATTTAAAAAAAAATATGCATGACATTCAGAACTAAGAAATAGTGAGATGCGCCTGGAAGTTGTATGCTGAATCACTGGAGACATGAACTTGTAATGTTTACTCAGTAAGCTATTAATTACTTCATATGTACTCACGAGAATTTCTTTGTGTTACCCATTCCAAATATTCCCCCAAAAATGTATTAAGATTTACAGTATTCCCATTTCTTAAAGAAATTGTTGAAAATATACAAACATGGGTCCCACTGTAGATTTATTTGAACGCGAATCTCCAGGCCTATAAACCTGAATACTTAGAAAGTCCCCAGAATTTGTGATCTGTTTGGTTTACCACGTATATTAGTCTCACAAGGCTGTTGTAACAAATCTCCACAAACCTGGCAGCGTAAAAACAACAGAAATTTATTGTCATACAGTTCTGGAGACTAAAACTCCAAAATCAGACTGTCAGCAGGGCCATTGTTCCTCAAGGATTTAAAGGGAGTTTGTTCTTTGTTTTTTGTTTTTTGTTTGTTTGTTTGTTTGTTTTGTTTTTTTCATTCCAGCTTCCAGTGGCTGTTAGCATTCCGTGGCTTGTAGCTGCATCTGTTTGTGGCTCTGTCTTCACATTATCTTCCCTTTGTGTCTATCTCAAAACTTTCTCTGCCTATCGTATATAAGAAAACATTGGTGGCATTTAGGGCCATCAAAGATAATCCAGGATAAGTGCTTTCTCTCAAGAACTTTAATTGAATCACATCTTTTGCCAAATAAGGTATTTACTCTTTGCCATATAAAGTAATATTCACAGGTTCCAGGGATTAGAATGTAGACACAATCTTTGTAGCACCATTCAGCTGACTAAATTTTTTATCTTATAAATTAGGAATCTAACAATTGAATGATTTGAAGTTTATTGTAGTTTTACTACTTAAATGATAGTTTGATTACATTATCCTTACCAATTTTCCAAGAATATGCTTCGTGCTCACTATTCTAATTAAGGCATATATTACATCTAATAGACAATCACTATTTTCTGCTAATACAATTACAAATACTTACTTGGAAAATGTTTATATTGTATATGACCTGTAATTGTCAATTATGTGGTTATTACTTAATTAGGCATAAGTGCTTTTGTTCTGACACACAGCTCTGAGCACTGAAAGGTAACTTTATAAATGGTGAAGCACATATTACGTGATAGCTTATAACAATAATAATTTCTTTTTTACATTCTTATCTGACATGGGTCAGAAATTATTTCTTCTACCTCCTGCTTATTTTGAGACAAGAGATGAAGGAATAGCCACTATAAGGAACATATTGATCTTACAGTAGAAACGAGAGAGAGACAGAATCACAGAATGGTTCCTATTGCTACTTGAAAGGGGCACACATCAATTCTGCTGACATTCTATTAAGCAACATGGCCAGTTCAGATGTCAATAGGACTAGAGGTGTGGGTGGAGGCCCTGGTGGAGTAGTATAATCCCCCTTCAGTACACACTGCACATATTTTTGAAATAATAACTCAATTACATCTAGCTCTCTGTTGTCATATCAAGGGTGCGGCAGAGATATTGATATTGCCTTAAATAACCGTGCTCATGTTTTGCCCTTAAATGCATTGTCCCTGTTTATCAAAGCCTCGGCTCAATTATCTGGGTCACGGCAGACTTGCTGTGCTCTATTACATTACATCTTGATATGTGTGCATGTATGTGTGTGTGTACCTCAGTTATACAGAACTTTTAATAGTAAAATTTTATCCCATCAAAATGTCACACATATGTACCCTCCTTTGTTTCCTAGATTCCTCATCCAATTTATTCACTATTCAAAAGTCCTAGGTTGGTAGGCATGTTTCTCATTGTTCAAGACATAATTCTTTAATCTTTAGCTAATATAATTTTATGTGAGGTAATAAACGAACACATGGGGAAAAAAGAAAATTATTAAAAGAATCTCATAAAAATTAGGTCATTAACTAAGGGGCACCACTGTGGCAGGTTACAGTTCTAATGATGGAAGATGTGATTTAAAAAAATAATTCAAGCCTATAATATACTAGTAGAAATATACTAGTAGAAATTTACTACTAGTAAATAATATACTAGTAGAAATCTGTAACCAGCTTACTACAGATGAATAAATAGATACTCATCAGACACCTGTGGATATATATTGCGGAAATACATTAAAGTTCTAAACATCAGAAATATCACAGCAGGATTGCTTAATGGAGTAGCTTTCTCTAAGTCTCCACAGCATAGCACAGCAGGTGATGTTAGATCAGGTAAAAATTAAGTTGAATAGATTGCAAAATGCACTATTAATCTCCACTGACCATGAATTCCTGGTTAACAAAAGAAATACAAATTAGGCTAAATGTTCTTTAACTCAAGGGTCGTAATTCTGGCTAAATAGACCTTTTGGTTTAGGCATGATGTTAATTTTCTCTAAGGCACCATAAGTAAACAGTAGATTTTTTAGGTGATAGATTTGTAGGGTACATGTTGGGAGTGGTGGTAATGGAATTAATAATATAATAATTTTATAAACCAACAATAAACATATCTATAATGTTTCAATCCATTTCAGAATTTTTCCAAATATTACATTAGTACTACTCTCTACTGTTCTGGTTACTCATGGACACAAGGAGAGAGCTGGACTAAATGGAATATTGTAAGTTAAAGACATATGAGAGCTCTTGGATTTAAGTTCAATATGTAGCAACAATATGATTTGCTGGCCAAAACCTAATGAAATCTTAGGCCACAATAATAGAAGTAATGATTCCATCACAATAAAGCAAATACTTTTGGTCTACTCTAGGAAAGTCAGAAAAAAATCTGGGGCATAATGTTTCATTCTGGGCATGGTATTTTAAAAGAAACATAAAAATAAAATATTGTATGGAATCCAGAAGAAAGAAAAGTGGAAGATGGAGGATCTAAACCATGCCATATGTATTCACTCCAAAAACAAGCACTAAGAATATGTATTAGAGAAGGAGGAATCACATCTATTTCACTAGGAAAAGAGTAGGTTTGGATACAGAATCAAAAGAGTTCTTAAAGTTATTAAAAGTTTATAAGGGAAATACAGATTTGACTTATTCTGTGTGTCTTCATAGAAAGAATGAAGACCTAGATAGTCACTGCAGAGAAAAACATTTATACTTTTACATTAAATCAGAGAAACATTTAACAATTAGATTAATCCAAAATATGGGGTAGTGACATAGTCATAACTTCAGAATGACATCAAGATGGTTGCCTAGAGGTGCCTGGCACTGATTTCATCCCCTAAAAACGGACCTAAACAACAAATAAACAACTACATTTCTACTGGAGTTCCCTACGGAGAGTTCTGGAGTACAGCAAGGTAGTGGCAGAATTCCTGTGGAACACAGAAACCCGTAATGGCAGTATAGAAAGGAGAGCAAAACATCCTGCCTCTGCCACACCTTTCCTCCACTAGGATTGACTTCAAATAAGGAGGAACTTTTCTTTGCAGAAAAAAGATAAGCGGTAGGCTCCCAAAAGCCCCTGTTAGCAACAGAGACACCTGCATTTCTTGCTACAGGACAATCCCACAGCCCTCACAGGCCATGGGCCCAGATCAGGGAGCATTCAGGGGTTCACATGGCTGCATTGCTCTGGAGTAGGAGCATACATTGTACACAATTCCAACCCCCAAGCCGCTAAGGCATGGTGATGTCTTGAAACTGGCATCACTGCTAGACGGTATCCTGCTCTGGAGGCAAATAGCCATAATGTCACTCCATTCCTGAGGCTCCAATGTCATTCCAGGACACTCACATGGGTGGCTGCAGTGTCATCAGCTACTCAGTGCTTAGGCCCAACAGAATGACCATGATCCTGATGTCTGAGCTCACATAGCACCTGCCTCCTAAGGAAAAGGCAGTTCTGCACAACAAAGAATCCAACCCCAGCCAGGAGAACCACCATGCATGTACATCCTTGACCTGAAAACCAGTTCAGTAGCTCTGACACTGAGCCAGCAAACCTACCCTGTGTGCATACCCTCAGCCTGAGAACCAGCCCAGTGGCTCTACCTCTGCAAAGTCACGCCACTGCCAACACATACTCTTGCAGCCTAGGCCACTGAGGCACTCAGACATCACTGACACTGATGACAAATGAAAAAACTGCACAAATCCTACACTACTATGTCCACCCAGAACCAAACACAAAGCATCCTACCTAACCAACACCCTATAACTCTTCCACAGAAAAATGACTTTTGGTATGAAAGATACTCCATAAAATTGGAAGAGGCAACTATTCCACCAGACACACAGTTATCAAGTTAGAGACATAAGAAACATAAAACAAAAACAGGAAAACATGACACCTCCAATGAAACACAGTAATTCTCCAGTAATTACCACAAAGAAAAGAAAATTTATGAAATGCCAAAAAAGATAAATGTCACCAATAAACAAGCAGAAATCTTGGAGATGAAAAAAATGCAATGAGAGAAATTAAGAGTACAATCAAAAGCTTCATCAACAGACTAAATCAAGCAAAAGAAGAAATTTCTGAACTTAAAGACAGGTCTGTTGAAATAACCCAGTCAGAGAAAAAGTGAGAAATAAAAAAGAATGAAGAAAGCCTACATAGCTCATATGACACAATTAAACAAATATTCAGCTTATAGGATCTCAAGGGGGAGAAAAGGTAAAGAAAGGCACAGAAACCATGTTTAACATAATAGCTGAAAACTTACCAAGTCTTTGGAGGTATCATTGAACAACCAGGTTTAGTAAGCTCAAAATTTCCCTCATAAATTCAACTAAGAAACCTCTCTCTGAGGCATATTATAATCAAATTATCAAAAGTCAAAGACCAAGAGGAAATTCTAAAAGCAGCAAAAATGTCAAGTAACATGTAAGTAAATCCCCATAGTACAATCAGCAAATTTTTCACCAGAAACCTTGCAGGCTAGGAGAGAATGAGATGATATATTGAAAGTGCTAAAAGAAAAAAAAAACTGCTATCAAAGAATACTATACCCAGAAAAGCTACATTTCAAAAATGAAGGAAAAATAAAGATCATCCCAGGAAGACCTGAAGGAATTCATCACCACTAGAATGGAATTATAAGGAATGCTTAAGAGAGTGCTACAACTGAAAGCAAAAGGACAATAATTACTATCTTCAAAACACATGCAAATATAAAACTCAGTAGTACAGGTAAATTCATAATCAAATTCAGAATACTCCAGTATTGGAATGGTGCTATAGAAATATTTCAATCCTCAAGTATGACAGATAAAAGTCAAAGGATAAAAAATAATTATAGCTACCATCAGTTTTTAAGAAACAGATAATATATAAAAATGTAAGCTAAGAAAACAAAAATATAAATTATGATGAAGAGCATAAAAGTCTAGAGCATTTTTATGTTACCAAAGCTAAGTTGTTGTCGCTTAAAATAGTCTACTATTTCTAAAAATTTATTGTTAGCACCATGGTAACTACAAAGAAAGGAATTACAACAGATAGATACAAAATTTTAAAAAGAATGAAAGCTTTCCACAACAGAAAACCACCAAACCACAATGGTAAACAAGAGAGGAAAAAGTAACAAAGAATTTTAAAAACAAAAAATCAGAAAATAATTAACAAAATGGCAGAAACAAAATCCAACTATATTTGCTGACTGTAAGTGATCCACTTCACCTGTAAGGACACACATAGACTAAAAGTAAAGGGATAAAAAAAGACATTCCATGCACCAGGCAAATGTAAATCAAAAGCAAGCAGAAGTCGCTATGCTTATATCAGATAAAATAGACTTTAAGACCAAAAAAAACACTAAAAATAAACCATAAATGATCATTATCAAATGATAAAGGGACCTGTTTAGCAAGGTAATATAATGAATGTAAATATATGCACCTAAAATCAGAGCACTCTAAAATATAAAACAAATATTATTAGATCTAAAGGAAGAGGTAGATTGCAAACAATATTAGTAGGAAATTTCAACATCCCACTTTCAACAATGGACAGATTACAAGAAATACCAAGAACACAAGCATCAGGTTTAAACTGTATCATAGACCAAATAGACCTAACAAACATTAACAATACATTCCATCTTACAGCTACAGAATGCACATACTTCTCAACTGCACATGGCTCATTCTCCAGGATAAATTGTATATGAGGCCACAAAGCAAGTCTTAACAAGTTTAATAACATAAGATCATACCAAGCATCTTTTCTGACCACAGTGCTACAGAACTAGAAATCATTAATAAGAGGAATTTCAGAAAGTTTACAAATATATAGAAACTACATGACATGCTCCTGCATAACCAAAGGGTTAATGAAGAAATTAAAAGATAAATTTAAAATATTTCTTGAGACAAACTAAAATGAAAACACAGTATACCAAAACCTAGGGATATAGCAAAATCAGTTCTAAGAAGGAAGTTTGTAGGCAATAAATATATACATCAAGAGAGAAGAAAGATCTCAAACAACACAACACTACACCTCAAAGAACTAGAAAAACAAGAACAAACTAATCCCAAAATTAGTAGGAAGAAGGAAATAAAGGTCAGACAATAAATGAACAACATAGACAATAGAAAAACATTACAAAATATGACCAAAACAAATAACTGATTTTTTGAAAATATAAACAAAATTGTCAAACCTTTAGCTAGTTGTAACTTCAGGGATCAGGAATGGCAGGGTTTATGGAGACTTCTACCAATTTCTGAAACATGCAAGAAAAAGAATCTATTATTTGGCTGAAATATTGAACTAGATGATCTTGAAAGTCTTTTTCAATTATGAGATTCATTGAATCTATGATAAGGTTTGCATTGGCTCTTACATCTCACAAAATAACAACAGCAACAAAAGATCAGGATGTGCAGGGCATGTGTGTGGCAGCAGCACAGTGAGACCACACAAAGAAGAGGCAAGTATGAGTTTGTGTTTCACTCAAGCTCCTCAGTTGTTTGTAATTCACAGGTGCTATTGTAAAGCATGAAATGCTCCCAGTGAATATTTAGCCCAGAGTTAGGAGAGGATTACAAGACTTTATCAGAATTTTGAGTTGACATATGCAATGACATATCACTATAATTCTTGCATAGTTAACTCCCTAAATTACAAGCTGTCACTCATACATAGAGAAAAAGTAGTCCAGAGTAGATAAACAATATTTCTCCACTTCCAAGCTTGCTTTCCATGTGTAATCTAATCCAATAGAGAACAATACAATATTAAAAAGACACTTTGCTTATGGAAAAGGAATTTCACAAAATGTTAGTCTTATAGGTGTCCTTAACACCATTTGTAGCCTTCTTATGCCAGAATCATTGAGTTTCTGGTATGTGCCCTGCTTCAGCTATTTTAATATTTCATGGTCAATTCTGAATGCAGTGTTTTACCTGCTTCTAAGCTCCTGCAGACACAGTCTCTGGCTTTCTTGTCCTGCATATGTGTTCAATTGTGTGCTCTACTTCTCTGAATTGAATCACTCATCTATCATGCATTTATAATACTATTCTAAAAAAGTAAAATGGCTCAGTTTATCATTTTGGTGTTTGTTTTTCTACTACCACCTTTTCTGAGGAATTTTCCCTTGTTTTCAAAATCAGGAAGTATTTTTTTTT
Source organism: Pongo abelii (assembly GCF_028885655.2). NCBI lineage: Eukaryota > Metazoa > Chordata > Mammalia > Primates > Hominidae > Pongo > Pongo abelii. The sequence continues at coordinate 86,593,306 of NC_072000.2, read as the reverse complement.
TCCTATGGTCCTCCAGTTGCACACTTTTAAAAAATGACGATTCCCAGGGCAAGATGGCTCATCTCACTGCAATTGGTTAGACAGTGGGTGCAGCCCAGAGAGGGCAAGCAGAAGCAGGGTGGGGCATTGCCTCACCCAGGAAGCACAAGGGGTGGGGGAACTCCCTCCCCTAGCCAAGGGAAGCTGTGAGGGACTGTGCCGTGAGGGACAGTGCTATACGGCCCAGATACTATACTTTTCCCACAGTCCTCACAACATGCAGACCAGGAGATTCCCTCAGGTGCCTATACAACCAGGGCCCTGGGTTTCAAGCACAAAACTGGGTGGCCGTTTGGGGAGACACTGAGCTAGCTGCAGGAGTTTTTTTTTTCCACACCCCAGTGGTACCTGGAATCCCAGTGAGACAGAATCATTCACTCCCCTGGAAAGGGGGCTGAAGCCAGGGAACCAAGTGATCTTGCTCAGCAGATCCCACTTCCACAGAGCCAAGCAAGCTAAGATCCACTGACTTGAAATTCTCGCTGCCAGCACAGCAGTCTGAAGTCTACCTGGGATGCTCCAACTTGGTGGGGGTAAGGGTGTCTACCATTACTGAGGCTTGAGTAAGCGAATTTTCCCTCACAGTGTAAACAAAGCCGTGAGGAAGTTTGAACTGGGTGCAGAACAGACCACAGCGTGGCAAAGCTGCTGTAGCCTGACTGCTTCTCTAGATTCCTCCTCTCTGGGCAGGACATTGCTGAAAGAAAGGCAGCAGCCCCAGTCAGGGGCTTATAGATAAAATTCCCATCTCCCTGGGACAGAGCACCTGGAAAGAGGGGCGGCTGTGGGTGCAGCTTCAGTGGACTTAAACATTCCTGCTTGCTGGCTCTGAAGAGAGCAGTGGATCTCCCAGCACAGCGCCTGAGCTCTGCTAAGGGACAGACTGCCTCCTCAAGTGGGTTGCTGATGCCTGTGCCTCCTAGCTGAAAGACACCACCCAGCAGGGGTCGACAGATACCTCATACAGGAGAGCTCCAGCTGGAATCTGGCAGGTGCCCCTCTGGGATGAAGCTTCTAGAGGAAGGAGCAGGCAGCAATCTTTGCTATTCTGCAGGCTCTGTTGGTGATACCCAGGCAAACAGGGTCTGGGGTGGAACTCCAGCAAACTCCAGCAGACCTGCAGTAGAGGGGCCTGACTGTTAGAAGGAAAACTAACAAACAGAAAGTAGTAACATCAACATCAACCAAAAGGACACCCATGCAAAAACCCCATCCAAAGGTCGTCAGCATCAAAGATCAAAGCTACATAAATCCACAAAGATGAGGAAAAACCAGTGCAAAAATGTTGAAAATTCCAAAAGCCAGAATGCCTCTTCTCCAAAGGATCCCAGCTCCTCATCAGCATGGGAACAAAAGTGGATGGAGAATGAGTTTGACAAATTGACAGAAGTAGGCTTCAGAAGGTGGGTAATAACAAACTCCTCAGAGCTAAAGGAATTTGTTCCAACCCAGTGCAAGGAAGCTAAGAACCTTGAGGAAAGGTTACAGGAACTGCTAACTAGAATAACCAGTTTAGAGAACAACAAAAATGACCTGATGGAACTGAAAAACACAGTACGAGAACTTCGTGAAGCATACACAAATATCAATAGCCAAATCTATCAAACAGAAGAAAGGATATCAGAGATTGAAGATCACCTTAATGAAATAAAGCATGAAGACAAGATTAGAGAAAAAAGAATGAAAAGAAACAAACAAAACCTCCAAGAAATATGGGAATATGTGAAAAAAACAAAACTCCATTTGATTGGTGTACCTGAAACTGACAGGGAGGATGGAACCAAGCTGGAAAAGACACTTAAGGATATTATCCAGGAGAACTTCCCCCATCTAGCAAGACAGGCCAACATTCCAATTCAGGAAATACAGAGAACACCACAAAGATACTCCTCAAGAAGAGCAACCCCAAGACACATAATCGTCAAATTCACCAAGGTTGAAATGAAGGAAAAAAATGTGAAGGTCAGCCAGAGAGAAAGGTCAGGTTACCCACAAAGGGAAGCCCATCAGACTAACAGCGGATCTCTCTGCAGAAACCCTGCAAGCCAGAAGAGAATGGGGACCAACATTCAACATTTTTAAAGAAAATAATTTTCAAACCAGAATTTCATATGCAGCCAAACTAAGCTTCATAAGTGAAAGAGAAACAAAATCCTTTACAGACAAACAAATGCTGAAGGATTTGTCACCACCAGGTCTGCCTTACAAGAGCTCCTGAAGGAAGCACTAAATATGGAAAGGAAAATCCTGTTCCAGCCACTGAAAAAACATAACAAAATGTAAAGATCATCAACACTATGAAGAAACTTCATCAATTAATGTGCAAAATAACCAGCTAGCATCATAATGACAGGATCAAATTCACACATAACAATATTAACCTTAAATGAAAATGGACTAAATGCCCCAGTTAAAAGACACAGACTAGCAAATTGGATAAAGAATCAAGACCCATCTGTGTGCTGTATTCAGGAGACCCATCTCATGTGCAAAGACACACATAGGCTCAAAACAAAGGGATGGTGGAATATTTATCAAGCAAATAGAAAGCAACAAACAAGGAGGGGTTGCAATCCTAGTCTCTGATAAAACAGACTTTAAATCAACACAAATCAAAAAAAACAAAGAAGGGCATTACATAATGGTAGAGGGATCAATGCAACAAGAAGAGCTATCTATCCTAAATATATATGCACCCAATACAGGAGCACCCAGATTAATAAAGCAAGTTCTTAGAGACCTACAAAGAGCCTTAGACTCCCAAACAATAATAGTGGGAGTCTTTAACACCCCATTGTCAATGTTAGACAGATCAATGAGATAGAATATTATCAAGGATATTCAGGACTTGAACTCAGCCCTAGACCAAGTGGACCTAATAGGCATCTACAGAACTCTCCATCCCAAATCAACAGAATATACATTCTTCTCAGCACCACAAAGCACTTATTCTAAAATTGAACCACATAATTGGAAGTAAAACACTCCTCAGCAAATGCAAAAGAATGGAAATCATAACAAACAGTCCCTCAGACCACACTGCAATCAAATTAAAACTCAGGATTAAGAAACTCACTCAACATGGCTCAACTACATGGAAACTGAACAACCTGCTCCTAAGTGACTACTGGGTAAATAACAAAATTAAGCCAGAAATAAATAAATTCTTTGAAACCAATGAGAACAAAGACACAACATACCAGAATCTCTGTGTCACAGCTAAAGCAGTGTTTAGAGGAAAATTTATAGCACTAACTGCCCACAGGAGAAAGCAGGAAAGATCTAAAATTGACACCCTAACATCTCAATTAAAAGAACTAGAGAAGCAAGAGCAAACAAACTCAAAAGCTAGCAGAAGACAAGAAATAACTAAGATCAGAGCACAACTGAAGGAGATAGAGACATGAAAAACCCTTCAAAAAATCAATGAATCCAGGAGCAGGTTTTTTGAAAAGATTAACAAAATAGATAGATCACTAGCCAGACTAATAAAGAAGAAAAGAGAGATGAATCAAATAAACACAATAAAAATGATAAAGGGGGTATCACCATTGATCCCTCAGAAATACAAACTACCATCAGGGAATACCATAAACACCTCTACACAAATAAACTAGAAAATCTAGAAGAAATGGATAAATTCCTGGACGCATACACCCTCTGAAGATTAAACCAGGAAGAAGTCGAATCCCTAAATAGACCAATAACAAGTTCTGAAATTGAGGCAGTAATTAATAGCCTACCAAGCAAAAAAACCCAGGACCAGACAGATTCACAGCCAAATTCTACCAGAGGTACAAAGAGGAGCTGATACCATTCCTTCTGAAACTATTCCAAACAACAGAAAAAGAGGGAATCCTCCCTCTTTTTATGAGGTCAGCATTATCCTTATACCAAAACCTGGCAGAGACACCACAAAAAAATAGAATATTTCAGGCCATTGTCCCCGATGGACATCGATGCAAAAATCCTCAATAAAATACTGGCAAATTGAATCTAGCAGCACATCAAAAAGCTTATCCACCATAATCAAGTTGGCTTCATCCCTGAGATGCAAGGCTGGTTCAACATATGCAAATCAATAAAGGTAATCCATCACATAAACAGAACCAATGACAAAAACCACATGATTATCTCAATAGATGCAGAAAAGACCTTCAATAAAATTCAACACACCTTCATGCTAAAAACACTCAATAAACTAGGTATTGATGGAACGTATCTCAAAATAATAGGAGCTATTTATGACAAACCCACATCCAATATCATATTGAATGGGCAAAAACTGGAAGCATTCCCTTTTAAAACCAGCACAAGATAAGGATGCCCTCTCTCACCACTCCTATTCAACACAGTATTGAAAGTTCTGGCCAGGGCAATCAGGCAAGAGAAAGAAATTAAGTGTATTCAAATAGGAAGAGAGGAAGTCAAATTGTCACTGTTTGCAGATGACATGATTATATATTTAGAAAACCCCATCGTCTCAGGGCCAAAACTCCTTAAGCTTAAGCTGATAAGCAACTCCAGCAAAGTCTCAGGATAAAAATAAAAGCAAAAGAAACTCTCATCAGATTGAACAGGCAACCTACAGAATGGGAGAAAGCTTTTGCAATCTATCCATCTGCCAAAGGGCTAATATCCAGAAACTACAAGCAACTTAAACAAATTTACAAGGAAAAAACAAACAACCCCATCAAAAAGTGGGTGAAGGATATGAACAGACACTTCTCAAAAGAAGGCATTTATGCAGCCAACAAACATATGAAAAAATGCTCGTCATCACTGGTCATTAGATAAATGCAAATCAAAACCACAATGAGATACCATCTCACTCCAGTTAGAATGGCAATCATTAAAAAGTCAGGAAACAACAGATGCTGGAGAGGATGTGGAGAAATAGGAATGCCTTTTCACTGTGGGTGGGAATGTAAATCAGTTCAACCACTGTGGAGGACAGTGTGGCGATTCCTTAAGGATCTAGAATCAGAAACACCATTTGACCCAGCAATCCCATTACTGGGTATATACCCAAAGGACTATAAATCATTCTACTATAAAGACACATGCAATGAGAACACATGGACTCAGGGAGGTAAACATCACACACAAGGGCCTGTTGGGGGTAAGGGTCAAGGGGAGGGATAGAATTAGGAGGAATACCTAATGTAGATGATGGGTTGTTGGGTGCAGCAAACCACCATGGCACATGTATACCTATGTAACAAACCTGCACATTCTGCACATGTATCCCAGAACTTAAAGTATAATAAAAAAGAAATAAATAAAAATAAGTAAATAATGTCCTAATCATCTTTACATTGCATGTACATTGCCTCAACTGAGGCTCACAACATCCCACTTTATAAATGAGAAAATTAAGACCTAGAAAAGTTAAGTAGTCTTTCCCAAGTAAGTACAATTACAACTTTGTCTGCTTCCAGAAACTGTGAGGGTTAATATATACCCACATGAAGGACAAACAAATCCCAAGCTATTATCATGTTGAACTGTAAACTGAAAAAAAATTAGAAAAAAAATGCTCTTAACATAGGCTTTTATTTTTATTTAGCTAGATTATTTTATAAAATGAAAAAAGAAGATAGGCATGACTTATTGGAAAACCCTGTTTAGTTTGAATAGATATTGAAAATTTATGATTGGAGCCAAGATGGCCGAATAGGAACAGCTCCAGTCTACAGCTCCCAGCATGAGCGACGCAGAAGACAGGTGATTTCTGCATTTCCATCTGAGGTACCGTGTTCATCTCACTAGGGAGTGCCAGACAGTGGGTGCAGGTCAGTGGGTGAGTGCACCATGTGCCAGCCGAAGCAGGGGCGAGACATTGCCTCACTCGGGAAGCGCAAGGGGTCAGGGAGTTCCCTTTCCAGGGGTGACAGACGGCACATGGAAAATCGGGCCACTCCCACCCGAATACTGTGCTTTTCCAACAGGCTTAGGAAACAGTGCCCCAGAAGATTATAGCCCGCACCTGGCTCAGAGGGTCCTATGCCCACGGAGTCTCGCTGATTGCTAGCACAGCAGTCTGAGATCAAACAGCAAGTCGGCAGCGAGGCTGGGGGAGGGGCGCCCGCCATTGCCCAGGCTCTCTCAGGTAAAGAAAGCAGCTGGGAAGCTTGAACCGGGTGGAGCCCACCACAGCTCAAGGAGGCCTGCCTGCCTCTGTAGGCTCCACCTCTGGGGGCAGGGCACAGGCAAACAAAAAGACAGCAGTAACCTCTGCAGACTTAAATGTCCCTGTCTGACAGCTGTGAGGAGAGCAGTGGTTCTCCCAGCACGTAGCTGGAGATCTGAGAACGGGCAGACTGCCTCCTCAAGTGGGTCCCTGACCCCTGACCCCCGAGCAGCCTAACTGGGAGGCACCCCCCAGCAGGGGCAGACTGACACCTCACACGGCCGGCCAGGTACTCCAACAGACCTGCAGCTGAGGGTCCTGTCTGTTAGAAGGAAAACTAACAGAAAGGACATCCACACCAAAAACCCATCTGTACAGCACCATCATCAAAGACCAAAAGTAGGTAAAACCACAAAGATGGGGAAAAAACAGAGCAGAAAAACTGGAAACTCTAAAAACCAGAGTACCTCTCCTCCTCCAAAGGAACGCAGTTCCTCACCAGCAACGGAACAAAGCTGGACGGAGAATGACTTTGACGAGCTGAGAGAAGAAGGCTTCAGACGATCAAATTACTCCGAGCTACAGAAGGATATTCAAACCAAAGGCAAAGAAGTTGAAAACTTTGAAAAAAATTTAGAAGAATGTATAACTAGAATAACCAATACAGAGAAGTGCTTAAAGGAGCTGATGGAGCTGAAAACCAAGGCTCGAGAACTACGTGAAGAATGCAGAAGCCTCAGGAGCTGATGCGATCAAATGGAAGAAATGGTATCAGCCCTGGAAGATGAAATGAATGAAATGAAGCAAGAAGGGAAGTTTAGAGAAAAAAGAATAAAAAGAAATGAGCAAAGCCTCCAAGAAATGTGGGACTATGTGAAAAGACCAAATCTACGTCTGATTGGTGTACCTGAAAGTGACGGGGAGAATGGAACCAAGTTGGAAAACACTCTGCAGGATATTATCCAGGAGAACTTCCCCAATCTAGCAAGGCAGGCCAACATTCAGATTCAGGAAATACAGAGAACGCCACAAAGATACTCCTCGAGAAGAGCAACTCCAAGACACATAATTGTCAGATTCACCAAAGTTGAAATGAAGGAAAACATGTTAAGGGCAGCCAGAGAAAGGTCGGGTTACCATCAAAGGGAAGCCCATCAGACTAACAGCGGATCTCTCGGCAGAAACCCTACAAGCCAGAAGAGAGTGGGGGCCAATATTCAACATTCTTAAAGAAAAGAATTTTCAACCCAGAATTTCATATGCAGCCAAAATAAGCTTCATAAGTCAAGGAGAAATAAAATACTTTACAGACAAGCAAATGCTGAGAGATTTTGTCACCACCAGGCCTGCCCTAAAAGAGCTCCTGAAGGAAGTGCTAAACATGGATAGGCACAACCAGTACCAGCCACTGCAAAATCATGCCAAAATGTAAAGACCATCGAGACTAGGAAGAGACTGCATCAACTAACAAGCAAAATAACCAGCTAACATCATAATGAAAGGATCAAAATCACACATAACAATATTAACTTTAAATGTAAATGGACTAAATGCTCCAATTAAAAGACAGACTGGCAAATTGGATAAAGACTCAAGACCCATCAGTGTGCTGTATTCAGGACACCCATCTCACGTTCAGAGACACACATAGGCTCAAAATAAAAGGATGGAGGAAGATCTACCAAGCAAATGGAAAACAAAAAAAGGCAGGGGTTGCAATCCTAGTCTCTGATAAAACAGACTTTAAACCAACAAAGATCAAAAGAGACAAAGAAGGCCATTACATAATGGTAAAGGGATTAATTCAACAAGAAGAGCTAACTGTCCTAAATATATATGCACCCAATACAGGAGCACCTAGATTCATAAAGCAAGTCCTGAGTGACCTACAAAGAGACTTAGACTCCCACACATTAATAATGGGAGACTTTAACACCCCACTGTCAACATTAGACAGATCAATGAGACAGAAAGTCAACAAGGATACCCAGGAATTGAACTCAGCTCTGCACCAAGCGGACCTAATAGACATCTACAGAACTCTCCACCCCAAATCAACAGAATATACATTTTTTTCAGCACCACACCACACCTATTCCAAAATTGACCATATACTTGGAAGTAAAGATCTCCTCAATAAATGTAAAAGAACAGAAATTATAACAAACTATCTCTCAGATCACAGTGCAATCAAGCTAGAACTCAGGATTAAGAATCTCACTCAAAACCACTCAACTACATGGAAACTGAACAACCTGCTCCTGAATGACTACTGGGTACATAACGAAATGAAGGCAGAAATAAAGATGTTCTTTGAAACCAACGAGAACCAAGACACAATATACCAGAATCTCTGGGACACATTCAAAGCAGTGTGTAGAGGGAAATTTATAGCACTAAATGCCCACAAGAGAAAGCAGGAAAGATCCAAAATTGACACCCTAACATCACAATTAAAAGAACTAGAAAAGCAATAGCAAACACATTCAAAAGCTAGCAGAAGGCAAGAAATAACTAAAATCAGAGCAGAACTGAAGGAAATAGAGACACAAAAAAACCCTTCAAAAAATTAATGAATCCAGGAGCTGGTTTTTTGAAAGCATCAACAAAACTGATAGACCGCTAGCAAGATTAATAAAGAAAAAAAGAGAGAAGAATCAAATAGATGCAATAAAAAATGATAAAGGGGATATCACCACTGATCCCACAGAAATACAAACTACCATCAGAGAATACTACAAACACCTCTACGCAAATAAACTAGAAAATCTAGAAGTAATGGATAAATTCCTCAACACATACACCCTCCCAAGACTAAACCAGGAAGAAGTTGAATCTCTGAATAGACCAATAACAGGAGCTGAAATTGTGGCAATAATCAATAGCTTACCAACCAAAAAAAGTCCAGGACCAGATGGGTTCACAGCCGAATTCTACCAGAGGTACAAGGAGGAACTGGTACCATTCCTTCTGAAACTATTCCAATCAATAGAAAAAGAGGGAATCCTCCCTAACTCATTTTATGAGGCCAGCATCATCCTGATACCAAAGCCTGGCAGAGACACAACCAAAAAAGAGAATTTTAGACCAATATCCTTGATGAACATTGATGCAAAAATCCTCAATAAAACACTGGCAAACAGAATCCAGCAGCACATCAAAAAGTTTATCCACCATGATCAAGTGGGCTTCATCCCTGGGATGCAAGGCTGGTTCAATATACGCAAATCAATAAATGTAATCCAGCATATAAACAGAACCAAAGACAAAAACCACATGATTATCTCAATAGATGCAGAAAAGGCCTTTGACAAAATTCAACAACCCTTCATGCTAAAAACTCTCAATAAATTAGGTATTGATGGGACGTATCTCCAAATAATAAGAGCTATCTATGACAAACCCACAGCCAATATCATACTGAATGGGCAAAAACTGGAAGCATTCCCTTTGAAAACTGGCACAAGACAGGGATGCCCTCTCTCACCACTTCTATTCAACATAGTGTTGGAAGTTCTGGCTGGGCAATTAGGCAGGAGAGGGAAATAAAGGGTATTCAACTAGGAAAAGAGGAAGTCAAATTGTCCCTGTTTGCAGATGACATGATTGTATATCTAGAAAACCCCATTGTCTCAGCCCAAAATCTCCTTAAGCTGATAAGCAACTTCAGCAAAGTCTCAGGATACAAAATCAATGTACAAAAATCACAAGCATTCTTATACATCAATAACAGACAAACAGAGAGCCAAATCATGAGTGAACTCCCATTCACAATTGCTTCAAAGAGAATAAAATACCTAGGAATCCAACTTACAAGGGACGTGAAGGACCTCTTCAAGGAGAACTACAAACCACTGCTCAAGGAAATAAAAGAGGATACAAACAAATGGAAGAACATTCCATGCTCATGGGTAGGAAGAATCAATATCGTGAAAATGGCCATCCTTCCCAAGGTAATTTACTGATTCAATGCCATCCCCATCAAGCTAGCAATGACTTTCTTCACGGAATTGGAAAAAACTACTTTAAAGTTCATATGGAACCAAAAAAGAGCCCGCATCACCAAGTCAATCCTAAGCCAAAAGAACAAAGCTGGAGGCATCACACTACCTGACTTCAAACTATACTACAAGGCTACAGTAACCAAAACAGCATGGTACTAGTACCAAAACAGAGATATAGATCAATGGAACAGAACAGAGCCCTCAGAAATAATGCCACATATCTACAACTATCTGATCTTTGACAAACCTGAGAAAAACAAGAAATGGGGAAAGGATTCCCTATTTAATAAATGGTGCTGGGAAAACTGGCTAGCCATATGTAGAAACCTGAAACTGGATCCCTTCCTTACACCTTATACAAAAATCAATTCAAGATGGATTAAAGACTTAAATCTTAGATCTAAAACCATAAAAACCCTAGAAGAAAACCTAGGCATTACCATTCAGGACATAGGCATGGGCAAGGACTTCATGTCTAAAACACCAAAAGCAATGGCCACAAAAGCCAAAATTGACAAATGGGATCTAATTGAACTAAAGAGCTTCTGCACAGCAAAAGAAACTACCATCAGAGTGAACAGGCAACCTACAAAATGGGAGAAAATTTTCGCAACCTACTCATCTGACAAAGGGCTAATATCCAGAATCTACAATGAACTCCAACAAATTTACAAGAAAAAAACAAACAACCTCATCAAAAAGCGGGCGAAGGACATGAACAGACAATTCTCAAAAGAAGACATTTATGCAGCCAAAAACACACATGAAAAAATGCTCACCATCACTGGCCATCAGAGAAATGCAAATCAAAACCACAATGAGATACCATCTCACACCAGTTAGAATGGCAATCATTAAAAAGTCAGGAAACAACAGGTGCTGGAGAGGATGTGGAGAAATAGGAACACTTTTACACTGTTGGTGGGACTGTAAACTAGTTCAACCCTTGTGGAAGTCAGTGTGGCGATTCCTCAGGGATCTAGAACTAGAAATTCCATTCGACCCAGCCATCCCATTACTGGGTATATACCCAAAGGACCATAAATCATGCTGCTATAAAGACACATGCACACGTATGTTTATTGAGGCATTATTCACAATAGGAAAGACTTGGAACCAACCCAAATGTCCAACAATGATAGACTGGATTAAGAAAATGTGGCACATATACACCATGGAATACTATGCAGCCATAAAAAATGATGAGTTCATGTCCTTTGTAGGGACATGGATGAAATTGGAAATCATCATTCTCAGTAAACTATCGCAAGAACAAAAAACCAAACATCGCATATTCTCACTCATAGGTGGGAATTGAACAATGAGAACACATGGACACAGGAAGGGGAACATCACACTTCGGGGACTGTTGTGGGGTGGGGGGAGGGGGGAGGGATAGCATTGGGAGATATACCTAATGCTAGATGACGAGTTAGTGGGTGCAGCGCACCAGCATGGCACAGGTATACATATGTAACTTACCTGCACATTGTGCACATGTACCATAAAACCTAAAGTATAATAATAATAATAATAATAAAAAGAAAAAAAAAAGAAAACTTATTCCACAGCATTGACAACTTGCTTTAAAAAATGAGATGAATTTGGTTACTTTTTTTCTGTAGTTGCCTTATAAAAAAGCCAAATAAAACAAAGTGGCTTCATGAGGTATCCTAATCATTTCAGGATGCTATAATCAAGAACTTAAGGTTGGTTAATTCCAGCAGATATGGTCTCTGGTGACTGCCTATTTTCTGCTTCAAAGATGGTCCTCACATGGCAGAAGGAGAAAGCAGCTCTATGAGCCTCTTTCATAAGGTCTTTAATCCCATTCACAAGGGTGGAGCCATCAATGACCTAATCACTTCACAAAGCCCTACCTTGTAAGACCATCATCTTGATGATTAGGTTTCAATATATGAATTTTAGCAGGGACACAAACATTCAGACCGCAGCATTAAAATAGGTGACATAAAAAGATATGTTCATGTTGCTAATCCCTGGAACTCAATGTGGCCTAGGAGGACAGGCATTAACATTGCAAAGTGAACACTGCTCTTATTCAAAGCTATGGCTGAAAACTGATGCCTATTACTGAGGGTCATGGGATGTTAGAGGACACTAAAGGAGCTCTTCACATTAATAGTATTGATGTTTTTGGGTGAGAAATGAGTTTTGTTTGAATATTAGAAATTGCTAACAAAAAAGATACTATCCCTGAAATTAAAGATGAAATACAAGGATTAGCAATAGTCCTAAGTATCATGTTCCACGTATTGCCAAAGCGTCAGTAGGATTTTAGACTTTGTTGCTGTTCTGCCCCAAGGTGCTAAAATATGAATTATAAATAATATTTCTATAAATATGATTAATCTAATCATAGTGGCACTGAAGCCTTTTCCATTTAAGTTTAGCCAGCCCAGCTCTCACTGCCAAGCTCAGCCTCCTCAGTGAGTATTGAACTACAGCAATAATGGCTGAAAAGGGCCTCCTTACTTCATAATATTAGCCTGGTTTCATATGTGTCCAGCATTCTTTATATCCAGCACCAGTGTCAAAAGCAGAAACAGGAGGCCCTGATCCCTCCAATTCTTTCTAATTCATTGTCCTCTACTTTTACTTTAACTAAATAAATCTTATAAAAATATCTATGATTATTCTGTTAAAGTAAGACATATTTTGAAACTTTTTAAATAATCTAGAAGTTGTTCTTTCTTCACTCAAAGTAATAACAATCACACATATTTCTAATTAATATTACAAACTCACCTAAGATTCCAAACGGTCACATGACCATAAACAGAAGCCCAAAACTGCACAGAACTTTCTCCAGACTATTACATATATATTATTGCAAAGCACAGGTCCACAGCAATTAGAAAGTTTTGCTTAACTGTGAAGCTGCTTCTTAGAATTTGTCAATGAAGTTTCTAGTTAAAATTGAGGCATTTCAGGAAATGTGTTTAATTTTTCTGCCTTTAACATTAAAATCACTTTCTAAAGTTAGACCATATAAACACTTCACTGCATGTAACAATCAGCTGGATTCCTGTCTTCTCAAAATATATACTCCATCCATTTATACCCTTATCCTTTTAAAAAGATGCCATTATAAAATATTAGATAATAATATGCCAATGTAAAACTTCAGACTTTATGTTTGACATCTAACTAAAGGTCAGGCAATTATACTTCAAGAGAGAGGTTTTTAGAAATTTTATTCTTAACTGAAATGACTGTAGAACTACTCTTCAGTATCCTCCTTACCTATATTCACAGTCCCAGCCTTATGAGGGCAGTTAATACATGTTATTGGCATATTTAATTCAGGCTTATAATTAGATGTCTTGTATTTGAATTCATTTAAATTTCTCTTTACCTGACTTCTAACTGGAAATCAGCTTGTTTGAAATGAGCTGAGGTTTTCATCCAGAGGATTTGGCTAGAGGAACACTAGAAACTCAGGAGCATTCACAAAGTGTCTTCATAATTTTTTCTAGGAGATAACCTTTTCTGCTGAAAATATTGTTCCTAAAAGAGTAATTCTCAGACCATACTTCCACCCCAAGCTGAGTGTGTTTTTTTTCACTAGAATAAGGAAACCTACCATTTTTCCTTTATAGTCACTTACCAGAGCACATAATATGTGAAAATAAGAAATACACAGTGAATATGAAGGGCTAGCCTTGCTCACCTGCAATTTTTGTTAGCAAATAAACTGATGTTGCATTAACTTTGTGCCTTTGTTCCTAGCACCTAAATTCTGAGGATACACTCAGAAACTAAGTGCCTACAGACTCATTTACATCTTCTTTGTCATTTCAATAACCAAAATATGAAGACTACAAATAGTTGCCAAATCACACATGAAAGCTACAAAATTCAACTTAGCTCATTGTACAGATTATTTCTAATCTACATACCTACATTTGGGTTCCTTATCTATTCATCCCTAAGTCAGGTCCATTATCAATCTACTTCTACTTTCTCTAGATTGTCAGGATTCACCCTCAATATGATGCTAAGAGTTAAGATTAACCTCTTCTCAAATTTTGTTTTTTATCCAGTCTTCTTCATTTTGGTTTATACTCACTTCTGAAACTTGACTTGGTTTGATTTAGTCAAAGGATTGTTAAGCTTGTAAAAAGCCAGAATAAATATTTTAGGCTTTGCAAGCCAAACAGTCTCTGTTACAACTACTCAGCACTGCAATTTTATCACAAAAGCAGCTATAGCTGATCTGTAAACAAATGAGTGTTGCTGTGTTCCAAAAAAATCCCATTTATAAAAACAGGCAGCTGGCCAAATATAACCCACACACTGTAGTCTGCTGACCCTTATTCTGGCCAAACACACTGTACCACCCACAGAGAGCATTCATCTACTTATCCATAAGTACGTCAAACATATGGCTGTTTGCACATTAATCCCTCTGGAAAATCTACTTAAGAAGATACTGCTTGGGATGTGTCTCATTCTATTTTCTCTTCTAGCTTTTCTCAGAATACCTGAAATCAGGACAAGCACTCTTATCATTGAATTATATTAATAGTTTTAAGTAACAGAAAAAATTATATAAATACATAATGCCCATAACATTTGCAGACAGATTTCATGTAAATGCGTAGAATTTATGGGCAATTTTAATCTGCAAAGCCAAAACACCTTACCTAAACCATTAGCCATTTACTTCCTTTTCTAGGTAGATACAAAAGATTTGAGATGAACTGCTTCTGTGTTTTACTCTCCACTTTCCTGCATCTCCTGAATAGATGCAGCCAAATATTGCTATTCCTAACTTAGACTAATACCCGTATAACCCAAGTCCATAGACACGAGCCCTACTCTGGGGTTACTTTGAGCGCCCTGCTGCTATTTACTGTCTTCTGTGAAGCCATATAATGAATCTTAACTGATGCCTACCTACTCTACTCTCCACTAGAAGCACATGCGTGGTCAAATCCTTCCAGTTGCTTAAAAAAGGCAAGAAACTATAATTACGTTGGTTGGCCAGTACCTCTCTCTACCTTCTTTAATAACATTTTTAGTCTTAATCAGATACATGTTTCTCTTAACCAATACAGCTTTCAATGGGCTTTTGAGATTTAGTACTCCAAATGAAATGTGTACCTGAGCTACTAAAATGTTAAATTTGCAAAATGTTACATTAAGAAGATATTGCTTGGGATTTGTCTCATTCTACATAGGTAGAATCACTTGCTTTCATTTATACATACACAGGTAGCATAGCAGCATCACTTGCTTAATTGGACATCAGACTAGGGGAGCAGTAAGCATAACATACCATAGAGGCTTTGTTGTTTGTATTCTTTTCCCAAATGAGAGGTTATAAACAATTTCATTCATTTTTAAAAAAGAAAAATGGTCCTAAGAAACACTGCTGAAAGAAAACAAAATAGAACACATAGAGAATATAGCAACTGTGCAAAAAAAAAAAAAAAGATGTGTACAAGTTTTATAACAACCAAAACAAATAACTTTTTTAAAAAAATCTTATTTGGAATATTGCCTAAGAGAAAATAAATAAACAAATGCATAAATAAAATACAGAGGTTCGTTGGCAGATCTGGCAGATCTGTACTAATGCTCCAGGTGCTAGAGGAATATGATTAACTCAATCCAGGGCACCTGAAGTTAAAAGTAAATACATAAAAAAAAAATTTTAAACTATGCTTTATATGCTGGAATGGTCTGTTAATTAATCAATGTACTTTCATATTTTCTTAGAAGTAACTAGAAAGACATTACTATTATTATTAATAATTAAAGTGAGAGTAGTTGTTTTAGCCATAATGGCATATCATTATTAGTTGTTAGTTGTAACAAAACTACCACTGGGACTGCCTATGAGAAATTCAATTAAGAACCATCAGAGCCATCAAGAGACTAAGTGTGTACAAAATATTAATGGACTGCAAAGATTTAAGAGAAAATGGTTATAGAGACGGGGGTCTAGTGACACATAAACTACCACAGCCCAGCATGTAAATGGTTTCTAATTTTTACCAGAACTCTGGATAGAATTAATTTCATGTAAATTACTGCAGAACACCTATTTTGTATTATAAATTTGAACATCTGACACTCAGTGTAAGGTTTTTTTTTTTTTTTTGGTATTGAAACATTTAAAACAACCAAAGCATTAATTATTGAAAGAGTCATGCAAGGAATTATTAGAACTATCCCAGTGTTCCAACTGCAAGGCTGTGAATGGTGAACTAGTACTCAGGTTTGACTTCCAGTGCTTCAATAGGAGCTTTGCTAAAATCAAAGTCACAGGACATGATACTACATTAATGTTTGTTTGCCAAACTGAATTTATTTTAGCTATAATCAATATCCTTTGGAAAATAGCATGTTAGAGGAGCCCCAAAACAATAACTCACAATCTTTTCAATATCAAATGGTGTATCATGATAATTTCCACTGACGGGGTGCAGATTTAATATTTAAAAATAGAAAAGACAAAAAGAGAGGGGGGTATATTTGTTTGGTAGGGTTGCCATAAAAATACTACAGACTGGATGGCTTAAATAACAGAAAATTATTTCTCACAGTTTATGGGGCTGGAAGTTCAAGATCACGATGCTAGCTGATTTGGTTTCTCTTGAGGCCCTTCTCCCTGGCTTACTGATAGCCACCTTTTCACTGTATTCTCACATGGTTTTACTCTGTTCGTGGACAACCGTGATATTTATCTGTACATCCTAATCTCTTCTTTTTATAAAAATATCAGTGAGTCAGATTAGATTAGGGCCCACTCTAATGGTTTCATTTTAAATTGATTACCTCTTTACAGGCTCTAATTCCATTGCAGTCATTCTAAATTACTGAAGATTAGGGCTTTGACATATGAATTTGAGGGAAGAGGAGGACACAATTCAGTCCATAAGAGGGATGAATAAACAAAAACAAGAAACCTGAAGCTAATAGGGAAAATGCAACCATCTGATTTGTGGGAATTGGCCAAACATGATTGGTAGATTGTAATAGAAACTGCTGGCCAGAATAACCTTTTTATGATGAACGTGGACACACGACTGATGAATTTAGCCACATGCTTAATGGATATTTCTTAATGGATATTTCTTAATGGAATAAACACCAAACTATTAGCATGGTTTACGTGACTCTGTACTATCTTTGATTAACTCTAAAGAATTATTTCTTTCCATTTCCTCTTCTCTCTTTAAATTCAAACCATACTAGATCCTTTTCTTTTTTTTTTTTTTTTTTTTTGAGATGGAGTCTCACTCTGTCACCCAGGTTGGAGTGCAATGGCACGATCTTGACTCACTGCAACCTCTGCCTCCCCGGTTCAAGCAATTCTCCTGCCTCGGCCTCTCAAGTGGCTAGGACTACAGACATGTGCCACCATTCCCAGATAATTTTTCTATTTTTAGTACAAAGTGGGTTTCACCATGTTGGCGGGGCTGGTCTCAAAATCCTGACCTCAGGTAATCCACCTGCCTTAGCCTCCCAAAGTGCTGGGATTACAGGCATGAGCCACTGCACCCAGCCTGATCCTTTCCATTCTTTAAACAAGCCATTCTTCCTTCTTCATGGAATCTTTGCCAGTGCAATTTCCACTACTTAGGCATATTACCATCTATTTATGAATCATTCTTACATTGAGTGTCAAACACTGGAAAAAAAAATTCTCATCTATGTCCCTGGCTTAGTTAGGTTTCATTGATATATAGCCTTGTATTCGTCCATTCTCATGCTGCTATGAAGAAATACCCAAGACTTGGTAATTTACAAAGGAAACAGGTTTAATTGACTCACAGTTCCACATATCTAGAGAGGTCTCAGGAAAATTACAATTTTGGCGGAAGGCGGACACCTTCTTCACAGGGCAGCAGGACAGAGTGAGTGCAAGCAGGAGAAATGCCAGATGCTTATAAAACCATCAGATGTCATGGGAACTCATTATCACGAGAACAACATGGGGGAAATGACCCCCATGATTTGATTACCTCCAACTGGTTCTGCCCTTGACACATAGGGATTATGAGGATAACAATTCAAAATGACATTTTGGGTGGTGACACAGCCAAACTGTATTATTCCACCACTGGACCCTCCCAAATCTCATGTCCTCACATTTCAAAACACAATCATGCCTTTCCAACAGTACCCTAAAGTCTTGACTCATTCCAACATTAACCCAAAGTCCAAGTCCAAAGTCTCATCTAGAACAATGCAAGTCCCTTCCACTTATTAGCTTGTAAAATAAAAAGTAAGTTAGTTACTTCCTAGATACAATGGAGATGCAGGCATTGGGTACATATACCCATTCCAAATGTAAGAAATTGGCCAAAACAAAGGGGCTATAAGCCCCATGCAAGTCCAAAATCCAATAGGGCAGTCATTAAACCTTAAAGTTCCAAAATGATCTGTGACTCCATGTCTCATATCCAAGTCATGCTGATGCAAAAGGTGGGTTCCCAGGGCCTTGGACAGGTCCATCCCTGTGGTTTTGCAGAGTCCAATCCCCCTGTCCCCCTGGCTGCTTTCATTGGCTGTCATTGAGTATCTGTGGCTTTTCCAGGCACATGGTGTAAGCTGTCAGTGGCTCTACCATTCTGGGGTCTGGAAAACAGCGGGCCTTTTCTCAAAACGCCACTAGGCAGTGCCCCAGTGGGGACTCTGTTTGGGGGGCTCACAACCCACATTTTCCTTTGCACTACCCTAGCAGAAATTCTCCATGAGGGCTTCACCCCTGCAGCAAACTTTTGCCTGGACATCTAGGTATTTCCATACATCCTCTGAAATCTAAGTGGAGTTTCTCAACCCTCTGTTCTTGACTTCTGTGCACCCACAGTCCCAACACCACATGAAAGTTGCCAAGACTCTGAGCTAACACCCTCTGAAACAATGCCCTAAGCTGTATCTTGGCTTCTTTTAGCCATGGATGAAGTTGAACCAGATGAGATACAGGGCACCATGTCCTGAAGATGCACAGAGCAAGAAGGCCCTGGGCTCACCCCACAAAACCTTTTTTCCTCCTAGGCCTCCAGGCCTGTGATGGGAGGGGCCGCTGCAAAGGTCTCTGACATGTCCTGGAGACATTTTTCCCATTTTATTGGCAATTAACATTTGGCTTCTCGTTACTCATGCTAATTTCTGCAGCATGCTTGAATTTCTCCTCAGAAAATGGGTTTTTATTTTCTATTGCATCATCAGGCTGCAAATTTTCCAAACTTCTATTCTCTGTTCACCTCTTGAATGCTTTGCTGCTTAGAAATTCTTCTGCTGGATACCGTAAATCATCTCTCTCAAGTTCAAAGTTCCACAGATCTCTGGGGAAGGGGCAAAATGCTGCCAGTCTCTGTGATAAAGGCTAGCAAGAGTGACTTTTACTCCAGTTCCCAACAAGTTTCTCATCTGCATCTGAGACCATTTCAGCCTGGACTTCATTGTCCGTATAACTATCAGCATTTTGGTCAAAGCCATTCAACAAGTCTCTAGGAAATTCCAAACTTTCCCAGATTTTCCTGTCTTCTTCTCAGCCCTCCAATCTGTTCTAACCTCTGCCTGCTACCCAGTTCCAAAGTCACTTTCACATTTCCCGGCCTTAGAGAAGCACCCAACTCTCAGTACCAATTTACTGTATTAGTTCATCCTCACACCGCTATGAAGAAATACCCAACACTGGGTAATTTATAAAAGAAAGAGGTTTAATTGACTCACAGTTCCACATTGGTGGCGGGGGCCTCAGAAAACTTAAAATCATGGTGGAAGGCAAAGAAGAAGCAGGCACCTACCTTCTTCACAGGGTGGCAGGACAGAGTGAGTGTAAGCAGGGGAAGTGCCAGACACTTATAAAACCATCAGATGTCATGAGAACTCATCATCATGAGAACAACATGGGGGAAACTACCCCATGATTTGATTACCTCCAACTGGTTCTGCCCTTCACACATAGGGATTATGAGGATAAAAATTCAAAATGACATTTTTGGTAGGAACACAGACAAACCATATTATTCCTCTACAACATAATGACTTTTATTTATATTCATTGTTACAGTTTGTAACTATACATGTATTTGTGTATGTGTGTATATATACATTTTTTTCAATTAAAGTTAAATTTTTCTAACTCAAAAAAGATAGACTATTAATAACACAAGTTAGTAATTATATGACACATATCCTGTAAAAGGCAGAATTCATTTTATACATGTTAATTCATTTAATTATTATAACAAGTCTAGAATATATTTAAAATGAGTGTCATCATCTTTACATTTATAAGTGAGAAATCAGAGGCACAGAAAGTTTTTTTTTGTAAATTACTTAAGGTTGTATATCTAAAAGAGTGCTCAGACTTGAACCTGGGTAACTATAGCTTAATAGTTTGCTATTAACTAATATCCTATTTCATATAGTAAACCCATTGCCAATTAATGACTATACTAGTTCTGCTATATTGTATATCTCAAAATGTGTTTGCTTATGATATAAAAAGCAAGAAAATTAAGAGAAAACTCCATATGGTTAGCCTGATCACAGTGGAGTGGGAAAGCCAAGATACTTTTATCTCAGTGAAACAGGAAAGATCCAGCTTTTCTAACTTCATAAAATAATAAAGTTGGCTGGCAGTAAGTATGCAAAGTTTAGGATTTCAGCAAGGTTTATATTGGATAAAAATGAATGTAGGCCAAATCCTGCACTAAATAATGGTAGCTGGCAAATAAAGGAATCAAATGAGAGAGAGAGAAGAAGAATAAAATACTAATTGAATATCTTAATTTTTGATTAGTGAGCCCAATTGTGATATCTTATAAAACAATGCATACATACATACCAGTTACTGTAAATATCTACCAGCCTGTCTATTCTTGAACAAAGCATCAGATAACCGTCTTTGGAACCGAAAACCAGAACTTTAACTGAATTCCCCTATTACTAACTTTGAGGAAGTTGCGTGTGACAGTTAAGAGAGTAGGTTCTGAAGTCATATTATATGGATGCAAATTAATAACTTGTTGTGTAACCTAAGGAAAATTAATTAACCTCATCCAAAATATAGAACACCTATCTTGTGGTATGGTAGTAAAGTTTAAAGAAATTACTATACACAAAGTACTTAGAACAATGTAGTAACAAGTGCTAAAGGTATTAGGCATCATAATTTTTGCCCTGATCAAGGAATTTTGATTTTTAAGTTTGCCAATTGTATGACTCATTAATGTCACTGTAGGTTTTTCATTTATGAGTTATCTTTTGGGAACAGATACAAGAAGTTGCAATTCACATAGAGCTCAAGATAAAAGAGTGTTGAGAATACCCTCAATCTTGAAACAGAGGGCACAGATCTAAGTTTGATGATTTGTGTAAAATAATGTGCCCCAAATCCCAACTGCACCTCAAAGTCGAGTGAAAATAATATTTGCTTAAATGATATTCATGAACTTACCTCTCTAAATTTCCACTTCTCATGGATCATGGATCTACATATGCAGATGCTGATGTGGAAACAAACTTCCACAATGCTGACCTGGAAACAAAAACTTCTACAGGGGTAACTGCTAGAAAAAATAGATCTTAAAATACATGGTTCATCCTCTCTGGCATAACCAGTATGTATATAGTTAAGTAATCCAAAATCCTTTAACCAGTAATTTATCAACTTGCACAACCAGTAACAGGAGATGAATATTTCTTTTATTTTAACTTTTCTATTTGTTTTTGGTTCTGTAGTAAATATGCACTTAAAATGGAAATGGTTTTGATAGTAAAGGGGTACAAGACAAATGAGGAGAAGAGAAGGAAAAGAGCCAAAGTCAAAAGACAAACAACAACCCCCCCCAAAAAAAAAAAAAAAAAAAGCCACCTTAGGAGATAAAAATATTGCAAGATGAGTAAAAACCCAGTATTGGCAGGGAAAAGGAAAGGGTCTTACAACTGAATACAATCATTTCAGGTAATTGTTAGGAGCAACATAATTTTTCAGCATAACTATGCAGATTTCAGCATGTGAAACAAGAGAAAAAATAATAAATCCAGATGATCCTGAGGAAAGATGGCTATAAGAAAATAAGATTAAATGTTCATATATAATTAAATTTAATAGATAATTGTTACATGAAAACATTAACAATTCTGTACCAAGTAGCCCTATGGAAAATGGTGTCTAGTACTATAGCGATAATAACAATGTTTTTTAAATTTCTTAGCAAACTTTACAATAGCAAGTAAGACATACATGGATTTTTAGTATATTGTTTGAACATTTTTTCTCTTTTTTAAAACCATTTGCCCTTATTTCTGTTATTCAATTTGGAGAACAGAAATATAGCACGAAAACAAATAAAAAACAAAGACAAAACAAGAAAAACAAAAAATACTGAAATTCAAATGCCTAATATTAATAAATATTAATAGACAAAATTAGAAAATAAAAATATCAAATGTCAGATCAGATGGACAAAATCATCTATCTTTATGATGTTTTAAAAAATATATCTAAAACATAAAAATAGTCAACAAATAAAGATAGCTACATTCTTAAAACTCTGGAAAAGAAAAAAACCAAACTATTGCAAATGAAATAAACACCTTCCCCAAGAGGTACAGACAAAATAACAAGTTAATAAGAGATTAACAAGATAACCACATGTAACATTAATAATAAAAATTAATTGTGTTTTCATATATTGGCAACAAAAAGGTAGAAAACATTATCATTGTCATCAAGGTAAATAAATGAAAAATATGCAAGGTACCTATAAGTAAACCTAATAAAATATATAAATAGATGATATTGATGGAGAAAATTCATGTTTTGAAGAAATGTAAAACATTGCCTTAAAAAAAGGAAGTAATATGCCACATTCATTGAAAGAACATAAAGACCACTTCAATATATTAGTAATATACCACAATCATTAGTATAAAGACTTCATATGGCAAAGATGTTATTCTCTTCACATTACTTACATAAAATGCAATTATAAACAAAATTTTGACAGGAATATTTTTTGGGGGTTACATAACAAATTACATTAAAATGTGTGCAGAAATAAAAGACCCAGGAAGAAACACATAAGAATAAGAATATAGTTGGTCTTACTCTACCAGGTATCAAATCTATAGCTTTATTAAACTACAGTAATTTAGATACTATGAGTCCTTAAAAAATACTGACCAATGACATGAAATAAAGAATACACAAATAGACATATGTATTTTTAAACATTTGCATGACAAAGTTGATATTTCAGATAATGTAGAAATTTTGGACTATCCAATAAATAGTCCTTATAACAACTGGTTATCCACATGAGAAAACTGAAACTGATTCTTCACCTTACATCTCAAACAAAACCTTATTACAGATGTATTATAAAACATAGTAGTTATGATAGTGTGTTATCAGTGCAGCAACAGAGAAATAGACTAATGAAATAAAAAAATCTCAACACATACCATGTACATATTGATATTTAAGAAAAAGATGACACTGCAGAACAGTTGATAAAAAACAGATTTAATTTATTTAAAAAAAGATTATATGATAACTGGATATCCACATGTAAAAAAATAAAAGCGGATGTTTACTTCCCATCTTATACAAAGTCACTTCCAAGTAGATGCAGATCCACATGTGGAAGTCAAAATAATGCATCTCCCAGAAGATTGTATATATTTAATATTTAACATACAATATGTGACATCTAATATATGATATAACATTTACTAATCATTGTCAAAAATTCTTAATCAGAATCAGAATCAGAAAGCGCTAACCAACCTTAAGACACTAGAAAAAGAAGAACAAATTCAATCCAAAGTAAGCAGAAAAAAAGGAATAATAAAAATTACAGCTGGGCTCACCAAACTTGAAAATAAAAAACATAGAGAAAAATCAATGAACCCAATAAATAAATACATACATAAAATAAATGAAACTCTAATTAGGCTAGCTAAAAGATAGATAGGGCACAGACTACTAATATCAGAAATAAAATGGGATACCAATACAGATTATACAGATTTCATGCACATTAAAAAGATAAAAAGAAATACTATCAAAAATTCTATGCCCACAAATTAAATAGCTTGGGAGAGATGGGCCAATAACTTGAAAAACACAATCTGTCAAAACTCACCCAAAAAGAAACAGACAATCTGAATAGACCTGTATCTATAAGAGAAATTGAATCAATAATTAATAACTTTCTAAAGCAGAAAGTGGCAGGCCCAGATAGGTTCACTGGTATATTCTACCAAAAATTTAAGAAAAAATTGTACCAATTCTCTAAATGTTTTTGAGATGGTAGAAGCAGAGGAACTGTTTCTTAACTCCTTTGATGAGACCAGCATTACCCTAATACCAAAAACAGACAAAGACATTACAAGAATCTAAATGATCAATGTCTTAAGACATTATCTAAAGATAAATATCTTCTACAAACACACATGCAAAAATTCTTAGCAAATTAAACAATGTATAAGAATAATTATACACCTGATTGGCCTGGAGTGGTGGCTCACGCCTGTAATCCCAGCACTTTGGGAGGCCGAGGTGGGTGGATCACAATGTCAGGAGATCGAGACCATCCTGGCTAACATGGTGAAACCCTGTCTCTACTAAAAATATAAAAAATTAGCCAGGCGTGGTGGCGGGTGCCTTAGTCCCAGCCACTCGGGAGGCTGAGGCAGGAGAATGGCGTGAACCCAGGAGGCAGAGGTTGCAGTGAGCTGAGATCGCACCACTGCGCTCCAGTCTGGGCGACAGAGTGAGACTCCATCTCAAAAAAAAAAAAGAATAATTATACACCGGATTAGATGGGATTTATCCTAGGCATGCAAAGCTAATTGAATATTGAAAAAAAGTCATCTGTTATATCAACAGGAAAAAGAATAAAAAATAATATGACCATATCACTAGATACAGAAAAAACATTTGACAAAATCCAACACTCATTTATGATTAGAAAAAAAAAATTCAGTAAACTAGGAATAGAGGGAGTCTTCCTCAAGCTAATGAAGAATATCTACAAAATACCTACAGCTAACTTATTTTACTAACCACATTTACTTAATGGTGAGAAACTCCAAGCTTTTCTGACAAGATCAGGAATAAGGCAAGAATACCCTCTCTTCATTGTTTTTCAAAATCACACTGGAAGTCTTAGTTAATGCAATAAAATAAGAAAAGGAAATAACAGATTTACTGATTAGGAAATAAATAAAACTGGTTGCAAATGACATGAATATATAGAAAATCCAAATGAATTGACAAAATTCTCCTGGAACTAATCAACAACTACACATGGCAAGGTTACATGATACAAGGTTAATATACAAAAGGCCAATATTTTCTACATACATTTAGTCTTAACGTTGTCAATAGGTTTTTTGAAACTGTGACTTTAGGTGAAAAAATGTAACATCATTTCATTTAGTATAGTTTTGTTAAAATGTTCATGAGAGAAAAATTTTTTTCAATTCATATGTCCTTTCACTTAAAGTTGCAGTTTCAAAGAACCTATCGATGTTAATTGAAGACTTACTGTACCTGCAATAAAATTGAAATTTGAAATAAAAACAATATCATTTGTAGTAGCACACTCCAAAATATGTAGATACAATTTTAGCAAAATATGTACAAGGTCTATACAAGAAAAACCACAAAATTCTGATGGAAGAAAACAAAATACAAAATAAATGGAGAAATATTTTATGTTCATGAATAAAAAGATGCAATATTGTCAAGATGCCATTTCTTCCTAATTTGCGTTGACCTACATAATTCAATGCAATCCCCAATAAAACGGTAGTGAGTTATTTTGTGAATATTGAAAAACTGATTCTAAGGTTTATAAAGACAGGCAAAAGACCTTGATTTGGGTGACTGTTATCCTGGCTTTATTTTGGGGATAATTTAGTTATCTATTTTCATTTTATGCATTTCTGATGTGTGTTATATTTCGCAAGACAAAGCTATAGCAAACAAGAATGAGAAATACAGACTCAGAGGGATGGGAATGAGATCACATAGAGAGAGACATTGATAATTGTCTAGCTTTTAGGTTATTTCTGTTGATTAGAGCCTAAAACTGTTAGACATTAATGTGGACGCTTAATTTACTACTAGAAAGGTCTCATGTTAAAAGTGAAAAGTGAGAAGACTGAGGTTTGAACGGCCTGCTTTTCCTGGGCTGGTGGCTGAGACACTGCAAAGGCAGATTTTCTTAAGAAACCTCTTCTTGCTGTGATAGTAGTATCAGCCAGCATGCAAGATTGAGCATTTGGAATAATCATTCTGTGTTGCTTGCATGCCATGTGGAAGCTGAGCAAAGCTGAATCAATGATCCAAGAACACAATGTCTGGAAATGATCCCATCCTGAATACCTTTTTCATGTTTTTGCAGCCAGTTGATCACCCAACACTGCTGCATACATAAAGTTTTACTAATAGATTTGCCATTCACTGATTATATTGCTGTTTATAAGACGTTGGTAATGCTCAAGACATTTTATGAGAAACCTTATCCTATCCAAGGTGGCAGATTAGAAATGCATGGCTTGTGACTTCTGAAACAGGCCAAGGGTATGGCACGGAATATGCTCTGTTGAGTTCCAGGTATCTTGGTAGCCAAATGTTTATTCCAATTAGCTGAAGACTTGTTTCCTTCAATTAGAAACATTCTATTTATAACACTCTCTTGCCAATTCAATGGATAACTTACTGAGCCCGAACAGCTCTCTTCTTTATCTTGTAATTTAACCCATTCTCATTCAACTCTACACCTTACTTTACAACCACAGTCCCTGTTGTGCTCTTTGAAAATCAAGCAGTTTTGTGTCATGAACAAAATCACACTATGCTTTCAAATAAATAAATAAATAACATGAAATTTTAAAACGACTCTGGTCAGTAGGGATATAACTGCAATAGAATGACCTAAACAGTAACAAGCACATCTGCTGATACCATTTTCTTTTGTTTTGCTCCCGAAGTCATAGCCACCAAAACTTTTAGTTAATGTGCAAAAGCCAAGCCACCTGTATAGGTATACCTGCTGTCTCTACGTGCTCTTAATAGATAAAATATGATTGCTGTTATAACGAAGCTTCTTTATACCTGAAGTATGGTGCCTTAAAAAATTACATGCACGTAAGTTGTGCTAAAAAATTAAACCTCTTTCATGCTTAATAATACTGAAGTCCAAATTTATTTTCTCCCTTCATGGTTAAAGCCCAAATGATGCGAGACCTGTTTTCACTAACTGTAATCTCTAATAAATGAAGAAGGCTTCCGGTGATATCTGCATCAGTGATAATCAAATAAATTACTTGGACCAGATATTATAATGTTGACATGATTCAAAGATAGTTTTTAACCTAAATCAGTATTTTACTTGGAGCTCAATAGGGTTGGGAGATAGTAATTTTTATTTAAAAAAATTAAAAACTGTGTATTCCAGTTGCAGCATAATTTATTCAGATATTAAATTTATTCTGCCAATATTTCTTCCACTCTCTTGCAACCCATAACACAAAGAATCCAATATCTCCGCAGATAGCCAGGTCCTTTGCAACTCTTTCACTCTGGGATTTTGCAAGGCAGGAAGCAAGAGCTGCCACAATTTCTTGCTCTGATAAGAGAACCTAAATTCAATAAAGAGATTATTCTAGGTGCCCTTGGAAAAAAAGGGCAGAATTTGTGGGCAAAGCAAAGAGAGAGTGGAACATTTCCTGGAACTGAGCAAATTCTGTATAGCAGAGAATTTCTTGCTAGTGATTGAGGAAGGCAAGGGCTACATAGTACATGTGGATAAAGTGAAGATTGAATAGATATTTACAACTCATATTGAAAAGTTGAGCTTTCAGTCATTTAAGTGAATCTTTCATTTTGAGAAAAAAATCTGACTCTAAAAATCTTATTAGCCCGAGGATTCCCAACTCCTGAAATTATTTCCATAATGCCAACCGTGACATAAAAGCCTAATGAAATCAAGGAAAAATACAGATGTAGTTTTTAAATCACTTGAATCCAATAATGATAAATTTATGTCAGGGAAGACAAAAAAAAAAAAGAAAAAGAAAACCTAGGTTGATCTGCTCTCATTCTCCCTACTCTTTAAGAAAAACAGAAAGACTACGACCAAGGCCTCAGCATACTTAGTGTCAAATGTGTGTGAACTTCTCATAGTTGCATTAATAAAAATCTATTTTTCCTTTGCCAACCACTTAACCTCTTACCTATTTTCCAGTCACTATTATTTCTCTTCTAATTATCCTTGATCATAATATTGACCTTTGAGGGTTACAGAGTCATGAAGCCATTTATGGCATTTTTCTGCTTTGATATTAAGAGATACTCCTTAGTGAGTTTCAGTAGTACTCAAAGTACTTAATTAGGATTACATACATTACTTCTTAACATAAACAACACTGTTAGGAAGTTATCATTATCACCCATTCTCCTCATGAAGAAACTGAAGCTCAAGACAGTTAACTGACATACATGCATAGATATGCAAATATATAGAGCTATGCATTGCTTAAGCACAGGGAAAGGGAAATGTTTTGGGAAATGTGTTGTTAGGTGATATTGTCATTGTGCTATCATACAGAATATTTATGCAAACCTAGATGGTATATGGTATATCCTTCGCTCCTAAGCTGCAAACCTACACAGCATATTACTATATTGAATACTGTAGGCAATTGTAGAACAATGGCAAATATTCATGTATCTAAAAATATCTAAACATAGAAAAGATACAGAAAAAAATACAGTGTTGTACTCTTATGGGACCTGATGTGGTTTGGCTCTGTGTCCCCACCCAAATCTCATCTAGGTTTTCAATCCCCATAATCCCCATGTGTGGAGGGAGGGGCCAGGTGGGAGGTGATTGGATCACGGGCACAGTTTCCCCCATGCTGTTCTCATGATAGTGAGCTCTCACAAGGTCTGATGGTTTTATACGGCAGTTTTCCCTGCTCTTGCTTCTTGTCTCTCTTGCGGCCTGGTGAAGAAGGTCCTTGCTTCCCCTTCACCTTCCACCATGATTGTAAGTTTCCTAAGGCTTCACCAGCCATGCAGAACTATGAGTCAATTAAATTTTTCTTTTATAAATTACCCAGTCTCAAGTATTTCTTTATAGAAGTGCAAAAACACAATAATAGAGGACTACCACCATATATGCAGTCAATCATGGGCTGAAATGTCATAAGGTAGCACATGATTATATACATATTTATCCAGAATGAGGTTTATTATCAGGAATTAGCTCATGCAATTGTGGAGGCTGAGAAGTCCCATGATGTGCCATCTGCAAGCTGGAGACCCAGGAATGCCTGTGTTGCAAACCAGTTCAAGCCTGACAACCAGAGGAGCCAAGGGTGTCTTAGTCTGAGGGCAAAAGACCAATGTCCAACTCAAGCATTCAAGCCAAAGGGGTGGATTCTCTCACCTTCAGCCTTTTCTTCTATTCAGGCCTTCAACAGACTAGATGCCCACTCACACTGGAGAGAGTGATCTGCTTTACTCAGGCTACCAATTAAAATGCTAATCCCTACCAGGCATGGTGGCTCACACCTGTAATCCCAGCGCTGTCAGCAGTCAGCGTGGGTGAATTGCTTGAGTCCAGGAGTTCAAGACCAACCTGGGCAACATGGTGAACCCTGTCTCTACAGAAAATATGCCTGTCGGGCGTGGTGGTGTGCACCTGCAGTCCCAGCTACTCGGGAGGCTGAGGCTGGGGGATTGTTTAAGCCCACCCAGGAAGTGGAGGTTGCAGTGAACTGAGATTGCACTACTGCAATCCAGCCTGGAGCCTGAGTGACAGATTGAGACCCTGTCTCAAAACGAAAAAAAAAGAAGCAAAAAAAACAAAACAAACAAAAACAGCTAATCCCATCCAGAGATACCCTCTCAGGCACACCCAAAAATAATGTTTAGTCTAATGTCTGGGTAATTCATGATCCAGTCAAGTTGACATGTAAAATTAACCATGACAACATGCCACTAGGGTTTGTCTGGATCTTTCTACTATGTCATTTATCCCATTACTAGCATGGTCACAACAGTAGAACACACTAGTAATTATATTCTAAACAAAACGTTGGATCTTCTGTACCTCCTATCAGTAGGTAGAACTCTCTGTAAATAGCCAGCCAAGGGGATATTTAAGCATTATTTTGACAGTCAAACTTCAAATAAACCATTCAATTTTAAAAAAGACCGTTGTTTCTCAGCATAAGATTAATATTATCACAAAAAGAATCCCTCCCTTCAAAGTATCTTTTGAATAAAACAAGTATGCTGATAACACAAAAGTAGGGTAAAGACATAATTGTTAAGGGAAAGAAGGAGAATTTGGAATTTCTGACATGTAATTCCTAAGGCAAAAATGTATGAGCTAATCTATTTCACTAGGGTTCTAAAAATCTAAGACTAAAATCCCTAAATAATTACTAGTTTGAAGAAACCTATTCACTTTATTTAAAACCAACAAATCACACACACACACACACACACACACACACAAATATTTCTAAGCTTTGAGACCATGAGAGATAGGGGAGAAAGACTTTTAGATGCATGTTAAATTCTCTTCTAGGCCCATACTCTGATACATGCTTGAAACCCTGGCTCTTCCTTTCAGATTACTAGAAACTTTGTCATATAAATAGCCCCAAAAAAGCATATAACAAGGTGGGAAATCTACCTTGCAAATGAAAATATTTCCAGAATAATCAACATAAGGCCCAAAGCAAGAGGTGACACGTTTTGGCAGTAGAAACATGGTAACTTCAGATGCTTTACCGTCAATCTGTAATCACAATCATATCATTCAAAACACTTTTCCCTTGATATAAAAAGATGCCACTGGAGAATTTTGATGCTGAATATAACAGTGGGTTATAAAATATATAAAAAATTAAACCCATTTGAAAATTATGTCTATACCAGCAAAAGTATGAATAAAAACTGAAAATAGAATCAATCAAATAGCAATTTAAAAAATTCAATTTTGCCCGCATTTCCCAGCAAGTTGTTCCATTCATTCCTGATGGCATTTCCTCTCTGGCTTTTAAGTTTCTGTAACTCCTTCCTTAAAAATCCAGTATATAATTTACTATTTAACAACACACACTCTCAATCCTAGCCATTTATATCTGGCTCTAAGTTTTTCTTTCCAACCGTAGTTCAATCTTTGAAAGATGATAGACTGTGAGCTCCATTTATTTACTATAGAGGATGTGCTTTCCCTCTAGGAATTCACGACTCTATGTAATAGGGAGTAGAATTAAAATCTATGAGCCAAGATTGAAAGACATACCCCCTCACAAAGGTCCTAGGAAATATGAGAAGCTCTGTTTTAACTATGTAAAAGAGAAAAATTTCCCTTAGCACAATGGGGAATCTCTATATCCAAATAAAATATATATTTTATAGAGGAAAAAAATTATGTCTTTATTTATACATACACACATATGCACCCCCCAACACACACACCTTTTAACAGAAAGGTCATGTGAAAATAATTCTACTCAGAGGATCATGGATTTGGTAAAATTGCCGCAAAACATTTAAATAATTCAATTTTTTTCATGTATCATTAATATTTATCCTGCAACACAGTTGTTTAGTTTACATACATATTCTTATTGTCAGGAGGGGGAAAGATTATTGTTCAAACATTCTGAAATCTATTCATAATATTTTTGAAGATAAACATAAAATTGGGAATCAAAGTATACACACTCTGCCTTTTTAAAAGGCATTTTATAGCATGCAAGCTTCATCTTTAACCCCAAGCATGTAGACAGTAATGAAAGTGTCACATAGTTTGCGAGAGTGTATTATTAAAAAACTAAAATATAAATCAGAGGAGACACGAATATTGCTGTAGAATTTACTGGCTGTAAGCTGTGTCTAATATTACTCATCAAAATTGAAAAAGTCATACTTATTCTCATAGGAAATTAAGGAGACTTGAAATGACTTAATGCAAGTGATTTTAACTTACAAGGCAGTTGTATAAAAGTGAGAAGATTAAATTCCCACTTTCAGAGGAAGCTGGAACAGAAATGAAGGTAGCTAAAGGGAATAATGGAGTGATGAGATGGCTTGAGGGCTTGAAAAGTAATTCTTTTATAACAATTTTTTCATCAAGTTTTTCAAATTCACAGATGTTGGGGTCAGTACCATTAGTTGGGCAACAATCAGAAGGTAAACCTAGTGGGGGGTCACCCTTCCTGTGGCTAAGAAAATAGTAGGCACTAATCAGTCAGAGCAGGCAATATTCATCAGGATGTCACTGACACACAGCTTATAATTACTTCATGAGAAGCTCCTAGACCTGGCCCCCAATACAGTAAGGACAGGATAGTACAAGCAAAGTGGCCTGGGCCTTATACTATCAGGTCCTTAGTAAGTTCTCAAGCCATCTGACCAAATTAAGTAAAAATATAACATAATCACTCATCCAAAATCCTGAATTACAACCTATAGATATATAGTATACTTGCAAAGATATTTTTAATTTGTTCAGTGACCTAAAAGTCACAAAGAAGAATTGTACTAAAAATATATTTTAAATATATTAGTCATCCTGGCACAACTTCCTTTAAAAAAAAGATGAAATAAGCAAACTTATATACCAAAACAAACAAACAAAAATACTATGGATATGAAAGCTATAAAAGGAGACCAATATGGCTGTGTTTTTTCATAACTTAAATTCAGAACAGTCATTAGTGACACTATTTTCCAAAATTGTTGACAAATCTTAAGAAGGTTCTATGCATACACATGACATCTTTTCTCCATTGCATAGGAATTGCATGTATTGAAAATTCAGTGTATATTAATTCCATGCAAAACATATTTTATGTTTGTATGTAAACTGGGGTTAGGTAATAGCTTCAGATATTATAAATAGGTCCAGCAGAATATTCACTTTCAGGATATCAAGTATTTCTATCCCCCAACCACAGAGCCAGTTAGTGGCCTCTAAACCTTATAATAATCACCATGACCCACAGACATCCAGATTTAACTTAGGGAGACATGCCTTCCCAGTTGAGAAGTACTATCTCAACATTGAAGGAAAGGATTAACCACAGAATTTCTTGCAGAAAAGAATAAACAAGAAAAACACTAATTGAAAACCTATACCAGCTAGTGGGTATGTTATGAACTTCATGCAAAACTTATTTCATTTTTCTAACAGTCATGCAAAATAGATGAGGTTATCCCCATTAATAGATACATAAACCAAGTCTCAAGGGGGGCAAATAACATTTCTTCGATACATAGTGTGTAAGTAGCTTGGGTATATTTGGAACAGTCTCTTAGACTATGAGTCCTGTGTATTCCACAACACCTTGTTCTTAACTATTAGCAAGAAATGAGACTTTCACAAGGGAATCTCATTTAAATGAGACTATTAGTGACATTATTTTGAAAGGAAGTATCTTGTATTCTATATAATAAAAGTAAACTCTATGAATATATCGAGATGTATGGTACAATATGAAACAATACATTTATGAATAAACAAGATTGAGCTCCACAAATTCTAAATTCTGGAATGAATCAGGCATACATAGGCATAACATGGACCAAAAATTAGAAACCAAAGTGGCTAGGCCTGTTGAAAAAACAAATGAAAAGTAGTGGAGAAAGACTTTTAGAAATCACGTTTAGTCTCATAGTTTTCCTTCTTTCCACCCTATCTCAAACTGATCTAGTAAAAAAAAAAAAAAAAAAAAATCTACTCAAATTTCTTCCACACAAACTCTTGGTACATGAGTTTATGTGCAAGAGAGTGTAGCCATGCTTACGTACTTTTATATTCTTTGCAATAATTGTTAGAGCTATTTTATACAAAGGTGTGGTTGAAGATTCATTAATTAAAGTCTGATCTTTGAATAGTTGCAGAAAGAGAAAGACAGAGTTCTCTCTATCATACCATCCTTGATAAAAGAAAATAACTATATAAAAGTTTTGAAATCGTATAGGACAAGAGAAAAAAATTGTATAATGAAAGAAAAATGCCTATTTCTGTCTGTAGAGCAAGTTCCTGTTACCACTATCAGAAAAAATTTAAATAATTTTTCACATTATAGTCTTATATATATATACAATGTAATTTTTTAGTGGAAATATATAAAATTTACTCCATAATATTGGCCCAGCCATTCTCACTTTTAGATTTGTAAAATTCTAATTTTAAAGACCCTCTTCAAAAAACAAAAGGCAGATCAACCCAGCTAAAATTTGCAGTCAGTTTTTCTCCCATAATAGACAGAAAGAAAAAAAAAAAACTAAATACTTCACAGTGATTCTTCCTACTCAGTCTCTCTCTCATCTTTTCTCTTCTCCATACTCTTGGAAACTGCTTTCGGCTAAGCACTCATTGTGTATCTTCTCAATGACTGCAGAAATTTCTCAGCTGGTCTTCCAATTCCAGTTTTACCCCCTTTTAATATGTCCTTCTTACTATTACCAGAGTGTTATTTCCAAAAGTAAACATGATTACTCTCATGTTTAGCATCATCCAGTTCTCTCCATCATTACAAAGCTGCGATCCAAATTATCTCAGCACAGACCCTGCTGATGTGGATCCTCTCTAGGCTCAATATTCATAATTCCTCAAAAATATCCTCCATCATGGAATCACTGTAAACTTTCTGTAGTGTCTTAAATGAACCAGGTCTTTTTTTAACTCCTTGCCATATTTTCCTGTATATGCTGTTTTTCATTTCCAGTAATATGTTTCTCTCCATGATTTACTTGGGAGCTCATACTCATCCTTTAAGAGTTAACTGATGCTTAGCCTCTTCTGGGAAAACTCTGAAGCTAGACTTCTCTCCTCTGTATTTCCATTGCCTTTTCTGTACATATTGCTAACATATTATTTAACAGAGTATATACAATTATAGTATAATTGTTGATTGATTTGCTCCTCACCTCTGCCATCATTAGACCAATATCTCAAGGACAAAAATTCTATCTGTGATTTCTATGTTACCAACATATAGCATATTGTAAACAGTGCATTTTTATTGAATAAGTGGTAAAACAACATCGCCCTTTTTATCCCAGAATGAAGACATACATACCACTCTAACATTGGCTCATTTTAAATGTAGTTTGTGATTTTTTTTGTTGTTTTTTCTTTTGTGTTTGTTTGTTCTGTTGCCCAGGCTGGAGTGCAGTGGCGCAATCTCGGCTCAGTACAAGCTCCGCCTCCTGGGTTCACGCCATTCTCCTGCCTCAGCCTCCCGAGTAGCTGAGACTACAGGCACCCACCACCATGCCCAGCTGATTTTTTGTATCTTTAGTAGAGATGGGGTTTCACCGTCTTAGCTGGGATGGTCTCGATCTCCTGACCTTGTGACCCGCCTGCCTTGGCCTCCCAAAGTGCTGGGATTACAGGTGTGAGCCACTGTGCCCGGCCGTTTCTGTTTTTAAGACAATTAGGAAATAGTGAAACTCTTCACTCCAAGAAGTGGTATAGGATAATATTGTAAACACAAACAATAAGAAGTGACATACATTTTTTTTGGTAGATTTATGACGAATTATCTCTTGACTCTATAATCAATCCACAAAATAAAATGAACACACATCTTTGGAAAGTAACTAAGTGAAAGACCCTGTGTTCCACAGGATAAAATGCAGATTTTCTGTTAAAAAGTAAAGTCTTCTTTTCAAAAATGTGAAGAAAATAGTGCTATAAAAATAATTTCAACGGATTAAACTTGGTCAAAATAAAAGAGTTTTCTGTGCATCTATTGCCTTTTCATTTTATTTTGATTTGATTAATTTTCATTAACTTCAAGCCTTTGCCTCTTATTATCTCTATTTAAGGTGGTGAAACAAACGTCAATAGGAATATAGGGATTAGTAATGACTTGTACCCTGTTTAAATCAACAGTTTTGCTTGAATCCCTGATTATAGATATACTTACTGACAGATTTTCATGATTAAAAACCATAAACTGACACAGTTTGACCATTTTTGTCCAGACTAATGATCCCAGAGAATCTATACTTATAGAGACATTGTATAGTCTATTTGAATCTAAGTTGACTTTATAGTTAAGGATGCACAGTATTGTCTCTAGGGAAACCACTAAATAATGGCATAAAAAGTACAAGTAATGATCCAAGAGAGAAAATAAAATTGAAGAATGAATTAAACAAATTTAACTTAAAAGAGCACAGTAAAGGAGCAACAAATAGAGAAACCAAAGGAACCAATGGAAAATAAGTAACAAACAATGCCCTTAAATTCAAACTTAAAAAATTACCAGGGCCAGGTAATTTTACCATATGAAAAATTAAATGGGCCAGGTGCAGTGGCTCACGCCTGTAATCCCAATACTTTGGGAGGCCAAGGCAGGGGGATCAGCTGAAGTCAGGAGTTCGAGATTGGCCTGGACAACATGATGAAACCCCGTCTCTGCTAAAAACACAAAAATTAGCTGGGTGTGGTGACAGGTGTATGTAATCCCAGCTAATCAGGAGGCTGAGGCAGGAGAATCGCTTGAACCCAGGAGGCAGAAGTTGCAGTGAGTCGAGATGTTGCTATTGCATTCCAACCAGGGCAACAAGAGCAAAACTCCATCTCAAAAAAAAATTACACTAAATGTAAATGTAAATGGCCTGAATACCGCAAACTAAAGGACAAATACAGACTGAACCAATAACCCAAAGTCAACCACATGCTGTCTACAAGAGTGCACTTTAAAATTAAAAATACAAATAGGTTGAAAGTAGAAAACATGAAAAAAGATATCATATTAATGGTAAACATAAGGAAGCTGTGTGGCTATATTAATATTTTTAAAAGTAGACTGCAGAACAGAAGCTGCCAAGGATTAAAAGAGTCATTTTATAATGATAAATTGGATAATTAATCAGTAATGGAGTTTAAGGTGGACATGAATTGTGGCAGACAGTATTCAACTTATTATACAATACTAATCAAGTAAAAAATAGAGAAAACTTTAAAATATTAGGCATAACAGCTGATTACTCCAGAAACTACAAATGTTAAGAGAATAATGGAATTTTATGAAAAAGCACGTCAATAAATTTGATAATATATTAAATAATTCCTAGAAAATGTAATCTGTCAAAAATGAATTGAAAAATGTAGAAAATTTAATATTTAGACTAATATAATTAATTAATAATATATAAAATATATTAAAGAAATTTCATTTATAATCAAAGGTTTCCCTTGAAGCAATTTATTAATCCATTTGGGTTTTTGTGTGAATTTCATGAAACTTTGAAGAAAAATAACACACTATCCTTTACACACACCTTTAAAGTGCCTAGAGGTATAGAGATGGCTTCCTAATTCATTTTGTGAGGCCCTGTTATTGAAATCTGGCAAAGATACTGTTAGATACCAACAAATGAATGAATCCTCAATAAAACATAAGCAAATCCAATTCAGCAAAATAGGAAAAATGATCTTACTTTAAGATCTTGTAGGCTTTACACAAGGAAAGCATAAGGAAGGTGAAAAATCATATAATCTCAACTGATGAAACTATTTGATAAAAGTCAACACTCATTTATGACAAGAACTCTCAGCAAACTAGGAATAGAATAAAATTTTCTCCACTGATAAAGGTATCTCTGAAAACTTAGGTACCACATATAATGGTGAAAAACTAAATGCTTTTACATATAATTGAGAACAAGGCAAGAATGTATATTCCTAGCATGTCTTTTAAATATTGTACTAGGGGTCTCAGCTAGTGCATCTGTGCAAGAAAAATAAGTCAAAGGCATATACAAAAGTATATATATATGTATGTATACACATGTCTGTTTGTATGCACATAGCGATGTCTACATAAAATATTTTAAGAAATTAAAAAAACCCTACTAGGATTGACAAGTGAACTTAATAAGGCCGAAGGACACATAGCTAGTATAAAATAAAACAAATGTATTTCTATACATAGTAGTAACAAATAATTGGAGAAGAAAATAAAAATACTATTTTAAATATTATTAACAAAATAATGAAAATTAACAGAATATATACAAGATTTCTAGACTAAAAAACTATAAACATGGCTAAAAGCAATTAAATAAGACCCAAATAAATGGAGAGACTTGTCATGTTTATTGATTGACTCACTCATATTGCTAAAATGTCCATTTTCCTCAAATTGATCTATAAAGTCTATGCCATTCCAATTACAATTCTAGTAGGCTTTCGTAAGAATTAACAAGCTGATTCTAAAATGTATATGAAAATGTCCTATAAAATAGCCAAAATTCTTTCAACTCAACAATCAGAAGACAAACAACCCTATAAAAATGGTGCAAAGTCTTAAATTACATTTCACAAAATAAGATATGCAATTGACATAGCCACATGAAAATCTGTTCAATATCATAAGCCACTGGGGATATGCAAATTAAAATTACAATGAGATACCACTTCACTCCCACTAGAACCACTAAAATAGCTAACTTTAAAATATCTATAATAATACCAATGGGTTGGCTAGGTTCTGGAACTCCTGGAACCTTGAGAGTGTATAATGTCACAACTACTTTAGAGAACATTTTGGCATAGTCATATGTTAAACATATGCCTACTTTTTTACCCATTAATCTGACTCCTAAGTATTTATTCAAGAAAAAGGAAAAGAGATACACACATAAATTATTGTACCTGAATGAGCATAGTAACTCCATTCATAACAGTCCCAAACTAGAAGCAAACAAAATGTCCCCAAACAAGTGAATACATAAACAAAATGTGATATATCCATACAATATAATTCTACACAGTAACAACGATTACAGCACAAGCATAATCAAACAAGCAACATCATAAAACATTTCCAAAATATTACCTTGAGCAAAGAAGCCAGGTACAAAAGTGTACATATTGCATGCTTCAACTTATATAAATTCTTAGAATTTTAAAAGTAATCAATAATGATAAAAATTAGATCATTAGGTGCCAAATATTAAGGACGGTAAGTGGAATAACTTCAAGGTACACAAGAAAACTTTTTTGGTCTATCTTTATTAATGTGTCAATTATAGGAGTACATACATTTATCAAAACAAGAACTGTACATTTTAAAAATGTAAATTTTATTCTTTGTTAATTACGCTTCAATAGAATTGACAAAAAATAAATTAGAATGGTCAAACTATCTTGAGGACATATTGGGACTGATGCTGCCAAATTACCCTCTTACTGATGCCTAGTATTTCAGAGCAAAGATAGAAGTAAAATTACTAGCAGAGAGAAGTTACAAAGAAACTGAGACAAAGTGACTATGGGTAAATTTAATGAAAGTAGAGCATAAAAACAAAAAGGAAAGAAACAAATAAGGTGGCTGAAGAGATAAATTAAAGAATAGGAAGAGCCTAGGCATAAATCCTTAAAGAGTAGCCTGGTGTAAGAAATAGAGGAGATTTGAGGTTGCTGCTGAACATGATTTTACAAATTTTAGGTAGCTAAATGTTAAGTTTTCATGCCTACGCAGACAAGGTAGACATAACATCACAGGCGATGGATGGAGAGACACAAAATGTTCATAAAAAACTGGAATAGAGTGTAGCTGAGTTGATGTGAAAAAGGACAGGGTAAACTGAGCAATGGTAGTTTGTAACCCATATTCTCAAAGGTTCCATATGGCTGTTCATTGGGATTTGACTTCATCCTGTGGGAAATGAGGAATCAGCAGAAATTTACAAGACAGGCAGTAACTGATCAGCTTAGTTTTTCACATACTTTACAGTGCCTTGGCATAATGAAATTATCAATATTTTATAGAGGACTATATCAAAAACTGCCCTTTGAAAGGGAAGCCTGTCTTTTAAAATCACAATATCAAGGATGTTTTTGCTCTGAACAAAAGATATGGCCAAAAGATATGGCCCTTTTATATAATATGATATATGCATATTATTTTATATAGTCACATATTTGGTTTAACTACTGAATTAGAACCCAAGGGATCTCAGCATTTAAAACCTTAAAATCTAATCTTTAAGTGTTGGGGAAGATCAAGAGATTCAGGCTTTGAAAATAGAAAAGAGGAGTGGTGAAGGATATGAAGAATTAAATTCAAATATACTTATGCATTGGAACCTGACAAATTTGAGAACATGGAGAGGTGTAGAAAGATCCTGTTACAAGAAGGCTTTGTCCCAGGCAAAAGAAAAAATGTTTCTTTCATCTTAAAATGACAGAACAGTTTACCTGAAAGCAAGAGTCAACTTGATATTTAGAACCATGAAAAAGAATATAAAATGACTTAAAAATAATAATAATAAAAGAATGTCATCCATTGCATTTACTGTCCAAGGTCACATACCAGTCACTGATAAAGCAAAGACAACTAAATGTATGTTCTTTTGGCCTCTCTACATTTGATCCAATTTTAAGACGGATTGAAACATTGAGTCAAGTTGCAGTCGGCATTTCAGGGAATAAGACTTTCATCATGTCCTCAGAAAGGTAATTTCAGTCTAATACATTTCATTAGACTCTGCATTTTAGGTTGAAAGCATTTCTAAATGCATTGCTATGGAGTAAAACACAACGTAGTAAAAAATGTTCCCAAGTTCCTTGTCCTTACTTGGCATAGTCTCATTATTTCAGTTATATTCCTTTGGACCACCCTAAAGTATTGTGCTCTCAAGTTTACATCCTTTCAACAATTTAAATTCATTTAATAAAATCTACAGGAGGGAGAGACCTTTCTTGCTAACATATTTAACCCTCTGGGGAATGTCTGCTTTCATATAATTATGCATAGACTTCATATAAATATTTTTTGCCTGCAGAGGGGTAAAATGGATCTCTCTCATGAATATTCAACAGTGCCATTTCTTCTAGTAAGACACAGACATCTTTCTTCACGGTTATTAAGCACTAGGATGTCTCTATATATTTTCTCCTTCATGTTTTGTTTGCATAAAACTGATGAGATATAGGAACTGCCAAAGCAGACATTTATTATTCCAGGTACCTCAATATTATAGTGCCTTCATCCAAATAACTCAATAACATTTTTCAGATTCAAATCTTCAGTATTATATGGGTTGTTCCATACACACACACATACGCACACACACAAACACACACACATATAATTCCAGAAGCACAAAATGAAATTATAAATTATGAAGATGTGGCTTAAAATTGTGGTGGAAAGGAGCTGGCAGAGGCAAAGATACTTCTATTCTCTTTGTGACATGACTTCTTGCAAGACAATCTTGTGCATGCTCAGATTTCAAATTCTGACAGTAAAGAGAAAGGTGGGCAACCTCTAGAAAGAAATTGGAAATTGTTTTTTAAAGTAAGTATTGCCGGGTACGGTGGCTCAAGCCTGTAATCCTAGCAGTTTTGGAGGCCGAGGTGGGCAGATTGCCTGAGCTTAGGAGTTTGAGACCAGCCTGGGCAACAGGGTGAAACCCCGTCTCCACTAAAATTTAAAAAAAAAAAAAAAAAAAAAATTAGCCAGGCGTAGTGGCGTGCGCCTGTAGTCCCAGCTGCCCAGGAGGCTGAGGCAGGAGAATTGCTTGAGCCGGGGAGGCAGAGGTTGCAGTGAGGTGAGATCGTGCCACTGCACTCCAGCCTGTCAACAGAGCGAAAGTCCATCTTAAAATAAGTAAGTAAATAAATAAATAAATAAACAAATAAAATAAAGTGAGTATTTTTCCTTCTATAATAACATTGTTCACATAAAAAGTTGTCATCCTTTTCTTTATGCATTCAATAAATATGTATTGAACATCCAGTATACCAGAAAGTATTATAGACTCTGAGAATACAGTTGGGAACAAAATATAAAATAGGCAGAGTTCCAGCTATAATACAGCTTACTTTCTAGAAAAGGGAGATAAAACAAATAAATGAATAAACAAATAAAAATGGATAAATGAATGAACGATATATATTAAGTAGTGTTGAGCACTATGTAAAGGATAGTTTTAGGAAACTATTAACCTCTCATGTTAATGTATTTGTCACAGATATCATACCAGTGTGTGTGTTTGTGTTTATGTTATTTTAGAGATTGAGTCTGTGGGTGTGTACTTTTATTTTATTGTCTCAACAATAGTATGAAATGTTTGGTACAGTTACCATCATTTAAAGATGATGGAAATACAGACAATAAACCACTTGCTCCAAGTCACACAGCTGGAGTGTAGCAGAGTAATGAATTCAATTTTGTGTCTGAATCCAGCTTCATGAGCTTCCTACTGAAAGGACCATTCTCTTAGGTGATGGTTCTAATATTCGTCTGTTTTTAGTCCACAATTCTCAGGAAAGTGACCTGGAGAAAGTCAAGACATAATTGGAGGGAAAGACGTTCCTAGACTAAATGTTAACATTTAAAATGGATTTAACCATGAAGAGAAAATTATAGTCAGCTAAATAAAGAATGTTCAGGGTAAAATAGAAGAAGAATATTGCAAAGGAGGAGAAATAATATTCTTCTCTAGAAGAGAAAAAAGAGAAGATATACCTTTTCTTCTTTTCTTACCAACTTCAGATAAGTACATCATGAACATGGAAAGTGGGTACTTTGGGGAGAGGTAGGATGAAAATGTAATACTAAGAAATTATTGGGAGCCTGAATTTCAAGCTTCCTTCCAGCTTATTCCAACCTAGTTGCTGCAAATAGAATGGGAAGACTTAATCATCAATAAAGATTAAAGATTATGCATCTTTCTTTTTAATTTTATTTATTTATTTACTGTTTTGAGACAAAGTCTCACACTGTCACCCAGGCTGGTGTGCAGTGGTGTGATCTTGGCTCACTGCAACCCCTGCCTCTGGGGTTCAAGCAATTCTCCTGCCTCAGTCTCCCAAGTAGCTAGGACAACAAACGTATGACACCATGCCTGGCTAATTTTTGTATTTTTAGTAGAGACAGAGTTTCACCATCTTGGCCAGGCTGGTCTCAAGCTCCTGACCTCAGATGATCTGCCTGCCTTGGCCTCTCAAAGTGCTGGGATTACAGGCGTGAGCCACTGTGCCCAGCCAGGATTATGTATCTTTCTTAAGATTGTGTGTGTGTATATATATATGTGTATTTCCTTCTGGGGATCGTCAACGTGAGACAATTCCAAAGGGGAAATATAAGC
This sequence comes from Pongo abelii, assembly GCF_028885655.2. Lineage (NCBI taxonomy): Eukaryota > Metazoa > Chordata > Mammalia > Primates > Hominidae > Pongo > Pongo abelii. Next base: position 86,549,970 of record NC_072000.2, on the reverse strand, counting down.
TCGTCAAGTTGTTTCAAACTATGAAAAAGGGTTAATAAAAAGAAACGGGCCTGGAAATGCTCTCTATACCATTTAGAGAAACTTGACTATGTAGCACCATGCTTTTGCAACACACTTGAAGCTGGGGAAATGCCTTCACAGTTTTCTTTGGGCCTTTTGCTCCCAGTGAATAAGCCAGTGAAAATGCTGATCACAGCCTTTGTGTGGGGATGATGATTTTTTTCCTTCACTCAAGGCTCAGTCCCCCTTGACTGGCACACAGGGGGTGATATGTGTAAATGTCAGTATATGCTCCCTCTTCATACTCCCTCCCATATCAACGTAAGCCAGTAATATATCACATTAACAACCAGCTTAGAGATAAAAAACAAACAAACAAACAAACAAAAAAAACAACCAGCTTAGAGATAAATGAGAGGAAGTTTTGAGATCAAATCATCAATCTTAACCCATTGGTGGGGGTCCTAGATGTGAAACAGACTTGGAAACTCCTGCTGTGGCAGTGATTATAACTACAAAGACAATATCATATTGTTCCTTCCCTAATAGTAACAGGGAGCTTCTGCCTCCTAAATCAGAGCTTATTTTCCTCCCCAAAAAACAGCAATGCCATTATTTAAACAGTCACCTTGAAAAACACAATGCTCTCTGAGATAGAGGAACTCTCCCTGATTTCTTACTCTTAGCATATTCTTTATTCAACTCATGAAAATTTCCTTAAGGTTACAAATAGCTTTAAAATGATTCCCCCACAAGGTCTTTGTAGATATTTAAATGCTTTCAAACCTAAAACCACCCTGAAAAAGCATGCAGAGAAAAATGAACTAGATGACTCAATTGAGTAAGCCTGTTCCATCTCTACAAGCCATTTTTATGAGAACAATGTTAAATCTGCAGAGCTGTGAGTTAAAAACAATTACAATCAATGTTGAATCTGTCAGTCTAGGTTGAGTTGGCTTTTAGGAAATCCAGAGAAGGACGAATGCTTACAACAAGAACACTGGCCATTAAGTCTAAAGGCTTCAAATAAAAAGTTTGTGTTCTTTGTTGGATAGTTGTGAGGTTATGATCTAGAAGAGGTCATAAGATTTTTTAAGTTGGATATTGTTTCATCAAAATTCTCTTGACACTTTGAATTCTCAAATACTGAATATTTCTGAGTGAGATCTTGAAATTCAAAGGAGAGTAAGCTAGAAATTAACATTCTAGAAAGTTAATTGAATGATCTAAATTGTCAAACTTGATTTAGGTGAACTTTTTAAAAATTAGGTTTTAAATGGACATTGTAAAAAATTTAAGTTATACAAGAAAGTAGAGAATAAAAGCTAATTGTCTCAGCCTTCCTGTCCCCAGTCCTGATATTTGACCTCCTCTTTCAATATGAGTCTAATTAGCCCACCAGGCAACGACTAATTCATTTTTTAATCTAGTATATCCGTATTTGAAATGTGTGAACACGGCCATCAAAAAGCTTTCTAGACACACAAATCTCATATCGTAAATTCATTCTGGAAACTGCCAGCCATCAAGAAGTCTAGCCATTTGGAAATTATAAGAGGTTATAGCCTGGACCTTGAAACTAACCCTGGGAATCTGATTGCTATTTGTCTTGAATTTTTCTTTGAACAGTGCTCAACCTTCACTGAGACCCGCACTTGAGTGCAACATAGTGTTAGGTAGTTTGTGACTCCGGAGGACTTGAGTCATATTCTTAATTTTGCAATAGCTATGTAACCTTAAGCAAGTTAACTGTGTATGTTATGGATCTTGGTCTCCTCACCCTTACAATGGTGATAAACATCCGGCACAGAGGAGCATGAAAGCATCTGTGGTAGAGCCCACCAGCTGCCTATGTCTTAAAAGAATTAGCTAGACATATTTATAACCAGAAGAAAGACCTTTCCTTGCTTTTCTTGTGCAAATTTCTGTACGATAGTATGTAAGTGGAATGTCATGTGCAACTTCTGGGAGCCTTTCTTATAAGAAAGCAATACACACTGTTTTTCATTGTCTTACGCATCCCTTCCTCCATTTTGCTGCTTTTCTTACGGATGCTATGATCTTAGACTCTGAATATGAGGACCACTACCAAGGTTTTCCATCTATGTGAGACAGGAATAACTATTTTGTTTGTATCACTGTAGTTTTGTGTTTTCCATCAATTGCCAGCAATATTAATTTTTAAATATGTAAAAGGTAGTTCCAGTAAGCAGAGTACTCCTATAATGGAACCCAAAATACACAAAATTGGCTGATTGGGAGGGACAGAGTGGTGGATGGCAAGGACTCAGATATTGCAGACTGAGAAACTGATGACTTTTGTTATACAATAGCAAAGCATTTGATTAAATTGTTACTTGTCCTTTGAAAGGAGACCATGAGCTAGTCAGCTGTGACATTAGAGTAAATTATAGGAAAAACCCAGCATGTATATGTGAGTTTACTACTTCTTGCCACTTTTAGCAAAGCATGTAAGATATGAACTCTGGCTCAAGCTAGATGGCCTGCAAAGAGAAATAGGATTTCATAAAGTCTCTGTATCTGGCCTAAGACTTGAGTTAACTGAGAATCCAATTATTTGAATCCTTACCTCACTGTAAAGGTCAATTTCTTTATTCCCTGAAATTAAAGTTTATATGGAATATCATGAAAATATATCTTGAACAGAAAATAAGATGCTGTGTCCCCACGCAAGATTTTCAAGCATCTTCTGTTAAGAATTGCAAGATGTTGTGTTCCCACGCAAGATTTTCAAGCATCTTCTGTTAAGAATTGCTTGCTCAACAATGTAAGTCACCACGCTTGCAGAGATCAAATTAAGAAAATTGCCTTATCATTTAAACCCATTGTTACACATGGTATAATAGTCATTAGAGCTGTTCACCTTAGATGCATATAGTAGGATTGCACTTCTCCATCCTTTGTGAAGTTAAATGTCAGACACAATGACTTTCTTAGGTGAATAAAATGTGAGTAGATTCACATATTTAATGACAATATCATAAAAATGAGTCAGTAATTTGGTATATTCCCCTTCTTTTGCTATAATGGTCCTAGAAACATGTGTTAAAATGGAACTATACCAGCCCAGGTCCCTGAAAGACTACTGTGATAAGAGCTTATTGCCAAATCTTTGTTTTTCTTAGATGCTGTACTTTTAGAGTTGTGTGCTTTTATCATTTGCTAACTGACACTGACACTTTAAACAGAGATTACATTAAATTGAAGGGATGAGGTGGAAATGGGCAAAGCCCAGATGGCTGGCAAATCAAAGACTAGAATAATTTAGCTTAAAAACTATATACTTGTAGATGGGAAGAAAAGTTCTCCTTACCCTCTACCCTGCTCTCAACCTGAAACTGCCTTTGCAAAAATTATAACAGTGAGAAAATTATGACAGTGAAATAAATCTAATCTAACCAACTCCATCCAGCTTGCTTCTAACCTCCAGGCTGTCCCTGTTCATTCCTGGGCATAGGCCAAACTAACTTGGGGAAGAACTTAGTGTATTAGTCACTTCTAGCATTGCTATAAAGAAATAACTAAGACTGGGCAATTTATAAGGAAAATAAGTTTAATTGGCTCAACGTTCTGCAGGCTGTACAGGAAGCATGATTCTGGCATCTCCTTAACTTCTAGGAAGGCCTCAGGAAACCTTCAATCATGGCAAAAGATGAAAGGGAAGCAGGCACATCTTACATGGCCAAAGCAGGAGCAAGGGTGGGGTGGAGGTGCTAACACTTGTAAACAACTAGATCTCATGGTAACTCACTCACTTGATATCAACAGAACAGCACTGAGGGCATGGTGCTAAACCATTCATGAAAAACTGGCCCCATGATCCAATCACCTCACACCAGGCCCCACGTCCAACATTTGGGATTACAATTGACCATGAGATTTGGGTGGGGACACAGATCTAAACCATAGCATTCTGCCCCTGGCCCCTCCATATCTCTTGTTTTTCTCACATTTCAAAATACAACCATGCCTTCCCAATAGTCCCCCAGAGTCTAAACTAATTCCAGCTTTAAAAAAAAAAAAATTCCAAAGTCTAATCTGAGCTAAGGCTAGTTCCTACTGCCTATGAGCCTGTAAAATAAAAAACAAGTTAGTTACCACCAAACACAAGTTACATTCCAAAATACAATGGGAATACAAGCATTGGGCAAATATTCCTATTCCAAAAGAAAGAAATAGGCCAAAAAGGCCCCATGAAATTCCAAAATGCAGCAGGGAAGTATTTAATTCCTAAAGCTCCAAAACAGTCTCCTTTGACTCCATGTCCTACATCCAGGGTTCACTGGTGTGAGTAGTAGAGTCCCAGGGACTTAGGCATCTCTGCTTCTGTTTCTTTGCTGAGTTCAGACCCCATGGCTGCTCTCACAGGCTGATGTTGAGTGCCTGCAGCTTTTCCAGGTGCAAGGGGCAAACTCTTATTGGATCTACAATTTTGGGATCTGGAGGATGGAGGTACTCTTCTTTCAGCTCCACTAGATGGTGCCCCAGTGGGGACTCTGTGTGGGGGCTTCAAACCCACATTTACTCTCCTCGCTGCCCCAGCAGGGTTTCACTAAGAGGGTTCCTCCCCTGAAGAAGGTTTCTGCCTGGACATCCAGGCTTTTTCATACATCTTCTGAAATCTAGGTGGAGGCTCCCAAGCCTAAACTCTTGCACTCTGCATGCCTGCAGGATTAACACTACATGGAAGCTGCCAAGGCTTATGGCTTACACCCTCTGAAGAATCAGCCTGAGCTCTACCTGGGCTCCTTTGAGTCACAGCTGGTGCTGGAAACAGCCAGGATGCAAGGAGCAGTATCCTGAGGCTGCAAAGGGCAGTAGGGACCTGGGCCTGGCCCACAGACTCAGTCTTCCCTCCTAGGCCTCTGAGCCTGTGAGAGATGGGGGCTTCTGCAAAGGTCTCTCAAATGCCTTGGAGACATTTGTCCTATTGTCTTGGATATTAACACTTGGCTCTTCTTTCTTCCTCCCAGAGGAGGCTAAGCATCAGTTAACTCTTAAAGGATGAGTATGAGTTCCCAGGTAAATCATGGAGAGAAACACATTGCTGGAAATGAAAAACAGCACATACAAGAAACTATGGCAAGGAGAAAAAAAAACTCGTTCATTTAAGAAACTACAGAAAGTTTACACTGATTCCATGATGGAGAATATTTTTGAGGAATTATAAATGTTGAGCCTAGAGAGGATCCACATCAGTAGCATCCATGCTGAGATATGATCCAAATACCTCCTACCAGTCCCCACCTTCAATATTGGAGATTACAGTTGAACATGAGACTTGGGTGGGGACACCAATTCAAACTATATTACTTAGTTCACAGTTTAACTTTGAACAAAAATAACAGCCCTTTCCTGAAATAAACCCCCTTCTTGTCTGAGGACCAGTCTGCCTTTGTAGACCAATAAATTAGCCACAAGATTAGATATTATGGTTTAGGAGTCATGCAGCTGGAGTCCACAAGATTCTGAACATCCTCTAATTGCTCCTAGGGATAACATTATTCATAAAAACTAAGCTCAGTGTTCAAGATATTTCAGAGACCCTACATTCTGATGCACCAGCTGGCACCACCAAGATGGGTAATCTGGCTCAACCAGTTCTGTGATCCCACCCAGGAACCAACGACAACAAGAAAAATCCACTTCAACCCCCATGACTTCATCTCTGACCTGACCAGTCAGCACTCCCCACTTACCAAACCCCTACCCATCAAATTATCCTTAAAAACGCCAGCCTCCAAATATTCAGGGAGACCATTTCACATAATAATAAAACTAATCTTCTGTATAGGTGGCTCCATAGGAATTAAATTCTTTCTCTATTGCAATTCCCATCTTGCAAAAACAGTTCTGAGAAGTCTCTGAGGAGGAGGCACAGAGAACCCATTGGGTGATTACAAACCTCTGAATACAATCCAGCTAAAATGATCAGTTAAAATATGTTTAAAAATAGAAGAATATCTATGGCTTCCATACAAAGATTGATTGTTGATCTTGCCTTTGTGTATTGGCTGGAGTTCTGTTGACTTAGTTTGAACTTGATTCTAGAACACAGGGTCAGATCGAGTCAACTCCTCAAGTCTCTCATGTCTTAGTTAGCCTTTCAGCCAAGGAGCATATCTTTTCATGGAAAAAGGCAGGAACACAAGAGGAAAGCCCTAACATGCAGTGCATGTCAGACCTCAGAATGTAAACCAAAAATAGAATTTTAAGCCCCCAGCTGAATGATAGACCTTTCCCTCGGCCAAGGGCATTCCAAAGTTAACTTGAAAAACTAGCTCAGGCCATGATGGAAAGTGGGGGTCGAGCATGACTTACTATATCCTCCTTCCTCTGGAATTTAGGAACAGCTGAGCAGCTTTACCATTAATATAGAGATGTTAAGACTGATGAGGTAGACCTTTTACAGCAATAAGGCACCAAATTCCAGCCTGACTCTAGTATAGTATCACGTAACAGATAGCAGACCCTGAAAGAAATAGAAGTATTTTACTCCAAAATATATCTTAATGACATATTTTGAAATGGCCCTAGAAAGCTGTCTCTTGTGGGGAAAATCTGTGTTCTGTAAAGAATCGATCCCCTATCCTTTCCAGGACTTTTTCCTGATCCAGGAGAGAATTAACTAACAATCTGTCTGTTAAGACTTCTAAAGCCCGCTACCTGGAGTCTTCAACTTCATCTGCATGATAAAACCTTATCATAGCCACAACCTCTTATCTTAGCACAGGCATTTCTTTCTATTGATTCCATGTCTTTAGGTAGTAACTTTTACAAACAATTGCCAATCAGAAAATCTTAGAATCCACCTATGACCTGGAAGCCACCACATCTGTTTGTCTCACTTTTCTGGACCCAACCAAATGTACATCTTACATTTATTGATTGTTGTCTTATTGTTACAGTTGTTAGCTAGATGGGCATGAGCAGGGCAGGAGAGGGCTCCTCTCACCACCCACCAGGAATGTCAGGTGACCATCAGGTGATGGTCAGGTGGTTGTTAACTGTCTCTCTAAAATAATAATTGGTTGCAGCCAGTGCCAGGGAAAGGCAGTTTCCCAATAAACAGAAAAAAACCTGAAACTGGTGATCAGAAGCTTCCTGATAAGATTGCAGTAGTTGGGCGAGTGGGCTCAAGCATGCACACTAAGAGGCAACATGGTGGGGTTTAACTGGTATATGACCCTCTAAGGCCATTCACTGGTAAGGGAAGAACGCCTCAAGTAAGCATGCATACAACTCCAGTAAACAAACTGCACATGCTCACCTCCCAAGTGCTAGCAGGCCACCGCACATGCAGACAGCCCACCCGGAGGGAAGAATCAGGAAAGAAGGAATGCATGACTCTGAAAGTATGCCAACCTATAATACTCTAAGTCAAAGGTCAAGCATGCACTTGATCTCTCAAGTCGCCCTCTTCTAAGTGTAGTTTCCTTCCTTTTGTTTTCATTCTAAAGGTTTTTAATAAATGTTCACTCCTGCTCTAAAACTTGCCCAGTCTCTCCTTCTGCCTCATGCCCATCAGATGAATTCTTTCTTCTGAGGAGGCAAGAACTGAGGTTGCTGAGGACCTGTACAGATTCACCACTGGTAACATTATGTCTCCCTAAAATGTGTAAAACCATGCTATAGCCCAACCACTTTGGGCACAAGTTCTCAGGATCTCCTGGGGTTGTGTCATAGGCCATTGGTCACTTATATGTGGCTCAGAATACATCTCCAAATATTTTACAGAATTTTACTCTTTTTATCAATAGGATCAACTCTCATTTGCTAACGTCCCACCAAATAAGTCACAAGACCAACACCAGCCCATGAATGGGGAGGGAAAATGACCACAGAGGTCAGGGAGATGGAACTAATCAAGGACCCTACTTGTATCTCTATATTTTCTTCAAGGAGATAAATTGAAGTTTATGAAAAGCTTTGCTGAGGCCTCTCAGATTTTGATGCTGAGTTCCAATATTTTCATCTCACATCACACAGTACATGGATAAATTACCTGATCCATAGAAAAATTAGACTGTTGAGGGTTTAGGCATTTGATCATTACAGAAGTGAAAGACTTCAAAATTCTTTCTCTTGAGAGACCAAGGAAGACAGAGGCGTTGTTTATGCCTTCTGTGTCTGAGGCCTGGGTGATATAGGGCAACAACACTGATGCTGCTGCTGAAAGAATTAACCACCCACACCTCCTAAACTCCAACAGTCTGCTTTAGATTTACACTCTTTACTGCTGCTTCGTCTTTTCTCACAAATGCTAATGAAGTAACTTAAGGAAGCTGGAAGGCAATTTTTGGCCTAATATAGGTAAACTTCTTTGTAGTGTCTCAGTAAACAGAAACTAGATCTTAAGATTTACATACTCAATGCTTGAATTGAAAGCAAAGTGCTTGGCTACTGGTTCTCTTCAGCCCACTGTTTTCAGCAAATCTCTCCTGTTACCTCATTTATTTGCTGTGAGAATTCCAGCAAATGCAATCTCTCTTCTGTTCATTTACTGATGCGCTTGGAATTGATACCCCAGCTGTGTTTCTGTGCCTGATCTTCCCTTTAGCTCAAATCAAACTGTTTATTTCTTAAAAGACAGAAGCTTCCACCAAAAACTAAGCAACCATTTCTAAGCATCCAAAGAATTGTGTGTTTTTGTGCTGTAAAATTCATGAGCATCTAATAGAAGCTGAAGGACTTTCACCCCAAAAAGTTCTATTAAGTTATAGCTTCAATCTTAGTTTTCCCCTTAAACTATAAGAATAATGCTGAGCCACACTAACTCTAATTGCAGTGAAGTCAGTCTTTAGTTACAAGAACTCAAACTATTCAAACCTTGGTTAATTAAAATTTAGACTAAACTTATATCTCAAACAATGTATGCAAGTGATAAGACTCATCTCAAAATTTTTTCAAAATGTCCAATTGCAGTGCAAGCCTTAGGGTCAGGACAGATTTTAATTATATTCTAGTTAGCTCCAGGGATCTATAAGCTTAAATGATTCGCCTCTGTACAATGTTGTTAAGGTACAGTCCCTATACCACTGCATTCCTAATAATATATACAGTCATGCCTCATTTAATGATGAAGATTCATTGTGAGAAAGACATTCTTATGTGATTTTGTCTTTGTGGGAACATCACAGGGTATACTTACACAAACTTATGTGGTGTAGCCTACTACACACCTAGGCTATATGCTATAGGCTATTGCTCCTAGACTGCAAATTTATACAGCATGTTACTATACTGAATATTATAGGCAATTGTAACACAATGATAGGTATTTGTGTATCTAAACATAGAAAAGGTACAGTAAAATATAGCATAAAAGATTTTAAAATGGTACACCTATATAAGGGCCCTTACCATTGAAAAACAAAAATAAATTTTAAGTCTCACAACAGATTAATGGACCCTTCCCTTGGCCAAGGGCATTCCAAAGGTAATCTGAAAAACTAGTTCAGGCCATGATGGGAAGTAGGAATCAGACATGCCTCATTATATCCTCCTCCCTTTGGAATCCAGGCAGAGCTGACCAGCATTAACATTAAAATAGAGACCTTAAGACCAATAGAAAAGACTCTTTAAGACAGATAAGAGACATCCCCTTCTATTGATACTATCTGCGTAATGGGCACCTTGGTCTGCACAGCCCCTTATCTTAATCCAGTTATTCCCTTCTATTGATTCTAGGTCTTCAGACAATAACTTAACTCTTTTGACCAACTGCCAATTAGAAAATTATTGAATCCACCTATAACCTGGAAGCCCCCACTTTGAGTTTTCCTGCCTTTCCAGACCAAACCAATGTACATCTTACATGTATTGATTGATGTCCTATGTCTCCCTAGAATGTATGAAACCAAACGGTAGCACAACCAGCTTGGGAACGTGTTCTCAGGATTTCCTGGGGCTGTGTCACAGGCCATTGACACTCATATTTGACTCAGAATAAATCTCTTTAAATATTTTACAGAGTCTGACACTTTTCATTGACACCACGAATGGGGGTTACAGGACTGGAAGTTGCTCTGGGTAAGTCAGTGAGTGAGTAGTGAGTCAATGTGAAGACCTAGGATATAACTGTACACTTTTGTAGGCCTTATAAACACTGTGCACTTTGGCTACACTACATTTATTTAAATTTTTTTTTCTTCAATAAACTAACCTTAGATTTCTGTAACTTTATAACCATGTTAACATTTTGACTCTTGTAGTAACACTTAGCTTAAAACACATTGTACAGCTGTACAGACACCTTTATATTCTTATTCTATAAGCTTTTTTCCGTTTTTAAAATTTTAAAATTTTTTTACTATTTAAACATTTTTGTTAAAAAATAAGACACAAACACACACATTAGCCTAGGCCTACACAAGGCCACAATCATTGGTATCTCTGTCTTTCACCTCCACATCTTGCGGCACTAGAAGGTCTTCAGGGACAATAACACACATGGAGCTGTCATCTCCCATAATAACAATGCCTCCTTCTGGAACACCCCTTGAAGGTCCTGCCTGAGGCTCTTTTACATTAACTTTTTTCTTAACAAGTAGAAGGATTACACTCTAAAATAAGGATAAAAAGTATAGTATGGTAAATAAACCAGTAAGTCATTTATTATCATTACATACTGTACATAACTGAATGTGTTTTACTTTTATGAATGGCAGCACAGTAGGTTTGCTTACAGCAGCATCATCAAAAACATGAGTACTGTATTGTGCAACCACTTTATGAAAGCTACATCACAAGAAAATAGGAATTATTTTAGCTTCATTATAACTTACGGAACCGCCATCATATATGTGGTCCTTTATCGACCAAAACATCATGATAAAATTCACAACTATGATTGGCAGGTTTTTTTCAAATATCCAGAAGCTGGTTATGTTTCCAACAATTTCTTCTGGCTGCTATACAGACAATTATTAGTAACTTTCTTCCAGCGTTCATTGATGAGAAGTATGCTCTTCAAAATGTTAAAGGATTGGTGGACTTTACTGTTTATTTCTACCACTACTTCATTCAAGATGCTGGCATCTCTCCAATCAACATAAAAATTTCAACATCAAATGTTGTACGCTTTATTTTAAACTTTTATGCCAACTTAGCACCGTACAGCCGACAACACTTCTCATCCAGTATGAATCAAATATGTTCGTGAGATTAAGTAATGCCCAAAGAGAATCTAAATGGAACAAAGTAGTGTAGTATATCAACTGAAGCAGATGCAGAAACTCATGAGGTACAAGCATGTGTGTGTGATGGCGTCTACTCTCTTGGCTTATAGACTTTGAAAATAATGCATAGTATATTAGACTATTTATTACTAAAATGGTGTAAGTCAAAGAAAAAGCACCAAGGCAAGTCTCAATCATTTTAGGAGATGTATTTGCCAAGGTTAAGGATGCATCTGGGAAAGAACAGAGATCCACAGGAAACTAGGTGGTTCATGCTATTTCTGAAGAGGGTCTGGGGACCTCAATATTTAAAAGGAAAATGGCAGGTATTGGAGAAAGAGGAAGACTTTTTTTTAAAAGGGTGTGAGTAGATAAGACACAAGTGGTTGCATTCTTTTGAGTCTTTGATCAGCCATTCACATGTGGGGTGGGGGGGGTAGAGGAATAGTCACTTATGCATTCATCTAGCTCTATGAATCTGAAATTGTACATAAGATAACATAAACATAGGACAGAGGAAACATCAGATATACATTTGTCTCAGGTGAGCAGAGAGATGACATTGAATTCTGTCTTTTGTCCTGTACCTGTGAAGATAAGCTATCAATTTACATTGTCAGAATGAAATTCCACAGACCTATTTTAGGGTAAAGACCTTGGGGCCCAGAAGATATGTCCTTTTGAGTAAATTGTGAGGGAGGGATGGAGCTTTTTTATCTTTGTTGCTATCTTATTTAAGAACACAATGAGAGGCAGGTTTGTGTGACCCAGTTCCCAGCTTGACTCTTTCCCTTTGGCTTAGTGAGTTTGGGGTTCTGATATTTATTTTCCTTTCACAATGGAAAATAACATAAATACGTATATGTGTATACATTTTGTGTGTATGTGCATGTATATCTGCACACACGTGTGAACATGTGTGTGCCTATGTATATACATGTGTATATGTGCATATGTGTAAGTACTTACATCTCCCATATACTATTTCAAAATTAACATTCTGTATCCTATAACTGTGTTCCAGGACAGTGACAAACAAGGTATGTTCTAACACCAAACTCCTTCATCTCTTCTCCTAAACAATGAAATTTCTGATGAGAAGAGTAAATGTTTCCCGTTCCAGTTGTGTTCTGCCTTGGTTCTATGTGTCTCAACTGATGCTCCAGCCACTGCACAAGGACCAGCTTCCCACAGGCAATCTGGAAGTAGCCCCCACTTTTTGACTGGTGACTTCTTTGACTCCAGGGAGTGGGAAACTGCCAAGCACTTGACACACACTCATGGCACCCCATTGCGTGGCACCTCCTTCCCTGTCTTCTCTCCTTCCCAACTCCCATTCTTTAAGATCACTCTCTGAATGAACAACCTGCATGGAAGCCTTTGTCTCAGGCGCTGTTCTCAGGAAAACACAGGCTAAGAATTAAGCCCTTCATGAGGATATCAAACGAAGAAAGATCTAATGCTATTTACCATGTTGCTTTTATCCAGGCAGAGATATAGATACTTTAAAACAGTTTAAATATTATGAGATAAAACTGCTATTTTTGAGTCTCTTCTGTTAAGCACGTAATTCAATTATAGACTATTGTCACTATTTAAAAACCTATTTTGCAGCAGATATTCTATAGTGATTTTAAAATATTTTATTTGGAATCAAAGTTTTTTCTAGAAAAAGTACTTTTCTAATGTTAATGTAGCATGTTGTTAAAAGAATATAATTGAAGTATTTATTTGCTCCTTGTCTTTTCCAGTTGAACCCTATGTGGAGATTTGGAGAGAAAATGTGCTCAGCTACAAGACTATATTTATCCTTCTTCCACGCAGCTAAGCAGGGCTGTGTGGCTAAGCTCTGGCAAAAAGATGAAAGAGTAAAATACAGAACTCCCAGAAGTTCTCTTAAGAGGGAAGCAAATACAGCCTTCTCAGATGCCTTTGCCCTTCTTCTGGATGCCTACCTTGAAAATGGTTCTGATTATTGGATGGCCAGCAGTAATTTGAGCAATGAGGTGACTTTCAGAAAGGAAGCCAAGAATGGGAAATAGAAGAGCAGAAACTTGAACTCAGGGTCCCTCATAACCACAGAATCACCATGCGAGACGTGAGAGGCTCACCTCCAAGCATCTGTTACATAAGTAGAAATAGACTATCATTTTGAGTCATTTTATCTGTCACATGCATTAAAAAATAATCATAACATTAAAATTCCACGTGTAGAAATTGCAGGCAAGTATTAAGGTAGTGGTTCTCATCAGGGGTGATGTTGTTTCTAGGATTGTTTGAAAACATTCAAGCACATTTTTGCTGGTCACAACTTGAAGCGGAAAGAGTTACTATTGGCATCTAACAGGTAAAGGTCAGAGATGATGTTAACCATCCTATATGCACAGGACAGCCCTCACAACAGGGAATTATCTGGTCCAAATATTAACAGAGCCAAAGTTGAGAAATCCTGCATTAAGCTAATCCATACTACCATAATCCCCCACCCTACCCCTCGGCATTGACCCCGTATCAACTGATTCCTCTATACAAGAAGTTGCCCAAATGATTCTTCAAATAAATCTCCTTTGTTGGTTTACCCTTTTGATTTTAGCCTGATTGGTGTTATTTTTCCCCCAGAGTAGCAGAAAGATAGCAGTAACTTTCTAATGTCATAAAGTACATATTCTCCTGACATTTTACTTTTTTGAGAGATTTTACTGACAGACAACAGAGCAAAGTAGGAGTTTAATTTTAGAACAACTAGATGAAATAGCAGATATAACCCAACTGCACACACTTCATTGTTTTCTTTCTAAAGCTAAAAACATTTGCCACCGTGGGAGGTGGTATAACACATATTCAATTATCCTCCTTGCACTTTGTTAAGACTTAAAAATATTTTTTGTTCATTTTCTGATTAAAAAATAAGAGATGTTCATCATAGAACATTTAGAAATCATTATTATTGAGCAAAAAGAAGAAAATTACTACCATCTATAATCCCAACGGACCCAGAAAAACTATTAACTCCACAAAATATATGTGTTCAGAGATATATGTGTTAAAAGATATACCCCACTTTTAACAATGACTATCAATCTATCTTTCCAAAAGCCCAGACCTCCCTTTTAAAAGGGAAAAATAATTTGTTATATTTCTAAATGACAAAGAGTTTCACACAGATACACTCTCCGCTTTAAGGATGATTAGACACTCTAAAAACATGGGGAATTTTCCTTACACATTAGCAAGGAAGGCCATTGTTCCTCTATTGCTTGAAGCATTCTCTACTGTTTTAGAAATCACAGCCTCCATCTATCTCCCTCAAACACTGACAAGCACATGCATATACATACATACGTACACATACACATATATATATACACACACACATTACATTTTAGATATAAATATAGTTAATGTTTTATATATTTAATATTTTCCATTGAGGCCTATGAGAATACATACCTTAAATATATAATCAAAGCTCCTAGTAGGGAAAGAACCTCCCAGTTTGCTATTAATTTAAATAACAAATTGGAAGTTGTTTGAAAAAAAGACAGCTTGGGAAAAGGAGCTGTCCTGTCTGGAGAAACAAGGTTAGGGATATAATTGGTACTTACCAAACTGACACGCTTTTTAAAGAAAAGAAAATCATAAGGTTGGAAATCTGTAATTTTGCGAATTGACATTATATTCCAAAATATTTTACATGAGCTTACCAAGGAGCGTTTGTTGCCTTAAAGAATTTCAGCTGGCCTGCTGCAGCACCATACCCAAGGAGACGTCAGGTTTGCCTTCTCTGGCCTGTACTACTGAGTCAACCCCATCTATGTGTTCATACAGTAAGAAGAAAGGAGTTGGGTCTGCTTCTACTAGCAGTTTATCTGAACATGTTGTCTCAGTCAAGAAAGGAGATAATCAAGCTTACTGAAGCTTGAGTCTACACACTGTTGCTAAAGATTTAGTCATTATGGAATCATTTTCTTTTTATTTTGAAATGTACTGACATCTATTTCCCCAATTGCCTGTGATAGATCCAGAGAAGTTTAGTCACATGGAATAAGCACTGTTTTGTGAATGATGTGTTACTTTCTGATGTGAATAGGGCCATGAACTTCTCTGGGCTGTTGTCTCTCCTATATGAAAGTGACGTTCTCTATTAATCCTGAATGCAGAAGCATGGGCCGATACACACTCTCATGTGTGCACACACACACCACTGAAAGAGATATTAAATGTAGGTGAACAGAACTAAACCAATTCCACCAATTTCATTAAAGCTATGGGAGAGAGTTGTGCTTCAATAGTAAACTATGCGTTGTCTGTAACACACTCTTCAGTGTCGTCTGATTCTGAACTGTGTACATTGTAGATAACTGATAGCAATGCAAAATAATTATTGTGTATACACATAAAAATGAATTCTGTTTGGTAGAAGGACAAACTTTTCTCCTTCCATGGTAAAGCTAGTTTTGATTCTAACACAGCAAAGGGTTAACTCAGCAGGCCTAGGTTGCTCCAATCCTGCACATTTCAAACAACAGCCCTTATTCAGGACTGGATCTTGGTCAGTTTCTGCGAGATAACCTCTGAGCCCTTAGAATATTCTGCCTGATAAGAATGTTTTATAGGCAGGCGTAGTGGCTAACGCCTGTAATCCCAGCTCTTTGGGAGGCAGAAGTGGGCGGATCACGAGATCAGGAGATCGAGACCATACTGGTCAACATGGTGAAATCCTGTCTCTACTAAAAATACAAAAAAATTAGCTGGGTGTGGTGGCATGCACCTGCAATCCCAGCTACTTGGGAGGCTGAGGCAGGAGAATCACTTGAACCTGGAAGGCAGAGATTGCAGTGAGCCAACATCGTCCTACTGCACTCCAGCCTGGTGACAGAGCAAGACTCCGTCTCAAAAAAAAAAAAAAAAAAAAAAAAAAAAAGGAACGTTTTATATCCTTTTTTTGTGCCCTGGGCCACTCTAAACTGGTTTGCCCAGATAAGCTTATCCTAACAATGTGATTTATGGTGAAAGTCTATTTTTACTCTGGGGGCTGGAGTCTGAGTAGCTGAGGTAAGTCACATGGCCACTGCATGCCTACATGATTGACCATCTCCTCCTCAAATCCATGGACACCAATACTCAGGTGAGCTTTCCATCACATGTGTTGTCACATACCATTGCCAGCAGACTTAAGAGCATCCCTATGCAAATCTCCTTGGTGGGAAGTGGTTACCTGGGAGCTTATGTCTGGTTTCTCCTGGACTTTGTCCATCATGCCTTTTTTTCCTCTACCTTCACCAATTTTAATCTGTATCTTCTTGTAATAATCTATAACCACACAAATAATAGCTTTGTGTCCTGTGAGTCCTTCTAGCAAATAGAGCCTAAGGGTGGTCTTGGGAACACCCAACACGTGTCCATTTGCACATTATTTTTAATAGTCTGTGTCTATAAATGTGTTTGTTTTTTGGATATTTTTTGAAACAGTTAAAACATTTTCCTGATCTCTCATTAATTAGTGAGTTAAAGAAAATCTAACATGTATGTGTTTTAAATCTGTAAATCATTTTTACCTTTAAAAAATTATGTTGCAGTACACTGAAGTATTTTTAAAAATATATATTTGAGTCTCTCAATACAGATAAATAAACACAAACATCCACCTCTCTTACAACTTTGCTTCTGGTTAGCATGTTAAATCAAAGCAAGTCTAAAACTAAATTCTTCCATGTACCATACAAGTACTTGCCAGCAAATGGAAACAAAGGAGAATAAATCATGTGTTCAGTAGTTAAGATCTTCCCAATAGCAGGCTCATGTGAGGCTCTCAGGGGACAGACCATACCAGTTTACAGCAAGGGCCAGTAAAGCAGAGGGTCAAAGGATCCCCCAAACTGCACTGATGTTAGTCTACTATCAAGTTTTCTGAATTTTATAATTCTTTCATGCAATTGCCTTGGGGGATGTAAAAACTTACTAAGCAACTACCCTTGTTTAACACTTTTATTTCTCCAATGGAAAAATTAATTCTAACACCCATTATGCTACTACTAAACAACCTAGCTTGTGTAAATTTCCATATCAGAGTGCTAAGTTACCACATCTAAAGGTGTTGATTTCTAATTGGGGCGCTTCCAATGATATGCTGCTTAGCCACTTGTGAAGTGTGTATTCCTGAATAGGGTGCTATATGGAAACTCACACTAGGATATAAATTCGAGTTAACTTGTATACACAAACGTGTATCACACTGTTAATACCAAAATAGTCTTAAAATAAATTCTACACAGACAACAAAATGGCAATGTTAGGAAAAACAACACAGAAACTCAAAGCAATTATCATCATATGTTTTTCTTTTCATTGTCCTTTAGTTGTGCTTTGTTTTCCTTATTTATTTCATAAATAATCATTAATCAAAAATGTGTTGAGCATCCATTATACATAAATAGTATTGTCAGGTAATTGAGTGATCTTAAAATGATTAAGTCTTAGTTCTTCAAACAGAATAGAAAGAAAATAAAATATTATCAAATGTCCCACCAGAGAGTAATGACTTTAGAAATAATGTTGTCTTTAATTTTTCTTTTTTTTTTTTTGAGACGGAGTCTCGCTCTGTCCCCCAGGCTGGAGTGCAATGGTGCAATCTCGGCTCACTGCAAGCTCCGCCTCCTGGGTTCATGCCATTCTCATGCCTCAGCCTCCCGAGTAGCTGGGACTACGGGTGCCCACCACTATACCCGGCTAATTTTTTGTATTTTTAGTAGAGATAGGGTTTCACCGTGTTAGCCAGGATGGTTTCGTTCTCCTGACCTCGTGATTTGCCCACCTTGGCCTCCCAATGTGCTGGGATTAAAGGCGTGAGCCACCGCGCCCGGCCAGTTATCTTTAATTTTTATAGTAACATTGAAATGTTGGTATTATGACCACCACTGCATAAAGATAAAACTGAGGTTCAGACAGTAACATATCTTGCCACACAAGGTGGTGAATCCCAGATCGTAACCCAGATTGTGTGGTGAATACCTCCATAACCCATGTTCTTTTCCCTAGAATATAGTAAATGTATGTCTTTTTCCCCAAAACCGACCTTGGACTAATAAATACATCAGCATCACTTCCTAGGCATCTCTCCCAGAGAAAAATAAAATTAATATTCAACAAGTGACTTTGTATCACAACCAGTGTGATAGATTTTATGCATGCCTTATCTCATTTTCACAAAAATTTCAAAAGCTTTCATAGATTAGGACATAGCTGAATTGATTTAGACTTAGGATATTAAGTTGATAGTCTACTAAGTTTATTCATTTTTTGGAACAAAGTTTTATCATATTATAAATTTAATCTAGTCTATGCATATGTTTGTTTTTTTTAAAAAAAATAAACATTTTGTTTTATGTAGTTATAGATTTACAGAAAACTGTAAGGGTAGTACAAAGAATTATCATATGACCCACATCCAGTTTTCCCTGTTGTTAACCTCTTACATTAGTATTGTCGACCCAAATGAGGAAGAGAAAGAGAGAGAAGGGGAGAAATAGAGAGACAGAGACTCTTAAAGGAAATGTTTATTTGGGAGTAGGCATTGCAATGAGAATACAGGTGCCATAGTAAACTATGTGCAAATTCAGGAAGGAACACAAAGGATTTAAAAAAAAAAAAAAAAACCAAGATTACATTCTTGTTTGGAGATAGTTATCCTTGGCTACAAAAATTAGTAACAAGAGTGTTGCCAGTTCAAGGTAGATAGGCAGATGCTGGGCAGATGTCCTCACAGAAGTACTTTTTAAATGTAAGGTTGCAATGGCCCTTGAGCAAGGGTGTGGCTTTTGCAGAGTCCTTTGTGATAATTCTTGTTACTGGGCTTTGTGGATATGAACTCTCCCTTCGTGACCTTTCCCAGCTCTATTTGTCAGAATTTTTATTAAAGTGACTCTATTTTAATTCTGACGACTTGCACAATATGGCACATTTGTCAAAATGAATGAATTGGTATTAATACATTATTATTAACTAAAGTCCATAATTTCAGTCCGAATTTCACTAGTTTGTACCTGACATCCTTTTTATGTTCCAGGGTCTCATCAACAGATTACATTTAGTCATCATGTTTCTGTTAGCACCTGTGACAATTAATTTATGATGATACTGGAAGTTTTGAGCAGTACTGGTCGGGAATTTTATAGTGTCCCTTAATTGGAATTTAGCTGATGTTTTTCTCATGATTAAATCATAGTATGGATTTTGGGGAAAAACAGCACAGAGGTAAAGTGCTATTTTCATCACACATATTATAAAAATGACTTATCACTGTTGATGTTAACTTTAATCACGAGGCTGAGGTAGTGTCAGTTTTCTCCAATTGCTTTGCAATAAAACATATTCCCAGATTCTGGTGATTGTAATTTGAAGATACAATAATATTTCTGGATAGAGAACCTAAAAAAACTCAAGCAGGTAGGTAAAAGGTATCTATTATAATGTTCATTATTTTTTATAGCAACAAGATTTAAAACAAGCTAAATTTCCAACCGGAAGAGAATGGGTAAATTGTGCTATAA
Source organism: Pongo abelii (assembly GCF_028885655.2). NCBI lineage: Eukaryota > Metazoa > Chordata > Mammalia > Primates > Hominidae > Pongo > Pongo abelii. Next base: position 86,530,220 of record NC_072000.2, on the reverse strand, counting down.
TCATATAGAAAAATGTTACATAGTGACTAAAATGTATAAGACACATTCCATGCACGTATCAACATGGATACATGTCATAAACATAATATAAATTAGTAAAACATGCAGAATATTAACATAATTTATGCCATTGCTTAAGTGCATATGGGTATAGTTTGCTATACAATTCATGGGGCCTTTCAAGGAAAATAATACAAAATTACATATGAAAACTGAAAACGTAGATACACAAATAAATATTTATTTAGATTGTAAAAAGAAATCACAACTAATTACTCAAGTCTTTTTTTTTTTTCTGAGATTCCTACAGGGCAATATTTCAGGAATGCTACTTAATTGCATCCTGGCTTTCCTTTGATATTGATCATTCTCCAAGACACACAGAGAGCCAAGTATGGGGCGGGGGACTCTGGCACTTTGCTTTATTAGCTTCAAGAAAAATGCACCATCTTATCTTGTACACGTAAAAGTGTGAACACACGAATGTTTATTGTAGCTATAACACTTTCTTCCTTTAAAATAAATGAATAAACAAATAAATTAAAAACATCCAAATAACAGAATTACACATTTCTCTCATTACAGATCCAACATCCTTTTTTTTTTTTTTTTATTTCAGTAGCTTTAGGAGTACAAGTGGTTTTTGGTTACACGGCTAAATTGTATAGTGGTGAAGTCTAGGATTTTAGTGCATTTATTATACCAATCCATTTGCATTTGTGTACCCACAGCTTAGCTCCCACTTATAAGTAAGAACATATGTTATTTGGTTTTCTATTTCTGAGTTACTTCACTTAGAATAATAGCTTTCAGCTCCATCCAAGTTGCTGTGAGAGACATTATTTCATTCTTTTTTATGGCTGAGTATTATTCCATGGTGTAAATATACCATATTTTATTTATCTGCTCATTGGTTGATGGGTACTTAGGTTTGTTTTGTGTCTTTGCAATTGTGAATTGTACTGCAATAAACGTACACATGCAGGTGTCTTTTTGATTTACCATAATGATTTTTTTTTTCCATTGCAGACTCAACTTCTTAAACTCAACAGTTTTACCACCATTCATGATCTTCCAACAAACCCAGTTCCTCTGCTTGACTGTTCCCACTACTCCAGAGCACCTGGATGAGGATGGTGATGATGATGATGATGATCAGGCTTGCTACCCGCTCTTCCTGCTTTCATCCTTGCTTTCCATTTCTATTTGGTACAGAGCAACACAGATGATCTTCTAGAATGCAGATCATGTTGTGTCACTTATTTCCAAAACTCTTCAATGGCTTCACCTTTCACTTAGAACACAAGAGTTTCCATGTGGCCTGATTGCTGCTCCAGTTGGGCGCTTATCAAGCAGTTGCACTTCAGGCAGCCCCCTAGACATGTCTGGAGCTCATTTATTCACTCACTTGGTCCTCATGTAAAATGTCATTTAGGGAAGAAGCATTTCCAGACAAAACTACCCTATTCAAAATAGCTCTGCACTATTCTCGTCTTTCAGCCTCTTTCCTTCTCATTATTTTTTCTTATTCTTACTAATTACCACTTAACACCTGTTTTAGTTGTTAATTATCTGTCTCTCCCAAAACAATATAAGCTACAAGAGAATAAGGACTCCCAGTTCACTGATGTGGCCCAGTGCACATAGAGGACACTATTATTACTGGTTGCATGTGAATTGATTGAGTAAATAAATGAATAATTTGAGTTAAAGTATTTTAAGGTTATTAAAAAAGTAGGCTCTGAGGAAAGAGGGCATTTCTAGATTTACAAGGAGAGGGAAAGGGAGGGAAGAATTGCATATAGTTTGATTGACCTATAAGGGAGAGGTAAAGACAAATACAAGGTCACCAAGTAAAGGCAGCAATCGATATACTTGGAAGACAAGGGGATAAGGAAACGAGTGTAGATCGGTTTCCTGGGTCTCAAGTTTGTATAAAGAAACATTGCTCAAAAGACCTTAAAAGTAGATTAGAAAAAGGTTGTGCTACATCTTATATACCAAGATAAGAAATATATATTGTTCAATTGTCAAGGGTTTATGTTGAAGTTTTTAAAAAGACAATTATACAATCAGAGACACGCTTCAGAAAAAGTAATACACAGTTGTAGAAAAGATGAATTAGTGAAGCCATAAAAATCAGAGAATGGATTACAAAACTAAGGCAAACAGTCATAAAGACTTGAATTATCTGTACCTTTATGCTGTCCACAGAGAGGCTCAGCAGAAGTATATACAATTAGTCATAATTAACCCTGCCTGCAAGTTAAAATCACCTCGGAAGCTTTTTAACAACTCCAAGCCTGTGCCACACCCCAGATCAATTAAAGCAAAGTATGTGGTATAAGACTCATGTATTAGGTTGTTTTTAAAAGTCTCCAGTAGATTCTAGTATGCAGCCAGGGTTGTGACCTACAACCAATAATCAGGGTAATTAAATTGAATAAGTGATTCTTAAAGTGCTGGTCTCTTTAGCATTAACTGGGAATTTGTTAGAAGTATAAATCAATTTCTAATTTGTTAGAATTAAAAACTACTCAGACCTACTGATATGGGGGAGGGGGGAGCAGCAATATGTTTTTTCACAAGCCCTGCAGGTGATTTTGATGCACTGAAGTTGAGAACCACTGGCCTGAGGTTGTCTCATGCAGTAAAAAAAGAAGGAAGGAAGGAAGGAAGGAAAGAAGGAAGGGAGGAAGGAAGGAAGGGAGGGAAAGGAAAGAGAGAGAGAGAGAGAGAAAGAGAGAGAGAGAGAGAGAAAGAAAGAAAGAAAAAGAAAGAAAGAAAGAAGAAAATACAGTATCTTTCATGGGACATACTTATGCTAAAACAGTTTCTGCTGCTTATCTGAAATTTACATTCAATTGGACATCTTGTACTTTACCTGTCAATCCTAAATTAAAGGAAAAGATGACATTGCAGTAAAGCTAGTTTTTTAAGCTTAAATGCTTAGGAAAAAATGGCATTAGCAACTAAGAAAAGGAAGACGCTAACAGAAAGTACTAGCTTAGTTGAACATTATGAATCTAGTTGTAAACACCTTGGGATGAAGTTGTCTTTGGGTGAAAGAATCACATAGACTATATTGAAAATAGGCAGATAGAAATATCTGCTTAAATACTGTAATTAAGAAAGTATCAAAGGAAAATGTGTCAAAAGAATGAAATGTAGGGAAAATATCTATTTCAATTAGGGAAGAGAAATGAGCAAGCAAATGAGATGAGAAAAGAGGTATTTCTTAATGTATTTATACCGTGTTTTGTGTGTATGATCATTATAGAATATTAATTAACTGTTCAATATACATACAAGGTACCAATAAGCTCTTTGAAGGCAGGGACTACACATATTATATCTTTAAAAAAATTTAATCACCATAAGCCCTAGCATAGTAATATACACAGAGAGTCTATTCAGTTAACTACCAATTAACCCTATTCAAGAGAATGACTGACTGGATTAATATTTTGGAATTAAATGAGAAAAAAAGGTGTTTGTGTTCTTAAGATATGATTTGGAATGAAAATGTGCCTATCCCAACAGTGTGCAATAATTTAAGAGTTAGGCTCAAAGATGGAAACGACATAGCAGCAAGTAGTTTTGTTTCACTATTAAAACAAAAACCATGAGGAGAGGGGAAGTTAATGGTATATTTTCTATTAGTATGGTATGAAGTAACTTAAATAGCTTAAAAAACAACGACACAAGATATTAGAATGGAGACGGGGTCTGAAAGGACATGGGGAAATTATAAAACTGCCAAGCTGGAAAAACAATGATATATACAAAGTGCTTATATTGCTTTATTTCCTAAATATACTTGTGTTTTAATGGACAATAAAGGCATTTCTTACAGTAATAAATGTATTTAATGGAATGCTTTTTTTACTTGAAAATGTAGATGTTGTACTTCTGACCACTCAGCCTCAATTGGCCTCATGGTAGGCTGTACTATCATTTAAAAAGGAACTGGTTGTAAAACTAAGTCTTCATGGCAGTGGCGGAACTTATGGCTCCAATAAAAGAAAGACCCCAAGGTTCACTGACTGGACTCTACTGAAGAAAGGGAAAGTAATGCTTAGGGGGTTTTCTGTGCTATATGACTAGGTCATGGTAACAAAGGTGGGTGGATATAGTGAATAGCTGAAGATGCTACAGGAAATAGTTTAGCCTAAGGGGAAAAACAGGGGATGGACATTTGGATTGTTGAAATAAAAATGAACCTCATTTGAGAGGTGCAAGTGAGAAGTAATTTGTCTATTTTACTCAGCAGGATCTTGGTTGGACATTTCTACTGCTCCAGTAAATCACTTACGGAAACTGCCTCTTTGGACAATGTATTAGTTTCCTATTGCTGCTGAAACAAATTGCCACAAGTTATAGTGACTTAAAACAACACAAATGTGTTATCTTATAGTCCTGGATGTCAGAGTACAGGATGAGTTTTCCTGGGGATAAAATTCCGGTGTGGCTATGCTGTGTTCCCTCTGGAGGGTCTAGGGGAAAATCTGTACCCTTGTCTTTTTAAGCTTCTAAAGACTGCCTGCGTTTCTTGGCTCATGCTCCTTCTGCCGTCTTCAAAGTCAACAAAGACCGGTGTTATCTTACATCAAAGGACAAAGACACTGAGCTCCTGCCTCCCTTTTTCACTTATAAAGATCCTTGAGATTACACTGGGCTAACCTAGATGATACAGGATTATCTCCCCCACCTCAATATTCCAAACTTAATCATGTCTGTAAAGTTTGTGTCTGTAAAGTTGTGTGTGTGTGTGTGCCTTGGAAGGTAACATATCCATCGGTTCTGTGGATTACGATATAGACATCTGTGGGGGCCATTATCATGCCTACTACAGACAGACAACACCTTTTTGATTTGTATTGAAATGTATATGCTCCATAGTAAACAGATTCATAACGAGTTGAGCATGGTGAGACTTCCCAGGTATGAATGATCGTTTTAAAGGGTGTCTGTGTTCTTTCTGCTTTGTGTCTCATCAGCAGTAATAAACCTGGCTATTAGTAATGAGGTGGTGATATTTTTACTTACTCAGAGGGCAAGAAAGAAGGCATTATAGTTCTTTTATAGATCTCAAGGCTATTGAAAAGTCACCACGACTAAGGCCTTATTATATCCATGAAATATATTTCACATAAAAATGTACAAGGAGAGGTATATAGTGGAAAGGGTAACATTTTATCTGGTATGATTTTTTACTATCCTCATTCTTCATGAAAAAAAGAGTTGGGGGGCAAGTCTCAGAGACGCAGGACTACAATAGGAGAGATAAGATGAAGCCATCTGCATTGTTGAAAGGATAGAGAACACCAGTGAGATTACAGAAGCATCACCAACATGTACAGAAGATCTGAGGGCAATAATTAAACTTGGCAGCGTGCGTAGACAATAGTGGCATGTGTCCAGTAAGAAACAGGGTAATAGGATGGCAGATAGATGCCTAGTTGGTAGGAAGGGAGAAAGTGGGTAGCATTAAAACAGAAGAGAGGAACTTATGAGTGGGTCACTTATAATAGAACATGAAGTACAGCTTCAGACCCTCAGCAGTTGTTAAATTAATGAATGAGATAACCAAAGAGGATGACCTTTGGATCAGTGAAAATGTCCAGCCTCTTGACTTGATGAGTGTATCCAGCCCTCAGGTGAGAATCAGATGTGTTACGAAAAGAAGTATACATAAGGAGTAACATGGGAGTATAAAGGGTTTAAAGAAATTCAGAAGGGAGGGCAACATCCATTAGGGTGATGTGGGGGCTGAGATGACAAAACCAGCATAAAAGAAACACAATTACAACATGAAAAGCATGTTGTTGTTAATGTATTATAAAAGAAAATTAAAGAAGGGGACTCAATGTTTCAAGAGGCCACCTGATAGTGACAGCTCAGATCTCACACAGAAGGCTGTTTTTGAAGTATGCTCAGTTAAACACTCATTGTAGATGATTATACAGAATCAGAGTCAGCTGGGAAAGCTAGACCAAAGGCAGAATAAAAAATGTGAGATAATAGACACACTATCTGACTTAAAACAACAAATTTTTTTTGATCTTATTCAAAAGGCCCACAAACAGCAGGGAAAAGTAGAATAACAGAAAAAAATGTTTTGTTTTCTGTAAAATTGAGAAGCAACTTGAACATGATTTTGTCTGAGAAGCTATGTTAATATAATAATGTAAAAGTACTCAGTCTTCAATTTCACAAAAGCCAGTTAAAGAGATAGTGTATTTATCCCAATTAGAATTCATAGCAGTATGGAGCCATAAAAAATATTCTGGAAGATAAGTCCTGGGAAGCTGCTTACTGTTATCCTTCTGAATTGTCACTATAACAAACAATCTCTGTGTTTAGGCTCCATCTCAAACTTTTTCAGTCTTACATTGTTTTGTGTGTTTGGATTGCTTAATTTTTAATTATACAATAAATATTCCAAAGCATGTTTGTTGAGACAGAAATCCAAGGAATAGAAAAATCCTTAAAACATCCCTCTCTACCTACTCCTTAGTCCTCCAATCCTAACGTTCTCCCCAAAGGTTAACACATTGATGAGCCTAGAGTGTTTTCTTTCAGACAACTGCTGGCATATTTACAAATATAAAATGTATATACAAATATTTAGAAGGATTTTAATAGAATTATGCATATTTTTCTATTACTTTATCTTTAAAATTATGTACCACATATCTTTCCATCTCTCTTTTTGTCTTAACACTTTTATATAGTAATTCCACAGCATCATAACTCACTTAGTCATTCCTCTATTGATAGACATTTTTTAGATACTTTCAATATCTTCCATTATACAAAAAATTCTATGAAGTGGCCTTTATATTTATCTTTATACATGTACACACTTTTTTCCTTGCAGGGCAAACTGCTAGGAGTATTTAAGTCAAAGAGTATGCACATTTCATTTTCTTTAAAAAATAAGAATTTCTCAAATTTCTCTTCAAAATCATAACAGCAGTTTACTGAAAGAACCTGTCCTCCCAAGTACTTTTGCACATTAAATATCATCAGTGATTTAAATTTTCAAGGATCATAAGTAAAAATTGGTATATTATTGGAATTTAAATTTGTATTACATACTTATTAATGAGGTTTAGTATCTTTTCAAATGTTCATTGGCAATTTGCATTTTATTTTCTGAAAATTGACTGCTTGATATATCACAGATTTTTCTACTAAATTATTTGTATTGCTTTATTAATTGAGAGGAATCTTAGTATATCATGGATATGAAATATTTGTCTATTTGTTTCAATTATTGTATTCATTCTGTCATGGCTTAAGATATTTCCTTTTATTTTTTGCCCGCTTATTCTTTTTTAAATCAGTACTGTATATTGTATCTCCTATAATACTTTTTAAATGTCCATTAAGTTAATCATCTGGATTTTCTTAGTCTGCTACGATTAACCCAATCTTTATTTCTTAAGATAAACCCACCTATTACAATTCTTACTGCTGAATAAAACATTATGCAAAAAAACAACAACCATTTTATTATCCTCATGAATTCTGTGGGCTGAAGGTCTGGGAAGAACTTGGCAGAGCAACAAAATTTCTTTGCTCCTTGTAACATCGACTGAGGCCACTCAGTGGTTCTCAGCCAGCAGATGGGCCAGGCAAGAGGTTTCAAAAAGGATTCCCTCCATGTCTGATGTCTGGAGGGATGGCAAGAAGATTAAACTTAGTTGGGACTGTTGGCTATTGTCTTTGACATGGCCTCTCCATCATCATAGTCTCAAATAAATCATGAGGTTCCTCTCCAATTGTTTTCATTGCTCAGCTGCACTTCATTTTCTATTTATGTTCCCTTGACTTTCCAATGTAGAAGACAGAGATATTCCTGAAAGTGTTGCTTTTAAGCTAAAAAAAAATAGAATTATATTTCTTTTAATATATTGAACAGGAAGGTATTCAGAAAGATGGAGGGAGTCTTTCTTTCTCCACATATATAAATAAACATATAAATGAATGAATAGAAAACAGAGAGAGCTTGACTTAAGATTGTTTTCTTTATTACCATGATGTCCCAATAATGCTAATAATACATCATGGCAATCAACAGAGCATTAGGGAAAGAACACTGGTCCTGGCATTAGAAAATCCAGGTTGCAGCCCACCTCCACCATTATTAGTTTTGGATCTTTCCAAACTATTCCAGCTATTGTTGAATCTTTCCAACAATTTTCCAAACATCATGCATTTCATGTTCACTATTTTAAAAAATTGACAGAATTGCTTATCCCTCAGATCGGTTGTGGGAATCAAATGAGTTCTTTAGTATAAATGTGCCTCATAAATTTTTGTGTAGGCCAGGTGCAGTGGCTCACGCCTGTAATCCCAGCACTTTGGGAGGCCGAGGTGGGCGGATCACCTGAGGTCAGGAGTTCAAGACCAGCCTGGCCAACATGGCAAAACCCCGTCTCCACTAAAAATACAAAAATTAGACAGGCATGGTGGTGGGCGCCTGTAATCCCAGCTACTCGGGAGGCTGAGGCAGGAGAATCGCTTGAACCCGGGAGGTGGAGGTTGCAGTGTAGCAAGATCACACCACTGCAATCTAGCTTGGGCAACAGAGCAAGACTCCATCTCAAAAACATGAAAACAAAAAAAATTGTGCAATTATAAAGTATCTTTATGATTTTTATTTCATTTTGATTTAAAAATGAGAAAGACCTTACCGAATCTATGTCAGTTAAGATTATCTTTCGTACATGTACAACACAAAATTCAACTACCAAGGGCTTTAAAAAAATGGATTTTTCTCATCCTCACATGCCATTAGCCAATGAGTAGGCAGTTGCTAGTGTTGCTTCAGCAGCTGTGTGATGCCATATGTGTCTCAAAATATTTCTCTGTGCCCTGCTATTGTCCACAGGCTGGCCTGCAGTTTTATGTTTGTGAAGGAAAGCTGCAAACAACTGTTACAGCTCCAAAATCACATAATTGTTCAAGGCAGGAGAACAAGGGAAAAGGCCATCTTTAACCCTTCTAACAGAAATGCAGAAGCCTTCCTAATGACTTCTCTGCAGATACTGGATTAGGACTCTCACTGATCACAACAGAGGCACATGTCCTTCTCTAGATGTGTCTGCTGGGAAACTGACCAATTCAAACACCATCCAGTGCCTGCTCCATTCTAATTGAGATTCAAATGGAGATTCTATTAGCAAGCTGAAGGGGAAGTGGGAATTGCGGAAGCAACTGTGTCTATCACAAGACTTTTAAGGTGAGGCAATATCTCTCTCTCTTCAGGCCCTTACCCACTCTTACAACAAAACCACCCCATTCATAAATAATAATAATAATAACAATAACTAGTATAAATATCGAGCTTCAGCCCAGACAACTCAACTCTTTTCAGCTCATCCCTTTTTATTAGGACCATTTGCTAAACCTGAATATTATTTAGGATCTTCAAATTTTTAATCAACTGGTCTTCAAGTACCAAATTTACTGCTTTATAGCATAAATGCACTCCCTGGACCTTTTGCGGGAAGAAGTTTTAATGTAATATATAGGTGAGATGTAGAATACAATCCATAATGTAAAAATTACGACAACCGTAAATACTGTTGCCATCCTGTAACATTTCTGAAAAATTATTTCTCAGGATAACACTAATGTACATTGTATTGTATGTAGGAACATGGAAAGCTTTACAGGTGCTACGAGGGGCCTTAAGGCCTTCCCTACATCCTACCTCCACCCACTTTCATAACTTAATATGACTCAGATGGGCCACATCATCTTTTTGAGCACTTATTCCAACCTAGGTATTGAGCCAATTATGCTACCAGTTTGTCTTTCACAACCTTATGGTAAAATACACATGGAAAAATACACAATTATTCCAATTTTATTAGGAAGGAAAAGACTTCAAAAAGTAAAGTCATATAGTAAATTCAGTTAAAATTCAAATAATTTTATTATTAAAAGTTATAAAGCCAAGAATTCCTACCCACACCTTCCTGAATCCAAATGTTATTTCCTTGCCACTGTTAACAAAGTTATTAAGAAACTATTTTAGGCAGATAGAGAGGAAAAGGGGTCCTTGGGAAGTTTTTGTTTCTTCCTTTGTTTTTTTTTTTTTTTTTTGGACGGAGTCTCGCTCTGCCGCCCAGGCTAGAGTGTAGTGGCGCTTATCTCCACTCACTGCAAGCTCTGCCTCCCCGGTTCACGCCATTCTCCTGCCTCAGCCGCCCGAGTAGCTGGGACTACAGGCGCCCGCCACCACGCCAGGCTTATTTTTTGTATTTTTAGTAGAGACGGGGTTTCACTATGTTAGCCAGGATGGTCTCGATCTCCTGACCTTGTGATCCGCCCGCCTCGGCCTCCCAAAGTGCTGGGATTACAGGCGTGAGCCACCGCGCCTGGCCAGAAGTTTTTGTTTCTTTTAAAGCAGCTCCAGAAACGTTTCTTGTATAGCAGAAAGCCCTAGCTCTTAGAGTTGGGCCAGCAAGCTTTGATATGCAAATACAGGCCGTTAGAAACTGGGTCTACCCAAACATGGAGATTCCGGCTGCCTTCTTCCTTGCCCATGTGCCTGGAAACATAGCCTCCCCCAGTATATCCCCACGTGTGTAGAACATCATGGCTTCCTGTATCTGCATACCAAAAGGCTAGGGTGGGAGGGCCAGTTTTTTCAAGGGCTACGTGAATGACATACCTGGTCAAACCAATCGCCTGAGCCCTATGCAAATCAGACACCGCCTCCTCCAGCCTCCTCATTACTGGCTGATTTCCGTGGCACTCAGGGTTTCCTCTCTTGGCTTTAGAGACCCCTCCCTCTGTCTCTGTATGGCGGAGCTTCTTCCTTCCTTCTTGCCTATTAAACTCTCCACTCCTTAAAATCACTCCACATTGGTCTGTGTTGTTTTATCCAATTCAGGTCGAGACTAAGGACACTGACAGTCATCAGAGCCGTATCACCACTATGCAGTCATACAAGGGAGAATATAAGTACAATATATAGTTTCATATTCTATGCTTTTTACCTTAATATTCTCTTAAATACCCCAAAAAGCTTTCTATTTACCAAAATGCCATTTTACCTAGTTAATTGCCTGCAAAGCGGTTGAAATGACTCTTAAGGAAAAATTGAAAAATTATGTTAACACTTGTAACTATCAACACTTACTTACCAAGACTGGTTTATTATTATCTATAGAATTTATGTCACACAAACCAAAGATAATAATTAGAACATTGAAGAATATTTTGATATTACTAACGATTTTGTGAAACCTTAAGAACTGTTCTCAAGCCTCAATAGCCATCCTTATGTTGTGAAAATTTTGTTTTGTAGGTGAGTTGACTATTTTATCTAAGTAGTCAATAGCTAGATTTCAAAAAGCCAGTATAAAATCCCAAAGATTGAATACCTCCAAAACAGCTACAACTTCATTTGGCAAACTCTTGTTGCCAGTAGTCACAAAGTGCTGAGTGGTAACAATATATTTTCAAACATGACAAGGACAAAAAAAATCCATTAACTTTTTTTTTTTTTTTTTAAACCAAGAGTAAGTAAAACTTGTTTCAGATGTTATTCAAAGGTAACTTCTCTCTCTCATGTGGAAGGTGAAAAAGCTTATTCGATGCAAAAATCTGAGACAGGCTGTACAAGGATATACAAGGCCGTGCCTTGTCTTTTAGTAGCCGAGTCTAGCTCACCCCACTCTTTGAAGGTGACAGGATGGATGCAGAAGTGTAGTGTCGAGTGGAGTGGATGAGATGTATCTGTGAGACCGTTATACACTAAGGGACACTCTGAAGTGGGAGACTGTGAAGGAAAGAAGCAATCTGGAGATGGAGGTAATTAAAAAATAATGCTGCTTTTCACTGAAAACCACTGGGAGAAATAAAATGTTTTAAGAGCTTCCACTTTTTAACTAAGGTGATGTTTGCAAACTAAAGAATTGTTAAAATATTTACATCTTTAAGTGCTGTGTACAGATTCTTTCCTTTTGACATTATCCCCAGAGAAGACAAGAATATGCTGAAAGCATTACTAATATAGTTGATTTTAATTTCCAAAAGCAACCCATGAAGACAACTTCTGAAGAAGAGTGAGATGGGGTGAGATAATCAAAGGTCATCCCTCCTTTGCCTGAACTGCATGAAAGAGACTTTATGTGGCCCTTGAGCCAGAAAGATTTCTTTGCTACTTTTTATTCCATCAGTGTCACCAGACAGCAGTATCTCATAAATAAAGCTGATTTACCATGTTTGGTACTGAAAAATTATTTGGTTATGTTAGGCTCAAATTAAATAGCAAATGTATATTCCTTCTTAAAAATGAGCTTAAGATGATGATCTCATTGTTCATGAATCCATGTGGCCAATATTTTTATTAGTAGCTGTTTTATAATATAATATTTATAATATAATATTTATTATAACAAATATTAATATTTATTTTCCATCAATATATCAAGGGTGTGAATTATATTTATTGATATAATTTATTTTACTTTTATAGCCATATTCTTAAAGGAAAGATATCAAATTTCCTTCTTACTTAATAAAAAGAAGTTAGAAAGCCAGAGTTCTGTTTTACTTTTCTAGAAAATTGATTCCGTGTCCATGATTGAGACAAAGCAACTCTGTCTGTAGAATAACAGGCTCAGAAAATCAAATTTGGTTTGTATCATTTTCTCAGACAGAGCAGACCTCATGCTGACCCTTTTGCACATTAAATCTTAGTCTTTGGGTTTAAGCTGTCTGTAGAAAGTACAAGGATTTCAAGCTTTGCCACTGTTCTGCCTTACATAACATATTCAGAAAAAGACAGCACAGAAATCGTGGTTTTGTATTTACTAACATCATGTAGGTACCACTAGGATGTCATCAATTAATGTCATATTTCATAGGCATCAGCAAACCAAGGTCCCAAATTCTGCCTCATAAATTACCCTCTCGTTCCTCTTCTTCTTCAGACATTTGCTAGTGACCTTTATACCTGATGAGCTTCCAACAAGTAACCGTGTGTCAAAAAAGCCTAAAGATAAACTTTGTATTCATCATCAACTTCCGTCTCGAGTAAATACACTAAAAAAAGCCATGAAACCAATATTGTCTAAGCTTTGACTTTTCTGACATTGGCATTGTAGAAGCCAAAGGAAAATGTTTACTTCCCCTTGTAAAGATTCAATGAAAAACTCAACTGATAAAAGGAGATTAACAGGAGAAATGGAATACAAATTTATTAACATGTATGTAGGGAGAACCACAGTGTAATTATCCCTAATGCTCCAGTGGGATTCAGAAGATTATATACCATCTTTAGGTCACTGAAAAAATGGGAATTTGGTCTGTGGCAAAACAAAACATGCTATTGGAGAGGAAGGCCTGGCTGGCAAAGGTGACAGTTGTATCATGTAGATGAAATTTTACAGATAGCATCTTTCAGAGAGTATAGATGGTTAGTATTTCCTAAGACCCTTAAAAGGTATCAGACTCTGCATTAGTCCATTAACAGACGGCTATAAAGACATACCTTAGACTGAGTAATTTATAAAGAAAAGATGTTCAATCAGCTCACAGCTCTGTGGGCTGTACAGGAAGCATGATACTGTTATCTGCTAGGCTTCTCAGGAGGCCTCAGGAAACTTACAATCATGGTGGAAGGTAAAGGGGAAGCAGGCATGGTTTTCATATGACTGGAAGGAGGTGGAGGAGGGAGATGCTACACACTTTTAAACAAGCATATCTTGGGAGAATTCTATTACAAGAACAGCAAAAGGGAAATCTGCACCCGTGATTCCATCACATCCCACCATGTCCGTCCTCCAACACTGAGGATTATAATTCAACATGAGATTTGGGTGGAGACACAGAGCCAAACCATATCAGACTCTCAGTTAACCTTTTCTAGATCTTTTGAAGGGAAGGCGTCAGAGAAAACCTGGCTGCCTCAGTGCAGATTTTCTCTACAGATGCAAATCTCCCCCATGAATGATAAGTGTTGCAGGGCTATTTCTATTTGCAGGCCCTATGAAGAGTCATCTCAAAATATGATGAAGAAGTATATTTTAGGGTGAAATACTTTGATTTTCTTCAGCATCCAAATTGCATTTTGACGTTTTCTTTCTCTTGCAGTTTTCATACTTATCTTAAATTTTCTGCAGTGAGAGCTCCCTTATTTTCCAGCAATCTTTTTTGTATTTGCTTTCTACTTTTGTTTCTCCTGTGGAAGTACTCCTTACAAATCCCCAAATTCTGAACTATTTCCTTTCTTATGATTATTTCCAAATTCAAATGATATCACAACTGATAAACTTTGCCATTCATTTAAAACTGTGGGTTTGTAACATAATAAAATTAAAAATTTACATCACAAAAGTCTCTGTTGGGCGAGGTGTGGTGGTGTGTGCCTATAGTCCCAGCTACCTGGGAGGCTGAGGCAGGAGAATCGCTTGAGCCCAGGAGTTTGAGGCTGCAGTGAGCTATGATTGTACCACTACACTTCAGCCTGGGCCACAGAGTGAGATTCTGTCTCTAAAGTAATAATAATAATAATAATAGAATCTCCGTTGGATAATTTTTGTATCAGTAATCTCAGCTCTACCATTTGTATGTGGACAGCTTCAAGAATCTACATTCAGGTTATCCAGTGTAGGAAAACAAAGCATTATTTAGAGCACTCCTTTCTTGGTTATCTGATAGTAGTTTTTCACAGCCTTGAAGCTATTTCACAATTCTATAAACTGTAGATAACTGATAAAAATGCAAAGTAATACTTGTCTATACAAACATGAAGACACTCTATCTGGTGGAAATTCAGTTGACCATCCTTTTTTTTTCCATTGTGGAAAAAGCCAGTTTTCTTCCATTTCTAAATGTATTTCAGCATGGTTTTACTTCACATACATGTCTGCTTCTTTAACTTTTCTGAACTGATTGTAACTGTTTCTGGTTTCCTCATTAATAATTAGTTAAATAAAATCTCCAATATGTGTCCATTTTATATCTGTATGAGAATTGAGATTTTTACCTTTTTGTTTTTTAATGTTCTTTCAACACTAGGCTTTACAGTCCAAACAACACTGTAGAATTTGACACCATAGACAATGGAGAGATGCGGAGTATGTCCATTTAACAGTTAATGCATTTGGTCTATGTATGTGAAAATGACAGAAAACCTTTTTAAAATTTGTATGTAATTTATAAATTTCTCAGAAATGCTGTCAATTAAATAAGTTAAATAAAAAAACATTGAAACATTAAAACAATGAAAATGAAGTATTTAATTGCCTCCCATTTTCTTTTCTTTTTATATTTATTGACCTGCAAGAATTTAAGAAAAAAAAAAGATTAAGGAAAATGGCAAAAGAACAATTTCTTCTGACTGTATTTAGAAAGAAATGCTAGATACAGGAATTTTACAGAATCTGTAGCTTTTCAAGTTGGAGTCTTACATTTGATTGTTCTCTCCCCTTGCTGTGTCTAGGCTGAATGTGATGAACAGTGATTCCATCCTGGGATCCTGGGCACCACAGCATATGGAAGGTGAGTTGACAGAGGACAGAGTCTCCAGTCACGAACAGTAAGAGTTTAGATTCTGGCTCCACGATTTATTAAACATGTGAATCTGGTCAAGTCATGTAACTCCTCTGAGCTTCAGGTAGCTCATGTGTGAATCTATGATACTGATAATAATAATATGCTTTACAGGTTTGTCTGAGCTTTAAATAAGAAAATATTTCTAAAGCATCAAGAACTCGGTCTGTTGTGTGGTAGTGAGTCAATAAACACTATTATCACTATTCCTTATTTGATGTGCTACCAAAGAGCTGTTTTACTTTTTACCTAAATGCCAACATTGTCAACTAGATTCAAGAATTACCTAATGTAAAGAACATCTCATTATGTGCCTACAAGAAGGAAGATCTGTCTTATAAACATAAAACCAAGAAATAAGGCATCCAAGACAAAGACATATACAAAATTATTTAAAATACTGTTTCACAAGCGTAGTATCAGTTGATTAAATAAATTGACCATTTTGGTAAACTTCTATATCAACTACTCTTACAATTAAAGAGATCTTACCTAAACAGTAGACTTTACATGCGTTAATTCAGAAATCAGCCTAAATATAACTTTCACCTCCTAAATATTTTATTATAAAATAATATATGGTCTCCACTGAACTTAATCTCCATTGCACTTAAATGTGTGTGTATATATATACATATATATGTAGTTTATGTGTGTTTATGCACATGTACATGCATATATGCATATATGTGTATATATGTCTATATGTACATACATATGTGTATATATGCATGTACATGTGCACAAATGTACATACACATATGTACATGTGCACAAACACACACACACTACCACCATTGGAAGCAAGATATCTACCTATTTGGATTATTAGAAAATGCAAATAATAGCTTACTGTCACAGAAAAAACCCGAAGTCTGATTAACTGCATTATTTGGAGTCAGTAATGAACCCACTCTATTTTAGTCTATTACCTCAATGGCAGTAAGAATTGTAGATGGTCAATTTCTTTTACACAATCATGTAGTAAAGGCAAATGAGATGAAGTATGAAAAATATCTAAGATCAATTTGGAAGACAGTATGCTGTACAAATCCAAACTGGTACTGCTCTGAAAAACACAAATTTAAGCCATTCAGATGTGGTAACTAGATTGCTGATGCAAAGATGGCTCTACTTTCCCACCTGTTCATTCTACCTACACACTTTCCAGGTGCTGCTGTATAATCTTTCTCTCAACCAAGCAATTACACCAAGTGAATTGTGTGGTTAGTCAGCTAACCATCTGCTTTCTAGGAACAATCATGTACTGTGTTCACAATTTTCTTGATTCAAGCCACAAGGAAGATGCAGAAAACTGAGGTGTAATATTTGAGACATTCTTTGTTTTTTAAAAAATAAGCCATATGATTGATTAAGATTTTAAACTGCCTTCCTTGATGTGCATGTATAGTTTTTGCTGGCAGTTGAAAACATGTGTAGGGAGGCAAGGAGAGTCGAGATAATGGTCACTTAATATGTAAATATAAATACACATATTGCTATTTTTTTCTTGACTGTACTTTCCCCCAACACCCCAAACTATGAACAGGCTGTAAATGTATGCCTCCAGACACACAGACAAAAGCAGCAATCTTAATTAGCCAAATTAAAACAGTAAGACACATCCGATTATCCCTTTTTAGTTTAAACCAGCTCCTAAAATGACAACTGATGTGAAAATAATTAAACCAAGACAGACTGGAAAAAGAGGAGAAATAATGTATTTAGATTTTGAAGAGAAGTAATTAGCTTTGGCAGGTTATTTATTTATGTAAATTGAAAAATTAGCTCTACTAGGCAGAGGCAATACATTCAAGTGTCTGCATTTCTGGCACGACATGGAAGAAGAAAAAAGTTATAATGAAAAGCAACAAGATGAATTTCAAGCAAGAAAAGACTCCTTAAATTGTTACTTTTTTAAAGGAAGACAGATTCTCAGAGAATAAAATTCATAAAATCTGTCTCAGTAGTTCAGCACCACTGTGTATGAAAAAAATCTTACTAATTTCCTGAGATTGCTTTTCCTCAATACAGATACAGATTTTCTTGATTTAAACAGCTGTCTTGGCTTTTCTCAGTCTATGTTACATTCATAAGTCATTCTTCCTTCAAATTGTCATTTTATACAGCTCTACTTCATTAAAACTGCTTCATTTTCAGTAGAAATCTAGACTAGTCCTTCTCACTTTGTCCTGAACTTTTTATATGCCATCTATGCACACACCCTTTGCCCAGTTTCACCTACGCAATGAATTCAACCATCTCCGATAAATTGAAGACTTTTAGATCTGTCAATCTAGCACTGTCATCCATACTTAAATATATAGCCACTTACACTGTACTTAAATATACAGCTTTTCATGCATGCTTTAATTTTTCCATCTTTCCTACAGAAACTATTTGTTCATTGCTTTCTACGTAAGAGGAACCATGTTATGATTAGGCATTTGAGCACTAGGTGTAGAAGAATACTTCTAGAGTTTAAGTATTGCACAAGTTTATCCTCTAGAAGTAATAAACACAGAAAATAAATGCAAGTGTTTTGATAGAAGAATGTACAGAGTATAACGGAGATACAAAGAAGGGCATGGTATATTCTAGTGTTTGGAGTGTGGATTTGGAGGAAGGATGGTTGCTATGAAAAGATTTCTTTATAAACAGCTTATCCTCTATTCTCCCAACGTCCAAAAAACATGCTTTCCTTAATTAAAAAAAACTATTTTAGATAAATGAAAGTACTGTAAATACTGTTGCCTGCTTTAATTAACCATGCTAGTGAGATGTGGCTATTACACACACACACACACAAACACACACACATAGACACACTCACAGCACACAGTATACAAATGAAGTGCGAGGCTGCGTTACATAGTACTGGTAAAGTAACTAGAAACTAGTAATTAAAGCCAAACCACTCCTTAGCTAGACAAATCTTTAGTTAATGTGATGATTTTCAATCTTCATATCTAAAATATACTCAGAAGTTTTAATGTATACGATGTTATTGACAATCCTTGTTATCCTATAATTTATGTGTGCAAACTGGCATATCCATTTGTGGTCCCAGCAGAATTCAAGAAAGCTACTGATTTCACATTTTTATTAAATATTAACTTCAGCAATCTCACATTCTTCTATGATTTCCTTCTGTGCAATGAGACACGCTTGAAGAAAAGGAATTAAAGTAGAAAGAAATAGCTGTGATCTGAAGCTTAAGGAGAAACATACAATATATTTACCAGTGTCTCCTCTTTCTCTTCACAAAAGAGGACTACATTTCTCAGTGTCCCTGGATCTAAATTGACAGCATATGACTGCAATTTCATCAGTAAAAATATAGGCAAAAAAGGCAGTTAAGAATTGGTATGCATTCTTCTTGGTATCCCTCTCACACCTGTTCAACTGAAAGCAAAGATCTTCAGCATGGTGGACAGAAACGGCTCAGACCTTGAACCATAATTTGAGAACAGCCAAGGAGTACCACCTAGTACCACATATGAGTGAGAAATAAACAACTTTTTAGGTTAAGCCACAGAGATTTGGAGATTTATTTGTAATCACAGCATAGATTAGTTTATACTGACAAACACAATAAGAAACTATTTGATCAATCAATGCTTTGTCTCCTAAGTGAAATGAAAAATTAACATAAAAAACTATTGGTTCTTTCCCAGCAGCATACAGTTAATATGAATCAAATATTGCATAGTATTAATATTTAAGAATTAGGGCTCTGAGGACAAATGGCCTGGATTCAAATCTTGAGTTTGTCTTACTACGCAAATGAGCTTGAGCAAATTTTCCTGTGCCTCATTTATTTTATCTATAAAATGGAAATGTTAATACTATTTCCATAAGGACTAAATGAAGTAATTCTCATAAAGAACCCAGCATAGTCTCAGCATATAGTAAGCTCTATTGAGAAATATTTGCTGCTATGATTACATTTAGATAGAATATTTATATAGTTCTGAAGGGGTATGCTTTTAAAATTTAAACTACTATTAATATAGTTGGCCAAAATCTTTTGCAGTTCTTTACAATAGTCTCCATAGAGGTTGACTGAGATGTGTCATGTGACAAAAAAGGGATGTTTCTTTTCCTGAGCCCTGAATCTCTCTGACAGTCCCTGACCAGGTACCTGCCAAAACTTTACTTGTGCAGCCATGCAATGTATTAGATAAATGGAGACATCTTTCTAATGCCAATGAAGTTTTATGAACAGTGGAAATGCCTATTTACAGTCTCAATAAACCAGTATACAATTCTACTGATGCCTTTTACTTGGTGCATTTATGTCAATGGAATGGCTCACAATGACAGGAAGAGCATAAGAAACAATTTGGGTTGCCACAAGGCTAATCTAATAAAGAACTTATGAATATAACATTTTCTTAAATTCTATACCATATTTCATACAATTATGCCCATATGCAAAGATATGTATTCTCATTTACATCTCAAAGAAACTTGGAGCCTGTATACACAAATAATCATACTTATGCACTTCAAAAAATAGGCATATATTGAAATGCATGGATTTATGAACAATAGTGTCAGGTATTTCATGATACATTTAAGATACTCCTGGACAAAAGCGCCAAATGTAGGCATCTTAGACGCTACTATAGCAGAAAGGAAAGTATTTGTTTAAATATGTTTAGGCAACTTGTTCCTCTGTTCTTTTCTTATATATCTGAATACAACTTTTTTTCATAATTTTGGCTTATAATTATAATCCTTGATAAGAGCTTCCTGTCCTATTTTATAAAACAGTGTCACTCTGTGACTCTGAGTTTGGCAAAGCCTGATCTCCTAATGTATTCCTATGTTAATGATGATTATGATGGTGATAATACGACAAGATTAACAAATATGTTAAATGCATTTATTTTATTATTTGCCAGATAATCTACTAAGCTTTTTCCCTTAATCTTTAATTCTAACACCAGAATAAAATGCTATCATCATCATTGTATAGGTTTTTTAAAATGTGGCTTTCAGAGATTAAGAAACATACTGAAGTTCCACAACTAGAGGTTAGATATGATAGTGGTAGAACTTGAACCCCTGAGTCTATCTCCAGTCTCTATTGAACCACTGCAATATACTACTTCTCATTCACTTTATTTTCCATTCATGCTCTGTCATGTTATATTTCTTGATGCATAATAGTTGTGACTTATCTAAATTACACAAAGAATCCATGAATCATGTATTCATAATTATGCTATTTCTTAATTCAAGTAATATCTCTTTCAGTATGCTTTGTGCAAGAAAAGAAGGTCCTTCGCCTCTCCTTGCTTCAGTTTTCTCAATCGTTAAGTGGATGGATAAATAATTCCCTCCTTACCTAAGATTGCTCTTCTTTTTAAAGCGATATTGATCAGAAGGAAAGCATAGATTGGTTGGAGGTAGAATAATTACCAGAATCCAAAATAATCTCAAAGCAAAACATAAACATTTATGAATTTAACAAATATTCATTCAATTTCTCCTACTGGTAGGCAATACTCTAGATACAGAAGTAACAAGAATTGGAATTAGGGTGGTAGTGATAGAAATGAAGAGAAACAAATAACAAGATTTTACAAGTGAAAGTTTTCTTCATCTGTAAAATCATGTCAGAACTGGTTTCCATCAGAATTGCTATAGCTAAGAAAATCAGATCCTTGAGCAGTGAGGCCCTGGACATTTTTTGTTTTGTTTTGTTTCATTTAATAGAGACAAGATCTCACTCTTTTCCTCAGGTTGGAGTGCAGTGGTACAAGCAGAGCTCCCTGCAGCCTCAAACTCCTGGGCTCAAATGATCCTCCCACCTGAGCCTCCCAAAATGCTGGGATTATAGGCATGAGTTACCATGACTTGTATTTTTATTAATTCTTATGGTTCTCAATTAATTTCAATGGGCATAAACTAATGCTTAAAGTTCTCTGCGCTGAAGGTTTCTTTCAGGGCCCTTCAACACTAATGCCCAATGTGCCTTAGATTCAATATTGATTTTAATTCTATAACAAGGAAAGGAAAAGAAAATCTCAAAGGTAACATGAGCTGCTCAGTAGCCTATCTGTGAAATGTCTCCAGCTTGCTGACAATTGCAGCTTGTCTCTCTGGTATTCAATCTGTGGAGATAGGATTTTGATATTTTTAAAATCTTATTTTACATTTCTTTGAGAAAATTGTTTCTAAACCCAGCACCTCTATTTTTTTTTTTTTTTCTTTGAGACGGAGTCTCACTGTGATGTTCAGGCTGGAGTGCACTGGCACAATCTCAGCTCACTGCAACCTCCACTTCCCCACAGGGTTCAAGCGATTCTCCTGCCTCAGCCTCCCAAGTAGCTGGAACTACATGTGCGCACCACCTGGCCCAGCTAATTTTATACTCTTAGTAGAGACGGGGTTTCACCATATTGGCCAGGCTGGTCTCGAACTCCTGACCTCAAGTGATCCACACGCCTCGGCCTCCCAAAGTGCTAGGATTACAGGCATGAGCCACCGTGTCCGGCTGTAGTACCTCTATTTTTAATTTCTAAGTTATACTCACGTTCTCATTCTGTTGTGATAGTTTTAATGACGCTGATTAAGAAAAATGCCAGAAAGCCAATAGTACATGCATGTAGATAATTTATAACATTTGTTTTACAATAACCTGGTAAGAAACACTAGCACACACAAACACGTGATTTATTATAGCTCCCATAACCTCCATTTCCAGCCTAATGTATGTGACTGTCATGATAACTGTAGACCCCCTTCCTACTAACACAGCTCATTACCTACAAACCTGGAATGCATTTAGCTTTATTACCCCTGATTTTACATATGATTTAGTGCAATAATATATAGGATGGTATTATGTAAAGTGGAAAGCATTACATGATATACACTACTATTATCTTTAATTACTGTACATTAAAACTTTATTACTTGAGCAAAGTTTTATAATTTTTCAGTTTTCAAACTTTGGAAGAACAATTGTCAAGATCCACGGTGTAGGTAAGAACTATGGTTTTAAGGATGTTTGTACAGCAAATAGCCTTAGAAGATAGAGTGTCTCCCTTCAGGGTAAGAAACAGATTTCCTTGCCGTTGAGGATAATATAGATAATGTCTCCCTGCAGGGAAAAAATTGGGCAGGTTTCCTAGCAGTCCCTTATAAAATTGAGGGTTCACTAAGCTCAGGATTTTTCAGCAAACATATGAACGCTGTGTGTGTGCAGCATCGACCTGGGCGCATTTCCATGTTTCCTCTGTGGAACTCAGAGGCGGTGGGAAGCAAAGTTGTTGTAAACATGAAGCTCACACTGCCTGGTATTATCTAAGTAATAACGTCCTCTGTCTCCGACCCAGGAATCTTCTATCTTCTGCCAGCATCCGGGAAGCTGTACAGGCTAAATTGCTGGCTTGTAAGCAGGTAAGATATCAGACCCTTCACAGTTCTTAACAGCGCATGAATGTATTATTTTTAGGAAAGGGAACGGATATTTTCCCAAAATAAAGAAAGAAAATAATGTAATTTGCTGTAAAGGTTGACACAATAACACTATTATAAAAAAAAATCAGGATGAAAATGTGCTCACTTGTTCTCATGCTTTCTTGCTCTCTCCTCTCACTGTTTTTCTCTCTCTTCCACCCTTTCTCCCTTCCTTCCTTCCTGCTTCTCCCCCTACTGCACTATATTTTCTATGCTTGTTGAAGTGTGTTCTACAGTTCTAATATCCGTCTGCATTAGCATGTTCACTGTTCCAGGAACAGCATGTCCCTGAAAATCTCTGCTGGATATAAAACTTTCAAGCATAACTAATATGACAGCGAAATGAATTTCATTTCAAAGAACAATACATTCCTTGGCCTTCATGGGTCAAGGTTACAATAGAGGAAACTTTCTTTGTTTACAATCATTTGTTTTCCATCTGCAAAAAACTAGTTAGCCCAGACAGCCTGTATGTACATGGGGATGCCTTTATTCTTAATAGCATATCGTTTTTGGAAAACAAAACAAAAAATAAAAAAGAGATGACGAATTATAGTTCAGGTCAACCCACTGAGTTTGTTACCGTAAATAGAAGGAATAGTAAAGTGACTAGTAAATTAATACCCTTTTAAAAATATTTTAACAAAATTAGAAATATCATAAAGATAAGGAGTAGTCGTCCGGTCAAAGGGGAGTGAGGGTATCAGCAGAAATTAAACCTAAATTCTGAGGTTATCAACTAAACCATGGTTGACTGCCTGGCTGGAAGACTTCAACCTTGTCACATACATTTACTACACCATGCTAACTCTCTGATAAATGCCACTGCTTTTTCTGCCTCTTGCCCCTGCAAAGGAGGGTTCTGTTTTCTTCCAAATCCTTGTTTTCTACATTTTCTTTCAGGAAAAACTGAAGCTATGGATGTCACATACCAAGCCTGTTAGCCCATAAAACTGGCATAGATGCAGCAAAATATTACCATCAGTCCCTGCTTTTCAGTATTTTTCATTCTTTCATCCATACATGATTTAACTGTACCCTGAGCCCCTGTAATGCATATACTAGGCTAAGAAATAGGAGATTAAAAAATGAAAACAAACAAATTATATTCTGGGAAATTTTAAAGTGATGTTACCTAAACTAATAAAAAATTTAAAAAAAACTGTGTGGGAGAACAGAAAATAAACGAAAATCACACTTGCTGGGTAGTCTTTAAAGTTTTCAACCAATTTCAATCAATTTGCCAATTGATCTGCCTCTTAAAGAATAATTGGGTATTTTCTTAGATTAAAAAAATGTAAGGGTGTTATAGGAAATAATATACCAAGATTCTTATATTCTAGTGTAATGAGGTAAGATGTAATTTTGAAGGCAACTGGGAGTCCACATGGTTTTTGAAGCTGGAAATTTGCATGATCATCTTTATTTATTAGAAAATAATTCTGGTGACAGTATGGTGGGTGTTAGGAGGAACCAAAAAGAAGCCTGTAGGAATTTTCAAAAGTTAGACAATAACAACGAGAATGCCATATTTGAAAGGTATTATGAAATAGTTACTGTGATTGCAACTTACTGTGGAGCATGAGCATGAAGACTCTAAAGTGTCTCCATGTGTGACTAGGAAGCTATTAACTTAGAATAAACAAAAAGCTAGAGCATGTTGCATGTTGTAAAAGAGTGAAAAAACAAAGAGTTCCTTTTTTTATGTCAAATATTTGTTGAGTATGCTACATTCCAGTTAAAAAAAAAAATTCAGTAGACAAAACTAGTTAGATATGTGACTATGAGACCCAGGAGGAAATCTGGGTTTGGAGATGTAATGTAGAATTGTGAGTCTTATGTAAAAGAGCGGTAACCACTGATTATATGATGTACCTTAGGGGAATAGCCAAGATTTGGAATAATATAAGACCCAGGAGGGACTTCTTTGGAATGCAGCCCTATAAGGAGAGGGCAGAAGAGGAAGTTAGGCAAATTTTTTTTTTTTTTTTTTTTTTTGAGACAGATTCTGGCTCTGTTGCCCAGGCTGGAGTGCAGTGGTGTGATCTCAGCTCACTGCAACCTCCACCTCTTGGGTTCAAGCAATTCTCCTGCCTCAGCCTCCCGGGGCGCATGCCAACAGCCCCGGCTAATTTTTGTATTTTTAGTAGAGACAGAGTTTCACCATGTTGGCCAAGATGGTCTCGATCTCTTGACCTCGTGATCTGCCTGCCTCGGCCTCCCAAAGTGCTGGGATTACAGGCATGAGCCGCTGTGCCTGGCAAGTTGGGCAAATTAAATAGCAAGATCAGTGGTTATGAGTATAGAAAGTCACACAGGAAGACGAAGGAAAGAAGATGGTCAGAAAGTAGACTAAAGTGGTCAAGTAGTATATGCCATTGGCTTGCCAATTAATAGGTCACTTATGACATTAATGAAAAGTGTTCCACTAGAGTGATGGAAAAAAAAGCTAAGGCTAGGCTGAGAAGTAAATTGGAGTCAAGAGAGCAGAGACAGCAAACACTTACCATATTACAGGCTACCACATGTGGGACATGAGATCACCCAGGCTGATCTAGTCTGTGGGTAAAAAAACAAAAAACTTCTCAACTGTGTCTGTGGCTGTTCTTGCTCCCGTCATCTATTATAGCACCACAATTCAGGCTCATTCTTGGTATGGGGGATGAAGAGAAGAGAGAATGGATGAAGAGAAGAGAGAATGGATGAAGAGAAGAGAGAATGGAAGAAGGATTATTTCATGTGTGTTTCACTTTCACAAAAGACTTCCAAATTATCTCAAAAGCTATAGTGCAATCACAGAGACACACTGACAGGACTAAAAGAAAATAATACAGGCATGCTTCGAAAATATTATGGATTTGGTTCCAGGCCACCACAAAAGAATATCTCAATGAAGCAAGTCACACAAAATTTTTGGTTTCGGGAGGCTGAGGCAGGAGAATGGCTGAACCCGGGAGGCAGAGCTTGCAGTGAGCTGAGATCGCGCCACTGCACTCCAGCCTGGGTGACACAGCGAGACTCCGTCTCAAAAAAAAAAAAAAAAATTTTTTTTTGGTTTCCCAGTGCATATAAAAGTTATGATTACACCATACTGTAGTATATTAAGTGTGCAACAATATTATATACCAAAAAAATGTACATATCTTCATTAGCAAATACTTTATTGGTAAAAAATACTAATGATTATCTGAGCCTTCAGAGAGTTGTAATATTTTTGCTGGTGGATGACTTTGCCTCGATGTTGATGGCTGCTGATTGATCAGGGTGGTGGATGCTAAAGCCTGACGCAGCTGTGAGAATTAGTTAAAATAAGGCAACAATAAAGTCTGCCATATTGACTGACTCTTCTTTTCATAAAAGAATTCTCTGTAGCCTGTGATGCTGTTTGACAACATTTACCCACAGAATTAGATTCAGACTTCTCAAACGCTGCAGTTGCTTTATCAGCTAAATTTTTATAATATTCTAAAACCTTTGTAGTCATTTCAACACTGTTTATATATCATCTTCTCTAGTAGATTTCTTCTAAAAAAAAAAAAAAAGAAAACACTTTCTTTGCTCATTTTTAAGAAGCAACTCCTCATCTGTTCAAGTTTTATCATGAGATTGCAGCAATTCGTCTTCAGCCTCCACTTCTCATTCCAATTATCCTGTTATTTCCACCACATACAGTTAGTTCCTCCACTGAAGTCTTGAATCCTTCATAGTCATCCATGAGGGTTGGAATCAACTTCTTTCAAATTCCTATTAATATTGCTATTTCCACCTCCTCCTATGAATCCTGAGTGTTCTTAATAGCATATAGAATGGAAAATCCTTTCCAGCAAGTTTGCAGTGTACTTTTCTCAGATCTATCAGAAAATCACTATCTCCAGCAGCTGTAGCCTTACTAAATATATTTCTTAAATAACAGAAAGGTGAAATTACTCCTTGGTCCTTGGGCTGCAGAATTAATGTTATGTTATCAGTGTGAAAGGAACATTCATCTTCTTGTACGTCTTCATCAGAGTTCTTGGTGACCAGGTACATTGTCAATGAGTAACAATAGTTTGAAAGGAATAGTTTTCTGAGCAGTAGGTCTTAAAAGTGGGCTTATAGGCCAGGCGCAGTGGCTCATGCCTGTAATCCCAGCACTTTGGGAGGCCGAGGCAGGAGGATCATGAGGTCAGGAGATCCAGACCATCCTGGCTAACATGGTGAAACCCCGTCTCTACCAAAAATACAAAAAAAATTAGCCAGGTATGGTGGCAGGCGCCTGTAGTCCTAGCTACTTGAGAGGCTGAGGCAGGAGAATGGCCTGAACCCAGGAGGCGGAGCTTGCAGTGAACCGAGATTGCGCTACTGCACTCCAGCCTGGGTGACAGAGCGAGACTCCATCTCAAAAAAAAAAAAAAAAAAAAAAAAAGGGCTTATAATATTCAGTAAACTATGCTGTAAACAGATGTGCTATCATTCAGGTTTTGTTGTTCCATTTACAGAGTGCAGGCAGAGTAGATTTAGCATAAATTTTAAAGGCCATAGGATTTCTTTTAAAGAGCATTGGCTTTAAATTAAAGTCACCAGCTGCAATAGTCTCTATCACAAGAGCTGGATTGTTCTTTGAAACTTTGACACCAGGGATTGTCTTCCCCTCTCTAGGTATGAAAATCCAAGATGGCATCTTATTGTAATATACGGCTGTTCCATCTACATCTAAATCTGTTTAGTGTAGCCACCTTCATCAATTATTTTAGTTAGATCTTCTGGATAACTTGCTGCAGCTTCTACATCAGCACTTACTGCTTCACCTTGAACTTTTAGATTATGAAGATGGCTTCTTTACTTAAACCTCATGAACTAGCCTCTGCTAGCTTCAAAGACTTCTGTAGCTTCCTCACCAATCTCAAGCTATATAGAATTGAAGAGAATTAGGGCCTTGCCCTGGGTTTGCTGTTAGCTTAAGGAAATATTGTGGCTAGTTTGATCTTCTATCTAGACCTCTAACACTTTCCCCATATCAGCAATAAGGCTCATTTGGTTTCCTATCATCTGTGTCTCAGTTGAAGTAGCACCTTTAATTTCCTTCAAGAACTTTTCCCTTACATTCACAAGTTAGCTAATTGTTTGGCTCAAGAAGCATAACTTTTGGCCTAAGTCAGCTTTTGACATGCCTTTCTCACTAAGCTTAATCGTTTCTAACTTTCAATTTAAAGTGAGAGATGTGCAACTCTGCCTTTAACTTGACCACTTAGAGGCCACTGTAAGATTATTCATAGGCCTAATTTCAATATAGCTCTATCTCAGGGAATAGGGAGGGGCAAGGAGAGGGAGAGAGATGGGGGAATGGACAATAGGTGGAGCAGTAAGAACACACCTCATTTATTGATTAAGTTCCCTATTTTATATGGGCATGGTTTCTGGAGTCCTAAAACAATTATGACAACAACATCAAAGATCACTAATCATAGATCACTTGTAACAGATATAATAATAATGAAAAGTTGAAATATTGCACAAATTACCAAAATCGATGCACAGACATGAAGTGGGCACAAGCTGTTGGAAAAATGGTGCCAATAGACTTGCTTGATGCAAAGTGTCCACAAACCTTCACTTTGTAAAAAATGTAGTATTTGTGAGGTGCAACAAAGTGAAGTGTAATGAAATGAGGTCTACCTGTACTTTAAAACTTTATCCTAACACTGGACCCCATTATCACTGTACACTATAAATTATTGCTTTTTGTATATTTTATAGTAGAATTTTCTTATTGTTATTAATATTCTCAAAGTATTATTTGCATTTCCTAACTTTTGAAACCATGTTTCATCATTAGAAATATGTAGATGACTGGGAATCACCAAAAGAGAAATAAAATGTGTCTCTCAGAGAGACCCTAACCCCAATCCTTTGGTAATTTCATCCCCATGGATTTCTGTGCAACCCTAGGGTAATTTATCCCCCTGGCTGTCTCTGTGCATCCCTGTTCTGCATTTATGGGCTAGTCTACTACAGCTACTATATGAGGACTGGTTTTTATTTCCTCATCTCCTTCTTTATGCATCCTGAATCTCAGCACCTTTTGGTTCTCAGGTCCTCAGGGCATGCCTATTGTCTCTTCCAAACAGCTGCTGACTAATGCTTTCACTAAAATTTTCACCGGAATCACAGCTGCCTCCACAATGCTGCATCCCATCTTCTTTCTTTGAGCCCCAGTGTGGCTCTAAAGTGTCAAAACTGGGGACTATGGGAGTTGAAAAGAGCACCTCTCCCTCCTCTGAGTTTAATTCTGTTAGAGAGGTAGCAAGTGTTTTGCTATTCTCCTCCGCCATTCAACCATACACAGCAGAGGATTCAAGACATGGTGCCACGAAAGTTGGGATGACAGGCAAATCCCAGTACCAAGCATCCTGACATATTGAATCTTGCCTTGCCACTCTGAGAAGCAAGATTTTCTCGTTGCACCAAGAAAGGAATTTTTGTCCCTTCTCTTGGTATAGGCCTGTTTTAAATGGCTTGTTCAACGCTTGGAATTGTCCGCCTCTAAGGCCAATGCTCCCACCTTGGCATCTTCAATGCCCTTTCTTGCTCTTTCCTGTCCCCATGCAGTTCACTAATCATAGTAGCTAATATGTGTTGACCTCTGGCTGTGTACCCAGCACTATTATAAGTGATCTGTTATGCTTATTTAATTCTCAAAAATAAAATTACAAAATATTAATACCACCATTTTTACAAATGAGAAAAACTGATTTATAAAAGTAACGTAAGCTTGCCAGCATTTCACAAAACCAGTCCTGGAACCAGGGCCCCACATCTGCTGGGCTCCGAAGCTCAAGCTCTTCTCACCATGACATTCTCTAAGTGCCATCAAGGCAAGTGCTCCATCTGCATCACCCTCCACTGCACCTGTAATTCCTAGTGCTCAACATGACATAGAGTGGGAGGGAGTGTCAATTAATATTTGTTGAATGAGTGAATCATGATGGGAAATAAATCTCTCCCTGTAGCAACATTCATAATGGACACTGGAATTTGTTTTGGGATGCAGGCTGAGACACATTTTATGAACCTCCAGCCAATCAATAATGTAGTACATATTTATTGTAATATATATAGCCTTATTCTTCTGGGTTTGTGAAAGAAATAAAGAAAAAGAAACACAATCCCTAACCTCTTGGGTTTTATTAGTTTACTAAAAAAAAAAAAAAAAAACACCTGTTTGCTTAGCCAGAGCTTCTCATTTTGAGATCCCAACCAGAAGCTAAAGGTCTAGGGAGTACCGAGATGTAATCAGAAGTGGTCACTCTCCCAGAAGACAGAGCAAGCCAGAGCTGTGCTGAGAATGAATCTGGAGTATCCAGGAATAACGAGTGTACTACTATAAACATTCACCAGGCAATGACTAAAGATCTCTTGTTCAAGCCTTTTCTTTTGGGCTCCAGAGAATAACTTACCCAAATCAAACTACCGACTTTTGAAGTTCCAGTGGATGTGTAATGAGCTCCTAATTACAGATCTTTTCAGTCCAGTAATCAAGACATTTGCTGTGCACTCAGCCTTGTTGGTAGTGGCAGCAGAGACCAAAATGCATTCACCCTGTGCATTGATTATCTTCCATTTGCTCCTTCAGCTTTACTCTTTGCATTTTTCCATGCTGCTTTACTCTAGACAGCTGATCTACAAAAGCTGCATCAACAGAAACAACAGGTCCCTTGTCTTCCAGGCTGGAGTGCAGTGGTACCATCTGGGCTAACTGCAACCTCTGCTTCCTGGGTTCAAGCAATTCTCCTGCCTCAGCCTCCCAAGTAGCTGGAAATACAGGAGCATGCCATCATGCCTGGATAATTTTTTTGTATTTTAGTAGACACGGGGTTTCACCATGTTTCCCAGGCTAGTCTCGAACTCCTGAGCTCAGGCAATCCACCTGCCTCGGTCTCCCAAAGTGATGGGAGTAGAGGCATGAGCCACCGCGCCTGGCCCAGGTCCCTGGTCTTCTATCTGATTGGTTCTTCTGATGGGAAGCAACTGCAGCAGTTTTGAGAGAGGAAAGGAAGAGAGGAAGTTCAGAGAATACATTAATTGCCCTGGCTTCTCTCTCTTTTCTGCATCCATACTATTTGGAATAGTAATATAGACTGCTCTCTCTGTCCTCTCCCCACCTCCAGCGACTCTCCTTTTGCAGGGGTGGAAATGCTGCCTCTGTCACTTTCCCATAAGCACACTTCATCCTGTATTGCCTTTTTATAGTCTGTCCACACCTTTGTGGATGTTCTTTCTAATACACTTTCCTCAAAAGACTCAATTTGAGGTATAGGCATCTGTTCCTGCTAGGATCCTGCCTGACTGACAAACAAATACTACAGAGATATGCTTTATGGAGAGAACAAAAAAGAAATACTCTGCCCACAGGAAATGAAAGCAGACCTTTAAAGGTTTGAGAAACCACTCGAGATGAAGCTATAAATTAAGAACTAAAGCCATACATGGACAATATTAAATCCTAGATAAGTCTTCACGTGAAAACCAAAAAAACAAAATACTAAAGCATTCTTTCCCTAGTCCTGGAATTTTGTGCTTTATCCTGCCTTACATTCTGAAACAGGAAAAAAAAAAAAAAAAGTCTTCATTTTTCTCAAGAGCCACTACAATCGTGCAAGGAAAAGACTAATGAAGGATTATGCACACACTGATCCACAATCTCCTAAGACCATTTAATAGAAATCGCATGTCATTTATTACATGCAAGCACTCTCTTAGGAGTACCCTTAGGAGTTATCTGTAGGAATGTTGTGACCAGAAGGTGAAGGCTTACAACAGCCTGTGGAGGTGCAAGTTGGAATGCGTGCGATGTGCAGTTTAGGAGAACAAAAATATGGGAACTAGGAAACTGTCCTAGTAAATCACCACAAAGGAGAGGAAATGCTATAAAAGTGATAGCCAGTCAAGGCATATTCACTGTTCTCCAGGGTGTCGATTTCAAATTTTGCCCTGCAAATTCAGCAATTCTCAATGTATTACTTGATATGTTTATAATTCTTTCTTTATTACATAATCCACATATTTTACATTTAACCGATGTCTTCTCCATTCGAACTGTCTTCTATCTTCTCCTTACAATGACTCAGTAGAATTTAGACAGGCGAGCAAGAAAAGGTTTGCACTTTCATCTTTATTTGGTGGTGCTCCCAACATCATAGGCAAGAGCTGCATGCTGGCTAATTTGCTATTTCCACATCTTAATGGAAACCGTTATCCGGAGAAGTTTTAAGAAAAGTGCTTTTAGGTGACACGTGTATAAACATTGAGACTGCTTGGAATGGGCAATGATTTCACAGGGGAAGGGAACTCTGGATTTGTTAGATTCAGGCCATAATAAAGACAACTTAAGAATCACAATCTGTACTGACAACTAGTCAGGGACTAAATCTCTCTGAGGCATATGACAAAAGCATTTAAACAGTTCAAAGCTCTGTTAAAATATCAGTAACAAGTCACTACCTAGGAAAATGGAGATAATACACCCTCAGATTGGTTGAAGTTGGAAAATTGAACTTTACTGAGTTTGATTCATTAGAGATCAATAGGTTTCTTAATGAAATTATAGCTATAGCCATAATAAAACTTACACTGATTAAGGTTATTTAGCTATGTCATATCTTAAAATTCTAAATTACAGAATTTTATCTTTAATTTTAGTAGATATTTTAAAATATTTTATTTAAATTTTATGAAGCCATTGCCTTTACTTTATTCCTATATTTTTAGTGTCAGATTGACTTAGCTAGCAACAAAATTCAAAGTCAAGTCTTTCATATCTAGATTATATCCCATTTTGATAATATATGCCTTTTCTCCTTTATGTTGAGGTACGTATCTTCCAGACCTATATTTTTAAGAAGTCAAGCCATCAATTCAGATATAAGTTTAACACAATTATAGGCAAAAAAAAAATCTCATTAAATTTCAGGATGTAACTGCAATGTGCTGATTGAGAATAGAATCTAATATGCAAAGAGGTATAATTTCACTCTTTCTCCCCTCTACTCATTTTCTCACACAACTCAAAAGAAAATCTTTTGGCCTAAATCTTAATCTTCTCATGGAAAAAAATATTATCTCTGCACTTTGAAGGTATAGCAATGTAATAAAATAAGAACTTGGAAGATAAGGCCCAGATGCATGCTGTTCACTGTTTTAAAAGTTCAATTGGCCTCTCAGCTACTGGCTTCACCATGTTGAAATGCCTTTTACAGAGATAGATGGTCCATTCAGTAGTCATCTATTGCTGGCTATGGCTTGTCATTATGATCCCCCTGGGTAAAATGCATTCTCAAAGTGCATCTTCCCTTCTAATTCTTCCTAGCAAATGGGTAAGTGGGTAGTTTTATCTGCCCACTTGCCACTAGAGTATGATCATATGCTGCAAACTCTGAGTCCCAGGAGAGCTCAGAAATCCCAACATTGAAATAGGCATTGAGCCAAGGCAAAAAAAGCAGCAGAGGTAATAGGAGAAAGGTAAGACAGAAAAGCCTGCTTTATGATGTTCAGCTCATCTCTAAAGACTTTAACGTTCTAATGGGAGTTGAAGTCCATCAATGTTCCTTCTGCTTACCTCTAGGAATGGAAAAAGAACAAGGAGGTGTTCTATAGCTTCTCATAATTAAAGAAAACTGAAATCTGGTATGAAAATCAGAAATGATGGAAGCATCAAGAGGGAGCACAATCCTGCACAGGGAGTGCAATCCTGGCAAATGTTCAGTTCTGCTTCAGGTTTTTAGTAATTCAAATTTGCAACAGTCTCTAGAGGATGGATTACTTTTCTTATGAAATACTATGGACAAAGGATAAACAAAAAACTTGAGGTGAATTTCTAATCAAAAGCTAAGACTCCCAGATGAGGATACAGGTTCACAAATAACTAGTAGAAAAGAATAGTCAATGGTCTCTTTGAAGTAAGAAAATATTAAGGTCAGCTATCGATTTTTTTCCTTTTCTGTGTAAAGGTATCTTCAGACAGAAACAAATGCTCTTTAGACTCAAGAGCTAAGAGTGTTTTAAATTAATTCTCAGGACTTTCAGAAATAAAAGTTCAACTCAAATTCAAAGGACAATAGGCCAATTTCTTAAAATTTAAAGTGTGTAGGAGCATCTGTTGACAAATCATGTTTAAGATATTAGGAAACAACTGTCACTCTAAAGAATACTGGAATATACTAAAGCTGATAAAAGGTGTCCAAGCCTATGTGTATAAATACATACGGCATGGATGTGAAAGACTGATGGATAGGATTATTATCTAGGAAAACTTGTGCATATAGATACTTTTAATACTATCTCCTCCAAAAGCATTTATGAAACCCTCAGGAAATCATGACACAAGAAACTCCAAAGAAGTGGTACTGGCACCAAGCCATGCATCCAGTCGGTGTCATGGACCATGAAAACAAGAAAAATCTTTCTCTACTCCCAGGTCCCTCTTTCCTAATGACTAAGTTTTTAAATATGTTAATAACAAGCAAGCCTTAAGTGCTGTTCCCCATCATGCTATATGCTTTCTAGTTCAATATGGTTTGAGAATTACATCAGTGTCAAAAACTAGAAGAAAAGAAGGAAGTATATCATTACTCAAAATGGAAACCTTATCGTTCAGTATATTCATAGAGTTCCATTTTTTCAATTCATACAACTATTTACACAAGCCAAGCTCCAAGAAAAAATATTTTATAGGAACTTCTTTTTATTCTACTTACAATTATTTTTTAAAAACTTTTATTATAGTTATTCCTGTCCTAAAAGTAATTCATGTTTATTATTTTTATTTTGTAAAATACTGTACGACTGAATGAATCACATTATATGACCTATAATTGTATCACTTATTGATTACCATTGTTAATATTTGCTATACTTCCTTCCAGTTTACTTTTTATTTATATATTTAAAGAGTATATTCTGCTTCCCCAGCTTGGGATATCAAATGAGATTTACGTCTTTTTACATGATCATATTACTCAGTCACCCAAGCTAGTGACTTCGGACCCATTCCAGATTCCACACTTTTCCTCACACACCACTCACTCAATATGTCATCAAATACGGTAGATTCTATGCCCTTTCCATTGATCATATCTAATTTTTGCCTCCTCTGGCCACAGTGCTACTGCCTTGATTCCGTCTATACCACTTGTCATCTTGGCTGTGGAACTTCAACTTATGTATATCTCTACTCCTTCACATGGTGTATAGAGTTATCCATCCCCTGGCCCTGTCTTACCAGTCTTTACTCTGGCTGTGTCTACTCGTCTGTCTCCCCTTCATGCTCCAGTTATTCTGATCTGCTTCCATTTCCCTAAACCACCAAGCTAATTCATATCTTGCCTATTGCTGACTTTGTCTGCTCACTTTATTTCTATATCAGTGATACCCTCATCATTTCCTCTCTGAAATTCATTCTTGCTCTTCCCATTACTTTCCAGGTAGAATTACTATACCCTTGTTTATGCCTCACACCATTTGATACCTTTATCGATCTAGGTCTGCCTTCACCTTTTTCATGTTTGTCTCCAGCTCTGAAAACTGCAATACCTGACATCAAGATCTCACCTTATCCCTCTTCATGCTCCCAGGATCTAGAATTCAATCCCCAATACAAAAGAAATGATGTTCAAAAGTTCTTAGAATAAATTAATAAACAATAGGGAAGAATAATGATCTGGTAAATGCCAACCAAAAACTTAAGTTGAATATGATTTAGACAACAATATTCTTCCCATTCCTGTGCCATCTTCACTCTACATGTATCCATTTCTGACTTGGTTGCACAACCACAAATGAAGGGCAAATGCAGCCTGTTTAAAATCCCCATAAAATGACAATTCATAAAATGCTGTAAAGAGATGAAACTCAGCAAACACCACAAAGCCATTACGATAAAATTGTCAAGCACTAAATCTGCTCAGGACAGCAGGGAGCTTATGAATAGTCACATTTGTTTCGGGATGTTTGTTGAGAAATGTTCCTATAATAAATGTACTAAATAAGATGCATAATTTAGCTCCTCTATAACTTCCTGGCTGGCTGCCAGCTCCAAGCTCCTGCTCCACCTCTCCCCTCCACTTTTCCATCTTTCTCTGGAGTTTCACTCAGCACCAAGGTTACCTGCTGGCCTAGTATAGTCTCATCAAAAGCCATCATAGTTGTGCCTGATGGCTTCATTTCTCCCACAATGGTTCAATTTATGTTTTGTTTTGAAATAAGGAAGTTCTCCCCAGGATGACTTTTTCCAGCTGTATTACATGCATACCAACAGAGTAAAATGAACCAAAGGCAACTATTTCCTTTATTGAGTAAATGAAAAAAGGAGAGTCCTCAAGTCTTCCTCTACTTATCACCACCATGAGATTTGTTAAGGTTTCACTTTTTTCATGAAACCTATCATAGTCAGTGTTCAAGCTTGCTTTTTTTTTTTTTTTTTTTTTGCTCCTATGGAGCCTCAAGTAAAACTCAACAAGCTGAGAATCAAAAGACTTTGTTTCGAGGTAGACAATTAAAAAAATGATTTGCTATTTGGTAAGATTAACTTTCCTGACTTTACTTTCCTTATCTTAAGAAAATGAATAATCACTGTCAACTCATTTGAAAGTGCAACGCCCCCTTTGTATGTCCAACCCCCGACACAGTACTTTGACATCCTTACAAGATAATATAGCAAAAGAGTTCAAACATCGTTCTCATTTTTCTTAAGGGAGTGTGTAATTCTTGAGTTAGGCAACTGTAAGTCTCTAATCTTTTCTTTCTGCTTGACCCATTACAATCTATATTCTATGAAATTAACAGGCTTGGAATGTTAGGCATAGTCCAAATCTAGGATAACTTCTGGGGAATACATATTATAGTTCTGCCACACCAATCTCTTATCTGGTTAAAAGAATTGGGCTCAAGAGTCTGGAAATCTATGAAAGCTGTCTAGAATACTGATTTAAAGTAAAAATCAGCTTCTCATTTAATAAAAATGACTCAAGAATTGTCACTTATGGTAAAATGTGCTTAACATGCTTTCGATACCTTAATCCTCATAGCAATCTTATGAAGAAAACACTATTGTTACTGGCATTTCGCAGTTGAGGAAGCTTAACCATCATAGCTGTGAGACCTTGGCCATATCACTTTGCCTCTTCAAGTTCCAGAGCTAAGACCCAAACATAGATTTTACACTCTCAAAGTCCATTCTCTTACACACAACAGCTTCTCTTCCCAACACCTAAGTCATGCTCTGGCTTAAGAACCAGGAGTACAGGGATAAAGACTGAGCCTTCTGCCAGAAATTATACTGTAATGAACGGTATCAACTCAGTGGCTATTAAAGGACAATACTTTTTTATCCAGGACTATGATTCTCCTTACTGGCTTGCCATGATTTCTTTTCCACCTGATAACCTTGTGCGCTGTGACCCTGCATGCTGTCTGGCTGTCCCATTGAGAGGAGACTGTGCAGAGCATGGCATCTGACAAAATGCAGGTCATTTCCCTGAATGAGCATGATTCATTCCTGTCAGTTAAATTCAGAGGCAGGAGCCTGTGCTTCTCTCACTGGGCTGCTAAGAGGAACTGCAGGGCATGAGGAGACATTTTAAAAATCGAAATATTCGGGCCAGCGTGGTGGCAACGGCCTGTAATCTCAGCACTTTGTGAGGCCGAGGCTAGTGGATCACCTGAGGTCGGGAGTTCGAGACCAGCCTGACCAACATGGAGAAACCCCATCTCTACTAAAAATACAAAATTAGCCAAGCGTGCTGGCGGGTGCCTGTAATTCCAGCTACTCAGGAGGCTGAGGTGGGAGAATCGCTTGAACCCGGGACAGGTTGGTTGAGATGAGCCGAGATCACACCATT
Source organism: Pongo abelii (assembly GCF_028885655.2). Classification (NCBI taxonomy): domain Eukaryota; kingdom Metazoa; phylum Chordata; class Mammalia; order Primates; family Hominidae; genus Pongo; species Pongo abelii. The sequence continues at coordinate 86,492,286 of NC_072000.2, read as the reverse complement.
GCACTCCAGCCTGGGCAACAAGAGCGAAATTCCATCTCAAAAAAAAGAAAAAAAATATCGAAATACCATGCTTAATTCCATATTGAGAAGGGCATGCCACTTCATCTCAGGGAGGCCTTAGGTGGCAGAAGTTTTGTAAACACACTGAAATGTTCCTGGGTCCTGATTTAAAATGTCTCTGTTCAATTTTATATGAGGCACTTGCTTTTTGCTTGTTTTTGTTTGTTTTCTCTGTTCCTGAACCAAACTCATAGTTTGTTTTCAGTAGAGAGGGGAGGGAAATCATGGCCATTTTATATTTATTCTTCCTTGAACTATAATCAGTCTCAGCCCTAACGGTTCCTAAAGTTAAAGAAGGGTCAGGGTAGAGGAGAATCCAAAATATCATTGTTTCCTTTTTATAAAATATTGTTTTGTCACTCATTAAATTTATTTGCATTCCTTTCATTTCCATATGAATTTTAGGATCAGTTTCCCAATTTCTGCAAAAAAAAAGAAAAGAAAAAAGAAAATGCATTGAATCTGTAGATCAATCTTTATGGTTTTATCTTCTAATCTATGAGCATAGCATGTCTTTCCAATTTGTTTACCTTTTTAATTTAATCCAACAATGTTTTGTAGGTTTTAGTGTAAAAGTCTTGTACCTCTTTAATTTATTCATACATTTTATCCTTTTTCATGTTGTTGTAAATTGTTTTTAAATTTCATTTTCAAAATGTTCATGGCTAATGTATAGAAATATAATAGATTTTTGTATGTTGATCTTGTTTCCTAAAACTTTGCTGAAATTGGTTCCTAATTCTAGTAGTCTTTTGTGGCTTCTTTAGGACTGTCTACATATATAAAATTATCATCTGAGAACAGAGGTAGTTTCACTTCTGTATTTTCAATCTGGATGACTTTTAATTCTTTTCTTGACTAATTGCCCTGGCTAAAAAATCTAGTGTAATATTGAATAAAAGTGGTGAGACTGGCCATTCTTGTATGGCATTTATCTTGATGACATTGAAGAAGTCCTATTTGTAGGTCACTGAGTGTTTATTTCACAAAGAGTCATTTATTTTGTCATTCTTTTTTTACATCTGTTAAGAAGATCACTTTTTTTTGTCCTTTATTAATATGGCATATTACATTGATTTTCACATTTTAAAACAACCTTGCATTCCTGGAATAAATCCTGCCTGGTCATTGTATATAATACTTTTTATATGTTGCCGGATTAACTTTGCTAGTAATTTGGCTAGTAATTTGCTAGTAATTTAGTTTCTTCTTTTTGTATCATCTTACACTATGGTATCAAAGTAATACTGCTCCCATAGAATGAATTGGTAAGTTTTCTCCCCTTTTTTCTTTTTTCTTTTTTGGAAGAGTTTGTAAAGAATTGCTATTATTTATTCTTTAAACCTTTAGTTAAATTCATCAGTGAAGCCTAGACTTTTAGTTGTAAAAAGGTTTTAATGTACTCATTTTTTTTTTTTACTTGTTTTGAATCTATTTCAATTTTTTGTTTCTTCTTGATATTTGGTAGTTTGTATCTTTCTATAATTTGGTCCATAGCATTTAATTTACCTAACTTGTTGATATACAGTTGTTCATGGTATAGTATTATCTTATATATATTTGCATAAGGTCAGTAGCATCCTCTTTAGGTCTTGATTTTATATTCCATATTTTTTATTTCTGTATATTTTCTTTGACCTTCTAACTAAAGATTTGTCAATTTTGTTGGCCTTTTCCAAAAACCAAATTTGGGTTCCACTGACTCTTTTCTGTTGTTTTTCTATTCTCTATTTCATTTATTTCCAGCCTAATCTTTATTGTTTTCTTATTTCTTTTTGCTTTGTATTTAGATTGTTTTCTAGTTTCTTGAGGTAATGTTTGATATAAGATCTTTCTACCTTTCTAGTATACACATTTACAGCTATAAATTTCCCTCTGACCACCACTTTAGCTGCACTTTCTAAGTTTTGATATATTATCAGTTTTTTTATCTAAAAGTATTTTCTATTTCCTTTTTCCATTTCTCCTTTGACCTATTATTTAGAAATGTATTGTTTAATTTCCACATATTTGTGAATTTCCCAAATTTATGTTTTTAATTTCTAATTGCATTTTATTGTGGTTATACAATACACTTTTGTATCATTTTGATCATTTTAAATTTATTCTGGCTTGTCTTACGGCATAACATATGGTCTACCCAAGAAGGCTCCAAGTGGTGTGGGATGGGATGTTCAATAGATGTCTCTTAAATCTTGTTGGCTGATAGTGTTGTTCACATAATTTATTTTCTTGTGATTTTCTACCTGTTGTTCCAGCTATTGTTGGAAGTGGAGTATTGAGTTCGACATCTATTATTGTTGAATTGTCTATTCTTACTTCGATTTCGTCAATTATTCACGTATTCTGCGGCTCTGTTAGGTGTTTACCTGTTTATAATGTTACTGCCTAATGGATTGACATTTTTATTATTATAGATGTCACTGTTTATCTCCAAAAATAAATTTTTGTATTAAAGTCTTTTAAATTTAATATTAGTACAATCACACTTGTTATCTTTTATTTACTGTTTCCATGCTAATTTTTTTCCATCCTTTTACTTTCAATCTCTTTTTGTCATTGAATCTAAAGTATGTCTTTAATAGAGAATATATTGTTGAATAATACATTTTTCCAATTTCTGCCTTTTGTTCTGAGTACACAATTCATCATTTATATTTAATATTATTGTATATTATTATTATATTGATATTATAGTAAGATTTACATCAGTAATTTGGCTGTTTTTATTGCATGTCTTTCTGTCCTTTCTTCTTCCATCACTGCCTTTTGCGTTAGATTTTTTTTGGTGGACCATTCTAATTATATTTTTGTTTTCTTCTTTACTACATATTTTTATGAATTATCTTAATAATTTCTCTGGGAATTATTATCATCTAAAATACTCTAGTTAAGATTAATATCAAGTAAATTTCAATTGTATACACAAACTTTGCTGCATAACAACATGTTTCCTTCCTCCTTCTTATGTCTTATGTTCACAGAATTACATCTTTTTATACTATAAGATCATTATACATTACACAGTGATATGGTTTGGGTCTGTGTCCCCACCCAAATCTCATCTTGAATTATAACCCGCACATGTCCAGCAAGGGACCTGGTGGGACATGATTGGATCATGGGGGCGGTTTCCGCCGTCCTGTTCTCATGATCAGGAGGGAGTTCTCATGAGATCTGAAGGTTTAAAAGTGGCAGTTTCCCCTGCTCTCTCTCTCTCCTGCCACCTTGTGAAGAAGGTGCCTGCTTCTCCTCCCCTTCTGCCATGATCGCAAGTTTCCTGAAGCCTCCACAGCCATGCAGAACTGTGAGTCAATTAAACCTCTTTGGTTTACAAATTACCCAGTCTCAGGTAGTATATTTATAGCAGTGTGAAAACTGACTAACACACACAGTATAGGATCATTATATATTATATAATCACAGTTTTTTAATTATTACTTTTTGTAGTTTTTTGAATCAAATAGAAAAAAATTAACAAAAATAAATTTGTTATCTTTTATATTTACCTATAAAATTACCTCTACTAATGCTTTTTATTTCTTAAATGGATTCAAGTTATTATCTAGTGTCTATTCATTTCAGCCTGAAGCCTTTAGTATGTCTTGTAGGGAAGTTCTGCTAGCATTGAATCCTTAGTTTTTGTTTATCTTGAAATGTCTTCATTTCTTTTTAGTTTTTGATGGATAGTTTTGCTGAATATAGAGTTTTTGGTTGCAATCTTTTTCTTTCAGCAATTTGAATATGCCATCTCACTGCCTTTTAGCCTCTATGGTTTTTGACATAATGTTAGCTGTTACTCTTATTGATGAGACAGACAGTTTTCTTTTTTGGCTTTTAAGATTCTGTTCTTGTCTTTGGTTTCAAGAGCTTGAGACCAGGATATATCTAGATAGGTGTATCAGTCAAGGTTCTTCAGAGAAGACCCAGTAGGACGTGTGTGAGTGCGTATAAAGATATTCATTATATATAAAATATAGATATATGAAGGCTGGTAAATCTCAAGATCTTCAGGGTGAGTTGAGTTACCAAGTTGGAAACTCAGGAGAGCTAAAGACCTGAACACCAGGGCCAATGGTGTAGTTCCTATCTGAAGGCCAGGAGTCTTGAGACTCAGGAAGAGACAAAGTTTCAGTTTGAGTACTAAGGCAGGAAAAAACCCAATGTCCCATTTTGAAGGCCATCAGGCAGGAAAAGTTCTCTCCTACTTTGGGGATGGTTGGCTTTTTTACTATATTCAGCCCTTTATTGGATGACAGCCACCCACATTATGTAGGGGAAACTCTTCTAGTCAGTCTACTGATTTAAATGTTAATCTTATCCAAAAATACCTTTACAGAAACATCCATAATGATGTTTGACCAAATGTCTCAGCACCTCATGGCTCAGACAAGTTGACATGTAAAATTAATCATCATAGTAGGAAAATCTTAGAGTGTATCCTACTTGGAATTTGTTGAACTTCTTCAATGTGTAGATTAAAGTTTTTCATCAAATTTGCAAGGTTTTCAGCCATTATTTATTCAAATGTTCTTTCTGTTCCTTTTTCTCTGTCCTTCTGTGAATTTGATTATTGGTACACATAATGGTGTTCCATAGGTTTCTGAGGCACTTCATTTTCCCTCATTTTTTCCCTGTTTCTAAAACTGAATGATATCAATGTACCTATCTTGACATTACTCAATTTTCTCTCCTGCCTGCAAAAATCTGCTGTTAAGCCTCTCTGGAAAATTTTTAATTCAATTTATTGTATTTTTCACCTGTAGAATTAGTATTTGACCTTTTAAAAATACTTTCTATCTTTTTATTAATATTCTGTTTGTGGAGGCATTGTACCACACTTTCCTTTAGTTCTTTCTATATAGTTTCCTTTAATTATTTGAACATATTTAAAGTAAATACTTTGTCTAGTGAGTCCAACAAACAGGCTTGCTCAGGAACTGTTTTCACTGACTGTTGTTTAATTTTGTTTGGCTGTTCCTGTGTATGGGGACTACTTTCCTGTTTCTTGTATGTCTCATAGATTTTTGTTGAAAACTGAAAATGTTGGTCAGGTGTGGTAGCTCATGCCTGTAATCCCAGCAATTTGTGAGGCTGAGGCAGGTGGATCACCTGAGGTCAAGAGTTCAAGACCAGCCTGGCCAACATGGCGAAACCCTGTCTCTAGTAAAAATACAAAAATTAGCCAGGCATGGTGGTGGGTGCCTGTAATCCCAGCTACTCAGGAGGCTGAGGCAGGAGAATTGCTTGAACCCGGGAGGCCGAGGTTGTAGTTAGCCGAGATTGCACCATTGCACTCCAGCCCGGGCAACAAAAGCAATATTCCATCTAAAAATAAATAAATTAATTAATTAATAAACTGAAAATGTTAAATAATATATGTGTGAAAATTCTAGGCATCATGTACTACCTTCTCCCAGTGTTTCTTGTTGTTGATGTTTGCTGCTCTTTGTTTGTTTAGTGACTTTCCTGTATTAATTTTGAAAAGTCTTTCAATGTAGTAGGTAATCAGTGAAGTTTTTGTTTGGTCAGCTCAGTGGTTAGACAATGACTGAAAAGAGATAGTTTTAAATAATGCCACTAAGAAGTCTTTTACCCTTTGCTCTATTGCATGTTAAGGCATATCTTCAATTCTCCAGCAGTTTATAACTCTGCTTTAGACTTCATGAGTTGCTTTGAAATCCCTCAAGGTTAACCAGAAGTGAGATATCAGGTTTTTCTAAGATCTTCCCTAGGCATGCACACATCCCTGCACATGTGTGTGGCCTAGGGGTATAATTGGAGCTCTCCAAAGCCTCCTATGGACATCTAATTTTCTGGATTTTCATTTTAAAATTTTTGGTCAGCCTCTTGTCTGCCCCAAGCGTTACAGCTACTTTAGGCAACTGATGTGTTAAATAATTGCCACTAATGGATTTTTCCAAATGTCTTGGAAGTAGGGGTTTGCTTATTATGTGAGCTCTGAATCAGGTCAAATAAACACAAACTCTGCAAATAAAGACAAGTCCAGGAATCTGCCAAATACGTCAAATAGCAACAATTCTCTGGGGATGGGAGCTTTTTGAGGCACTCCATACTTGTTCTTCTCCCTGCAATGATTGCTATACTGCTAATTTTCATGTTTCTTGTGTTTCTGAGCTGTTATTTCTCAAGACTATTATTGAACATTTTACTTCCACCATTCTGCTTTTCTGGAGAAACTTTTGCTGACATGCACTCAAGTAACTATCTACAGATATTTACCCTTACAAACCTACTTTCAATTCTAAATAAGAAAAATTTCGCTAAAAACAAATCTGTTTATACATTGTATTTACTCAAGTCCCCATGAAAGGGTCTCTGTTATCTCCTGTCAAGTTAGATTTACTAAGTTCAGAAATTTTTTGTGAGCTGTATGAACTGTTTTAAAACTTTTGTCCATCAACTTCTGTAACACACATTCTAATTAGAATGTGAATAATGCACTTTCAAACTTTAAACTAGTTTTCTTGAATGTCTAGTGCTTAAAGGTGAGGAAATAACACTGTATCCTTGGAAATAGTATATTCTATGCTCTTTTGTTGAAAATAAATAACTATCATTTACTCTATATGTAATCGTGGTTCTTAGTACATCTATACTTTCTTCCAATACATTGTTAAGTGACCTTTTACTACCTGAAGTTAAAAGCTTTTGGAAATGGTATTTTTAAACAGTATTTTAAAATACCACTGATGTTAAAATATCTCAGCTTTTCTCAAAGTGAACACATTTAAAACTGAAAGGAAACATATGAGTACTTACTTCTAGTTGATTCCTATCCAAAGTACATAACTTTCATAATGTTCAGTAATCTAAAACTTCCAGTAGAATACATGGCCCATCTTAAATATTACTACACTTTCCAGCCTTCTTGCAGATAGATGTGACCATGTGACTAAGGTCTGATGGGTGATATATAAATAAAACTGATATTGGCAACTTCTGGGTGGTAAACTTGCTGGGGTGTAAGGGTATGGTTAGCATAAGAATCCTTACTCCTTCCCTCTGGGTGGAATATAGATGTAAATCCTGGAATTGTAACAGACGATTAGATCATGAGATCTCCATGGGAATACAAACTACATGTGCTTCAGAGCCACAAAAGCCCAGGGCCCTGACGTGGTGGAGCCACCATAATCACTCCCATCCAAGTGCAAATCTCAATATCTTTACAAGACAAAGAAGAAAATGCCATCTTTTTAAAGCCATTGTTACTGGGCGGGGGGTGGGGGGGGTGGGGGGGGTGCGGCGGAGGGGGCGGGTAGGGTTTGCAGGCACTACCAGATGAATCTAATCTTACCTGATACAGCGATTTGCAGCTTAAACTTACTTTTCTGAGCTAGTGAAGCTATTAAATACATTGCAGAAATTCAATTAAGTTACTCATTGATGATCAGTGTTGCTCAGTCAGAATAAGCTGGAGGAACTCTCTCTGCCACATAATAAAATAAATATTCTAAGACAGAACTATTTCTCCAAACACTAAGGTACATTCACCCTTATACCAGTTAATTTCCTATAAAATTGAAGTTGGCCTTCTTTGTACCTTCAATCAGTTTGTAGAGTTGTGAATATTCATGCATTAAGAATTTGTGTCTCTTTTGCTCAGCAATATTATGTGTCTCTGTTATATATTATTTTTCATTATAGGATTCAACACTCATAGTCTCTGAAAGGTCTCTTCTGATTTCCCTAGGCAGAATTCACCACCACAAATAAAATGCTATGGGTACCCATAGCATTTTATAAGCAAATCCTATCACTGAATTTAATACATTATAATTATATTTGGTGTTTATGCATACGTCTTGTTCACAATGCTGTAAACATCTCAAAAGAATTGATAGCGTTCTATTCATCTCGTGTTTCAACACTTCACACAGAGTTTATGGTACATTCTATTGGTTTTTCTATTGCTGAATTACAAATGACCACATATTTAGCTGCTTAAACAACACCCATTTATTATCATATACTTTCCATGGGTCAGAAGTCCAGGTGCATTTGACTAGGTTCTCTGCTTACGGTATCACAGGCCAAAAGCAAGTTGTCAGCCAGGCTAAGCTCTGGGATCTGGGGATGAATCTGCTTCCAAGCCAATTCAGACTGTTGTCATAATTCAGTTCTTTGTATTTGTAGGATGCACAGGTCATCATTTCCTTGCTGGTTGTCAGCAGGGGGGCACTCTGACCTTCTAGAGGCTGTCATGTGGCCCTTCCTATCCAGAAGCCAGCTATGGCACCTCAAATCCTTCTCATGCTTTGACTCTCTCTACCTTCCATCTTTTAAGATGGAAGAGCTTGAACAAAAAGCTCTTCCATCTTAAAAAGGCTCACATGATAGATTAGACGAGTGCAGATATTTCCCTTTTGCAATGTAATGTAACATAATCCTGGGAGTGGTATCCCAATATTTTCACAGGTTCCACCCATGCTCAAAAAGGTAGAGATTATACAGGTGATGGAATGTTGGGGAGTCATTCTTAGAATTCCGCCTATCATGTAGACATTAAAAAAATACATTTAATAAGAGAATGACCTTCCATATGTTGAATTTCCTTAGCATGTAGAGATCTAAAATTTTAATGTTTTAAATTTTATGTTCTTTTTCAGTCACAAAAAGCCACAAGCACACAGGTACAATTTTATCTGGTAGTATATTCAGTATTCTATCATGAAAGCCTTAGGAGCTTCAGTGACAAGCCATTAATAATTGCATCAATAATAAAGACAAACATTAAAGCTAAGAATGAAATATGTAAGGTCCTAATAACCCATTTCCTACAGCAATAGATGTTTAGTCACTCTACACTAAAATAACTATTATAAAAGGGCTATGCGACCTTTCTAGGACAAAAAGACCTCCTCCAAGGAGACCTTCTGTCCCTGCCTCTACAGAGAGCAACTGACCTTCTTCTAAATAGCAATAAACAAACCAACAAAAAATCACAAACCTGTAACTGGAAAAAAACAAACAAAAACAGTAAACATTAATAGTAATTACGTAGATGAAGTGTGATTAGAAAAAGGTAATTTGGATGTATATAGATTATATTTGCATCAGAGTTCAATGACATTTTGAATATAGGAAAATAAGCTCTTTGATATGTATATGTGTGTATATATATATATATATATATAGGAAAATAAGCTCTTTGATCCGTATATGTATATATATGTATAAATATATATTATATAAATATATAAATATAAATACATTTATACATATATAATATATGTATATATAAATGTTTAATATTTAAATATTTAAAAATATATTTATATATTCATACATATATGGATATACACAAATACATGTATTCATACACACATGGATATACACAAATACATGTATTCATACACACATGGGTATACACAAATACATGTATTCATGCATACATGGGTATACACAAATACATGTATTCATGCATACATGGGTATACACAAATACATGTATTCATGCATACATGGGTATACACAAATACATGTATTCATGCATACATGGGTATACACAAATACATGTATTCATGCATACATGGGTATACACAAATACATGTATTCATGCATACATGGGTATACACAAATACATGTATTCATGCATACATGGGTATACACAAATACATGTATTCATGCATACATGGGTATACACAAATACATGTATTCATGCATACATGGGTATACACAAATACATGTATTCATGCATACATGGGTATACACAAATACATGTATTCATGCATACATGGGTATACACAAATACATGTATTCATGCATACATGGGTATACACAAATACATGTATTCATGCATACATGGGTATACACAAATACATGTATTCATGCATACATGGGTATACATAAATACATGTATTCATGCATACATGGGTATACATAAATACATGTATTCATGCATACATGGGTATACATAAATACATGTATTCATGCATACATGGGTATACATAAATACATGTATTCATGCATATATGGGTATACATAAATACATGTATTTATGCATATATGGGTATACATAAATACATGTATTTATGCATATATGGGTATACATAAATACATGTATTTATGCATATATGGGTATATATAAATACATGTATTTATGCATATATGGGTATATATAAATACATGTATTTATGCATATATGGATATATATAAATACATGTATTTATGCATATATGGATATATATAAATACATGTATTTATGCATATATGGATATATAAATACATGTATTTATGCATATATGGATATATATATAAATACATGTATTTATGCATATATGGATATATATATAAATACATGTATTTATGCATATATGGATATATATATAAATACATGTATTTATGCATATATGGATATATATATAAATACATGTATTTATGCATATATGGATATATATATAAATACATGTATTTATGCATATATGGATATATATATAAATACATGTATTTATGCATATATGGATATATATAAATACATGTATCGATACATATATGGATATATATAAATACATGTATCGATACATATATGGATATATATAAATATATGTATCGATACATATATGGATATATATAGAAATATATGTATCGATACATATATGGATATATATAGAAATATATGTATCGATACATATATGGATATATATAGAAATATATGTATCGATACATATATGGATATATATATAAATATATATATTTATACATATATGGATATATAAATATATATATTTATACATATATGGATATATAAATATATATATTTATACATATATGGATATATATAATATATATATTTATACATATATGGATCAAAGAGCTTATTTTCCTATATATAGAGAGAGAGAGAGAGAAAGAGAGAGAGAGAGAAGCAATCCGCCTACCATAGAATGTGAACCTAGACTTCTTTTTGCCAAGGTCTACCTAATTCCCCTGCCTCCACTTTTACTTCTGTGTGCAATTCTGTGTAGCTGGACCTTTTGGCCTTGCTCTAGTTTCCAGACACTCTGAGATGTGAAATCGTGTTAGTTAATAACTTAGCATTAAGCAACCTCCAACAGAAGACAATGGTACCTCTGGACTTTCATTTTTTTCTCTAAATCAAAGTTCTAGTCACCATAAACTTGTTTCTAGAGATGCCATACTTGCTAGTAGCCTGGTCCAGAGCCCGGGAACCAACACATATGGAAAGAATTCTCCTCCCCACTGCCTGCTGTAATTACCTCTGCTCGTGATTCAGTAGGACCCGCTTCCCTTGTCTATGTGCTGCCCACCTTCTATGCTGCTCAGTGGAGACAACTTGGAATTCTGATACACATTTAAAATCACCATTGTACCTGCCTTGTCCTCGGAATATTATGTCTGACTGTGGTTAGGGCAGCATTTAACCATGATCTTCTGCCAATTCCAAACTTCTTTCTTCTTTTTTTCTTCTCTAAGCTGTCATTTCTTAAATGGCACCCAAATCTCAGATTATTATACTCACCTTTCAGGTACAAAATATGTATGTAGGCAATGTCATAATCTGTACACTCTTTCAAGAATTCTTCCAGGTATGACTTCCACAGGTATTCTTTCACAATTCTTTCTGGATGACTTGTATGTATACGTCTCCCTTTTCTAGAAACATAGAATATTTAAAATGTGGGAAGAAGCTATCTCTTACAGTAATAGTAACAATTTTAGCTGAAATCTAAATCTATACACACACACACATATAAGACATTATATGTGTACACTGGATATCTACAGAATCCTTCCCTGCAAGAGGAACCTGAATATGTGTGCTGTTTCCTAACATAGAATCCCATGAAAATGTGTGAATTTCAGCCTTATTGATGGCTCACAATGAATGTGTCCTCATCAGTATATATGGTCCCCTCCTTTCCCTCACACAGAGGCTATCAGGAATCCTGAAAGCAGATAAAACACCTCTTTAGTGAATCACCTTCCTGCATATTTTTTTGCCACCAGCCAAGGCTCTTGGCTGCTTGTGCTACAGTCAGCTAAGATTGCTACCTTCCACAATTCCAGGAGTTTTGCCATCATAAAATGCAGCTTGACTGATTTTTTTCAATCCTTGCTAATTCCATGGAAAGAAGACAAATTTCTGGTTTTGTATTTGTCATCATTTTCCCTCTTTTCCTATTATTTTTCTGGATTGAATAGAAAGTCAGTGTGTCTTCACATTTTGATGCCTAGGTTTCAGTTGTCTTCCAAAATGTCTCTGTTCACTCAGCCTTTGAGTGCCTTTCTTCTTCTAAGGTCGTCTTAAGCAATTGTAATGTTAAATGTCTAAGGCATGCTTTCCTGTTGTTTAATATCTATCAAAAATAGCCCTCCTAAAATAAAATAAAGTAAATGAATGGCTTAAAAGACTTGATATGACCTGCAAGTATTGCTCCTTTGTAAGTCACAAGTCTGATTTTTGGCATCTGTTGCTAGTGACTATAGCTTATGATAATTGAACATCTTTGCCAGAACTCACATAGGTTGAGGCTGTAAACCAGAGCCTGATGTGAGGGTCAACACACTGTCCCCTGAGTAAATATCCACAGTCGTAACTTAGCATATCGTAATTATTGTAATGACAAAAAAAAAGAAATCAAGATCCTCAGCTCTATTGAGCAGTTTGTCTTGCACCTGGATGAGACTATGCTTCTTGAAATAATTTCCCGAAGACTCCCATTATTTTCCACTGGAGCCTGTCATTTGGAGATTTTCCTGATACTATCCATTTCCTTCAAGTCAGCATCATTTATTTCTATTGCTTAAACAATTTTAGCTCACCCTACAACAATTCTACTATAATATTTCTAATCAATTTAAGGATTAAAGGATGATTTTTCACTCCCTTCAGCTGAATATATTTTTTTCTAGATCTGCTAGTTATTTCTTTAATAACAATGTTATGTCCAAACATGTGAAAGAGGCTCCGTCTAATTTAATCAAACTTGCCTGCATTTATTTTCATATTCCAAATATGTTTCTTCAGTTTGGTCTTCAGAGGGCAGTTATTTTTCAGGTCAGAAAAAAAAATTCTTATTTGAATCATTTCCCACTAGCAACTGGGAATCCAAAGGGGGAAAAATGAAGATTCTGTTTCTCCACCTTTAGAATTTAGCCTGATATGACATAGTAGAAAACAATTATCTTGAGAAATATAAAGATATGTGTGGTCAAATGGAGATGCTAACTTCACCTATCTATATTGTCTTAGTGTGTTTGTGTTGCTATAAAGAAATACTTGATTCTGGGCAATTTATAAAGAGAAAAGTCTTATTTAGCTCACAGTTCTGCAGGCTGAACAAGAGCATGGTACTAGTACCTGCTTCTGGTGAGGGCTTCAGGCTGTTTCCACTCGTGGTGGAAGGTAAATGGGAGTCAGCATGTGTGGAGATCACATGTGTGGAGACAGAAAGCAAGAGAGAGAGAAAGAGGTGCCAGGCTCTTTCCACAGCCAGTTCTCACAGGAACTAGTAAGAACCCACTGACTTCTGAAAGAATGGTGCCAAGCCATTCAAAAAGGATTCATCCCCACAATCCAAACACCTCAAATTTCAACATGAGACTTGACGGGGCTATATAAACCATATCCAAACCACAACACATATGGATTGGTTGTTTAGATAAAATTGAAGTCAAAACACATATCAAACAACATATCCTTTTCCAATGTATTGGAACAAAAAGGGCATGCATTTTTTAGAATCAGAAGGCAAAGTTCAAAAGTACATAAGGTATTGGTAAATCCATGAACTTCAAATTTAGCTCAGTTGAAAAGAACTACACAACATTTTGAAATCAAATATGAACAGAAAACCTGAGAAACTAAACAAACTTTTTTAAAGCCATGTGAGTACGTACTGATTCAACAAATAGATTCAGCACTTCTAGTATATATTATGTTATATACTCAAGTATTAACGAAGATAACTCACAGCCATAAAACTTATTAAGCCTTTCACTTACAAGGGCATCCTATGAACAGCTTTTTTATATATAAAAAATAGCAAATGCTGCATTTTATAAAAAAAAATTGTTGGTTGTGCGCGGTGGCTCACGCCTGTAATCCCAACACTTTGGGAGGCCGAGGCGGGCAGATCACGAGGTCAGGAGATCGAGACCATCCTGGCTAACATGGTGAAACCCCGTCTCTACTAAAAATACAAAAAAAATTAGCCAGGCATGGTGGCAGGCGCCTGTAGTCCCAGCTACTCGGGAGGCTGAGGCAGGAGAATGGCGTGAACCCAGGAGGCAGAGCTTCTAGTGAGCCAAGAGAGCGCCACTGCAGTCCGGCCTGGGCAAAAGAGTGAGACTCCATCTCAAAAAAAAAAAAAAAAAAAAAATTGTTGCAAGTTTGGCAATAAGTCTTTATTCAAAAACCCACCCTGGGTTATCAAAGGTTGAAAATAAATTTTAGTTTTCATCCTACATACTCAGCCTCATCAATATGCATAAATCATTATGTTCTTTTGACAATTAATACAAATAAGTTGATAGGGTTTTTGCATGTTCCACTTAAGGAGTTGAACGATGCTGTGTAATATGGCTCAAATTTTTTAAAGTGTGCCTGAAGGTCTAAATGAGATTGTGTACACATATAAGCAAAACACCTTCCTTTTTCAAATTTCACATGAGAGTTTGTAATTTTAAAAATACAGCTAAAACAAAAACCTGGAAGTGATTAATTTTGCAGGCAGCCAAAATATGTAATTAAGGTTCATAATCTTTATGGACATAAGAATATCTCAGAGGCCACGTGCTCTTAATTCAGACCAAATTCTACTACGTCAGAAGTTTTGGTTTCTAAGCTAATATCAGATTGTAGTAACACACTGAGGTGCCAGTGAGGTTATTAGAGGCAGGCACAATAAATGAAACAATGGCTAAAAACTGAGAGTTTAAAATTGAGAGAAAGGTCAGAAAAAATATAAAAAGCAAGCACGAAAGACTTCTGTGTCCGGTTGTGGCTAATATGTTTCTACTGTAGTGAACTATCTTTAGGTAACATCTATAAATTCTGAACATAATGCAGAAAATACTTGCCTGGAGGAATAGAAGAGTGAAAAGAAACAGGTATATTCTGGTACAGAGTCTGTATTTAGAGTAAGAGATTTCTAAGAAATGTGCTCCTATTTTCACATCTCCCCTCCCCTTTATCCATATGGGATATGTTCCAAGACCTCCAGTGGATGCCTGATACTGTGGATAGTCCTGTACACTATACATACTATGTTTTTTCCTATACATATAAACTTATAATATACAAAAATGTCCACAGCAGCTTAATTTGTAATAACCAAAAACTACAAAAAGTTTTCATTAAAAGGTGGGTAAGTTCTTGTTCTATATAGTGGAATAGTACTCATAATTTAAAAAAATAGAATGAGTAATTGAGATATGCTACAACATGGAAGCATATCAAAACAAATACGCTGGGTGAAAGCAGCTAAATTTAAAAGGTTATATACTATATGATTTAATTTATATAGAACTCTAGAATATGCAATGTAATCTACAGTGTTAGAAAGAAGTTTGCATGGATATTGGAAAGAAAAGCAAAATATAAGAACTAAAAAGGGGTGACTGGTCATGAAGAAACTCTTGGGGTTGACAGGTATTCCCAGTACCTTGAATGAGTTATTGTTATATATATATGTATAAATTATACATCTTAATTGTGTAAAAATTATTGTCAAAATTACATTTAAATACTATTGTCTACAAAACCAACATGTCAAAATTTGTGGAATGCAGCTAAAGTAATTATTCAAGAGAAATTTGTGGTTTTCAATTTATATATTAGGAAAGAAGAATGATCTCCATCGATAATTAAAATTTCTCCCTTCAGAAACTAGAAAAACTAGAGAAAATTACAATACAATACAGGAAGTTAAGATAGGAGCAAACGTTATTGACAGACAACTTATAAAAGCAGAGAAAGTCAATGAAACCAAAACTTGCTTCTTTGAAAAAATCAATGATATTGATATACTTCTAGCTGGGCTAATAAAAGAAGACATGCCCACACACGTGTGTGTGTGTGTGTGTGTAGAGAGAGAGAGGATAAAAATTATCAATATCAAGAATGAGAGAGTGAACATAACAGGAGATCATCCAGACATTAACTAAATAAGAGAGCATTATAAACAACTTTATGAAAATAAATTAGAAAATTTAGACACAAAAATTCCTTGGTAGATGTAAACTGCAAAATTGTATTGAACTAAAAATAGAAAATTTTGATAGCCTTAAAGGAGTCAAAGAAATTAAATTTGTGACTAAAACCTCCCCACAGACAAAACTTTACACCCCGATGGCTTTACTGGTGAACTCAAACATTTAAGAAAGGAGTAATACTAATCCTACATAACATTTTTCAGAAAATAGAGAATAAAACACTTTCCAACTCATTTTATGATGTCAAGACCTGACAATGACAATACAAGAATAGAGAAGTGCAGAGCAATATTCCTCATGAAAATATAAATAAAATTCTTTCCCAGAATATTAGCAAATAAAAATGTAGCAACATATACAAGTAATAAGACATCATAACCAAGTAGTGTGTATACCCAGAAAAAATTTCATTTCAATCTGAAAATCAGTACAATTCACCATGTTCATAGAATAAAGAAAAACTATCATATGACTGTATCACTATGTAGAAAAAAATTGACAACATTAAACACTGATTTACATAAAAGTTCTCAGCAAACCAGTAGTAATTGGAAAATTCTCCAATCTGATAAATGGTATTTATGTAAAACCTACAGCTAACACCATAGTTAACTTTGAAATACTGAATGTTTTTGTGAATGATCAAGAAAATGTAAGGATGTACAATAACACATTTTCTATTCATTATCCTATTAGAGGCTCTAGTCAGTGCAATAAAACAATAACAACAAAAAGGCATACATTTAATAATTATTCTGCTCTTGACCTTTATCACAATTACCTAAGCCTACCTGTCACTTGACATATTTGTTAAAATGGCATTCACATATTTAAAATTCACCTAGAACCCTAGGTCCCATAAAACTAGAGCTCAGGTTTTTCTATTTACCCTCCTCAAAGTTGTATTGAACTTGAAATGTATATATGTCTATATATGGTAAACAGACTCTTCAAGGTAACATTAGACATTAATAGACAGACTTGTTAACACAACAAAAGTCATAAATTACTTTTCAGGATACAGTAGAGCCTTGAACAACACAGGTTTGAACTGTGTGGTGGTTCCACTTATATGAAGATTTTCTTTTGCCTCTGCCACCCCTGAGAGAGCAAGACCAACCCCACCTCTTTCTCCTCCTCCTCAGCCCACTCAACTTGAAAAAGACTAGAATGAAGACCTTTATGATGATCTACTTCCACTTAATTAATAATAAATATATTTTCTCTTTATTTTCTTAATATTTTCTCTAGCTTACTTTATTGTAGGAATATAGTATATAATAATCAAATATACAAAATATGTGTTAATTAGCTATTTATCTTATCAGATCATTATATAATAATTAAAGGGTAAATTCAGCAAGAGGCTATAACAATTGTAAATATGTATGCACCACAAACTGGAGCACACACATATAAAAAGCAAATATTACTAGAGCTAAAGGAAGAGATAGACTCTAATACAGTAAGAGCTAGAGAATTCAACTCCCCAGTTCCAGAATTAGACAGCTTATCAAGAGAGAAAATCAACAAAGAAACCTTGGACTTAATCTGCACTATATAAGAAATGGACTTAATAGACATTTACAGAACATTTTATCCAAAGGCTGCAGAATACACATTCTTCTCCTCAGCACCTAAATCATTCTCAAGAATAGATCATACGTTAGGACACAAAACAACTTTTAAAACACTCAAAAAAAAAAAAGAAATAATATTAGGTATCTTAACTGACCACAATAGAACAAAACTAGAAATCTGTAACAGGAGAAATTTTGGAAACTATACAAAGACATAGAAATTAAACAATATGCTCCTGAATGACAAGTGGATCAATAAAGAAATTAAGAAAACTGAGAAATTTCTTGAAACAAATGATAATGGAAACACAAAATACCCAAACCTATGGGATACAGCAAAAGCAGCACTAAGAATTTTATAGCCATAAGCACTATATATCAAAGAAGAAGAAAGACTTCAAATAACCTAACAATACATCTTAAAGGACTAGAAAAGTATGAGCAAACCAAACCCCAAATTAGGAGAAGAAAAGAATAAACATCAGAACATAAGTAAATGAAATTGAAATGAAGAAAACAGTATCAAAAAATCAATGACATTGGTTTTTTTGAAAGGATAAACAAAATTGACAAACTTTTAGCTAGACTAAAAAAAGAGAAGATCAAAGTAAATAAAATCACAGATGTAAAAGGAAACATTAAAACTGATACCACAGAAATTCAAAGGATTATTTGGGGCTACTACGAGCAACTATATTCCAATAAACTGGAAAACTTAGAAGAAATGGATAAATTAGCAGACACATATTAATTCAACTTAACACAGTTGAACTACGAAGAAATCAAAAACCCGAAGAGACCAGTAACAAGTAACAAGATCGAAGCTGTGATAAAGTCTCCTAGCAAAGAAAAGACTGGGATCCAATGGCTTTGCTGCTGAATTCTACTAATCAATTAAAGAACTAATACCAATCCTCCAAGTATTATGAAAAATAGAGGAGAACGGGAGACTTACAAAGTTATTCGGTGAGGCCAGTAATACCCTGATATCAGACAAAGATACATGAAAAATATAGACAAATATCCCTGATGAACATTGATGCAAAAATCTTCAATGAAATACTAGAAAATTGAATTTAACAATACATTACAAAGATCATTCATCATGACCAAGTGGGATTTATCCCTGGGATGCAAAGATGGTTCAACATACACAAATTAATCAATGTGATATGTCAGATCAACAGAATGAAGAAGAAAAGCCATATGAACATTTCAATTGACACTGAAAAAGCATTTGATAAAATTCAGCATTTCCTCATAATAAAAACCCTCAAAACACTGAATATATAATGAATATACCTCAACATAATAAAAGGCATATATGACAGACCCACAACTAGTATCATACTGAATGGGTAAACACTTAAAGCCTTTCCTCTAAAATCTGGAGCATGACAAGCATGCCCACTTTCACCATAATTATTCAACATAGTACTGGAAGTCCTATCTATAGCATTCAGACAAGAGAAAGATATAAAAGACAACAAAATTGGAGAGAAGTCAAATTATCCTTGTTTGCAGATGATATAATTTTATATTTGTAAAAACCTACAGTCTCCATCAAATAACTGTAGAAGTTATAAACAAATTCAATTAAGTTGCAGGATACAAAATTAACACACAAAATCAATAGCAACTCTATATGTCAACAGTAAACAACTTAAAAAAAAAACTAATGTCTTTTACAATAGCCACAGGTAAAACTAAATACCTAGCAATTAACTGAAGAAGTGAAATACCTTTACAATGAAAACTATAAAACATTGATGAAATAAATTTAAGAAGACACACACAAAATGAAAGATATTACATGTTCATGGATTGGAAGAATCAATATAGTTAAAATGTCCATACTACTCAAAGCTATCTACAGATTCAATGCAATCCCTATTAAAATACCAATGACATTTCTCATAGATACAGAAAAAAAAAATCCTAAAATTTATGTGGAACCACACACATACACACACACAGAGAAAGAGAAAGAGAAACAGAGAGAGAGAGAGAGAGAATAGCCAAAGCTATCCCAAGCAAAAAGAATAAAACTGGAGGAGTCACATTACCTGATTTCAAATTGTATTACAGAGGTATGGCAAACAAAACAGCATGTTACTGGCATAAAAGCAGACACACAGACCAATGGAAAAGAATAGAGAACCCAGAAACAAATCCATACATTTACAGTGAACCCATTTTTGACAAAGATGCCACAAACATACACTGGGGAAAGGACAGTCTCCTCAATAAATAGTGCTGGGAAGACTGGATATTCATATGCCGAATAGTGAAATTAGACCCTTAACTCTTGCCATATACAAAAGTCAAATCAAAATGTTTTAAAGCTTAAATCTAAGACCTAAAATATATAAAACTACTAAAAGAAAACTTTGGAGAAACTCTACAGGGCATTAATCTGGTCAAAGATTGTTGAGTAATACCTCATAAGTATAGGCAAGCAAAGCAAAAACAGACAAAGGATCATATTAAGCTAAAAAGCTTCTGCACAATAAGGAAACAATCAACAACGTGAAAAGACAACCCACAGAATGGGAGAAAATATTTGCAAACTATCCATCTAAAAAGGGATTAATAACCAGAATATAAAAGGGGCTCAAACAACTTAATAGAAAAAAAACTAATAACTGGCTGGGCGCGGTGGCTCACGCCTGTAATCCCAGCACTTTGGGAGGCCGAGGCAGGCAGATCACGAGGTCAGGAGATGGAGACCATCCTGGCTAGCACAGTGAAACTCCGTCTCTACTAAAAATACAAAAAATTAGCCGGGCATGGTGGCGGGCGCCTGTAGTCCCAGCTGCTTGGGAGGCTGAGGCAGGAGAATGGCGTGAACCCGGGAGGCAGAGCTTGCAGTGAGCTGAGATCGTGCCACTGCACTCCAGCTGGGCAAAAGAGGGAGACTCCATCTCAAAAAAAAAAAAAAAAAAAAAACACTAATAACTTGATTTTTGCGAAAGGGCAAAAGATCTGAATAGACATTTCTCAAAAGAAGACATACAAATGCAAACAGGTATATAAAAGGTGCTCAACATCATTAATCACCAGAGAAATGCAAATCAAAACTACAATGAGATATTATCTTACCCCAGTTAAAATGGCTTTTATCCAAAACACAGGCAATAACAAATGCCAGTGAAGACGGGGAGAAAAGGGAACACTTGTACACCACTGGTGGGAATGTAAATAGTAAAAGCACTACGAACAACAGCTTGGAGAGTCCTCAAAAAGTTAAAAATGGAGATACCATACAATCCAGCACTCCTACTCCTAGCTGTACATCCCAAAGAAAGGAAATCAGTTTATTAAGAAAACATCTGCACTCCCATGTTTATTGCAGCACAATTCACATTAGCTAAGATTTGGAAGCAATCTAAGTGTCCATCAACAGATGAATGGATAAAGAATATACGGTACATATACACAATGGAGTACTATTCAACCATAAAAAAAGAATGAGATCCTGTGATTTGCAACAACATGGATGGAACTGGACATCATTATATTAAGTGAAATAAGCAAAGCATAGAAAGACAAACTTCACATGTTTTCACTTATTTGTGAAAGCTAAAAATTAAAACAATTGAACTAATGCAGATAGAGGGTAGAGTAATTATTTTCAGAGGCTGGGAAGGGTAGTAGGAGAGTGGGAAGGAAGTGGGAATGTTAATTAGTACAAAAAAATAGAAAGAATGAAAGAGATCTAGTATTTGACAGTACAAGAGAGTGACTATAATCAATAACTTAATTATACATTTTTAAAAAGTAAAAATATAATTGTATTGTTTGTAACACCAAGGATAAATGCTCGAAGTGATGGATATCTCATGAAACCCAACGTGATTATTATGCATTGCATGTCTGTATCAAAATATCTCAGGTACCCCAAAAAGATATACACCTACTATTTACCCACAAAATAAAAACTAAAAAAAAAATTTAAAAAGGACTCCAGTCAACAATAGACTATTAGTAGTTAGGTTTTGGAGGAGTCAAAAGTTACATGTGGATTTTCAACTGCATGGTGAGGAAGGGTCAGATCCCTTAACCTCCATAATATTCAATGATCAACTATAATTACCTCCAATTACATCAAAGTCTCATAAAGCTTTGCCAATTCCAGAACACATTAAGAAGTTATACGAGAGCTCATTTTGGCAGGTGAACCTTATAATTTTAAGTATTCCCTCAGATAACACTTTGCTTACTTCACAGAAGCCATTTCATGATAGCAAGTTTTTTTTTCTCACCAACATCCAAGGATCCAAAGGAAAAATAATGTCTTATGATCTCTTCTACGTCCATGTTGAAAAAAACATTTAATGCTACATTATTTCTTCAGTTTGTGTAACCAGGCGGGTTTTCTGGATTATGTTACCACAGAACTGAGGTTGACAATTTCCCTTAAAAAACGTTAACGTTTTAATTATGAACTACCAATCATAATTTTTTAATTTTACAGCAAAATGTGCTATAAATTTTGGCACAGTAGGTAATGGACCCCATTGTTTTATTCTTGATTATCATAATGATGTGATATGTGCAAGTAAAATGTATAAAACGTGTTTGTAAATTGGCCGCTTGCTACTCAAAGAAAATATTTCTTTGGGTATCCTCCTGTTGGTTTAACAGGCTATTAAGGTACAATGCTGCTAATAATTCTTGATACCTCAATTATTTCTAAATGTTTATTAAGATGTGCAGTGCAAGCTTATGAGGTCAGAGATTTGGTGATATCCTAACATGAGATATTTTGTTTATTGGATTGAGATGCTTAGCAGAAAAGAGGAGAGGATACACTAGGTTAACTTTTTGTAAGAATACAAATAACTTTTCAAGAAGAGAAAAAACATTAAGTGCTTTTTTATTGTGTATGGGTTTCTTTACATTCTGTCCTTTTTTTTTTTTTAACAAATCCATTATATAGATTTTGTAATTTTTCAAGCACTAAGACATTGTAGCCTAATTTATCAAAGAGAAACTAATCACAAAGTACACAACTTTTTGGGAATGACTTTATCAGGCTTAGGAAGGCAAAATTTAAGAGGAAACTAAATTTCATCATAAATATCTTTCACTCAGCAAAAGCTCTTATTTAAAGTGTTTGGACTTCCTGAAACACTTCTACAGTTAAAATTCATTAATTTTAGCAACAACGAGAAGAGCTCAAATAATATAATCCATTTTAACTCTTGTCCACAATATCAACTCCTTTTCAGCCTTACCTAGTTGTTAGCTATACTACAGAATGTAGAACTGAAAATTTTGGATTGAAGAGACAAAGTGTTTGAAACCTCGGACTTCATGTTCTAATCAGAGCCATTTCTCATTTCTGGGTTCAGCCATAGTCACTTACACATTTTTGGATGTGGCTAATGCCAGGTCTCCTGTCTGAGGGTTTTCTACTACCAATATCCATTACCTAATAAGTATTCAAAATGATGAATACTAAATATGCACATTCTAAGTTGTTTAACAAAAACACTGTAAATTTGTCATAAGTATCAGCACTTATCAGAAATACCAGCATACGCACTCTTCTGCTGTCTTTCTCCCTGTAGTCTCTACCTTCTTCAAGAGCCCAATTTCTGAGAATATTAGGGGAAGTCTGAAGAACTCACTCAAAATCATTACACAGCAGTTATTATAGTAGCCAAGAGAAAGAAATTTGTTTCCACTTAATGTAAGACTGACAGATTGGTGTAGTCACTGGGAAAGTGGAAACTCAGACCCATCCTGTAGGAAATTGTGATTAAAGTGGGACTTAAAGAATCAGAAGTGGAATCTTTACAGAAATGCTTATAAACTAAACAATACATAAAGCATAGTCACTTTTTTCTTGCTCTATTGAGGTATAATTGGCAAATAAAATTGTATATATTCAAGGTATCCACTGATGCTTTGATATATGTGTATATTATGAAAGGGTGACCACAGTCAAATTAGTTAACACCTCCATCACCTCACATAGTTGCCTTTTGTTTTATGGTGAGAACATTTAAGTTCTACTATCTTAAATTTCAAGTATACATTTTAGTATAACTATACAGTATAACTATAGTCACCATGCTGTACATTATATCCTCAAACATACTCATTTTATCATAATCACTTATTTTGCAAACCATATCCATGTGTATGTATATATGTATTTGTAAATGTTATTATGCATGTAGGAAGATCACACTTCTATGTCATCTGAATTGCTACGGAAGGATCACACTTCTATGTCATCTGAATTGCTAAAACTATCATAATAAGAAAAAAACAATTAAATACCAAAAAACAGTATGTGTAAAAAACTTTATTAAAAAAAAAAATCTATCCTGAAGCCATATCAAATCATTTTACCCTCTATGTTTTAAAAAGGTTCAGTAAAGGTAGCATGGCAGAGTGGAGCAGAAGACTGGATAAGTGAACCATAAATTTGCATTTAGATGTTGATAACCACCAGCTGGGTGAGCTTGAGTGAGTTAATCCTCTCTGAGCTTTGCTCATTTGTGAAATGATTGAATTCAACCAGGTAACCACTGTGGTCTCTTCTGCTATCAAAACACATTTGAGTTTTACAAAATAAAATTTAAGAGTTTACAGAGAAATTTAAATGTATTTCAGGTGTCTAAACCATTGTTAAGACACTGTGTTAACTAATTTTATAAAGACATCTATCTTCTTACAAAACAGTAAACCTCAGATGGATGCTGGTGAAGTCCAAGGTGATAGCAATTGCCATTTTTAAGACTATTGGCCTTTGAACCCCAAACCACAGGCTTCTTGGGAACAAGGACCTTGTGGAATCATTGTTGTGTAATTTAGGGCATGCTAAGTGCCCAGTAAGTATATAAAAATATTTAAGTCTTTTAAGCTCAGAAATCTATTTAGGAAGTGGAGAATTATTTGGCATCGCTTCCAGAAAAAAACCTAAAATAAATTTAAAAAAAACAAAGAAATCTATTTTACCGAATTTTTGTTTTCCATTTAGCAGACTTTGAAGAACTCTGACCTTACTTGCAGCTGGTTAGGAAAAAGCCCTTTACCACCCTCCTTTAAAAAAAAATACCTAATCATTTTATAATTGCAATAGAGCATAGCAATGCATGTGGCAACACTGATGGATATATTTCTCCTATGAACTTAAAGCTTGAGATGTATGTACCTGAACTACAGATTAATCAACATGCAAGCATGGGCTGTTGTGTCTTGCTGATTAATTATGCTGAATGATGGATTCTGGTTTAATCACTTTACCTGATAGATGTAGAGAGCTTGCAAATGACAGTCACTGTATCATTTCTCAATAAGCTGCTTTCTAACCAGCTTACTAAAGAAACTTCAGGAAGTTGTTGTTCCAGGAAAAAAACAAGTACATACTTTTCCATGAATAACTTTACATTTCTCTAATATCTTACACCTTAACATTTGTCCTCTGACCAAAAAATCATATAAATACAATAATTATCCAGGAATCCCATTGTCTGGCAGTCTGTCTGTCTCATCCTGGAACTGGAAAACAAAATTTAAAAGGTTAATAGGATTTATAATTGGGTTTATAATGTTAAGAAAATGACTCTTTCCTTAGGCTAGAAAACAATTGATTCATGGTTAAAATTACCTGTCTAAAAATTAAAAAAAAAAAAAAAGAAACATAACTATGAATAAGCCCTCTGCTCTTAGGAGGGGAATGCTAGTTTGATTCATAAAAGAAAAATTGAAGAGTTAATTGATCATTTCTCTATCTGAAAAAAAGGATATGTGACACGATTACTGTTTTCTTCCTAGAAAATTCAGTAGGTGGTCCCTAAGGATAAAATAAATAATATCTGAACCAAGTGAGCTTTAACAAATTGGTAGCAATTCCCACCACTCACCCCAGAGAAGTTAATCTCTTCCTCCCCTTTCTTTCACTGCAGGTACCTTAGCATAGCATTTTTCACACTATATAATTCATTAGAGTTGCCTGAGTATGTTTCTCACTCCTCTATAACAGGTAGTGATGGCCTGGAAAACAGCAGCCATTATATATATATATACAGGACTCAAGGACTCAAGAAGCAGATTATATATATATATATATTTTATATTTTTTTCATTTTTTTTATATATATATATATATATGTATTTTTTTAAATGGATTTCACTCCCATCACCCAGGCTGAAATGCAGTGGTGTGTCAGCTCACTGTGACCTCTGCCTCCCAGGTTGAAGTGACTCTCGTGCCTCAGCCTCCCAAGCCAGATGCTTGGGATTACAGGTGGGTGCCACGGTGCCCAGCTAATTTTTGTATTTTTAGGAGAAATGGGGTTTCACTATATTGCCCAGACTGGTCTCAAACTCCTGAGCTCAAGCCATCTGGCCACCTCAGCCTCCCAAAGTGCTGGGATTACAGGCGTGAGCCACCACGCCCAGACCATTATATCTTTTTTAATACTGTCCTTCACAATGTTTAAATGGCTCCTTATTGGTAGATGCTCAATAAAATCTTATCGACTTATGTTGAAGAAATTTATAGATTAAACATAGGAAAAGGTGAGTTTGCCCACTCCTGAAGTCTCTAGTTCCTTTCAACATCAGGTAAACTAACTTAAACCTCAACCCCAGTCAGGTCCTGATTGAGACAGGATACGTATAAAGGGATTCCCTCTGGTGAATGAACAGATTCTAGCACTACCTGTGAGTGCCAGGGTGCCTTCCAAGATGCAGCCTCTCTTACTGTCTGTCTCTTCGTGCAGGCCATTTATGAGTCCTTCCTTCATGAGCACTTCAGTCTCCCTGCAGGGCATTAGGCTGAGTCTGATAACCTCACTGTAAACTGAGATGGCCTTGCTATTGGGCCTAGCTTCCTGCCAATACCCCTCTGCCAAAATCAAAGCCTAACATGAACTTGAGTGATATAGTTTGGATACATGTCCCTTCTAAATTGCGTATTGAATTGTAATCCTCAATGTTGGAGGTGGGACATGGTGGGAAGTGATTGAATCATGAGGGTCGATTTCTCAGGAAGGGTTAGTAACATTCCCACGGTCCTGGCCTTGTGATAGTGAGTGAATTCTCATGAGATCTGGTTGTGTAGAACTGTGCGGCACCTCTCTGTCTCTCTCTGTCTTGCTCCTGCTTTCACCATGTGACATGCCTGCTCCTTCTTTGCCTTCTACCGTGATTGTAAGCTTCATGAAGACCTCCCCAGAGCCAAGCAGATGTTGCTACCATGCTTCCTATATAACCTCCTCAAAAGCCAAGCAGATGTTGCTACCATGCTTTCTATATAGTCCTAAATACCTGAGATTCTGTGAGTCAATTTGTTGGAAACGGGTGCTCGGTGTCACAAAATCAACACTGAGACAAAGGATCTCTCAGAAAGGCTAGTTTACTTTCTGCAGAAAGGGTGCCACTCGCTAGCAGTCTTGCCGTGAGAGCACACCCAAACAAAGGAGATGGGGACATTTGTAATCTTTGTAACCTCACACAATGGTCCTCTGTCTGTGTCCCATTTCCATTGGCTGGAACGAGACCTCATGTTCTAAGCTTGACCCAATTGGCTAACAGCTTGAAACTTTTCTAAATAGGCAAACGGGAAAGAGGACAAAGAAAAGAGGAAGCTAGTCATGAGAGGGCCAGAAGGGTTTCCAAATAAGGAATGGTGTGCACTATGGTCTGGGGCTCACTTAACCCTGTCCAGGCATGCCAGGTCAAGTCAGAGCAGCTGCATTTGAACATACATAGATATGCATAGAGTACAGAAATGACAAGCTCTTTATGGTTTTAAGAAACTTTGAAGAACTTCTCCATTCCTCACACAATTGAACCTCTTTTCTTTATAAATTACATAGTCTCAGGTATTTCTTTATAGCAATGCAAGAATTGTCTAACACATTGAGTAATGTCACTGTCTGAAAATTTCACTTGCTGACACCTGCTCCTATTTTCATACCAAAGAAGCTTAAACTCTTTCTACCATGTATACTGTCTATATCAGCCATGCAGCAGTTCCTATAGTCATCATCACCAGCCATCAGCCACCATTCAGGGGGCTAAACCAAGGTATGACTGGTTTGAGACTTCGACCAAGTTGAAGTTGTAAGGAAGATTTATGGTGCTGTCTGAAAAGTAGAAGAATTAGTGACAAGGTTTCAGGTTAAAAGGCTCTTTTGTGGCAATTACAACATTAGTGGAATGACAAACAGTGTTGAAAGTCAAAGAGCCTTGGGTTATTTAGCTAATTTCTTTTTAATTTCTGTTAAGCTTCAGTTACTTCCTCTGTGCAATAGAGACAATGAATGGGGAGGGAAGGGGAAGAAGAAAGCTTAGTATGTAAAGTGCTTAGAATAGTACCTAGTTTGTTAATCTTGAATAACTATCAACTGTATTCCTCTTTTCATATAAAAACAAACTACAGTTAACCAACAAAAACAGTCAGCAAATAGATATAGCCCTGGAGGTTGTCAAAGTAAGTACCGAATTGAACCTTAAGGCTCTGATTCAAAGCAGAATGAAAGAAAAATTGTAAGCCCTTCTCTCAAGGGGTATTAACCCTAATAGACTTTGAGCGGTGTAGAAATAGATAGAGCTAGGCTTCTGCCTTTTTCCACCTTTGGTGCTGCAAGGCAAAAACGTTTGTAAGACTCTAGTCAAGAGTATAACTGGAAGCCCATGCACTTTATGTCTAAATATTTAAAAATTATAAATGAAGCTATACAACTATTAATTAAAATAAGCTCTATCCTCTGACATACAAGTATACATTTACGTAACTGGGCAAGTTACGTTTGAATTTACTGTTATTGCACACTGTGGACTTTCCTGCTAGAATATGGTGGTACAGGGAGAGATGTCTCCAGGCCCTTGTCTGCCCCAACTGGGGCTTCCTGGTGAGATTCCTGCTTCATTCCACTGTCTTCATAAGGAGACCCTTAATAGCCCCTTGGGCATGAGGGTGAATGAAGTGGAGGCTAGTGCCTTCAGGTGGAAGGACTCAAGAAGCAGCCTTGGATAAGCCCTGGAAAATGATTCAGGGTCACATAGACAAGGACCAGGTACTAAGTGTGGTCTGGAAGGCAAGGTGCTGTCACCAGATGAGGACACTCCCTTGGTCTTATGCTCTTCCGGTTTCAGCTAGATGGAGACTAGAACAGGGCCCTCGAAAGTCCAGGACCTGGAAAAGGAGCCCTTCTTGTTCACATCTAAGGACAAGATACTTAAGGTGAAGATTTTGGTAACAAAAGGGAAGACTGCACCCTGAGCACAGAATCGGGAGGCCTAGGTTACAAAGCAGAATGAGTTATACCCACAGATGAAATATCAGACAAGTAGTTACACATGTGTTGCGACAGTGGCACAGGAAAACTTCACATCTGGAACTTTTTTAGTCTTTTTTTTTTTCTTTCTTTTTTTAGTTTCCTCTCTTTTTTCCCAGAGTCTATGTATATGTACTGTTTTATTATACAAAATTAGCTTTTTTGTGCGTTTCTGGTCAATTAGCAGAAAAGGTATGTAGTCCTTGAGTCTTTTTAATAGAAAAATTTAGACTGCTTTTACTTAGGTAAGGAATCAACACCTTTATGTGCAAAAGCCTTGAACTGTTCTCGCAAATAATACAGCCCACCTAAGACTCTCTGCCCAAAAATCTACCTGCAAAAGACAGTAAAATCATTTATAGTTTTAAAATAAAGATTTAAAACATAAAATTGTATTCTATTCTTTCTATTTCCCACATAAAGGAGCTCTTCAAATCAATACTGGGAAATTAGCTGTCTATCCAGAATTACTACATTTGGGAAAGAATTCTGAATGTTAGGCAGGTACTTAGAAACTAAGGTTTTCATTATTCAGGTTATTGTACCACTAAGATAAAGATGTCATTTCTTTATAATGAGTAAAATCACAGCAATTTAAAGTTGATAGAAATTTTTAAAGTCCCAAATCATTGACGTGGGAGGTATATTAAAAAAAATTCAAACGGTTGAGTGAGTTGTTCAAGACCATAGAGGTAAAAATTGGGCTGGAACTCAGAACTCATTCCAGCAAAGTGGGCTTTTCTCTGTAATGAGGTATCAACTATAGGACTGTGAATAAAAACTAAGTTCCTAGATTTTCTTAGAAGATTTAAGATAAGGGTAAGAAATGGTGGTAATAAAAGAAGGAGAAGATAATACAGCATTAGAGTAGCTATAGAGGAGATTCTTCTGGGTCAGACACACATAGAGAAGCTGCCACGTCTTCCAGAACCCAGTGCCTAATCTAGAACTGTTAGTGTACCATTTTTCTAAAGAAACTGGCGAATTTAAAGACTGAAAAAAAAGAGGCAGAAAACATAGTGAAGAGAACACCATCCAGAATTTAAAATATTTTTTAAAACCCAGTCTGAATTTGATTTTAATCATCATCTCACCCACTTGTAAATTTCCAAGAAGTACAGAACTATAAGCCACAGAAGATGAGTCAAAGTCTTTTCCTCCACAGAAATCATTTTCTGCATAGCTCTTTGGGGAAAAGAGCAGGGTTAAATGAGACCAAATACTTTGCATGTTTGATTTGAAGTGGATCTGACAATGACACACCAAGGAGGCATCTGCAACAGTAGCAAGAGCTGGGGTGGCTAAGCAGCAAGCTAGAGGCTTAGAAATCTATAACAACAGAGAATCAGCCCAAATAGGATTAATTTAGGACTGCCTGTCACTTGTGACTCTTGGACCAGTTGTACAAGGAGGACTGGCTGGGATTATAAAATGGCCTTGAACTTGTTTTTAGGTATAACTAGCTGTCTGGACTTGCCTCCTAAATTTAGCACACAGGAGGATAAAGGATTTAAGGAAAACTGAGAGAAGGTTAGCATATTCTCCACTGAGATAGATTTCCTCTTAAACAAGGAGGTCTCAAGGACATATGTTCCAAGGAATATGCTTGCAATATTAAGGCACTTGACATGTGAGCTTCTGTTTTAAAGGAAAGCCTAATTGTCACAAATTGGATACTGACCTGGCATCCTGTCAACAGTAACTCATATATAGCACCTTGAGAAGTGGGAAAGCCTGCATCATTCCAGGAGCAATGTTGGAAGTGAATTCATGGCTGCCCCACAGGAAAAAAAAACAAACATGTTTTATATAAAATACACTAAAAAATAAATAAATCTCTTTCCCAGAATCATAAAACACTATAGATGATAAAAATCCTTGAGATCATCTGTTTCAGCTTCATAATTTTGGCAAATAGGAATGAAGTTCCAGAAAAATTAGGGGGCAGAACCAATATTAGAGAATTAATAAACAAAGCCAGTACAGAGAGTGGTTTAAAAGGACTGTGCTAGTGTCAAACTGCCTTAGTGTGAACTCTGGCCCCACTGATTACTGGCTATGTAACTTTGAGTAAAAAACTTTATGCACGCCAGTTTTCCTACGTATGAGTGGAGGGTCATAGTCTCTATAAATAAAGTATGTCATACAAAATGGTTTGCACCATTGCCAGACAAATGATAAATAATCAGAAAATGAAATTTATTAAAAAGAATAATAATAAGATGATAATGATGACTTCAATATTTGGCAAGAATCAGTCCAGGATTTACATTTTTGCCCTCTAATATTCACCAATGATTTCAGAGTCAAAGTTAACTGCAGTCAACTGTAGTTAAAAGAGAGACATTTCTAATGAAAGAGCTAACTGAACTATCGACAGGATGGAGTGCTACTGGAAGAGTTGAAGAGACCAAGGTGGATAAAAGGACAATTCAACCTTAGTGGACATGGAGTTGTCAACATCAGCTTAAGACAGAGAGATCCAGTGAAGGGTCACAAAACTCTGCTTTCAGTCTTATTCTAGATAACATATTCATAAACACCCTCAACATAGATATAGAAGATATGCTTATCAAATAGGAGACTGGAATTATATTGATAAGGCAAGATATTAGCAGACTATAGCCAAAAAATTAATCTAGAAAGAAAATTAGTCATATTAATTTAAAAATCAACTGCACAGACAAAATACAAAGATAACATGTGTTAGCAGTTAGAATGTCAAAAACATTTAGAAGTTTAAACCTAAAATTATGCAAAATCCAAAGAGCAGTAAATGTATTGATGAAAAATCCTTGCATTCAGTGAAAATTATGAGCAAACATTTTACCATGAATTTGAAAAGCTAAAACTATTGCCTCTTTGCAATAACATTAAAAGGTAGAATTCAAAGTTCTAAGAAAATAAATGGTAAGAAAGTGAAGGAGATGAAATAAAAGCTGACTTCAAGAAAGAGGTAGACAAAATGTAAAATCAATGCAGCAGTAAAGATGAAACTGGAAAGCACGCCAAGAGTGAAAAAACAAAACTCTGAATAAGAAAGAAAGCAAAATTTTAAAAAGAAATGGAAGAAAGTATAAAAATGAATGAGAGAGAAAAATGATAGAGAAGACAGTCAAAGGGAAATCCAGCATATACATAAGTAGTGACTTCAAAGAAAGAAGCAAACTTATTGGGTAAAAATAGTCACTTTTTTTCTGAAATAAAAGTACACTTGAATCTACATGTGCAAAAGGCTGTGCTAGATATCTAGACTGGAAACCAAGATGCATGGACTTAAAAGTACAGAATTTCTTTAACAGTCAGAAGAATAAAATATGAATGGTGAGAAAATCCACAAGAACATTCATATCTATGATTGTTGACAAACATTTAAAATTAACTTGAAGAAAATATAAGCCAAGGAAATTATATCAAATGAAATGATTCTTCAGCCATAAAGATGATACACAAATGGTATTAAATATATGAACATTAAATGAAATTATTCCTGTGGATTTTTCTGGGAAACTAATAGAGGACAAGCTCAGCCTTCAACGGTGAGTATGAGGAAACCAGTACAGGGAGAGAACATTGAATGGTAAATAACTGGGAGTCAAAAGATATCATTTAAAGCTGATATATCAAATAATACAAGCTTATTATTTCATTTTTATGCTGCTGATAAAGACATACCTGAGACTAGGTAATTTTTAAAGAAAAAGAGGTTTAATGAGCTCACAGTTCCAGGTGGCTGGGGAGGCCTCACAATCAAGGCAGAAGGCAGAAGGCAAAAGACATGACTTACATGGCAGCAGGCAAGAGAGAATGAGAGGCAAGCGAAAGGAGAAACCCCTTATAAAACGATCAGATCTCGTGAGACTTATTCACTACCATGAGAACAGTACAGGAAAAGCCACCCGGTGATTTCAATTATCTCCCACCGGGTCCCTCCCACAACATGTGGGAATTATAGAAGCTCCAATTAAAGATGAGATTTGGGTGGGGACACACCTGAACCATATCAATAAGTATAAGAGCATTTAACTCTATAAAGATAATAATTTTTAAAAAGACTGAAATTTACTGAAATTGAAGAGTAGAGGGGAAAGGAAGTGAGAATATGCTAATTATATCATCTCTTATAGAACAGTGATTCTTCTTTAAAAAAAGGATAAATTTATTACACAACCTTTTAAAATGAAGGCAACCTTTCCTAAATGTGAGAACTACACATAAACACACAGGAAAATGAAAAAAATAAAACACATAGCAAAACACACATAAAGCCGTGTGCAGTGGCTCATGCCTATAATACCAGCACTTTGGGAAGCTGAGGTGAGAGGATCGCTTGAGTCCAAGAGTTCAAGACCAGCCTGGGCAACATGGCAAAACCCCGTCTCTACAAAAAAATACAAAAATTAGCTGAGCATGATGGTGCATGCCTGTAGTCCCAGCAACTTGGGAGATGGAAGTGAGAGGATTGCTTGAGCCCTGGAGGTCAAGGTTACAGTAAGCTATGATCATGCCAGTGCACTGCAGCCTGCATGATGGAGTGAGACCCTGTCTCAAATAAATAAAGTAAAAATTTTAAACACACACATACACAAAGGTAGGAATATAAAATATATACATAGGCATAACTAATAACAAAATATAGAACATGATTTTATTAAAATAGAAAAGACTAGATTACAGAAAAAGTTCAATGCTTTGCAATATACCCACATTTAATATTTCTATTAATAAAAGTGAAATCTATCAATGCTTGGCCCTTATCTTTTATCGTTTTCATTTACTACTGACCTCCTTGCTGTTCTGGAACATGTCAGAAATGCTCTTGCCTGGAAACCTCTGCACTTAATGTTTCTTTTTGCTTTCTCCAGTACTTTCCCACATTTACATAACCAGCCACCTCTATTCTCTAGGACTTTTCTCAAAGATCATGTTCACAGAGAGAGACTTAGCCAATGTTTAGAAAGAAATAGGCAAGAGAGATGAAAACAACCTGTGTGTGTGTGTGTGTGTGTGTGTGTGCACAAACACATGTATGTATATATTGGTTTGTAAATGGACATAAAATATTTTTAGAAGGTTAAACAAGAACTTAATAATTCTTACCTTCAGGAGGAAGGACATTGAGCAGTGGAGAAGCAATGATGAGAGGGGGATTTTTCATTTTATACCTTGTAATAAATTGGATATTTAAATTCATGTGCATATATATGTTTAAAACTGTTTTAACATGATGATACATTGTGATGAGAACCAAAAGAATGTCAAAAGAAAGTTGTAAAGCGACTTTTTTAGACTAGGAGAAGAGATTAGCCAGGAGTGGTGGAAATGACGGATCTTCAGATAGAAGACAGGGATAAAGACAATCCTAAAATCAAGCATCAGCATTGCATATGCACAGAAGTACAAGCCACTTAGTATAACTGAACTACAAAGGAGAAAGCAGAGTGTGGGAGAGTTGAGGCTGGTAAAACAGGCCAGGTATATATATTACGTTGAGTCTCTTACATCTCATTCTGGAAGCAATAACAAGCCACTGCAGCGTTCCAAGTGAAACCTTCAAAACACTGCTACATATCAGAAGTTAGTTGAATTTTTATATAATGCCACATATAATAACTTACAATATAAAACCCATACAATCAGCTCAATTAAGAAGTCTATAATAACTAGTTTTGTTATGAATGTGAAGACATTCTAACTTTTACAGTGTTCGTGAGACTATAAATTGGTCCAGCCACTTTGGATAGCAATTTGCAATATCTATGTCAGTTGAAAATGGCATTTTATACATCTCAGTAATTCTATATCCAAGAAATACTCATGTAAAAACACAAAGAAGAACGTACAAAAGGTTATTGCAACATGTTTGTAATATCAGAGCTTGAAAGACAAAAGGGGAGATAAATACATCAGGGTATATTCAAAACTATTATTCATAGTTAAAATGAGGAAGTGAAAAGTCACAGCATAGCACATAGCAAAAAAAAAAAAAAAAAAAATCTGAGCTTGCAGTGAGCCAAGATTGTGCCACTGCACTCCAGCCTGGGCAATAGAGTGAGACTCTGTCTCAAAAAACAAACAAACAAACAAACAAACAAAATAATCAGAAATGTGTTATCTTATAGTTCTGAAAGTCAGAAATCTGAAAAGAGTCTCACTGCGCTAAAATAAAGGTGTTGGCAGAACTGCATTCCTGCTGGAGGCCCTAGGAGATAATTTGTTTACCCTGCCTTTTCCAGCTCCTAGGCTGCACACATTCCTCCGCTCACAGCTCCATTTTCCTT
Source organism: Pongo abelii (assembly GCF_028885655.2). NCBI lineage: Eukaryota > Metazoa > Chordata > Mammalia > Primates > Hominidae > Pongo > Pongo abelii. The sequence continues at coordinate 86,456,857 of NC_072000.2, read as the reverse complement.
CTTTGAAACCAGCACCGGCTTGTCAAATCTTTTTCACATCACATTGCTCTCACACTAACTCTTCCTCCTCCTTTTTTAAGGACCTTTGTGGTTACATGGCTCTCATTTAGATAATCCAGATGATATCTCGTTCAAGGTCAGCTGATTAACAACCTTAGTTTCACCTGCAACCTTAATTTTCTTTTGCCATGTAATATAGTGTATTTGCAGGTTCTGGAGAATAGGATGTTGACATCTTTTGGGGGGCCGTAATTCTGCCTGCCACATAACCTCTGGTAAGTGATGCTCTGTTACACCCTGTTTCACCATCATGAAATAACACCAGCTCAGAATAATGGTAGGTAATAGTAAAATGCTCATTTACGTAGTTATTACACAGAATAACTCTGGAAATCAGAAAACACAGAATCAAAAGCAATCTCAACCAGCACCATCTATTATCTATTTGGAATTCAAGGTTTACTGCATTTGAATTTGAGGTTCATAGCACTTAACTAGGTTCAGTGAAGATTTGAAACAACCTTTTTTTTTTGAACCCACAATCTACTTGGAGATGTAGCCAGCCAAAGTCAAAATAATATTCATAGAGCAATATGTAATTCACATTGATCAGTGTAGATGAGACTTACTAAAATACCATGCAATGCCTTTTTTTTCTGAGTTTTCATGCAGTTGACGTCCAATTGCCAAAATCAAGTGGGCAAAGAAATCAGTGGTTGCTGTTGATTTCCCAGGCTCCTGCTAACCTGAGATGATTTCTCTCAAACTGACCACGAATAAATGACTGGACACTCAATTCCCCTTAGAATGTCTGTTAAATTATTGATTTGACCTCCGACTGTACTGGGGGTTGAGTAATGTATGTAAAACTGTCATTAAAATTGCATATCATGCACAAGTTACCACGAAGCTAACCATATCTTGCTAGCTAATTTTTTCCCCTGGAGTTCTGAGAGAAAGGAAAGAGACAGCAGTCAGTTATCAATAAGATGAGGCAGAACAAGGAAATTTTAACATTGATTAGAGAAATAGGCAAGTCTCTGAATTCTACTGAGAATTAGCCTCCACCACCCCACCCCCTGATGAAGTACTGTATGGTATTTTCTAAAATATTACAGAAAATAACCCTCTTAAAAACATAAGACCAGTGAATGCCATTCTATTTTTGCACAGGAAATTAGGGGTGTAGAGAGTGCAATATAAATGTCTTCAGAATTTCACAAGAAACACTCAGCAGAAATCCTTTTAAATTTATTTGGTGGTTTACCTCCCACCCTGAGGGGTTGAAAATCTCAAGCATAAGAAGCAGTTACTGATTTACTGGTTGATCCACAGCCTTTGTTTCAGTGACAGCTCGTTTGACCCATTTCGTTTCTCTAAATTGCTTTCTAATTTCCTGAGGACAGCAGCGTTGTTGTATTGTGTTTAGAGCACTATGTGTTTCAAAATGCTGAACACTCTCATTTTATTTTATATTTCATCTCAGTTGGAAACGCAGTTTTCCTATGGAGGGGCAGAGTGTAGGTTTGGAGAGTCAAAGGACTCAAGTTCCTGCTCTGCTGTTTACCAGTTGTATGAGCTCACAGAATTAACTGTTCTGGGCCTGAGCTTCCACAATCTATTTAAATAAGGGATTGAACTATATTTTCAAAGGACGTTTTCTGTTCTAAGTGCTATACTCTTTCAAGTTATCATTATGGGTGCTTAGCCAAGTAAAACTACTGTTGTCATTATTTATACAACAAAAGATAGCTTTGTTAGTTACAGGAACATTGTCCAACCATACCTAATCATTTTGAACAAAAAAACAGATTTGGCCATTAAACAGCAAATACAAATGATGTCAGCAAAGTGACTGAATAAGAGGTTCCTAGCTCATAGAAACAATGTGACATCCATCTACAGACAAAAATCTACAGACAACAACTTTGTGGGAGTTTGGGGGGGGACCCATAGGAGGTTGCAAAACCCTGGTGGAGCCTAAGACTGAGGAGGGCTGCTTTGAGAAGGCATGTACATGCCCCAGTGTTATGAATAACTTAGCCAACTATGGTCTGCACTGTGGATTGGAAGCAACCTCATGCCCCTGTGGACTTAGCAGCAACCCTGCCTGGCCATGGTCCTGCTACCAGCCCCATCTGCCAAGTGACCCAGAAGGATTTAAACCCATCCATGCCCACAGTAAATGAGCTAGTAAACTTGGGGTCAACCGGGATCCTGAAATAGCTCTATGACCCAGTGTCGACCTTTATCTACTGTAGTCCAGGGGCATTAGTCCCCACCTGGAGACTCAAAAAGAGATATGCCTATTTGGGACTGTGTGGCAGACCCACCAAAAACAGTTCCAACTGCGGTCGCCGAAGCAGCCCTATGTTCCAGCTCCAACTCCATGCTACCACAGGTAGGGGGAAGTCCTCCCCACCTCGAGACCCAGTGGGAAATACAGTCATTCATGCTCCCAGTTAAAAGATGACCAAATTTGGTCTTGGCTGTGGAGACTGAAATAGGCCTGTGACTCAATTCTAGCTCCTTCTGCCATGGTCTGGGGGCAGTCTGATCTGCCCAGGTTGCTATCAGGATGTACCACTCAGTAACCAGACCACTAACCTCAGGCTGAACTGCAGCCCCTAAAGCACCCCAATGACATAGCTCTGCCGAGACCAGCTCGGTCAGGGAGATCCTAACCCAGCAGTGCTAGAGGAATTAAAGACACACACACAGAAATATAGAGGTGTGAAGTGGGAAATCAGGGGTCTCACAGCCTTCAGAGCTGAGAGCCCCGAACAGAGATTTACCCACATATTTATTAACAGCAAACCAGTCATTAGCATTGTTTCTATAGATATTAAATTAACTAAAAGTATCCCTTATGGGAAAGGAAGGGATGGGCCAAATTAAAGGAATAGGTTGGGCTAGTTAACTGCAGCAGGAACATGCCCTTAAGGCATAAATGGCTCATGCTATTGTTTGTGGCTTAAGAATGCCTTTAAGCGGTTTTCTGCCCTGGGCGGGCCAGGTGTTCCTTGCCCTCATTCCCGTAAACCCACAAACTTCCAGCTTGGGCGTTAGGGCCATTATGAACATGTCACAGTGCTGCAGAGATTTTGTTTATGGCCAATTTTGGGGCCAGTTTATGGCCAGATTTTGTGGGGCTTGCTCCCAACATAGCTCCTGACTTCCTCGGCAGTCCAGAGGCAGTTCAGAAATTTGCTCACTGATTAGGAGCCATCATAGCCATTCATGTCTTTGGTAATAAGCCCTCCACCCATGTTCAAACTTGACTAGAGACTCAGAAATAACCCCATGACCCAGCTCCAGCCCACTCAACTGCTATCCCAAAGGTAGTTTTATCTTTCCAGGGGCCCAGTAGAAAAAAAGGTTTTTATTTGCCAAATCAATCTGTAAAAACTGGAATAGATATCTGCTTCTTCAAATGCACAGACACCAGTGCAAAGCTACATGAATCATGAGGAATTAGTCAAACATGATACCAAATGACACTAATAAAGCTCCAGTAACCAATCCTAAAGAAACAGAAATTCAGGGCTGGGCGTGGTGGCTCATGCCTGTAATCCCAGCACTTTGGGAAGTGGAGGTGGGTGGATCACAAGGTCAGGAGTTCAAGACCAGCCTGTCCAAGATGGTGAGACCCTGTCTCTACTAAAAATACAACAAAAATAGCCAGGCGCGGTGGCAGGCACCTGTAATCCCAGCTACTCAGGAGGCTGAGGCAGGAGAATCGCTTGAACCCGGCAGCAGAGGTTGCAGTGAGCCAAGATCACGCCACTGAACCCCAGCCTAGGCGACAGAGTGAGACTCTGTCTCAAAAAAAAAAAAGGAAAGAAAGAGAAACAGAAATTCAAAACTACTTGCTACTTGGCAAAGAATTCAAAATAATCATCTTAAAGAAGCTCAATAACTTAAAGGAAAACACAGATAGAAAACTAAATAAAACTAGGAAAAAAAATACATGAACTAGAAGATTAATAAATACGGCAACCATAAAAAGTAAACAAACGAACTTTCCAACTGAAGAATAAAGTAATGGAACTGAAAAAATCAATAGAGAACTTCAACAGCGACTCAGTTGTGCAGAAGAAATAATCAGTGAACATGAAGACAGAGGAATGAAATTAGCCAGTTAGAGGGAAAAAAAGAATAACAAAGATTGAAGAAAGCATACAGGACTTATAACTATCAAGTGAACCAATATATGAATTCTAGGAATACCAGAAGGTGAGAGAAATAGAAAGAGATAGAGATCTTATGTTTAAAAACAATGACTGAAAACGTCTCAAATCTATACAGGCAAATGTACGTCTTTATTCATGAAGCCCAAAAGTCCCCAAATATATTAAGCCTAAAGAGGTACACTGAGATAGATCATAGTCAAAAGTCAAAGACAGGCCGGGCACGGTGGCTCATGCCTGTAATTCCAGTACTTTGGGAGGCTGAGGCAGGTGGATCACCTGAGGTCAGGAGTTCAAGACCAGCCTGGCCAATATGACAAAACCCCGTCTCTACTAAATATACAAAATATACAAAATATATGCTAAATATACGTCTCTACTAAAAATACAAAAAATAGCTGGGCATGATGGCATGCACCTGTAGCCCCAGCTATTTGGGAGGCTGAGGCAGGAGAATCGCTTGAACCCGGGAGGCAGAGATTGCAGTGAGCCAAGATCAAGATCACACCACTGCACTCAAGCCTGGGCTACAGAGGGAGACTCCATCTAAAAAAATAAATTAATTAATTAAATTAAACAAAATAAAATAAAATAAAAAAGTCAAAGACAGAGAAAATTTTGAAATCAGCAAGAGAAAAGCAACTTGTCACACACAAGGAAGCACCGCAATAAACACTATCAGCAGATTTCTAAGCATAAACATTACAGGACAGTAGATAGTAGATAATATATCCGAAGTACTGAAAACAAAACAAAACAAAAAACTACCAACCTAAAATACCCAGCAAAATTGTTCTTTAAGAATGAAGGAGAGATAGACTTTCTCAAACAAAAACTGAGGAAAATTGTTACCACTAGGACCTGCCAAACAGTATATGATAAAAGGAGTTCTTCGAGTTGAAATGAAAACGTGCTAAACAACAACATACAACATATAAATGTGTAAGTTTCACTGTTAAAGGTAAACACACAGAATATTATAATCCTGCAATAGTGGCATGTAAATCACTTTTAACATTGATACATAAAGTCTGAGATAAAAGTAGTAAAAATAACTGTAAACCCAGAAATTTGTTAATGGAAAAACAATTTAAAAGACATAAAACCTGACACCAACTACATAAAGTATGAAGGAGAGGGGAAGTAAAGTATAGAGCACATGCAACTGAATTTAAGTTGTTATCAGCATTAAAGCAGACTGCTTATAACTATAAAGTATGTGAACCCAGGGTAACCACAATGAAAATTTGTACAGTAGAGACACAAAAGACAAGAGAAAAGAATTAAAGCACACCACCATAAAAAAATTATCAAACCACAAACAGACAACAGAAGTAGAAAAGGACAAAGTAACTATAAAACAGACAACAAACAACTAACAAAATGGAAAGATTAAGTTCATTCCTATTAATAATTACTTTACATGTAATTGAAATAAACTCCCAGTCAAAAGACAGAGTGGCTGAATAGATACGAAAGCAAAATCAAACCATAGGCTGTCCACAAGAGACTCACTGTAGATTTAAGAACACACATAGGCTGAAATTCAGTAAAAGGATGAAGAAAGATATTCAACACAAATATTTATTTCTTCTAAAAAAAAATAACAGGATACATGTGCAGAACATGCAGGTTTGCTACATAGGTATATGTGTGCCATTGTGGTTTGCTGCAACTATTGACCCATCCTTTAAGTCACCTCCCCTCACCGCCCACCCACCAACATGCCCTGGTATGTGTTGTTCCCCTCTGTGTCCATGTGTTTCTATTGTTCAGCTCCTATTTCTGAGAACATGTGGTGTTTGGTTTTCTGTTCCTGTGTTAGTCTGCTGAGGATGATGGCTTCTAGCTTTATCCATGTCCCTGCAAAGGACATGATCTCATTCCTTTTTATGGCTGTATAGTATCCCATGGTGTATATATACTACGTTTTCTTTATCCATGCTATCATTGATGGACATTTGGGTTGATTCCATGTCTTTGTTATTAAAAATAGTGCTGCAATAAACATACACGTGCATGTGTCTTTGTAGTAGAATGATTCATATTCCTTTATGTATATACCCAGTAATGGGACTGCTGGGTCAAATGGTATTCTGGTTCTAGATCCTTGAGGAATTGCCATACTGTCTTCCACAATGGTTGAACTAATTTACGTTCTCACCAACAGTGTAAAAGCATTCCTATTTCTCCACAGCCTCACCACCATCTATTGTTTCCTTACTTTTAATAATCGCCGTTCTAACTGGTGTGAGATGGTATCTCATTGTGGTTTTGATTTGAATTTCTCTGATGTTCAGTGATGTTGCCCTTTTTTTCATATGTTTGTTGGCCGCATAAATGTGTTCTTTTGAGAATTGTCTGTTCATATCTTTTGCCCACTTTTTCATGGGGTTGTTTTTTTCTTGTAAATGTGTTTAAGTTCCTTGTAAATTCTGGATATTAGACATTTGTCAGATGGGCAGATTGAAAAAATATTCCCCCATTCTGTAGGTTGCCTGTTCACTCTGATGACAGTTTCTTTTGCTGTGCAGAAGCTCTTTAGTTTAATTAGATATGATTTGTCAATTTTTGCTTTTGTTGCAATTGCTTTTGGCATTTTGTCATGTAGTATTTGCCCATATTCCACACAAATATTAATAGTAACCAAAAGAGAACAGCAGTTGCTGTACTTATATGTGACCAAGCAGTCTCTATGTCAAAAATTGTCACAAGAGACAAAGACAGTAATTATATAATGATATAAAGTTGATTTAACAAGAAGATATAACAATTATAAATATACATGTACCCAATATCAAAGCATCTAAATAATAAAGCAAACACTGACAAATCTGAAGGGATCATAGATAGCAATACAATAAGAGTAGAAGAATTCAATACCCTAATCTCTATAATGAATACATCACCCAGACAGAAAATCAATAAGTAAATGGCAGAAATAACACTACAGACCAAATGAACATACGTTCATACAGCATTCTCCACCCAACAGCAGAGGAATACACATTCTTCTTAAGAGCACATAGATTATTTTCCAGGATAGATCACATGTTAGGTCACAAAACAAGTATTAACAAACTTAAGAAGACCAAAATCATTCCAAGTATACTTTCTGACCAAAATACAATGAAACTACCAATCAATAACAGTAAGAAAATGGAAAAATTCTCAAAGTTGTACAAACTAACAACACTCATGAACAACCATTGCATCAAATAGACAATCAAAGGGAATTTTAAAAATATCTTGAGATAAGTGAAAATGAAAACACAACATACCAAAATCTATGGGAGACAGCAAAATCAATACTAAGAGGAAAATTTGTAGCAGTAGATGACTACATTAAAGAAGAAGAAAGGTTTCAAATTAACAACCTAACTTTACATTTCAAGAAATGAGAAAAAGAAGGCCAAATTAAGCCCTATGTTAGCTGAAGAAAAAAAAATGAACATTAGAAATAAATCAAATAAAGAATAGAGAATAGAAAAAAATCAACAAATCTAAGAATTGAATTTTAAAAAAATAAACAAAATTGGCAAATCCTTAGCTAGTCTAACTAAAAAAAAGAAAAGAAAAAAAAGACCCAAATAAATAAAATTATAAATGAAAGAGAAGATGTTACAATGGCTACCTGACAACTTAAAAAAATCATAAGGGACTATTATAAATAATTAGATAACAATAAATTAGATAATCTAAGAAATAAATTTCTAGAGATATATAATCTACCAAAACTGAATCAAGAAGAAATAGAAAGCTTGAACAGAGTAATAAAAAATAAAGAGATTAAGTAGTAATCAAAAACTTCCCAATAAGAAAGTCCAAGATAAAATGTCTTCCTGGGTGAATTCTACCAAATATTTGAAAGAATAATTAATACCAATTCTTCTTAAATCTTCCAAAATAGAAACAGAGTAGGTCTGAACTCATTTTATGAACCGGAATCACCCTGATATCAAAGCTAGACAAAGACGCCACAATAAAAGAAAACTATAGGCCAACATGCCTGATGAAATTACGTGCAAAAATCCTCAAAATACTATTCAACCAAATTCAACATCACATTAAGTAGATTATACACTAGAATCAAGTAGGATTTATCACTAGAATGTAAGGATGGTTCAATGTATGCAAATCAATAAGGGTAATACACCATGTAAACAGGATAAAAGATAAAAACCACAGTCATCTCAATCAATACAGAAATAGCACTTGACAAAATTCAACATTCATTCATGGTAAAATTCTCAACGAAATAGATATAGAGGGCATCTATCTGAACATAATAAAGGCCATACATGAGAAGCCCACAGCTAACATTACACTCAACTGTGAAAAACTGAAAACCTTTCCTGTAAGATATGAAATAGGACAAGGATGCCCCTTCTCACCATTATAAATTGGAAAGGAAGTAGTAAAATGATCTCCATTTGCTGGTGACATGATCCTATCTGCAGAAAACCTTAAAGACTCAACAAAAAATTGTTAGAACTAGGGATGGTATGGGGACTGGAGGAAGAAGTTAGGTAAATGTGAGGAAGAGAAGAGTTATAGAATAACAAAGCAGTTATATTTGATAATGAACTAAATAATATGGAACTTTGACACACAAATTAGTTTAAAAATAATTGCAAACTCACATATATAAAAAATGAGAATGGAATATGTGTGTGTGTGTGTGTGTGTGTGTAATGAACTTAACTAGAATAAATAAATGAGAATGAAACTTTATCCATATCCAGAAAGATGGACCAAGTTGTGAAAAATTCCAAATGGCCAAATGTAAGTTTTCTGCTTTTAAATAATGTCCCTCCTCTGCACTCCATTGGTTCCTTAATCCCTTTACTCCCTATTACAGACTTCCACTTGAAAAAGATAATTTTTCTACTATGCTTATTCTCTTTCTCCCAATAATTCACCCAGAAATTTTTGTCCTTTCACTGCTCAGATTGGTAGATGATCAAATAGACCTTTCAAAAAAAGGCAAGGGAGATGGCAAAAGTAAGGAGTTGTAAGGGGTCTGAGCTAATGAGTTGGTCTGGCACAGTCTCATGGATGCTGGCGGAAGAGCATAGTACTTTGTTATTCACAGCAATAACAGTAACAAAAAGAGCAGCAACTTTGCTGGTTTTCCAGGCCCAAATTCCAACAGGAAAATGCAAAGTGGGCCTGGTAACACCTACTCTCAAAGTGGATTGCATCACAAAGAAGGTACCCTAAGCTTGTGCCAACTGAATCTTTTATACCACACAGTAAATATACCTGACTTTTGACCCGAATGAATTCATTTTCTTTATTTCATTATACAGTAAATAAACCTGCTGTTGGTTCTGAAGGAAAACACAATCTCCATCTTACAAGGCTCACTATGCAAATATTCTTGGAAAAGTAGTCTGGAACAAAGACAGTCTCCTTAAAAATGAGTAGGAAAATGAGACCCATGGAGAACTGTCTTCAAACACAAGGCTTTGACCTACGCCCTGTAATTACTTAACACATACCATTGAGTTTATCTTTACCTATCAACAATGGGGAGTTGTAAAAAATGTATGAGAAGGAAAGTCACTTTTTAAAAGCATAAGCATAGTATCACTGAAGTTTGATAATTAAAAAGTAGACTAGAGAAAATGACATTTTACTAATTCAGATGAAAGGTAATATTAACATATTAATTTGTTATATGATTTAGATTTATTTCATCTTGCTAACTAGAGTTTTTGGCTCTCTTTGAATCCAGAATAGCTAACTATTCTCTATGTCCCTACCACATGCTTAAGAGGACAGCTGGCACACAATACAGTGTGTGATATAATAATTCATTAATTTGAATCTGGGCATCTTAATAACAGTGGATAGTACTTTTAATGACTGGCTGCAGGAGTATGGCACAGGAAGGTCTGAATTTACTTATATTTATTCATTATATATTTCATTCCCCAGAAAAGAAAACTCCTCTTTAATGCTACTTGCTTTTTGGGAATTCCCTTTATATGTAAGTTACTTTATGTTTATGAAGAGCAAGATCTAAGCTGTTGTGGCACACAGTTCCAAAAAGCCAACCTATAGGAGGGTCAAAGTTCAAGCATGTTGCAATGTTCTCATTTTTTCTGGGAACTTGGAAGCTGCATTGCCTTTTTTATAACTTATGTTTTATATCAAGGGTAGGTAAACTGTGTATCTGCTTCATAATTGCACAGGAACATTGCTAGAAATTGAATTTCTAATATTGATGCTTCCTATTCTTAATGTTGCAGGTGTGTTTTTTTAATTAATTCAAAAAAATCATGTTTTTGTTATAGGGAAGTGCCTAAAGCAAAAACCTGATTCCAAGTACCAGTCAAAAGGAGAAACAAAGCATTCAGTGCCTACTGTGTGAACAATCTATGAAGGTCAATGCCATAGATGAAACTGCAGTGTTTTGCTGTTGTTTTCTTTACTAAAGTCAGCACTTTTATTTAGAAGCAAATGATAGCATCTCTTATTTAAGTTTAAAAGTTAGCCTTTGCCAAATGACTATAGAAATAATTAACAATATTATCTAAGTCAATTTAGCTAATTAAGCTTATGCCGCATCTCTGCCATCTCCTTTGAGTTCTTCAAGGATTTTGGAACCTCAGAAAAAGAAAAAAGGAATTTTCATAGAGGGAAGTTGCATAGCACAATTGAGGTGAAAGGTTGAATAACTCTAGTAGAATAAGTCTTGTAAATGTCACTGGAATATATTGCTTTATATGTTATGATACCTCAGTACTTTTAGAGTGCAATAAATTCCACTATATTGAACCAATGCTGGGGCAAGTGTGTAGTTGTTATTATTTCCCCTGACTCTCCTCATTTTAGAATTAGTATTCATATGCTAATTCTCATCAGTATTTTTCTCATTGAATTATTAAATAATTCATTATTTTTAAGGTCCACCCCCTCCTAACATAAAAAACATATATTTCTCTGAGCCTCGTTTTCACTATGCACTGTGACTTCCCAAGTGAATCTGTACCAGAGTGAAGAATGATTTAGTACAATACTAGTCCTCATCTAAAATTCCTCACCAATGTGGGTTTTTTCAACCAATAAAGACAATAAAAAAATACTAAAGATTCTAAAGTCTCACTCTTAGAAATTTCAGAACTAACCCTTTTATATTTTGGTTCAATTGGGTAAGAGTCTCCCATGTTGCTGGGTTACTGTACAAATACATAAATGTGTGTATGTATGTGTATGTGGATGCATGTGCAAGTTCTATAACTTTGCAACTGAGAAACAAAGTCACTATATATGTATCTATACATGTAATTTTTATAACTTTACCCACTAGAAATAATAAAAACCTTATGCAAATGAATTCATTCATGATGAGACCTTACATAATGTGATTTTGTAGTACTGACTTCTCTTTACATAAATATTGTTAATTCTTGAGTCTTCTTCATTCTGAAAATATTAGTGTCTTTTCTTGGTGAGAGAGCCCAAGAGAAATGAGAAGGAGTGTTCTCTTCAGCTCTTGTTCTCAATGCATGAAATGCTTGCCATTGTCAACACGATCTGGTGCCACAGCCACTGTCACATTCACAGACACCACTGTGCAGAACTTACTAGGTTTACATAAAGGTTATGTGGAATAAATCACTGGATTTTTTCTTTGCCTGGTATCATCTTTGCATTATTTATGAGCAAAGAACAATATATCATGCTGGCCTGCTATAATTCCTCTAGTAAAACATCGTTTTCCTGGAGAGCCTGATGCTAGTGTGAAGAGGCAAATCCTTTTTTGCAGGGCATGTTTCTGACAGTACATCAGAGAGATGTGGACTGCACCTACTCTTCATAATCAATTTAAGATGTAGCACAACCCACAGAGGAGGAGAATTTCTCTAGGCTGCATTCTCTAAGAAAGAATGCTTATCTTGTCCATCCTCTGGACACCATACTGTTGCAGTTCAGTGATAAATTCAACAATTTTTTTAAGAGTGTTCACTATATTCTAGGCACGATTCTAAGTGCTTGGAATTCTTCAGGGAAAAAAGAAATAATAGTTACAGTTACAGTCTTAGCCTAGGTTCCCCCTAAAAGGAGAAAAGAGTTTAGATTCATGGATTTTAATTTTGAGAAGTGAACACAAGTAACTGGAGTAGAATACTAGAAGGGCAACACAGGGAAGGAAGGAAAGTTAATTTCAGGTTGCATCACTGAGCTGATTGATTACAGCTCAGTAGACAACTAGAACACAATTCCATTGGGGATCTTCTGAGAAGCCATGTACAACAAAAGTCAGTATTGTCCACCCTAAACAAAAAAGAGAAATTTTTGTTCTCAATGGCAAAGGGTTATACCATAGAACATTAGCTCTATGTATCAGAAAGGCTCTCCTCTGCATGTATCAGAAAGGCTGAGCATGATCTTATAGGCATCTCAGAAGGGACAGAGTAAGATGCCAAAAGCAAGAAATTTGTGGTATAGGTAATGCAAAGTGCTGTCAGATTATACCTGCGTAAAACTATAGCATAGCAATGACTGGGGTGAAAACAGTGGCCAAAAAGACAGGAAGTGGGACACAAGAGATGTCCAGTGCAATGCCTGCTTCTGAGGAGCTTACATTCTAGTGACTTTATTTTAATCCAATCCAGATACTTTATTTAGGGCTTTCTTAAAGAAGGAAAAGAAAATGATTAAATGAGAATGGTTGTGGTTTACAATACTTTTAGGCATTGCTATACAAGAAAAAAATTAAAATAATAAAATAAAGTTATAAAAATATAAATACTAAAAATAATAAAAAATAAATACATACATTTGTTTCCAATTCCTGTCATGAAGAAATGAATTAAAATTTTCACTAGATTTGTCTGAGAGGACCAACTATATTGTGTCTTTGTCTAAATAGCTCATGTTTTACTTTTTTAGGTCCTACAGGATGGACTTAGTTTAGAATCAGTTTTAACTGAAATCTTAATAAGGTCATAAATGTCAACTATTACCACATTCTAACATCAAGACCTGCAAGCAAAAGAAGCAATAACAAAGTAGTTTTAAAACCCTCAACTAAAAATTCATATCCATCTATTAAAGAGGCTGGAGAGGCCAGAGAAGATGGACTTAAAACAGAATTATTGGGGAGAGCGGTCAAGTTTCTCTGAGTTCTCTACCCATATGCCATGGAAGGAGGCTAAGAGGGATTTAAGTTCTTTCCAAAACCAGGGAAGGAGGATTCAATGGGATGCCTTGGAGAGCTTTATCTGTTTTCTACAGAACTTGGAAGACATAGCAGACTGATCACATGCTGGGAAGCCTAAAGGGAGAGTGGCAACGGCTGCCTAGCTACTCTGCTGGAAGAGAAAAACAAGTTACAAATTCGGGGACAATGTCTATTCCCAGAATTTTCAGGGTATAGTCAAAAGAGTACTGTAGAAAGGGTGACTTAAATTCTGTCCAAGAAGGATGCCTGGAGAGGAACGGAGTCCTCAGCCAAAAGAACGTCTTGGTTTTGAAGAAGATATAACACATCATCAGACAGAAGCGATACATTTATCCACATCAAGGGAAATACATTTGAAAGATCCCCAGAAATGAAGGCAAGTATAATAATCTCTGGAAATCTCACAAATCAGCCCAGAAGAGAATAATCTAGTTTTAAATATTTGCCAAATGTGTAGCTTCCCCATTTTGAGGATTCTAAAATACCCAAAGTATTCCTATATAGAATTCTACAAGATATCACCATAGACATCCTAAAATATAAATAGGAAGGGTTATTTTCCACACTAAGATCATGTGGATACCAAACAGATATTAATAAAGCATTGACCCTACAGAGAGGGCAGAGGACAAAGAAGAAATGAGGAGAGAGGAGTATCAAAGAAAAACTAAGCTTCTAAAAGCACACTCAAGGATTGACAGTACTTGGAATGGACAACAAGCAATAAGAACATTTCTGTTGTGTTCACAATAGTTATTAGTAAGAATTTTTGGTGATGAAAGTCTAGTAATGAGCTGTCCCTGCACATCTTCCAGGTCTTACAGGACATAATATCAGGGACACAGGTAACTAAAGGCAAATAAGGAAAGAACAGAATTAAAAGATATAATAATGCATAAAGCAGGAGAAAGCTTAGAGGTCGGGGGCTTTAGCACCACTTGGTTTCAGCAGGCAGAGGGAGAACCTGAGATTATTGACTAGAGAACATATTCTGGGGTCAACAGTCAACTCAAGTATAAGCTAAGTGAGGGAATGCAATTGTTAAGACCAATCTTTCTTCTGAGTCTCTGAATTCTTAATGAACGAAATGCAGCAAGACTGACTTTTTTTTCTGGATATAGAAATTGTGGATGGAAGTAGCGATTGTAACTGATTTCAAAACAATTCAAATAAAGATCATCTATCACTCCCCTCAATTTGCTGTCTTGACCATAGCTCTTCAAAGGAACTCTTCAAGAGAAGCTGGAAAACTGAGTGGATGATGCACTATGACTATCAATAAATGAAATCAAAGGAATCATCTGAAAACTGGAAACTTAGGCAATAAGCAATTTTCTTCTTCTTTGTGACATCAGACTAATTTGAGTAATTTCTCCAAAATTACAGGGTGTGATGGGGAGGAACTGTGACAACCAGAGTGGAGTACCGAATACATTCTAAGGTGACAGGAGTCAATTTTCACCTGTTGCGCAAACATAATTACATGAGCAGGCAAACTAAGTCTTTGGAGAAAAAATTATCTCCTGTTTTATCCTTAAAAATTTATGCAGAGTTTTCAGATATATGATTCCCCAAAGATACACACAGTTCTAGATTTGGCATGCCTAGAGATTTCACTGAAACCAACATTCTCTTTAAAAAAAAAAAACCTGTTAGTAAAGTTTAAGAAGGAGAGAATTTTCATTTATCCTGAGAAGGCTTTGTTCTGGTAGTCAGATGCTGATGGATGGTTAACGAGGCCCTCAAGTGAGCAGAGCCTCACAAACCGACATTGGTCTTATTTTTCTAAAAGGATTTTAGCAAAGAGAAATTGATGGAAAGTGTTCTTATACTTGTACAAAGAGAAGGGGATCGGCTAGATTTTCCTTCTGGAAGCTACAAAAACCTCAAAGCAAACAAAAAACTAGAAATCACAGATCATGACTATTCATATTTGTTTCATTTATTTTAATTAAAACCTACTCTTCAGTAAATAGCTTTTCTTTAAGTTTATAGATTGCCATTGCAGTTTAACACTTTGTAGAGAGGTGATGTATAACAGAGTTAACTGATTAGTATAATTTCAATTTGCTTTAATATACCAAATCTCCGTTGTGAAATTTCCACAGTTAATGACCAGCGTAGACTCAATTGAGGTCATTGTCAGTATTACCAAGTCCCAAATTTAATTTTACAGATGAGGAAAAGAAAAAGGTCATTAAAGTGTATGTCTCTCCCAGTTTTAATATTCTATTATGTAGATCTTTATAGTGTTTCATCACTTTGCTTTCTTCCTAGCTTGTGTTTTTCCTTATATGACTGTTTCACTTTATAGGCTTTTAGAATTAAAAGCCGTGTAGCCACTATCATGAGCCTTTTCTCATGCCAGCTAGGCTTCGGGTCCTTGTTTTCAATTACATTTAAGTCAAAATGAAGTTGGTCCAGAAAAATTAGCCCACCCACACTGCTACCTACCCCATCCTCTTGAAAATAGTGGTTCCGAGATCGTGTCCTTTGCAGGGACATGGAAGGAGCTGGAAGCCATTATCCTCAGCAAACTAACACAGGAACAGAAAACCAAACAATGCACGTTCTCACTTATAAGTGGGAACTGAATGATAAGAACACATGAACACGTCGGGGGGAACAATACACACTGGGGCCTGTCAAGAGGATGGGGGGAGGAAGAGCTGCTAATCAGGAAGAATTGCTAATGGACGCTGGACTTAACACCTAGATGATGGTTTGAGCTGAGTAGCAAACCACCATGGCACATGTTTACCCATGTAACAAACCTGCACAGCCTGCACATGTACCTCAGAACTTAAAATAAAAGTTGAAGAAAAAAAACCAAACAATAAAATAATGGTTCATCTCTTTTGCTACCTTCTAGGAATCTCTCATGTACACAATTTAACTGAGAACTATACAGGGGAGAGGAATTCTGACTTAGAAGATCTTAGACCAGGCAGCAGTGAGGATGGTGAGATGACAACAATCAAACACATAGGCATATGAAAATTTGACCTTGATGTGGATCCTGACTGATCACCTTACCAACCTGACATCTCCAAGGGATCTCGAAATAATATTATAATCCACTAATATTATAGGGGTTTCAAAACCCCACTAGAAGCATTATGGATACAGAAAATGTTGTATGCCAGAACATGTGATTATAAGAAACATTTTGATAGTCACTGAGGGAGAAAGGTGAGACCAGTAAGCAACATGATGAAATAGCAAGGGAAGATCATTAGCTCTTTTCTAAGGAGAGTAGACGTTATTAATAGCAGAGTTCCTGTTAAATGAGTGGATGAGCTGAGGCCATGTTACCAAAAGTCCTTTTTTCCTATGATTTCTCCACATATCACAGTCTTTCCTCTAAATCAGTGTTGAACACAGATTTAAGAATGTTCTTTTGAAGCATCACCAATCACTGGTCTTCTGCAGGTGCTTACATTACTCAGTTCAGCTCTGCATTCATGCGAACGCAATCAGTCAGTCAATAGTGTCCCAGTGGATAAACAAGTGAGAGCCTCTGTTCCAGCCCACCTTGTCTATTAAGAAACTAGCTTCGAAACAACACCCTTTCTGAGATCTCAGTGCCACTTTAGACTTCATAACTAAGTATTCAGACAGCAACCTTCTGGAAACTAATCCCTGACTCTGTATTTGTTATCTTTATTTTTATTTAAGACAAACCCTATTCAGAAAAAGCCTTATTTTTATTTACACATTACTATAATAACTAAGAGCATTATGTTAATATAAAAATAAATTGATTAACCCATTGCAAGACCCTTAAATATAAAGTGTTTAGTTAAACACAAAGAAAATTCCCAGTGGCTGCTCCATATGTACTTCTGTTGGGAAAACAATAACCGTAACCACATGGTATATTCATTTAAACTCCACTTTACACCAAAACTTATTAAAGTGTTCAGATGATTCTAGTAAGGAGTCAGAAATAATCATCATATTTCACAAGTTTGACCCATTTAGGCTCTAAGATGTTCCAGTTGCCAGTCATTTTAATAATGCCCAATACTGGATTAAAATAATAATATGTATTAGTAACAGTGCACTTTTTTTTCTGTGATCATAGTTCATTTTCTCCTTTACTGATGTTCTGAAAGACATAAAGATCCAAACACTGAATGATAAAACTGATAGCAATAAGATATTTTATATATTAAAATTTTATTTGAAACATAACGAGAGGCTACTGAAGTGATAAGAACAGCACCACAAGAGAGCAAAGTTTATCTCAACCTTCCTAGCTTTTCCAGTTTGTTGGTATTCCCCCGAGGTGATCATCTATTACTTCTGTAGTTGCTGCCACTGTACCACTACAGTTCCAAAGAACTCCATTTTTGGTGATGGATATATGACTTGTCCTCAGGATTTTCTAATGCAACCACAATATGGTTGGGTTATCTGAATTCCAGACTCAATGGTAGTCAGAGTGGTTAAGGTGGGTTAGGCATAAGTAGCCCAGTTTAAAAGAAATTGAATATATGGTCCAGCTCACAAATTTCATTAAGTCTTACCTTTATTTTCCTAGGATAATAAGTGCTTATGACAGCAAATAAATTAATAACATAGAGTTAAGTAATATATTCATATCTTTATCAATCTCCTGGTAATTTATCCAAAAACAGGGGCTCATTTTATGCATTACAGGAACTATGTCCTTGGAAATACTTCAACTTCCTAAAAAACACAAAGTAGAACTCCAAAAAGTATGTTCAATCATGTTATTGACTTCTGAAAAAAAATTTTAACTGTTCATAGTATATCTTTTCCGGAAGTGCCATACACTAGAAATTATTCAATAGAAAATGTCCAAGATTCTGAGTTTGGCCATCCTTTATTAAAAACCATTGTTTATTCTATCATGCTCATTAAAGTAACAAATTATACAACACAACCTCCCTGATCAAGCCACAAAGAATATTTGCATTTTAATAAAGCCACATGGAAATAATAAGTGAACATTCAAACATTCAAAAGAAAAATACTGTGTTAATTACATGCAATTGAAGAGGGTTTATAGGTATACAAAATCCTAGACATCAAAAGGGAAGGATGGGCTGTTATTAGTTAGATTATGTGCAAATAGCACTCATTATATCATAAATATATAGGCAACACTCATGGAATACATAATGTTAGGTATATGTCATTCTACATCCTAAAGCTGATTTACCCTCCCTTGTATAATTAATTTGGCTAGATTTTGTAACTTTTAAGAAATATACATATATACATATATTTATAGATATACAAACACACATACATATGCCATATATATTTTTAACTCTTAAGAAATATATACATATATACACACCTATATATATGTGCCTGTATATATACACAAGTGTATATGTATATACGTGTGTGAAAAATACACACACACACCAGAATCTAAATATTGGAGTGATTTTCACTTCTAAAAGTGTAGCATTACTGCGTCTTATAACATGATAGCAAAGTAGACATGCTGAAAGGCTTAACTCCTGAGTAAAATGCATACTTAAATCATTTTTCATCTAGTAGAAAGAGAAATAGCTAGTGCTAAAAAAGCTGAAAAAGAATGATTAAAAATTGTGAGCTCAAATTGGATCAGAAAAGCTAACTCAAAACCAAGGTTGTCCAACAAGAAAATATTGGTATCAATATTGAGTAACAAAATACAAGGTCTTCTTATAGAACTAAACATATTTTTAACCCACTTTCATCAATGGACAGATCATCCAAACAGAAAATTGACAAAGAAACAGCAGACTTAAATTGCACCATAGACCAAATGGACCTGACAGATCTTTACAGAACATTCCATCCAACAGCGGCAGAATACACATTCTTGTGTTCTATTACATAGTAGGGTGATTACAGCTAATATCAATGTATTTCAAGATAGCTGGAAAATAGGATATTGAAAGTTATAATCACAAAGACACGATATAGGTTCAAGATGATTAATACACTACCTTGATTTGATCATAATATAATGTACAACACATATTGAAACATCACACCATACCGCATAAAAATATATAATTGTGTCAATTATAAACAAAACAAAAAATAAACATATGTGTACACAAAAACCTTCACATGGGTATTTATAGCAGCTTTATTCTTATTAATCAAAGCTTGGAAGCAACCAACATGTCCTTCAGTAGATAAATGGATAGTTAAACTGTGGTATATCAGAAAATGGAATATCATTTGGCACTAAGAGGAAATAAATGATCAAGTTATGGAAAGACATGCAGAAACTCTAAACGAATATTACTAACTGACAAAAAATCTGGAAAGGCTACATACTGTATGATTCTAGCTGTATGACATTCCAGAAAAGACAAAGCTATGGGGACAGGAAAAACATCAGTGGTTGCCAGGGTTTGAGGAGGGATGAATAGAAGGAGCACGGAAGAATTTTTAGGGCAATGAAGATATTCTGTATGATACTATAATGATGGACATACGTTACCATACATTTTTTTAATTCACAGAATTTATAACATCAAAAGTGAACCCTAATGTAAACTTCGAACTTGGGGTGAATATCATGCCAATATAGGCTCATCAAGTTTAAAAAATTTGTCACTCTGGTTGGGGATGTTGATCCTGGGGGAGGCTAGGCATGTGTGGGGCCAGAGATATATGGGAAATCTCTCTACCTTCCTCTTAATTTTGCTGTGAACCTAAAACTGATCTAAAATAATTAAGTATTTTTAAGAAGAGAGAAAAAATAACCTTAGACCTTGAACCAGATACAATTAGAGGAGGTAAACCGAGAATCTAGAGGTAAGCTAGGAGCATTGATAGGGCTACAGTAGTAACAAGTCTGTCACATCTCCTGGCTCCCAGCAAAAGCAAATGTAAATCCTCCATGAAGGACTGCTCCCTCAGTCTATACACTCAGAATTCCCACAGTATAAACCCAGCCAAATGTGAACCCACTATCAAATATTTTTGAATTCACAAGTAAACAGGTCACCGCAAACAAAAAAAAAAAAAAAAAAAATGGTTGGCAAAAACAAACACAACACACACAAAAACCATATTCAGATCCCTAAGGGACTCAGACACTGAAATAATCAGAGATAGTCTATCTATGTCAAAGTATTTATAACATATTTAATAAAATTAAGAGACCAGGCATATACTAATTATAAAATCCTAACGTTTTAGACATGAAAAATTTATTTGAAATTAAAACTCAATATGTAGAGAAGAATAGACATATGTAAAGTAACAGTGAACTGGAGAAAAGATCTACCCATTTTACAGAGATAGGCAAGAAGATGACAAATATGAGAACTTAACAAATGTTGAGAATAGAAAGAAATATAAAATATGCCTAATGACAGTCCTAAAAGAGAGAATAAAGGTTAGGCCATGTTTAAATAGACATAGGCTGACAATTGTTGAGAGCTGACAAAAAGGCTGGAATCCATAAATAAAAACAAAGCTATGATACTAAGAAGAATAAAAAATTAATAGTTAAATACTTTGAAATAAAACTTGAAAACATTAGAAGAAGAATATATTCCTAAGAATAGCTCAAAAGAAAACACAAATTATTGAAAGGACAGCCACTGTTCAACAGCAATGATAACAGAAAATAGCACAGTAATATAATAAAATAAACGAAAGATAAAACTATTTAGAAATTTATATCTAGTAAAAATATTTTCAAACATGGGGATGAAGTAGTCACTTTCAGATTAAAACAAGAGAACAAAACAACAAAAATCATGACTGAATGAGTTTGCCACCAACAGATTTTTACTATAAGAACCTTAGAAGAAAGATGACCTCTGACATAAAGTGTGCAATGCAAGAAGTATTGGTAAGCAAAAAAATTAGTAGACATGGGATAAATCTAAACAAACTCATCTTGGAAAGTAATATTAGTCCTTAATTTGTTTGCTTAAAAAATGACAGAAACAAAGTACTATAAAATGATTGTCTGGTGAAGAGAGGGAGTTATCACAATTATAGTTCTAAAATCATGCATTATTCTTGAGAGGGGACTTAAATATTGATTAACTGTAGAACTTTCAAAGTATATGTGATTAAATTTCAAGAGCAGTCACTAAAAGAATACAAACAACTTAGTAAATTGAAAAAAAAATCAAGAAAACAAACAAAATGACTAAATCAATGGATTGCAAACATTTAGTCATTAACATGAAAATTAAAAAATGAAGCATAGATAAAATGAAATAAATAGAAATAAAATGAATGAAATACATAGAAAATACAAATAAAAATATTTTAGGAAGCACCAAAATGGCAGAAATTACATTCAATATTAATGATCTAAACTTGTGACATTGAAGGTAGAAAACAAAGATTTTCAGAATGGGGTGCAAGGGAGGGTGTCGAGAGAGAGAGAGAAAACTCATCAAAACATAAGAGAATAAAAATGAAACGTTGGAAAGCAAAATAATAGAAAAAGGTATACTAGATAAATACTAACAAAATATTGCTGTGGTAGTTATATTACTTTTGAAACAAAAGAAATTTAAGGCAAAAAATATAAAGACCATTACGTGATGATGAAGAATTCAACTTATCAAAAACTTATAAATTTTAAACTTGTATGCATCTAATTAAGAGGACTCAAAATATAGAAACACACAAACATTTAGCTTTACGGGTAAAAATGAACAAACCTACCATTATTGTGAAAAATGTTTAAATGAATCTCAAATTTTATAGGTCAATTAGGCAGTAAATTTATGAATACAAATTTAAACTACACAATTTAAAAGCTTGATATAAGTGACTATATATAGAACCATTCATACAATAATTAGAAAATACATTTTCTCTTCAAGTACATGTGTGATATTTGTAAAACATGATCATAAAAACATTTATATCATAAACATAAAAACATTTACTATGCCATAAAGCAAGTCTAAAGCAATTTCAAAAAATATGTATCAGACAAACTATGTTCTATTTCTTTCCTAGTTAATTCCGACTGCTATAAGTGAATACCATAGATTGCGTGGCTTATAAAGTACAGAAACTTATTTCTCATAGTTTTGGAGCCTGGGATGTTCAAGATGAAGGCACTAGCAGATTCAGTGTCTGGTGAAGGCTCACTTCCTGGTTTATAGATTGCCATCTTTTTGCTGTGTTCTCACATGCCAAAATCAGGGAAGGATGCTTATAATCACACTAATCCTATTCATGAGGTCTGTACCCTCATAACCTCATTACCACCCAAATGTTCCACTTTCTAATGCCATTCCATTGGAAAGACAGATCTTCTGGGGGCATTGCACTGACCCAGTTCTCCCCTCTGTCTTGCTTATAGTTATCAAAAATAACTGTGGAATACACTGGGAAAGCATATCTTGAAATGAAGGGGAGCTAGGCAGAACAGCCAGGGTTGCTCAGCTGCAGTGCAAATGAACGATGTGCAGAAAAGACTCTATCTGCCCTGTGCAAGCCTTCTTGATCCTTGAGGAACTGGCTTGCTCTGAATCCTGGGCTTCTGCTGTCCCTTGCTGCCCATCTGTAAGTAATCAACTCATTCCATGTAAGTTATGTGCCTGGGTATTTTGTCTCACTGGATTCAGACAAGGTGGTAACTAGTACACAGTGAATCTACTTCAGAGAAAAAAACATCCACTCTGTAGCACTTACCCAAGGTGTAGTTAGGTTAAATAACCAATAACCCAATTATAAACTTAAAAGACAGTACAAACACAAGTGTGGGCTTTAAAAATCATACTCCTAATAACTCAAAGAACAAATCATATAGGAAAATTTTAAATATTCAGAAAGAAGCAGCAATACCTATATCCACATCAAAGTTTGGGGCATAAACTTAAAACGGTATTAAAGGAATGCTTTTATTAGAAAAGTTAATAATATAAGTAACAAAAATTTTTGGGAGGCCAAGGCAGGCAGATCACGAGGTCAGAAGTTCGAGACCAGCCTAACCAATATAGTGAAACCCTGTCTCTACTAAAAAAAAAAAAAAAAAATAGAAAAATTAGCCAGGTGTGGTGGTGTGTGCCTGTAATCCCAACTACTCAGGAGGCTGAGGCAGGAGAATGGCATGAACCCAGGAGATGGAGCTTATAGTGAACCGAGATTGCACCACTGCACTCCAGCCTGGGCAATAGAGCAAGACTCCGTCTCAAAAAAAAAAAAAAAAAATTAAATTAGATAAATAACATAAGAGAAATCCAAAGATAGTAGAAAGAAAGAGAAACTAATAAGTGAAAAACAAAGACCACAAAAACAAAGATAAAGAAAGGGAGACACAATAAAAGCCAAGTTGGTCCTTCTATTTGTTAATAAAATTTCTGGCATTTTTAAAGGAAAAATAGAGAATGTCCAGAGAAACAATATTAAGAAGTGCAAAAAATGAGGTATATAGCTATAATTAGCAACTATGTTAAAGATAAGGCAATATGACAAATGACTTTGTGCTGATATATCTTAAAATGTAGACAAAATAGATAGATTCCTGGGAAAATTGACCAAAAATAACTCTTAAAAAATCCTGAGTATATTTAACACATTCAAAGAATTGAATCTATATTTAAACATCTTCCATCACAGAATACATCAGGATCAGATATTACAGGCAAACTCTACTGACAACAGAAATACAGTGAACATTTTCCAACTTATATATTGAGGCTTTTGTAAGCCTGATCCTAAAGGTAGACAAGGATGAAAAGGATACTTAGTATATGTGCTGCCGAAGCGAGCACGAAAAGGATATTTATAAGCCCTTGTCAATCTAAATATTGAAAGAAAATTCCTAAATGAAATGTTAGCAAACTGAGTTCATGACATCTTCTTCCTGAAAACTGTTACAATATTTGGTTGGCTGACAGATAAGCTGGAAGTCAGTGCTACTCAGAAGTACTTGAAAGTAGTACCGGATAATCCAATGGGCACATCAAGCATGTGCTTAGGACACCAACAAATCAGATATACCACAAACGAAAAAGGTTAATACTCCATATATTAAAAACATCAAATTTATTGTGTATAGGTTAACTTTATGTTTACTTTAAAGTTTAGAATTTTTAAATTAGATATGGTACAGCACCATAGTTTTCCAGCAGTACATGGACTTCCAAAGTCTTAATCCAGTCCTGCTTGGTTTACACTTTGAGTGTGTCCATTCCATAAGGTCACTATGGAGAGCAAAGCTACATTCCCATCTTGAAGATTCTAAAATATTTGAGCAGACAACTAGGAATCCTAATTAGTAGATGCAAAGAATAACTAATTTTTTCAATGTAGGTTCTGATGACCCCCAAATTACTGGGATTTAATTTTTTAACATACTTATTGAGATGTAATTTTCATGCTACATAATTTCCAGCTTTATGTGTACATTCAAATGATTTTAGTAAATGTACAGTTATACAATAATCACTACAATCTAGTGTTACAATATTTCCATAACTCCAAAGAGCTTACTTATGCCTATTTGCCTCCAATCCTCACTCCCACCATCAGAACAAGAAACCACCTTTTTTTTCTAATAAAGAAGAAAAAGGATAAGCACAAACTCTGACAGATTAGTAGGGATTTATCCTGAGGAAGGAGATTAAAAAGATGCACATCCTGATTTGAGATATGTGTTAATTAGTGGGAGAGTATCTTTAACAGCCACTTAGGCTGACATGTCCCAATGAACTCTAGCAGCAATGGAGATCATTCTTCCAAACTTTTCCCCAAAGGCTATAAAGTAAAAAACACAAGGCCACTTTTGAAATATCTTAGAGAAGGAAAAGATAAATAAATAAAATAATTGTAATTTCATAAGGATAAAATTGTTCTCACATTTTAAGAGAATAAGTAGTCAGAAAGGGGAAGAAAAAACAAAGACTAATATGAAAAATAATTCAAACGAGCATGAACCTGCAGGACCCTGAGGAAAGAACAGGACTCTAAAATACCAGGGACTAACTGGTTAACAACTTGAAAATCAATTTGATCATTACCTAATGCCCTCGAGCATGACCAAGAATTGCTTAAGAAATAATAAAGTTGTTCACTGAACATTTAACAGAGACCTTTATTTGGAAATATTTATTAATAATGTTTATGACCTTTTGCTTGAAACATTGCTGATTCTTTTTGTTGTGTTTTTCAGTGTCAAAAAATTCTTTGAGTTATATAACTTTTTACAATTGAATAAATTATACTCCTGTGAGCAAAATTTTGTTCAAATTTTTTTCTCCCTACTTGATTTCTCCAAGATGGAGTAAGCCATGCTAGACTTATCTTACTCTCATAATCTTTGCAGAGGTGGTTTCAATGCCCTCCTTGGGTGTCAGCACACATCAGTCCTTAACTGTGAGCTATGGAGATGGGGCATAGTTGGAGTAGGAGTCGTCCCCAGGGTAAGAGCAATGAAACTGTTTTACAGTTGTTTGCAGGTATTCATGGGTGCCCAGTTGGGGTCTCATGGTCTGCATAACAAAAACATTAGTACTCTTATTCACAGCTTTAGTACAGCACTTAAGTGAATAGTGAACTATTATAAATACTGAACCCTAACATAAGGAGTGAAAGTCCTAGCTTTAGGAATCGCTCCAGAACTTACATGAAGATTTGAGGGATCCAGGTGAATGAACCCAAGAACTAATCAGACATGGGGTCATCAGTAGATATTCAAAAATAATAGATGAGGCTAAAATCTAATAATAGGTGTACTATAGGTTTTTTTTTCTGAAACATAATTTTTCTCTCTCCAGTTCTCCAATTTTACCAAAGAGAAATCATAGTAGGACCAATCTATTTGCAAAATAAGTTCTAGTCCCTTATATTTGGCTTGATTGTTTGCATAAAATGCAGGAAAAAAATAATTATTTGCCATAGAAGCTTTTTTTCTAAATTGGCTTTCCTGGAACTCAGGAAATCTCAGATTAAACCTTTCAAAATTAACTTCAGCCCAACCAAGGATTTTGCAGATACGTGTATGAATTGGGTGAACTCCTATATTCTCAAGGTCCAAAAAAAAAAACATGTAAAGTTCCCGGGTCTATTAGAAGGTGATATTCTTTACTTACCACAGGTCAGGAACTCTGCAAAAGAACTGCATAGAGAAAATATGAGACCAGTTTTTCCAAAGGGCTTTTATCAGCTCTATAGGTTAGCCTCAATTACTTAATGCAGTCTGAAAAAATGTCATTCTAGTCAAAGCCATGGTAAAATAATCAGTGTCTAAAATTGTGTCCTGTTACAAAAGAAAACAGATTCTTATTGAACTTATACAAATAACTATATTGCCATAAATTAACAATACTCACAAATAGTTCTCAAATTCTGGAGAAATCAAGTAGAGAAAAAGAAATGTGATTCAAATTTTGCTCACAGAAGTACACTTTACTCAATGGTAAAAAGCTAAAAATAACTCAAAGAAAAGAAATTGTATTGACCCTGAGAAACAAAACAAAAAGAATCAGCAATGTTTCAAGCAAAGAATCATAAAAAAAAAATCAGTCTTCTATTAATTCAGTCCATGTAATTAACTCCTGTTCTGCTTGATATTTGTGGACACCTAAGCTGTCCATGAAAGTGCTGGAGGTTTTTCTCTCTATTCCAATGACACAATCTCAAACGTTACTAGAAACCTGCATTGAAGAGTACATGTCAGAGGCCTATAGCTGATAATAAAACCAACTTATGAAAAAGAGTCAAAGTAAAGCAATAATTATGAATGACAAAAGTGCCAGAACAGCCCTGTCTAAAGATGTAATTGAAAAGAAAATTTTGTTATTTTTTGTGGCATACAACAATTAAACATAATAATCATAATTATTATTGATAATACTAAGTCCTATCAAAATTATAGCAGTCTCACACAATTCTGGAACACATACCAATAACACACTCATATAACTGCAACAGAAAAAAAGCCAAACACCATTTCATTCTTGACAATGTTTCCTATAATATTTTTACATGCTAAATAAACCAAATATGTCTCTTTTGGACTTCAGAGGACCTAATATCTAAAAAAGTTAATGATGTCAAAGGACTGAATTTCAAATTTGATTTCAGAAAGTTTATCAGATACCAAAGGTTTAAAATACTTAATATCACAAAATTGGATTACAGATTATTCAGTCAGCTAAAGTGATGACTTCACAGATTTTCAAAAGGCAAAAACATTTACTCTTTGATAGAGAAGAAACTCAGCTTTCTAAACAACAAGAATCAATAAAGACAGCATGAGACCAACTGAATCTTTCTCTTCTCTCTCCCCTCTTTTGTCCTGCAGTTTATTCCAAAGGCAAACAAAAATCTTTTATTATCTCTCAACATTACACAAAGATTTTGTTCAAAAAAGAAAACCAAAATTCACCTTTTCATTAGTGTACTGTTAACACTAAACTCAATTTTTAATAAAATCTTATAAATAAATATATATCCTTTTAATCAGTTTGACCATAAGGTAAGATTTTCGTAAACATTTTATAATCCTTTACAATTTTCTGTTGAAGAGCAGATTGGTGATCCAAAAAAAACCCTGTTATTCTGACACATGGGCCCAGATTCTTGCCCTGCATCAGTGTGCTTTTTATCTTAATGTATAACTTACAGAAAAACAGAATAATCCCCTTCAAACTTTGGCCAACTTGCTCTCACACAGACCTTTCTTTACAAGATAAATGTTTCACAAATCTTCTATAATTTGCTTAAACCTTTAGTTTTTTCCTATGTTTTTTAAATTAAGACAATTTTTAAAAATCTTTAAACTAGAATGCCTTCCCTTTCATGAAATCCATATTTCCACGTGCTCTTATAACCTTTTACCACAGACGCAATCTACTTTTCTTATATACCTTGCATGTAAAACTGTTTCTCTAGTAGTCTCAGTTATGTATGTTACAATGCTAACTCTTAGCAACTTCTCCTTTTAGTGAAAACCTGGTAAGTAAGCAATTTTAACTATGAATTAAATTGCAGAGCCCAGAACAAGAACAGAACTACAATGTCTGACTCTTCTCAGCACAGCCAGGGGGCACAGCTAACTCCACGTTCCCAGGCCTTACCTAGAATTTAATGGCTATAAAACAGACAAGTCAATCATCAAAAAATGTCATAGAAGCAGTTTGTGACCTTGAGACATCTAGCAAAGACAATATCTAACCTGCCTAATTCAGGCCAAGTATCTAAATTCTGAAAATGTTTATTTTATTTTATTTTACTAATAATTGTTAAAACTGTCTTTATTTCCCAAAGATTACTAAAGTGAACGAAAAGGCATTTTAGTTAAAGTTTTTGTTTTTCTGATACAGTATTTTATTTAAGTGCTTGTTTTTAAGTCAATTAATAAGAGCTCTTTTATATATTTTGGTACTGAAAATATCACATACACATGACACATATAAACATATGGACATACAAACACACAGACAGAAACAGATTTTACAGATTTATGAGTTTTTTTTTTTTTTTTTGAGATGGAGTTTCACTCTTGTTGCCCAGGCTGAAGTGCAATGGCGTGATCTTGGCTCACCACAACCTCTGCCTCCTGGGTTCAAACAATTCTCCTGCCTCAGCCTCCCGAGTAGCTGGAATTACAGGCATGCACCACCATGCCCAGCTAATTTTGTATTTTTATTAGAAATGGGGTTTCTCCACATTGGTCAGGCTGGTCCCGAACTCCCAACCTCAGGTGATCCATCCGCCTTGGCCTCTCAAAGTCCTGGGATTACAGGCATGAGCCATCATGTCTAGCCTGATTTATGAGATTTTTTATGTGCCAGTTTTTAAAGTTTCTCTTTTCCATTTTAGACAATCAGTCTCTTAATAACCTATCTCCTGCCCTAAACATTTGTCAGTGAGGCAGCTCCAAATTTCCATTCTAAAATGATAAACTCAATTGAAATGAAATAAAGAATTAGTATTTTTCTCAAACCAAGGAAAAATGATGTGAGCAAAAGTTTAGTTAAGATGGCCAGGAAAAGGAGACAGCCTTACACATGGAAATTTCTTTAAAGATGAAAGTTTCTAAATTGGGTTACTGGCTTTAGGGTGAAGACTTTTAAGGAACAGGGTCAATAAAGCACGTAGTTTCTAGGGCCTAATAAGCAGTCACAGCTGGAAGGCAGAAAAGATTTTCCCAAATAAAGGATTTCATTTTTACACTGAGTCCCAGGTCTCCAAGAAAAGGAAAACACTATGAGATGAGTTAATGCAATGCTTCCACAGTGTAATACATTGTAAGGACATTTTCCCAAGGTTGCTGGGCAACCCAGTGTAAATCAGCCTGCTCTGTAACCAGCCCATCCACCATTACCATACTTTGTAGGTGCCCAAAAACACGTTTTCCTTATCTAAATGCACAAAGAAAGGAGTATTGCCCTGGAATAAAAGCCACTCACTGTAAGCACCTGCCATTTAGCCATTTTTAGAAGTATATCTCTTACCTAGTTTTACATACCAAAGTTAATATTTAAACAAACAGAATTCAGTTGGCCAAGAAGTTTTTACAGAGGGAGAGCAGAGGTTTTAAAACAATATATATACACATATAGCCGAAATATCAGCCTAACTAAGCCTACTTTTAACTATAGAGCTCTTGAAGGGAATTTTTTTCAAATATCTTATTACCAGATTTTATCCAGGACAAACAGATGATACCTCTGTCTCTTAAGCCTTTTTAATGATAGGTATTCTAAGTGAAACCAATAAGCCTTAACTAAGGTTATAACTTAAACATGGACACATGAGGTGTTTTCAAAAGAGATAGCGAGTAGTTTTTACAAGATCTGGAATCATCCCAAAGGTGACTGAAAGAAAAAAAAAAAATTAAGATGAGAAATCAGAAGCTGCCCGTAGAGGGGAAGATAATCAATAAATGGCAAACTATACAAACATCAAACCAGAAATGGCTCATTTCCTAAGCTGGAAATAAAACCCATGCAAAGTCTTAGCTACTGAGCTACAGTACGAGGCAGTTGCCAATGCTCTTCGCAGAATGGGTCTAGATTAGGCATTTTTGAACTTGAAAATAATTTTAACTGCTGGAGAGATGTTTTGTGGCTAGCCATAACACTATTAATTGTTCTTTTCTAAATTTAACCTTTTTATTACTTGTTTAGAATAAGGGATTTCAAAAATCCTTTTTACTTTTAATTGCATATAATTCCAATAGTGGCTCAATCCAAAAGCCTTTTAAAACTCAGATGACATTTCTTTTTAGGTTTTTATCATATAAGCAAGAGGTATGTCTAGAGAAAGTGTAGAGAAGGCATCTCTATGACCCCCAAGAATTCTCTCTCAGAAATGGGCTTAAGATAGCAAAAGACCCATAGAGCTGGGACCTTTTAAGATATAATTCACCTAAGGGCTTGACACATTTGGAAGGAAAAGGGTACTGCTGTGTCTCAGCCTCTCAGTCCTTTCAGACCAGCCACATGACACAAATCCCAAAATTCCCACCCTCCAGATGGCAGAAACCAAGAGTCAGTACCCCTACATGGTCACAAAGTCAAATTCTCAAGAACATAAGACAAGACAAGTGGAAAACTTTATCTGGTTTTTGTTTCAGGGACCTGCAGCATTTATAACAGCCTGCAGGGCTGGCTCAAACATGGGGCTCTAGGGGTTCTAGGCCTGTGTTCTATCATATGGTACCCCTCTCCATAACAGAACAACACAGGAAGACAAAAAAAAAGGAAGATGGCAAAACTAAAAGTTACTTCTAAGAGGAAAAAGGGGTCAAACAATATGAATATTTACAGTACAAACTACAAAATGTATACCAGATTTGCTACAACCTTTGACTAGTCACAAATTTCTTTCTTCCCATTAATAAAAATCTTTCAGAGGAGGGAAACACTGAGTTTTTGTTTTGTTTTGTTTTGTTTTTTGAGATGGAGTCTAGCTCTGTCACCCAGGCTGGAGTACAGTGGCACAATCTAGCTCACTGCAACCTCTGCCTCCCGGGTTCAAGCGACTCTCCTGCCTCAGCCTCCCAAGTAGCTGGAATTACAGGCACCCACCACCACGCCCAGCTAA
Source organism: Pongo abelii (assembly GCF_028885655.2). Lineage (NCBI taxonomy): Eukaryota > Metazoa > Chordata > Mammalia > Primates > Hominidae > Pongo > Pongo abelii. The sequence goes on along the minus strand of NC_072000.2, from coordinate 86,425,447 downwards.
TTTTTGTATTTTTAGTAGAGATGGGGTTTCACTGTGTTGGCCAGGCTGGTCTTGAACTCCTGACCTCATGATCGGCCTGCCTCAGCCTCCCAAAGTGCTGGGATTACAAGTGTGAGCCACAGTGTCCATCCACAAACACCGATTTTTACCATTTGCTCAACCAGTTGGCACAGAGAGAGAAAAGTCAGAAGCCTGGCTAGTAACAAATTCTTACTCTTTTTCTGGCATGTCAGGTTTCTGGGTTATCTTACTCTGCAGCTTCCAGAAGAGTATAGTGGTTTTTGATGACCTGGTGAGATCTCCCCCAACCAAGCCTCTTCCTGTAATCTAGGAGAGGTGAACAGAACACACAAAGGAGCTAAGGGGCCAACCAGAACCTGCAAAAGGGGCAAAACAGAATCTGCAAAAGAAGCCAAACATTAGGAGAAGGAAGAGGATGTTGGTTGCACTTAGAATAGTCACCATACTAAGTTGAAAGATGCCTTCCAGGAACAATTTCTCCATTGTGATTAGGCTCAAACACTATGGGCTGAAAGCACCTCTTTAGCATGGACAGTGCCTGGGATGGCCCTCAGTTCGAGAGAAATAAGCAACTGCTACAATGAACCTCCAAATCCATTGTACTGGTTGGGGGCTGATGAGCCACCCAAGCACCCAACAGGCAAGTGCCTGCAAAGGCAGATCCTGATTGAGCCTCCACATGTGTAATCATCTAACGAGTTCTTTCTGCCCATTACACAGAAAAAAAACAATTTACTGAGACCACAGTATTGCAGAAGAGAAAGAGTTCTATAAGTAATACAGAGCTAGCCAAGCAATAGGGCTGGAGTTATTACTCAAATCAGTTTCCGTGAGGACTCAGAGGCTAGGGTTTCTACGGATAATTTTCCAGAGGCCTGGGAAATGGGGTGCTGGTGATTGGTTGGGAATGAAATCATAAGAATGTGAAAAATGGCCCTCAGGAGCTAAATTCACCTCTGGGTGGGGGTTACCAAACTGGTTGAGTCATGATTCCCAATTATGGGTTGAGTCAGTCAGTCGCCAGAATGCAAAAGCCTGAAAAACATCTCAAAAGGCCAATCTTACATTCTATAATAGTAATGTGTCTATAGGAGCAATTGGGAAAGTCACAAATCTTGTGACTTCTGGACACATGATTCCTGAGCAGCAAGGGATTATAGAAAGGAAAGCCAGAAGAAAATGGCTGGTTATCATTTAGCTACACCTACATCTTAGCAGAATTCAAGCTCCTTTTATAATCCTAATCTTATGGCCTTCCATTAGTCTTACAAAGGTGGTTTTGATCCATGAGCAAAGAGGATGTTTGTTTTAGGGAGTGACTATTATCATCCTTGCTTCAAAATTAAACTGTAAACTAAATTCCTCCCATGGCTAGCTTGGTCTGTGCCCAGGAATGAGCAAGGACAGCTGGCCTATGAGGCTAGAGGCAAGATGGAGTAGCCATGCTTGACCTCTCTCACTGTCATATCTTTCACAGGCAATTTCATTTGTATCTTCCTTTACCCAAGGAGAAACCTAATTCCAAAGAACATCAATGTATTTCCTTATTTGTTCTTCCGTAATATACACAAAATAGTTTCATAATTAAACATCCATTACCATGAATTACCATTACCATTACCATGAATTATCCACTCATAATTAAATCCATTACCACAGCCAAGCCTAAAAAAGAAGGCATAAATGTTCTTTGTAATTTCATATGTCCTTATGCAATAAATCCACTAATTATAATGAGTAAAAATACTGTTGATAAAAAGTTACTTGAATTAATTCTTTTTGTTGGGTCGTTATATTATCAATTTGGTAAAGTTAGCTTTGTTTGTTTTTGTTTAAATTCGATTTTAGAGGGCTCTTTTTTATTGTCTTTAATTTAATTTGTAAATATATAAAATATTTACATGGTTTAAGGGTCAAAACTATTTAAAACCATATAATAGAGGATATCTTACTACTGTCCCTTTTATCCTCATTCCACTCAGTCCCCATAGGTACCAGCTTCAATACTTTTTTATTCTTCTTATGTTTCATTTTTTCTAAATAAACAACATTAGTATTTCACTTTTCACATGCAAAAGGTAGCATAGACTCCTTTGGAGCTTGATATTTTAAGTTAACAATGCATTTGAAAAGTCAATACAACTCCACATCAATTTATACAGACTTTCTAGTATTTTTCTACAGCAAAGCTCTCCATTGTATGAATGTATTACAGATTATTCAAAAAAATCTCCTATGGTTGGACATGTAGGTTGTTATAGATATATTGCTATGGAAAATAATGACAAACTTAACAATCACCTGCATATTTGTGGAAAAGCATCTTCAAGGTAAATTCTGAGATGGGGGATTGGGCATCACAAGATAAACTCATTTAAAATTCTGGTAAATGTAACCAAATTATTTTCCATAGATGTTATAATAATTTGCATTTCTATTTGCAATATAAGAGTCCCATTTCTTCAAAGCCTCACCAGTAGAGTATGTTATCAAACTTTTGAATTTTTGCCAGTTATATGAGAAATAGTTATCTCATCATAGTTTTCACTTATATTTCACTTATTATGAGTGAAGTTGAGCATCTTCTCATATTGCTCAAAGGCCATTTTTATTTATTTCTGTGTACCTTAAATAGTTACATTTTCAGGGTTTCTGAACTTGATAAAAATATACTTCTTTATTATGTATTTTCTGGACGTCTTAATGTGGCTTCAGAGAGGTTCTGATGCCCCTGGGATGGTGGTATGTGTTACAGCCTTCTTTCAGAATTTTCACGGTGTCCCAGAGAGTACAGAACAAACCTCTATTCACTGGAAATATCCAGAAAAAACCATTAGTCTTCTACTCCTCTCATACCAATTTCCTCGTCCATTCAGAAACAATTATTTTAAACACACTGATCAAAGATGCTGCAATTGTGCCAGGAGCCCTAGAGAGATGCTGATAGCTTATAGGTGCTCCCTCCATCAGCTGAACTCTCTGAATCTAGCCTCACATTACCACTGCCAGCTCATAATGAGCTCTCTCACTGCCTATGTGAGCTCTCTCACTGCCTATGTGATCTGATGGGGAATCACATAGACATTAACCTCAGCTCATTTTCCTGTTCATTTAAAGAGGCATTAAACCTTGATACAGTGCATACCGCTACCCTTTCTTACCATACCATTATTATAGATTATATATAGTGATTTCCCAGCTTTGAGATGTGCCTCTCAAATTCATAGCGTTTGCTAAGGGCGAACATAGAAGTCAGCATTACAGAAGTTTCTTCTGTGTCAGTTTTTCCTCTATTCCTTCCAGATTTCCCTTTCATATAAAATGAAGTCAAGCATGTAGTTGAAAAATAAAAAAATTCAGTTAATCATTCCTGTCTTATCAAACTTACTCTTACCACTAGGACATGAGGAAATACAGCCTCCTAAAAGGAAATACTACTATAATTTCACATTTTATTGTTCTCATGCCATTATTGTAAGTGTGATTATTATATATTGTTGTATTAAATAAGAAGCTATTGAAATAAACCAATTTTCTCTTGGCTAAAAGGCCCCAATCACCATATTTCACCATTTTCAGGTTTACTGTTTACATTTGTTTGCTGTTCTTTAATTGTTGATATTATAGTTTTTTTTCCCCAACATTGTTCTAACACCTCTTTTGTACGGCAACCATGTGGTTTGAAGAAAGTGAATGACATTGACCTTTCTCTCAAATCCAGGGCATGTCCCATCAAGGTAGCTTCATTCCTTTTGCCATAGTCACTGCTTCAGGCATGACATTTTCAAGGCTTGACATTATCCTAACCAAAGAAATTGATTGGTTCAAATAAGGCAAAATCAGAAACAATATCTCAATCTGCACCAAATATGACAAGAAGCACACCATTAGCACTATGTCTCTGGACTATGAAAAGACAGACCACGGATGAAGCCAAATGCAGTGTTGCGGAGCTGAGAATTATAGAACCAACATCCTAATTAAACCACACCAAGGGCCACCCTACCACTGGTCTTTTTAGTTATATGATTCAATAAATTGCTTTATCTGGTTTGAGTTGGAATTTTGCTGTTTACTTGCAATCTCACTGATAGACCTTTCTCACAATTAACTGTCACTTCTCCATCTGCCGTACTTGTCACTCTGTTAGACATCAATTTCTCCTTGAATTTTATTCATCCCTAACTCTGGCTCTTTGCTGCAAATTGTCTATTTTTTTTAAACAATGCCCAGCCAAACTTGAAAACTAAAGTTGATTTTGCACAACATTTCTGGGATTACAGAAGAATGTCTGTCGGTTACTCTGTATATAATGTGCCCATGAAATGGTATATAAGCCTTGTAATGGCTGTTTCTCTCATGAATTGGAGCTCATTTCTGCACACTTCGTATATATGCTCAAGAAAGCTGAACTGCTGGACATTTAATTCCTATGTAAGTGGGACCTATTCTAATTCTACCTATTGATCCCTGCAAGAATACATAAATGTGTGTGATCTGTGGAGAGTGTTCTTCCTGCCAGAATAAGAGATGTAGAATAAATATAGTAGATTACTCCTTAACTGGTAGGTATTATTCTTTCTTGGCACTTATTTGTCATTCATTGCATTCATCAGTCTGGTGCTGAATCATTTAAAATAGCAAAAATTACAAATTCAAAGCACATCATCGAATCTTGATGCTGTGATATTCTTTCAGGCATAGTATATTATGTCAAAACATAGACTTAATAAATTAACAACACCAGGAAAAATAAGAACAGAAAAAGCCTGCCATCTTGAGCATTGAAATGTTTGACTCCCTCAAAGCCTGACTCCTAGGTACAACAGCAGGAAAATCTTGAATTTGAATGTCACCAATTCCAAAGATGGCCCCAGAAAGGAGCCTCCTATGAGTTGACATGTCAGGGTCAATTAGTGTCAACTTTATTCCTCAACCAAAACTTCCGACTACCCTAGCATAGTTCAATTTGCCTGAACAATTTTCAACTAGCTTCCTTCTGCAGTTTCTCATAATAACATATTCTTTCTAAAATTCTGTTTTATAAACCTAAACTTTGTTATATTTGTAGTATCTTTTTAGGTTTTCTCATCTTACCTCATGTGCAAATACCTTGGGAAAATGCCTCTTTTTGCTTCTCACAACACAACCAGGGACTTCTAACATATCCTCATACTTAGTTATCCTCTCCTGGGCACACCAGAGGATTCCACTTCTCCTACTCCTTGCACTGTGGTTGCTCATGGGAATATTTATAGCTAGCAAAATGTAAGTGAAAGCCACATTTGTTTCTTGTTGGCTAAGACAGTGAAACATATATATGAAATTCTCTAGTTTCTGTTTCCTTACTGTGGTGCCCCAGGAAGATCTGTATCCAGATGATGTTGTAGCTACAAGACAGTGGAGCCACCATCTGCTTAGACCTCTGTGTAAAGCCTCCTTATCTTTTGTAGCATGGATGTGAAGTAAATCTCTGTCCTGTTAGTCCCCTGAGGTTTACAGTTTATTTCTTCAGCAGGGGAATAGATTACTTTATTAATAAAAACATGTATATGAGAAATAATTCTTAAATGTATATGGTTTAATTGGCTTTTAATAAATCAGCCCTGATTTCTTATTACCTGTCATTTTGAGCTTTTCTCCTAAATGGCAACACAAATCAAGCCAGCATATTTGTCATTCTATTTCCCTCAGTACAGGCATCACTATTTATTTGTCTTATATTTGTCTTAGGTGAAGGGGCTCTTTGAAAAGCTGTATCAGATGTTTTTAAGCCAGGATCAAGTGACATTTCTGAGGCTTTGAAACCTAAATCTGTTGTCGGCTATGAATATCTACTTCTATGTATTCTGCAGAATAGCAAACCATTAGCCTTTTATCATATTTTTAAGTTTCCAGAGCCATAATTAAACACAAACTTCTAAGTGAGGTGAAACCTAAAATTTCTACGGAGCAGGACCATATATATATTTATATATATATATATATACACACACACAGACACACACACACACATATATATATACATATATATAGGTTAACTGAAAGAGTTGAAAGGAGATTGTAATTTTAGTCTAACCTTCTATCAAAAAATGCATAACATAGTTAATTAAATTAACTAGATATTTTTCTCACATCCCAAATATGGTTTAATGTAGACATGATATCTGAATGATTGCCTATTAAAGTTTTCAACTTCATGGTTTTTTTAACCTCATTTTAATTGATGAGAGAAAAAAATACAGATTATTAAAAAATCTTTAAATCACTTGTTTTATAACAAGGGATCATGCTACGTTGTCAAAGAGTTGTATCATTGGACCAATATTTGAATAATTCACACCACCTTGATGAAGTAGTTATTATGTTAATATATAATTATTAAGAGATTCATAACCACCCACATCCTTGTAAGTTCTTACACCTATAGCTAGTTCCCTGGCAGTTCACTTCAGCTTTTTTAATAAGCACGCTATTACTGATAGGTTGTTGATTCACATCATCCAATGAGTTATTGCCCACAGCCTTTATCCCAAGTTCCAGAAAGATTTGTAAATAATAATTCTGCCACAACACACTCAAGGGCAGTGGTGCTGGAACTCTTGAACTGCCATGATATTGAAGCCACTCCTTTTCACTGACTATTCCAAGGAAAAAGTGTATCAGGCTCTCTGAGGCAATTTCATTTTTATATGCATATATTTAATCTCTATGGGCATTATTTATGAAATAAAAACTTCTGCTTCTTTCTGTCTCCTGGTCAACTCGTTCAAGTATACTCACTTTTGCCGGAGTTCATACCCTGGTTGTGGCCTCAGTTCTGCCCATCACTGCCATACTCTTCTGGATTCAGTCGTTTTTGTTTTTGTTTTGGTTTTGGTTTTTTTCAGATGGAGTCTCGCTCTGTCGCCCAGGCTGGAGCGCCGTGGTGTGATCTTGGCTCACTGCAACCTCTGCCTCTTGGATTCAAGCGATTCTCCTGCCTCAACCCCCTGAGTAGCTGAGACTACAAGTGTGCACCACTATGCCCAGCTAACTTTGTATTTTTAGTAGACACGGGGTTTTGCCATGTTGGCCAGACTCCTGACCTCAAGTTATCTACCTGCCTCAGCCTCTTAAAGTGCTGGGATTACAGGCATCAGCCACTGCACCCGGCCCTGGATTCAATCTTGACTCAAATCCGTGATGATTACCCTATAATCAGACTCTTCTCCAAGCAAGCTCTTAGACTAGAGACATCTCCTTCAAGGGCTTCTGCTGTGTACCTCCCAACAAAGAACCTGTTAGTTTTCCTCTAGTTTCCCCTTCCTGTAGACTTCACAGAGTAGAAAGTCACAAAAGTTGTGCTATGAAAAATTAGTGCTTTATTTTTCTCTCACATTAATGAAGTTGCTTATTAAGCAACACAGGAATTAACACCTTAACATTTGCAATATAGTTTTATCTACATAGTTATTTCTTGGATCATGTATAGTTGCCATATTGTTAAAAACAACAACCATGTTATACTCATATCTCATAAGCTCCTAGCGTCTCTCATAAGTTCCAAGTGCATATAATGTGCACATAGCATGACTTTGATGAACATGTCCTGAATTATAGTTACAGTTTGGAAAGATGGATGGATACATGAATAAATAAATGGTGTTAAATCAGTGAAAATACAAGTAAGTTGTGTGCTATAATAGAAAGGACATTTGCATCCAGAGGCTTATCTTAATTTGCCACTAACTAACCCAGAAATCTTAGACAAGTTAGTCACAGTCTCTGGACTCCAGATTCATCATCTATAAAAAAGAGTGCTAAGATTACATGATTTTTTGTCACCTCTTCAGTATTAAAATTCTATGATGGATAATTATCCATTAAGTTTAGTACTAGTATATTTTAAGGCTCTCTTACCCTTTCCTTTCGTCAGTTGCCTTAAGTATCTTTAAGTAACTGTCCATTTTTCTTCCTCCAATAATCTTACTCAGGCTGAAACAGAAATCCTACAGAGAAAGATCAAGGAACAGTCTACAACTTTGATCTTTAGTCTCTAGGTATAAAATACCCTGAGGATAAGCAAAGAAAGGCAGTGTCAGAGTAGGCAGCATTGAGAAAATGGATGATCTGCAGGGGAGAAAAACTGGAGTAAACTATTTTGCAGAGAGTTTCTCAACAAAAAGTTGGAGCTTTGAAGTGAAGGAAGTCGTAAGGAAGAGGAAGTAGATGATTCACCAAATAGCAGACAGAGCACTGTGGTGATAAAGTGAATTAGACGTGTCCGGATGGCTAAAGAGATTGTAACCAGAATAAGACATTCTGAAAAGTCATGAGTAGACTATATTAAATTGTCTTCATTTTCATATAAAATGGAGGAATTTATTTCCTGATTCCATGGCAATGTTGGAGACCGTCAGGAGTGGTGGTTAATAGAATTGTTTTGGGATTCAGACCCATCTTGACTCTGCCATTGACATTTGACATTCTAGTAGGTATCCCAGGACTCATTTTCCCCATCTGTAACAAGTGTAGTTGCTTCATGCATTACTGATGAAGATTAAATGAAGTAAAGTTTATACAATCCTTAGCTCAATGTCCGACACAAGTTAAGCGCCCAATCATTATTATTATTAGATATAAGAAAGAAATTAAGGTATTTCTGTTGTTTGAGGACCTCTTATCCCTGGATGAGTATGGCACACTCAATGTACCAAAACCAGCCCGTAAAAGCTGTATTTCTGGTAAATATTGCTGGTAAAATGCTATCAAGTTAAAAAGACTAGAGAGCAAAGTTGTAGAAAAAAATTCCCAGGGGCTGACTTTGCATCCAAACTAGGAATTCAAAGCTGTTTCAAAGTGAGAATTGACAGCTAGGTTCTAAACCACGTAATTTACAAGAAAACAAATCTCCTTTTTGTGTTGGGTCATTATTCTCCCTGTCAAGCAATAAAGACTGTTCAATTCAATCCAGTTTTCAATACACAGATAAAGTCATCAATAGCTCTTGTTAGTTTTTATAGGTTAAACGCAGAGAACATTAGATCATATCTATTAATTCTGTTTCTCTTTTTAGCTTTTAAAGGATTAAAAAGAGTGGGGAGGGCAGCTTTTATAAGGTCTTTCCCAGGCAACAGGAAACTGGAAAAAAATTTAATTGATAATTCTAATTACCACCCCCTCGCCCCGCCAAACACTTATGAATATACTTTGAAAAATGTTTCATTAGATGATAGTCTAATTAAGATAGTGATTTATATGTTAATGACCAGGTGGGTACCCAAAAATGTTAAAAGCCTTGTGGTGCATTTTATAAGGTTTTAAAGCTATATGTACTTCAAATTCCAACGCTAACCAATGTGATTTCAATTCCACTTAGAAAATGGTGAAGGAAGAAACACAGCAAATACATAAGTAATAACATATCTAATTAAAGCATCTTTTCTTCATCAAAGGCAGATTTTTGACATAGATATGATGTGATATTTAAAGATGTTCCTTAATGTTTATATAGGAGGAAAATTACATCTTTTTAAGATTTGAGTAGACACTCCTAGAGTGATTTGGTTTCTAAAACACATTTTAATCTCATTTGCTTATTTTTCTTCATTGTCTTACACCTCAAGATGCACTTTTCCTAACTGTATAACTCATCAAGTGCCAGATTCAAATGGAAACAATGAATCATTCAATATAAGAGATTAAAACAGAGGCACATTCAGAACCATTTGAAACAGTCACAAGAAACATTCTGTCTTATTTTCATGTTTCTAAAACTCTGGCTTCACCAGAGAAAATGAGCAGAAATGAAAAGCTTCTCATGTCTATTTTCTTAAATCTGCCTTTGTTACTCGGACTAGATCATATGCTACTTCTAGGAAAAGTGCATCCACATTCAAAATAGATTTTCATGTTCAATGTCAGGTGGATGCAGAATGGTTTTCCTAAAAGTACTTTCATAATTTTCTTCAAAATTAAAAAAATGCTAAATAATAGAATACACATTTATTTATTTTGCTCTCAGAATTAATAGTTTCTTGAGTGAAAGAAACAATAAGTTTAGCCAAATTGATCTTATTGTGATTAATTACTGCATGCGGATAATTGTCTTTCTCAAATTTTCAGCCTTGGTTCCAAAAGTTGAATCAACATATTTACAACGGTAAAAAAAAAAAAAAAAAAAAAAAAACCCACTTGCCTTGGCATTGAGAAAACAAGAAAATATGACACACTAAACCAAAACACCTCAAATTTCACAGAATTATAAAATATTTCATTAATAATGTTGCTACCCAGGAAACATAAGAGATCATTATCAGGACAGAACAGCAAATGTATACAATGATGTTAAGAAAATATTTTGTAGGGACATCATGGAAAAAGTAAGTTCAGAAATAAACTAATAACTATGGAACATTACAGAAATTTCTTTCATTAGAATCATTATCAGATATATAAGGTAAATGGTCACCTTTAGAGATATTTCTTAGTATACACTTCACTTCATTTTACCTTATACATTTAATACAAAAATAAAATGTTGCAAAAGAATAAATACCACATTTTGGGAGTTATGACATTTTTAACAGACTTTTCTTAAGAAAAGATTTTTTTCTTACTTAGAAAATGTCTTTTTGTTACAACTTTTGCAAGATGCAAGATTTTTTTAAAAACTACCCTATTTTACTTATACTCATCACTTTCTTCCTCTCTCTCCATTCATCATTCTCTCACTTTCTCTCTCTCCACTGTACGCTTCATTTCAAAATCTACTTATAATCATCTTGGCACCTCTATTTTTCTATCCACTAAATAGAGATAACTATAATACCTTCCTCCTAGGATTGCTTGGGAGATTAAATGTATTATTACTACATGGTAAGCATTTGAGCTATCTGTCACATATTATGCATTATTACTATTCAACATTATATTTTTATACATTTTCCTAGATCCATCTGAATGCAACATGACTGTAATAGAATATGCAGTATGAAAGTCATAATTCCCTTGTTTGATTGTATAATCTCAATAAAGAACCTCACCAATCCCTCATAAAGAAAATCTATGGTCATTGTGGTATATTTACAAAATATCTATTAGAAAATAAAAAATTACATTACATAAAATTGTACCACCTAGGGATAACACTTATTAATATATAATGTGTTAATATATAATTATTATATTGTATCATGTGTTCATAAATAAATTTTTAAGTGATCTTTTTTAAATCTTCTCCACAAAATTATTTGGTGGTGTGCTTTAATACTTATTATAAATATCTTTCCTGTTATTAGATGTTTTCCTTCAACATAATTTTAATAGCAACATAGTTTGTCCCTAAATATATACACCATAATTTATACAATCCACTAATGTAGGACATTTAGGTTGTTTCTGACTTTTGCTATTATAAACTGCATTAAAATGATTTTTTAACTACAAAGGAGAATCTTAAAATAAATTGAATGAGTCTTTGACATAATCAAATATTGAAAAATAGTCTTTAATGGTTAACAGCCCTATATCAAGAGTGATGCAAACCGTGTCCACCTGGGAAACAGATGGCCACGCTGTAAGGTCTGACCACCCAATGTGACTTTCAGCCAGTACTTACATCATTCTAAAATTTGACCATTATATAGGTCATCTTGTATATTAATTTTTCTCTCTCCCAATAAAAATCTCTAAAGGACAGATAATTCTAAAGGAAGATTTTTTTAAACTGTGCAAATCTCCAAATTTTTAAAGTAGGATTTCTCTCAGCAGCCATCCCTGGCAATCATGTGAGCTTTCTTCATAATTTTTAAAAGCCTCAGTGACTTTTAATTCATATCTCCAAGTTATATTGTTTTGATTGGGATGTCTGTATTAAGTATCTTAACTCTACTCTATAGCTGATTTATTCATAAGGATTCCTCAATAGTAATTTGCTTGGTGTCATATTGAATAATTAATATTTTATAATACTAAGCAGAAAATGTTTCAGACACTTGGCACCTTCGGAAACAAAGTCTTACTAAAGATTGCTTAGATAAGTGACAATGCATTGAAATTTAGTACAACTTCACTTCCAGGAAAAAGCTATAATATCCAAAAGGAGATAATTAAGCTTTGCTTCAAAAATTCTGTGAAATTGGTCAAAGAACAGAATGTATTAAATGATTTTTGTATAAATCTCAGTAGTATTTTTGCCACTGATATCTCTGTAAATAACTTTGGTCAATACACAAGTGTGGCAATCATTTTAACCTACTGAATCAATTGTTTTTAGTCTATTTATTCAAAAATTCAAGTTTTCAGATAACATCTTGCCATTGCTTATATCCAAAGTGGGTATTGTTATATTTTTATTACTTATTAGAAGGCTGTCCTATTTTTTAATTAACCATATTCAAATTCAATACTTTATATTAGGATTAAGGGAGTTTGTGTTTATTGAGTGTGTATTATTTATCTGACACTAAGACAGTTGCTAGAGGTTCTAAACTATGCTCTTTAAAAGCTGGTACACATTTTTACCAGCTTTTAAGGAGCGTAGTTTAGAACCTCTAGCAACTGGAAAATGTGGCACATATACACCATAGAATACTATGCAGCATAAAAAGGATGAGTTCACGTCCTTTGCAGGGACATGGATGAAGCTGGAAACCATCATTCTCAGCAAACTAACACGAGAACAGAAAACCAAACACCACATGTTCTCACTCATAAGTGGGAGCTGAACAATGAGAACACATGGACACAGTGAGGGGAACATCACACACTGGGGCCTGTCGGGAGTTGGGGGTATAAGGGAGGGATAGCATTAAGAGAAATACCTAATGTAGATTACGGGTTGATGGGTGCAGCAAACCACCATGTCACGTGTATACCAATGTAACAAACCTGCACTTTCTTCCCATGTATCCCAGAACTTCAAGTATAATAAAATAAATAAATAAATAAATAAGAAAACAAATAAACAAAGCTAGTACACATTTAAACTCTGAAAACCAGAACTCTACTTTTGTCAACAGCATCATGAAGGACTGAGATGATTTTGCTAAGCAGAAAGCAAACATAAAATGCATTGAAATCATTAGAATGATCATGTCAGGAACTGAAAATGACCAAAGGTAGGCAACACACGTATAGTAGTTGCTTTGAAGTCTTTGTCTCGTTTATCCAATACGTGGGGCTTCTTTGTGTATATGCTCTTTTTATGTAAGTGAGTTTTTACTGATTTCTTTGCATGTCTAGTTATTTTTTATAGAAAACCAGGCACGAGCTAATGTGTTATAATGATTCTTAAGTCTGTTTTGTTTTTCTGAGAGTTGCTGTTTTGTGTTGTTTTCATTTTAGTAGGTGATTCACTTTTGTAAAATCTGTCACCCCTTCAACTTGTACCCACTGATGGCTCTGATTACCTTTTTATTTTAAACTTGGTCCCTAGAGGTCTACTATGTGCCTGTGTAGTTTTAGCAGTCAGTCAATGATTTAGACATAGGCTATGCTCAGACACCACAAGTCTGAGAATTTTTTATGCATGAAATAACTTAAGAATTGTATTTTTATGAAAAACTGTTGCTGCATTGGTTAAGAACAGTGAATTTGTGGTATTTCCACACTGAATTGTTCCCATCCTCCCCAGCTCAAGGAGTGAAAGCCACAGCTTCTCTGGCCAGAAGTAATAGTTTGGTTCAAGGTCAACAAAACAGGAACTAGAAACTGCAGAGGAGGTGTTTAAAAGTAAGATAGTCATAGAAAGGGGGAGATAAGCTCTACATGAACCCCTGGATGACTTCCAAACTATATACACATACAGGACACACAAAAAGCCCAATGAAAATTGAAGCCTTAGAAAAAGTTGAAAATTTCCTGAATTTTTTTGATGTATTCCTCAATCACATTTCAGGGTGCAGAGCATAGAAGATTTACTGACCTGTGGTGTCTGAGCATAGCCTATATCTAAATCATTGACTGACTGCTAAAACTACACAGGCACAAAGTAGACCTGCAGAGACCAAGGTTAAAAAAAATGTAAGCAGGGCCATCAATGGATACAAGTCAAAGAAGTAACAGATTTCACATTTTGAGACCAGAAAAGTGAATCACCTACTAAAATGAAAAACACCACAGAACAGCAACCCTTAGAAAAACAAAACAGATTTAAGAATTACTATAACACATTAGCTAGTGCCTGTTTTTTATCAAAAATTACTAGACATGCAAAGAAACCAGTAAATGTAAATCATAATCACACATACACATAAAGAAGGCTAGATGTTGGATAAAGGAGAAAAAGATCTCAAAGCAACTACTATAAATATGTTTTAAAAGTTAAAAGAAAACATGTTCACAAGGATAAAGAGAAATGTGCTAATAATAAGTGAACCAATAACAATCTCAGGAGAGAAACTGAAATGATACAAAAGAACCAAGTAGCAATTCTAGCACTGAAAAATACCATAACTAAAAGCAAAAATTTAGTATATAAGCTCAATAGCAGCATTGAAATGACTGAAAAAATATTTTGTGAACTGAAGATATACTAAAGAAAATGATTCAATTTGAAGTACAGAGAGGAAAGGATTGAAGGAAAAAAACAGAGCCTCAGAGAGCAAGATAGTCATAGAAAGGTGGAGATAAGCTTTACATGAATCCCTGGATGACTTCTAAACTATGCACACATGCAGGACAAACAAAAAGCTCAGTGAAAATTGGGGCAATATCAGAAATTGTGATACATGTTTAATTGGATTTCCAGAAGGAGATAAGAATAAGAGACAAAAAATATATATTTGCAGGCACAATGTCCAAAATCACTCCAGATTTAGCAAAAACTTGTAACTTATTTAATCAAGAAGCTTCACAAAAGCCAGGTAGGATAATTGCAAAGAAGATCACACCTAGACATATCATAATCAAACTAGTGAAAATGAGATGCTGAGAGAAAAATTTAAAATACCAAAGCTAAGGATAAAGAAAAAATAAAGATGAGATGAGTGAGAAATAAACAAACTAGAAAATGGACATATAATAAGTAAACGCCCCTAGAAAAAAGCTGAATCTTTGAGATCACTAAAAATAAGAAATCTTTAGCTGGAAGAAAAATTTATGTAGTTGAATCTTAAGCTATAAAAGAAGAAATTAATAAAATACACATTACTAATATTGGAAATTAATAGGAGGACATTGGTACAGAGCCCACAGACATTACAAAGATAATAAGAGAATATTATAAATTTTTAATGTCAAAAAATTTTGCCTTATGTGAATGTAACAAACTCCTTGAGGGACAAACTCCAGTATTAATTGCAAGAGAAATAAAAAATTTGAGTACTACTATATCAATTTTAGAAATTAAATTTTTAAATTTAAGACCTTTCCCCCAAAAAAGTGGGTCCAGGTGGCCAAAAAAGTGGGTCCAGGTGACTCCACTGGTGAATTATAAAAAAACATTTAAAGAAGAACTTATGCTGATCCTGACCAAACTTTAACAAAACTAAGGGAGAAATATTTCTTAATTCATGTTATGAGGTCAATACTACACTGATAATCAAGACAGAAAAAGACATATGAAAACTACAGAATGATATTTTTTATATACATAGTTGCAAAAATATTTAACAAAATGTTAGCAAATCAAATCCAGCAATATATAAAAAAGAAAATGCATCAAGATAAAGAGTTTATCCCAGGAATGCAAGTTTATTTCAGATTTGAAAGTCAATGAATGCAATTCATTGTATCAAAAGTTCAAAAGTCATTCTCCTATGAATGACTTCCTCCTTTGAGACAGACTTCAACTCATTTAATTTTTTATCTTCTGTATAATTGTGCTTATTCCTATTTTATAGACAAGGACTCTGAGTTTAAGAGAGGTTCAAAATGACCAAAGTCACCTATCATGTAGAGAGGAATAAGAATTTTAACTCAGTTGTGCCTGGCCCTAAATTATTATTTCTCCTGTGGATGTTATCTTTTACAAATGAACTGCAGTAATATGAAAAATACACATGAATATATGAGATAGTCTTGAAATTCTCTTTAATAAATCGCTTAAACTTCCTTTAGTAGTTTCTTTGCTAACACCCTTTATCTTCTTGATAATAAACACTCAATCCAAACCAGGATGTTTCATGCTGCTGGAGCAATAATAACTGTCCTATTTCTCTTGCATAGCACCAATTACCCAGGCTCCAGTCTCAGGAAGAGCTTTGCAACTTATAAATATAAAACAGATACACACGTGTTCTCTACATTCCATTTGGTTAAGAAAAGCCTGTCACCTCATCTGAGGACCAAGGAAAAATGTCAATGCAAAGGAATTGAACCCTGCTTCAGAAGATGCTTCTTTCCTCTACAAATAAGAGTGTTATGGCAGCCCCAGTAAATTAGTATATGTAATTAAATTCCATAAAATGAGAAAATAAAATGTATTTTCATCTATAAATATCCACGCTCATGCATGTCCCTATAAGATCTTTTGAGGCATTTAAATAAAAATGTCATAAAGCAAAAAGATAAAATCCACAGCATGAGAGCGTCTAAAACATGAGAGTGAACCCTGTGGGAAGCTCAGAGTTCATTCTTTAGAAATATTTTTAAAAACTCTTCTTAAAAAATCAATATCAAAATGCATCAATAAAATGCATGAAACTCTTCTTTAATATTTTAAAAAATTATTAACACAGAGTTTTCAAATTTAGGCATCCACACCCTAAATAATATTACTCCATTCTCTAGCAAACAAGTCTTGCTCTCAATTACTTTCCTGGATTCCAAATGAACATTCAAACCCTCTTCTATAAATATCATTGTATAGTTAATATCTAGAAATATAGAAGAATAGAACTATCAAGTATTTCTGTTTACAAGATCAGACTCATTGATATTAAACAGTATCATAACACACATATACATACATGTGTATATATGAATATATATACATAAATGTGTATATATGTATATGTGTATATATGAATATATATGCATAAATATGTGTATATATGAATATATATACATAAATATATATTTTATGAATGTATTTTATTATATATGAATATATATACATTATATATATACACATTATATATATATTATATATATATATACACACACACACATAAAAAGTATATATGCTATTTACTTCCTTCTCAGTGAATAGCTTCTGGTTATGGCTAGAAAAAAAATGTCCATGTATAGATCTAACAGTGATGAAAATAATCAAATTGGAATGAGATGTAAAAGGAAAACCGTATAAGTAAGGATGTATCAAGTCTAAGAAGTAATGACTAAAATGTGGTTAAAAATATAGCTGGATGTTTAAGAACTACCCAGATTGCTTGTTAAAATATAAGTAGTTCTCTGCCTTCATCCATAGATGAATTCCTAGAGGAACCTATATGTATTAGCCCATTTTCACACTGCTATAAAGAACTACCTAAGACTGGGAAATTCATGAAGAACAAAAGATCTAATTGACTTACTTTTCTGTAGGCTGTACAGGAGGCATGGTTGGGGAGGCCTCAGGAAACTTACAATTGTGGCGGAAGGTGAAGAGGAAGCAAGCACATCTTCACACGGGGCAGGAGAGAGAGAGAAAGAAGGTGGAATTGCTACACACTTTCAAATGATCAGATCTTATGATAAGTCACTTACTACCATAAGAACAGCAAAGGGGAAATCTTCCCCCATGATCCAATCACCTCCTTCCAGGTCCTTTACCCAACATTGGGGATTACAATTCAACATGAAATTTGGGTGGGGACACAGAGTCAAATCATATCATTCTGCCCCTCCAAACCTCATATCCTTCTCATATTTCAAAGCATAAGGATGCCTTCCCAACAGTCCCTCAAAGTCTTAACTCATTCCAGCATTAACTCAAAAGTCCAAGTCCAAAGTCTCATCTGAGACAAAGCAAGTCCCTTTAACCTATGGGCCTGTAAAATAAAAAACAAGTTAGTTACTTCCAAGGTACATTGGAAATACAGGCATTGGGTAAATGCTCCCATTCCAAATGGGAGAAATTGGCCAAAACAAAGGGGCTATAGGCCCCATGAAAGTCTGAAACCCAGCAGGGCAGTCATTAAATCTGAAAGCTTTGGCCAAGCACGGTGGCTGACACCTGTAATCCCAGCAGTTTGGGAGGCTGAGGTGGGTGGATCACCTGAGGTCAGGAGTTCGAGACCAGCCTGGTCAACATGGCGAAACCCTGTCTCTACTAAGAATACAAAAATTAGCTGGACGTGGTGGCAGACACCTGTAATCCCAGCTACTTAGGAGGCTGAGGCAGGAGAATCGCTTGAACCCTGGGGGCAGAGGTTGCAGTGAGCCAAGATTGCACCATTGCACTCCAGCCTGGGCAATAAGAGCAAAACTCCGTCTCAAAAAAAAAAAAAAAATCTTAAAGCTTCAAAATATTCTCCTTTGACTCCATGTCTCACATCCAGGCCACACTGATACAAGAGGTGGACTCCCAAAGCCTTGGGGAGCTCTATCCCTGTGGCTCTGCAGGGTATAGTCACCATGGCTGCTTTCACAGGCTGGCACTGAGTGCCTACAGCTTTTCCAGGTGCACTGTGCAAGCTGTCAATGGATGTACCCTCTTATCAGGCCAACATCCTCCAGACTCCAGAATGGTAGAGCCACTGATGCTTACACTGTGCACCTGGAAAAGCCACAGACCCTCAATGCCAGCCTGTGAAAGCAGCTCGGAGTTGGGCTGGACCCTGCAAAGCCACAGGGGCAGAGCTACCTAAAGCCATGGGATCCCACCATTTGCATCAGCACGCCCCCAATGTGAGACATGGAGTCAAAGATTATTTTGGAGCTTTAAGATTTAATGTCTGCCCTGTTGGATTTTGGACTTGCATGGGGCCCACAGCCCCTTTGTTTTGGCCAGTCTCTCCCATTTGGAATGGATGTATTTACCCAATGCCTTTATCCCCATTGTATCTAGGAAGTAACTAACTTGCTTTCAATTTTACAGGCTCATAGGTGAAAGGGATTTGCCTTGTCTCAGATGAGACTTTGGGCTTGGATTGTGGGTTAATGCTGGAATGAGCTAAGATTTTGGGGGACTGTTGGAAAGGCATAATTGTGTTTTGAAATGTGAGGACATGAAATTTGGAAGGGAGCAGGGGCAGAATGATATGGTTTGGCTGTGTCCCCACCCAAATCTCATCTCAAATTATAATACTCATAATCTCCACATGTCAAGGGTGGAAGGAACCAGGTGGGGGTAATCTGATTATGGGGGAGGTTCCCCCATGCTGTTCTCATGATAGTGAGTCTCATGAGATCCAACAGTTTTATAAGAATCTAGCGTTCCCCCTGCTTGCTCTTCACCTTTCTGCCACCTTGTGAAGAAGGTGCCTTGCTTTCTCTTTGCCTTTTGCCATGATTGTAAGTTTCCTGAGGTCTTCCCAGCCTTGCTGAACTGTGAGTCAATTCAACTTCTTTCCTTTATAAATTACCAAGTCTCAGGCAGTTCTTTATGGCAATATAACAATGGAATAATACACTCTGAAATCTAGGCAGAAGTTCTTAAGCCTCAACTTTGCCCTCTGCACACTCACAGATTTAACACCAGGTGGAGGCCTTGGTGCCTTCCAAGGCTGTGGGAGTCCACCTTCTGGAACAGTGGCCTGAGACATATCTGGGGCCCTTTTAGTCATGGCTGGAGCTGAAGCAGCTGCAATGCAGGGCACCATGTTCCAAGGCTGCACAGAGCAGCAGGGCCCTGGGCCTGGCTCACAGAAACATTTTTCTCCTCTAGGCTTCCAGGCTTGTGATGGGAGTGACTGCCCTGAAGGTGTCTGAAATGCCTTGGAGAATTTTCCTCATTGTCTTGGCTATTAATATTCAGCTTCTCTTACTTATGCAAATTTCTGCAACCAGATTAAATTTCTTCCCAGAAAACGAATTTTCTTTGCTATGATATTACTGGGCTGAAAAAATCTCCAAACTTTCATGCTTTGCTTCCCTTTTATATATAAGTTCCAGTTTGAGGTCATTTCTTTGTTTATACAGATGAGCTTAGGCTTTTAGAAGCAGCCAGGTCACATCTTGAATGCTTTGCTTCTTAGAAATTCTTCCGCCAGATACCCTCAATCACCTCTTTCAAGTTCAAAGTTCAATAGATCCCTAGAACAGGGGCA
The DNA here is from genome assembly GCF_028885655.2 of Pongo abelii. Lineage (NCBI taxonomy): Eukaryota > Metazoa > Chordata > Mammalia > Primates > Hominidae > Pongo > Pongo abelii. The sequence goes on along the minus strand of NC_072000.2, from coordinate 86,405,291 downwards.
CAACGCCACCAGTCTCTTTGCTAAAGCATAGCAACAGTGACCTTTACGCCACTTCCCAGGAAGTTCCTCATCTCCATCTGAGAACTCCTCAGCCTGGACTTCACCATCCACATGACTATCAGCATTTTGGTTACAACAATTTAACATGTCTCTAGGAAGTTCCAAACTTTCCCTCATCATCCTCTCTTCTTCTGAGCCCTCCAAACTGTTCCAACCTCTGCCTGTTACCCACTTTTAAAGTGGCTTCCACATTTTCAGGCATTTTTATGGCAATGCCCCCACATCTCTGGTACCAACTTTCTGTATTAATCCACTCTCACACTACTATAAAGAACTACCTACAACTGAGAAATTCGTGAAGAAAAGAGGTTTAATTGACTCATAGTTCCACAGGCTGTATAGAGGCATGGCTGGGGAGGCCTCAGGAAACTTACAATGGCAGAAGGTGAAGGGGAAGAAAGCATGTCCTCACATGGCCAGTGGGGGAGGAGGGGAAGGGAGAAAGAAAGGGGAAGTGCTACACACTTTCAAACAGATCTTGTGAGAACTCGCCCACTATTACAAGAACAGCAAGGGGGAAATCTGCCCCTGTGATCCGATCACCTCCCACCAGGTCCCTCTCCCAACATTGGAGATCACAATTCAGCATGAGATTTGGGTGAAGATCCAGAGCCAAACAATATCACTATATTTTAACAAATATTCCTGATTATTTAGATGAATATAATCTGATAATTTTTGGCACCAGACTATAATTTGGAGAAGGGTTCAGTTTTTTATGGAGGTTTGACTTTCTGGGGGTGTTTTTAGAGGCAGTATAATTGCTGGTCACCAGGCAGCAACTTGCCAAACAATGTGGTCTGGGGATGGTGCCTGTCAGGAGATAGAGACTTCTAGGAATAAATCTCAGAGGGACAGCTTAGTAACATTGAGGCTGTGTATTACTACCACAACTACTATGAACTTTGAATTTATCTCTAAGCAAGGCCTCTCTGGGAAAAAATCTATCCTGACTTGCTTACATATTGGTATGGTTTGAATATGTCCCCCGAATTTTGTGTGTTAGAAATTTCATCTCCCATATGCTGATTGGAGGTGGGGGGTCTTTGAGAAGTAATTAGGATTAGATAAGTTCATCAGGACCCCCATGATGGAAGCAGTGGCCTTCTAAGAGGGGAAAGAGAGGCCTACGGTGACACACACATTCTTAATTTCTCACCATGTGATACCCTCCACCACATAACAAACATGCCCTCACCAGATACTGGGACCACGTTCTTGGACTTCCCAGACTCCAGAACTGTAAAACTAATTTTTTTTCTTCATAAATTACTCAGTCTCAGATGTCCTGTTATAGCAATAGAAATGGACTAGGAAACATATTCCCCTCAACTGATAATGTAACTGTGCAGGTCTTCAAACCTCAGAAAACCTCTCCAACAGATCAGTACATTCATCTATCATAATTATTTAAGCCCATCTCAAGAACTACGTCCTATAATAAGCCTCCTTTAGATATTGCATAGTGGTTGATTTCTATGTCAGTTAGGATGTCTTAAAGTTACAGAAATCCAGAGTCAGCACAAACAATAAAGGTAGAAAATGTGCCGAGTAAACCAAAACAATAGGTAAGAAGTAAAAGAAAAGGATATTGATCTGATTTTTTGACTTCATAGTTTCTAGGGCCAAACAGAGAAAGGGAGGCAACACTGAGGAAAAATTAATTGTGCTTTATGTTTATAATAAGGTCATAAAGATATGGGATACAATGTTTATACCAGTCTCTATCTTCCTTTAGTCAACATAATCTCTGTGGCACTACTCCCATGTCTCAGCAATGATTCCCTTGTCCATTTTACCTGCTTTATGTTAACATGGAGCTTGAGATAATAAGCAGGCTCTCTTATACCACATGGCCCCAAATCTGTCATGAATAAAGAGAGAAGGTTATGCATGGGATCGGGGTCAGATCAGCTCATCTCAAGACTGTAATGGTTTCCTATTCAGTTAATGAGCATATTGAGTCTAGCAGTTACCAGCTCCTCAGATGCCACATCACATCAGGTCAGAAAACTTCCATCTGGTCCAAACCATGCTGTCATATTTTATGTAAGCCATTCTTGTCTATGCTGCAAGTATTCCAATAAAGGTGTCAGACCCAGTTAGGGAAATCAAGTATAAGCATGTATCATGAATGCAAATATAAAACTAAATCAATGTTAGGTCTTCAATATATTAAACTCCTGTCGAGTCTAATTACAGCTCTCTCAAACATCCTTTCATTGGAGAACACTTTGTGTTGCTGAAAAGGTAGCAGGGATCTTGCTGCAGACCTTGCGATTCCCAAGGGCAAAGAGCTGAGGTTGTTGTCAGTGTTATATGAAATGGCAATATTTATTTCCTAAGCAAGTTTGTAATTGTGTGTATGTGTGAGACGATGTGTGTGTATTGTGTGTATATATATATTCTGGGAGTCTTAAACTTCTTCTAGTCAGTTTGACTAATTCTAGACTTCACATGAGTGATGTGTATTTTTTTCAGTTAATTTACTGGTTTAACATAGGTTCTTGTTCAAGTGATGTACCAATGCCCGAAACTTCTGGACCATAAAATTCAATTGTTAAATATTTAGAAAATTTTAAGTCATTTTTAAAACCATAGGTAGCAGAAACTGGTCCGGATGAGAATATTTACACCATGGAAATTGGCAAACACTACAAATCGGAACCTTTTCTTTTTTTTCCAGGAAGTAGATTTACTAGCTATTAATGGTTACACTAGATGACTAGTAATGCCAGCCACAGCCACATTACATTCCATACTTTGGGAAGCTGCCCATTCATAATTTTAACTGAGAGAAGTCTCTGAAGGTTATACTTTAATCCCTGGAGGACAAGTTCAATCTATGTGGTTCTCCAGTATGACAAAATATCCAGAGTTTGTGATTGTAAATAACTAAGTGAACCAAATTATCTTTTGCTTCATAATAGGCAGAAGCATTAGGTTAGTAGAGGAAAAAAATTAGATTTAAACTGAACCAAATGCAAAATAAAGGAGTGGCTTAATGACGGTTAATGGCATTACAAATCCAAAAAAAAGAGTTGCATTTCTAAAAAAAAAAAAAAAAAAAGAGACAATATACCCTGACTTTCAGCTACTTTACATTCAGAACCAATTAGTAATACAGTTGACCCTTGAATAATGTGGGGAGTTCGGGATGCTGCCTCTCCATGCAGTTGAAAATTCAAGTATAACTTCGACTCCCCAAAAATCTCACTAATAGCCTACTGTGGACTAGAAGCCTTATAGATAATATGAACAGTCTATTATCATGTATTTTGTGCATTATATGTATTATATACAGTATTCTTACAATAAAGTAAGCTAGAAAAAAATCATTATTATGAAAATCATAAGGAACAGAATCACTATGTATTAAGTGAAAGTGGATTATCATACAAGTCTTCATCCTCATTGTTTTCACATTGAGTGGGATGAAAAAGGAGAAGAGAGGTTCATCTTTCTTGCTTAGGATTTTAGAGGTGGAAGACAATCTGTGTTTAACAGCCCCTCACAGTTCAAATCTACGTTGTCTGAGGGTGAATTGTACATGACATTACAAGGCCTGCTGTTATTTCTATGAAATTCTAGTCTCTGTATTTTCTCCTGTAGCCTTACTATCAACTCTCAGGATTTTAGTTCACTTTCATAAGCCTCTCTTTCTTGAAACTAAAAGCCCTAATTCACTGCTGGGCCCTTGCCTTTAATCCCAGCACTTTGGGAGGCCAAGGTGGGAAGACTGCTTGAGGCCAGGAGTTCAAGACCAACCTGGGCAACACAGGGTGAAACTGTCTGTACAAAAAGTAAAATTTAAAAAAATTTTAGCTGGGCATGGTGGCACACACCTATAGTCCCAGCAACTCAGGAGGCTGAGGTAAGAGGATATTGCTTGAGCCGGGGAGGTTAAGGCTGCAGTAAATTATGATTGCACCACTGCACTCCAACCTGTGTGACAGAGTGAGACTTTGTCTCAAAAAATCAAACCTTAATTCACATAAAATCTGTTAGTAATCTATTGCCCTGAGTAGGTACAAGATTACAGACGTTTTCTTGTAGAACTCAAGAAGCTGAGCACCAAGCCGATGGGTCTCCCAAGTCTACTACCAGTGGCTAGGTGTTCTGCCTAATAAACTACATTTTTTTTTTGAAATTTGAGTGTTACAGACCTGCATCTTTCAAAAATGATAAAAATCTTCAATACCTATTTTGAAATATCTTATGCCAATTAGTCTTCCTATATGACCCTCAGTAATTGTTTGCACTATTCCTGAATTTTAATATTCTTTAACTGTACATCTTTAATATCCATACACGCACTTCATAAGGTTCAGGAAATCATTTGCAAAATATAGAATATGCTGAATATAAGCATTTTTAAGGAAGAAATTTCCAGAAATGTCAAAAGATTATCAGTAAGATTTATGACCCCACAAAAAGCTTATAAGTGACTGCAATATAATTTATATATTATGTAGATGTTGTATTTATTAGGGTAAAGCTAACTGTTTTAACAAATAGTGTCAACAAATAGAAGATTTACTGTTCATGTAACAATATGGGACAAGTCAGCAGATGGTCAGTGTAGTCTTCCTTCATGCTGCTATCCAAAGATATGGGATAGTGAAAGCTTGCCATCTTCAACATACCTTCCATAGTTTCCCTGTAAGTTACTCTATTCCAGTAAGCCATGGTGAGAATAAGCAAAAAGTAGTGCACTTGGGATATAAAAACCAGGTCTGCTAATATGTATATCATTTCACGTCACATGACATCGTCTAGAACTCACTCACATGGGCATATGAATTTTGATGAACACCTAACACCTAATCCATTTTGAGTAATTGTATTTGTGCTCCTCTTAATTTTTATATTTGGATGTTTTGTCTAGTTTAATGTCACCTCTGAGGAATTAATTCACTGTATTATCTCAAATAAAAGACTTCTGCATATTTCTCAAATTATGTTGACATGCTTCAGTTTCTAATCTGGACACTTTGCAATCTCACCTTCTCACAGTCACATGAGACACTTAGATAAGTTAGCAACTCATTTTTGGCAATTAGTTTTACCTAACTCAATGTGGTAATATCACATTTCATACTAGATAATAGTATTCACTGATCCACTAAATTTGAATTTTAAATGGCCCTAAATAAGGCACCAATGACTGGATAATTATGCAACCCAGTTCAATGAACTGTGGACCATACACTCATCCTCACACATGATTCACTGACATACAGAGAACCAATGTAAAGGTGACAACCATAACCCAATTCCCATTCTATCCTATACAACAAAGTGTGCAACAACTTTCTTCTCCACAGTGACCCACTAGATGGTATACCACACTTGGCCCATCAATTATGGGCACGAGTTCAAGAAAAGGGTAGAACAGTTCAAAGCATTAGGCAAGGGCATCTGCATGATGTCATTCATAGAACATATCACTCTTGGCCGGGCGCGGAGGCTCACGCCTGTAATCCCAACACTTTGGGAGGCCAAGGCAGGTGGATCACGAGGTCAGGAGATCAAGACCATCCTGGCTAACATCGTAAAACCCTGTCTCTACTAAAATACAAAAAATTAGCCGGGAATGGTGGCGGGTGCCTGTAGTCCCAGCTACTCGGGAGGCAGAGGCAGGAAAGTGACTTGAACCCGGGAGGCGGAGCTTGCAGTGAGCCGAGACAGTGCCACTGCACCCCAGTCTGGGTGAGAGGGAGACTCTCTCTCAAACAAAAAAAAAAAATCACTGTTAAAATAGTTATCTATAATTATTCTGAGGACTGAAGTATAGAAAATGTGCACAAATTTGTAAAACTGCAAATATTTGAGTTTTACTCATTTGCACAAATATGAAGATATGCATTACATATGAGCTGTGTATATTGAAGTGAAAAACAGGCCTGTAGCAATCTATTTGGTAAAATACTCTTGCTACATTTTTATACCTAGTTTATTTGAGAAAGACAGTAGCAGTAACATTCTCTTTCTTTTAAAATCTGCATATCTTGGATCTTTTACAAATTCAGACTGGCCTCCTTCCAGCCCAATGACATACAACAGATTGATTTTAAACATTTCTCTACAAAGTGGCTGAAATTTGACTTGAAAAGTACTATGAGATTTATGAGTAAACTTTACCATTAACTATGTTCCTTTGCTAGTAATCAAGGTTAGTCCCACCTTTAGACAGCTAATGTTAACATCAAAATCAAAGTGTTAAAACTGCAAAATTACATAGTCTAACCCCATCTCTTAAAGTATGGTGAAAAGAATGGTCCCAAGTCAACAAGCAAATTACCAGTCGAGTCAAGATTGTAACCCAGGGCTCTTTCCAACTGTTGTCACTTTGAGCCCTTACTTGAAAAGCGATATACTCCTATAATTTCAGGCTGTATACAATTATCATGGAATATGGATTGGAGTTTATTGTAAAGTGTGCATTACTCTTTGCACACTAAAATAACACCAGCCATTGGGAAGGTGTAACAAAAAAGAACCATTGTTTGACTAAGAATCCAAAACCACTAGATACACCATAAGGGCAGTTGTTTTAGCCTGCAAATATTTTTCTGATAATTTTTACCATACTTTTGAATCTGCAAAAAAGAGAAAGGGGAATCCTGTCTTAACTTTCATTTTCTTTTCCTTTTAGGGGAACAAGAGGAAAAAGTTACATACAAGACTCATGCCTCTCGACCCTGATGTCCCCTTTGAATCTGACAGACTCGACATTGCATTATTTCCTGAAACTTTTCTTAAGATAAAAGCTGGCACTGCTTCCATATCTAGCCTTTTACAGCTGCAAGAGTTAGCACAAACAACATTCATATTCATTAACTGCCCAAAGTATGATCACATATGATAAGACTACACGGCAGTCTCACTATAGAAGTCAGAAAAATGGGAAAAGAGAAAAGAAATGAGTGTGGAGTTCAAAAGGTTCTCTTTAATGTACATCAAGCAGCTTTGTGTAATGCAAGTAATGACAATAATTTGCTATGTAGCAAGGATGGGTTATACACAAACTGGGTTTCTCTGATCCCCTGTTAGGAGGTCAGCATGTGCTCAGTACCAGTCATCTGCCAACACGTGCAGGACGCTAACAGACTTTCCCATAATAAGCTCACTGGGCTGGAGCACACATTTTAAAAAAAGGTCAAAAATTCAGGTTTGTCTAGCTTCCTCCAGCATGTCCATGTCTTTCTTGGATGTGCAAGAAGATAGCTTTCTCTTGCTTGCTATTTCATGCTAAATTAGCTAACCTGTCAAATGGATCAAGGTAAAAAGGTCACAGCAGCCAAAGAAATACAAAATAGGTAGAATAACCTACAGAAAAGTCTATCAACTACAAACATTAGCACGAGTCCCCATTTTTCAGTTTTTAATGAAATTAGGATGGGCCTTAAGTGAGGATATTATGCTCTGAGAAAGCGAATATATATTAAAAGAAAATACTCCCCAAAGGCATAACTCCAGCATTCAGCCTATAAGTACATTATACCCTTAAGCACCTCATTATTCTTCACTAGTAAATAAATGTGAGATGAGCTCACGGATATTTCCAAAGTGGTAACATTTTGTTGAACTAAAAGATAGTTCAGCCAAGATGCAAAAAGGAAAAGACAGAATGGTAAAAATTTGAATGACTATCTCAGGGTAAATTCTGTTATAGCATCATCTGATGCTTTCTTATTCCTGTGTTAAATTATTAACATCCTATCTCAAGTAACCTTTCTCAACAGCCTTGCCATCCCTGCCCCCAGCATCGCTGCATGTACAAAAGAGATCTTTCTATAAAAGGTCAGTGTGGAATTTCTTTTTTGGGATACTTCTCCTTTTGTTCTCATATTATGTATGGATTCTCCTATAACAGTCTAAGTCTCAGCTGGCAAAGAATAGTACTTAAATAGCTCAAAAAAATTAAAAATATGCTTACAAAGTTCTGGAAAGGATTAGTAAAACCAGCAAGGGAAGTTAAAGACATAGACATTAGTAACATTAATTCATCCCTGGCACCCAAAGGCAAGAGGAGCAAAAGGTGTTACTATAGCATTGAGAGCTGAAGCAATGAAGAAAGGGCTGTACTACAAGAACTGGAGTTATAGAGGGAACAACCATTATCAGAAAACACATCAGGAAAAACAGGAGGGACAAGGAAAGAAAAGCCTTAACCTGTCTCTTCCCACTTTCCAATCACCTGCTGGTGTCCCCCTTTGACCAAACCCCACTAGAAGTCAGAAGGCAGGGTGATGCGGAGCCTAGGGTCAACCTTTAGTCTTTGGATGCTCAGCATGAGCAGAGTCTAGTGTACAACATTTGCTCAACACCTATTTATCGGGGGACCTGCCCCGATAATCACATAGGTTCTTTTCTATTTTCCTAAGCGTCGGCTGGCTTGAGAAATAAAAGACAGAGTACAAAAGAGAGAAATTTTAAAGCTGGGCATCTGGGGGAGACATCACACGTTGGTAGGATCCGTGATGCCCCACAAGCCACAAAAACCAGCAAGTTTTTATTAGGGATTTTCAAAAGGGGAGGGAGTGTGGGAATAGGTGTGGGTGACAGACATCAAGTACTTAACAGGGTAATAGAATATCACAAGGCAAGTGGAGGCAGGGCGAGATCACAGGACCGGAACGAAATTAAAATTGCTAAAGAAGTTTCGGGCACCATTGTCATTGATAACATCTTATCAGGAGACAGGGTTTTGAGATCAACCAGTCTGACCAAAATTTATTAGGTGGGAATTTCCTCTTCCTAATAAGCCTGGGAGGCTATGGGAGACGAGTTTATTTCACCTCTGCAATCTCGACCATAAGAGACAGGTACACCCCAGGGGGGCCAGTTCAGAGACCTGACCCTAGGTGCGCATTCTCTTTCTCAGGGAAGTTCCATGCTGAGAAAAAGAATTCAGCAATATTTCTCCCATTTGCTTTTGAAAGAAGAAATATGGCTCTGTTCTGCCCAGCTCACCGGCGGTCAGAGTTTAAGGTTATCTCTCTTATTCCCCGAACAACTGCTGTTATCCTGTTCTTTTTTCAGGGTGCCCACATTTCATATTGCTCAAACACACATGCTGTACAATTTGTGTAGTTAACGCAATTATTACAGGGTCCTGAGACGATATACATCCTTCTCGGCTGACAGGATTAAGAGATTAAAGCAAAGACAGGCATAGGAAATCACAAGGGTATTGATTGGGGAAGTGATAAGTGTCCACGAAATCTTTACAATTTATGTTTAGAGACTGCAGTAAAGACAGGCATAAGAAATTACAAAAGTATTAATTTGGGGAACTAATAAATGTCTATAAAATCTTCACAATCCACGTTCTTCTGCCATGGTTTCAGCTGGTCTCTCTGTTTGGGGTCCCTGACTTCCTGCAACACCTATTTATTAAACAAACTGAGCTCAATAACCAGCTGAGGTTACTAGCATAAATATTTTTATTTCAGTACCAATTTTGTTCTGCCACTGCACCACTGTGACCAATGACAATGTGTTTAACCTCTGGATAGATACGACTTTCAAAAAATGAGAACCACTTATGAGATCTTGAGCCTTAGCCTCATGTCATCCTACAACTTAGCTCTCAGTTGATCCCTGAGTTAATCCACTTTCTCTTGAAGGTAACTTTCCTATTTTAGTATTGAAGTATCCAACAGTTCTTACATACAAGGTCATGTACTTCTCCGTATTGTGCAGTAATACCTAGAACAGGCACAATAGAATAGCAGCGACTCAGTGGCCACTGAAAACTGTTCTCTATACAACATTTGATACTGCATATATAACATGCAATAGAGAAGTCTATATGGAGAACTCTATATGGAGTAACTGTATGATACAGAACTAATTGGAACATTACTCCTCTCACCCTAAAATAGTTACTCCACTCTATTATATAGTTACTCCATAACTACACAATACGAGGATGTGCCAAAACTATTCCCATCTCTTTTCTCCTTCCTCAATGATGCCATTATTCTTGTCGTTAAATCAGTAGTCTGTTGGAGACTTATAGACTCAATAAATTGTATAAATTTTGAGTCATTAGAAGGTAGTAAAATCAATTAAGTTGACCATGATAAGCATTCTTTAATGCATTAGACTAGGGTAAGATAGGATAGAATAGAACATTATAGAAATGAACAGAATAGAACAAAATAAACAAAATAGAATGTTTTACAGATAGCAAGCTGTGGACACTATGAAATATAAATGCATGTTTATGTGTGTGCATGTATATTGTACTGTGGTGTAAAGTGTATTTATTATATGTTCAGTTAAAAATAATGCTTGAAGCCAACTGGAATACATGGATGTTCTTTTCAAAAGTACCCAGATTACAAAGGGGTGATTCCTGGATCATCCTTCTGAAATAGAAGGCTTGATAATATATCCTGTTTTTATCTTTTTTTCCGTTTTTATCTATTCCCATTTATTTTATACATAATTCACTTGTTTAGTAACCTTGAAAAAGAGCTCTTCCTTCCAATTAACCTAAATCTTCCTGCTGCAAAAGAAGCCTTTTCTTATTGTCCCATCATTATTTACTTGGATTTCTCATATAATTCCACTTCATTTGAAGCTAACTTTTAAATCTTCAGTTATGTTTCCTCAGTCTCTTTAAACATTATGACAGGTTTTATTTCTCACCTCAGTTCTATGTTTTCCCTCTTGTTCCTCATGTACACTGCTGGACAACAAGATGGAACGGACTAGAGATGACCTCTCATAGAGTAGGGAAGATGACTTTGTCATAAAGAGGAGGCTGAACTTCCTGCACAATGTCCGTTTTTCCTTCCCTACAGGCACCATGATCCCAAGGTTATTTTTTGTAGCTGTTGATGTTGTACAGATGTATATGCAGAAATACATATGCTAAGTAGATAATAAAAGCATTAGAAGTGATTTGGGTTTCTAGATACATGGGTGAGTTACTCAAGTTCCTAAACTGTGAAATTGAATATCATAATACCTCACATTGAATTAATTAATATAAATTACTCAGTACTAACAAATAAATAGCATCAATCATTGGACGAGTCCACATACACTTGGACTTGAATTAATTTCTAGAGTGATATACAGATTCTGACTCATTTTAAGTCATTACCTGAAGATTAAGTCATACACTTAGATTTGATAACTATCTTGTTAAAAAAAAGAACCATCTCTTTACTCATTATAACTGTTACATTTCCTTAAAGCCAAGGTTTTCATCATAGGAGCCATGAGGATGTGCCTCTCAGATCTCTAGTTTCAGGGAGTGTAATTGACTTATGAACTCAGTTGCTGTCTTCCAACATTTTTTTTAAATTTAATTTTAAGTTCCAAGATACATGTGTAGGACATGCAGGTTTGTTACATAGGTAAACATGTGCCATTCACAACAGCAAACACATGAAATCAATCCAAATGCCCATCAATGATAGACTGGATAAATAAAATGTGGTACATATACACCATGGAATACTACACAGCCAACATTTATTAAGTTGTTCTCATGGACCCCACATACCCCACAGGCTTCTCCCAACCAGTGCTGAGCATTGCAGTGATACTAAGGAACCTGGCCCTAGAAGATGAGGATTTTTCTTATGTGTAACTATAGCTGGAGGACTCTCACAGCCTTGATGAGTCCTCATAGAATTGTACCACAGTCCAAGATGGCTCCATCTGACATTCCTTTCTTCCTTTTCTCCTTCACTGGGGGCAGACCTGTATCATGTCATCTCCTTCTCCCATTCCTTCCCTATTGCTGCTCACAGACCTCACCCCTAATCAGTCTCTTGAATTTCAGCATCTGTTGCTGGAGGGTCCAGGTTGACAAATATAATAACCCATAATGTGTGTGTAAAATTGTGTGTGCAGGTACATATATGCCCTTTTAATAGTAGGAATATCCATAAGTTTCATCAGCTTTTTAAATGGATCTGTGAGCAAAAAAGCTTAAAAACTACTCCCTCTTTAAATTCTATTCAAGTTATGAAAAAATACCACCCAACTGTCCCAAAGTCAAAAAGGTGCTGCAGAAAGACCATTATAGAATGCACTATATGCCTAAGTGTTCTTGGACATCATTTTGATATTCTAGGAATCTGAAATGTCAGATCTGGAATATCTACACTTATTGGCAACACAAAGTCATGTGAAATTGTATTATTTCTACTGTTGATGTTTGTTCTTGTTTTGCTTTCCTGTGAGTTTTAAGTTCTTTCTTATTCCACTTTATATCACATTTAACCTGCTATCTTTGGTATTTACAAGCTTAACATCTTGAATTTAACAAATTGGCATTTAGAAAACATTTGTCATCATTAAGAAAAACTAAAAATTATTTGCAAAAGCTTTGTTACTCTTTGGAGACCCTTGAAAGTGACTATTTGGTTACATTGGAAAAAAATCATTCAAATTTGATGGCAATTAAAATTATTTTAAAAAATTAAATCATACACAAAAAACTTTCAAAACTTTACGTTGTTAAACTTTAAGTGCACATTTTGCCATTTTAATCTTACTAGAGACCCAAAGGGTCAGAACTCACAGATAGGGACTTGTATTTAATTATATTAAGCCATTCATTTAATATCTAATGCTAATAATCACCAAGGAGAAGACAGGGCTGGCTTCAAAACTATTCTTCTTTTTCCATCCTTATCTCTTTCAATAACACTTGATGATTTATATTTTAATGCACCTACTTAAGTAGACAGTCCTTTATCTTCCCTCTTAAGTGAAACAGAGAGCTTATTTATTTCTTCCCTTCTACTCTACTCAAACACAGTTTAGACTCTTGTGATTGCTTATAAACCAAATCAATATCTGGCTTGTTAAGATTCTGTGATCAAAGTGCTGTGCCTCCATGTTGATCTCTTTGATCTATAAACAGACCCTAGTCATCTTGTCTCTGTAGTCCTGAGAGATCTTTACTACAAGTTGGCACTATACTTTCCATCAGGCCTGATCTGATGCTCTTCAACTTCCAAATTTAATCTCATTGCTACCCATTGGGTTAACCTGACATATTTCATTCCCTTCTTCAAAATAAGTTCTGTCTTATTTTGAAGAAATAAGACAAGGGAGAACACTTTTTAGAGCCATAGTGTACAACTATGCTTCAAACCTGGATATGAAGATCTTGACTTCAGGCAAGAGGTAAAAGGCTATTTCAATCCCTTAGAGCAACTAAATATTTATATGTAGCTTTCTAGGGGCAGTTTTCTTCCTAAATCAGCCTCTGTCAACCGGTACTTCTATGATACACAAGTTAGAGAGAAGAAAAATAATAGAAATAATCTTCCAAATAAAAAAGTGGCCTAAGAAATAAAAAACAAACTCTCACCTTGGTAGCTATATAAGGCCTACTTATTTCTCCCAGCTGGACCCCATATTAAAATTTGGAGGGCAAAAACACATTTCATAAATATTTGGTTATTAATATACACTTTTTACATTACATATAACAGAGTAGTGAGTTATCACCAATTAATGCCCAAAGAATGAGAAGAATATTAACAAAGGAAGTAATATGCTTATTATAGGCAATGGTGAGCTCAAATGCAATAGCAAAAGCAAATCTAATGCCTATCTTTGCTAAATGAAAGGGACTTCCAGAAGTACCAAGGAGCAAATTATCATGCTCCAGAAAGGCTAATGACTTATGTTTATTTTCATATTATCAAATAACACAAATGTTAAGGAAAGTTTAATTTACTTCCTTTGTTATGGGATATAGATAAAAGATTAAATGGAATAGCAAATATAAGATAGCTAATATTATTTCACATACTGCAGTTACTCTTACAATATGAATTTCTCCTTTATTACTTTTCCCTTTCCTTCTGTCTACACTGTCTGAAATAATTTGAAGAATATAAACCCCATGAGGGCAGGGACCTTGTCTGATTTAGCTTGTTTTCAATGCATAGGTGAATACACATATCATTAAGAAAAGAATTTGGAGCAACCATCTTTATTGAATGTCTTCTCACTGGCCCTGTGCTAGACATACATGATGTGAGGGTCTTGATGAATTAGACAGTGTTCCTGCCCATAAAGAACTTATAATACTGTGACATAATAGAAATATACAAGTCTAGCTATTTTGCACAGCAGTATAAGTACTCTAATAGAGAAGAGATGTGGTATTCAAAAAAAAAGCTGAGTTTTTGATGTTGAACCAAAAAGATAATGAATCTAAAAATTCCTCTAAATATGGAAATGTTTCACTTGAACTTAAAGACCAGGTTATGAACCATTAATTGGTTTGTTATTCTTGTTGGGCATCCCTGTATGAAGGACAACCAAGAGAAAAAAAAATCATTTAATTACAGTGTTTCCTTCTGAGGGTAGAAGTATTTTCTGAGCATCAGTCCAAAAAAAATCAAGGCAAAAAAGTAAATTGAGAGGCATCACAGAAGAGATCAAGATGAAGGCAAAAAGGATGCAGGGAAACTGAGTAGTCTGTTGTGAAATTCTGACCTAAGAGGACAAGAGCAAAGATCTTTATGCTTTTGATTAAGTATTACCAGAAAGGGAGGGATATTGACTTGGTTTAAATCAGTAAATGAAATAATACAAAGTTGAATAAATCGATGTTAATGATGATCAGAATTGATATTTCACACCAAATTTTAGCTTTTGCAAATAAATTTGGGGAGAGAGAAGTTGTGTCTTGTATTAGTCTCTCCCTGCTAACAGGCACATAGCATCCTCTTGATAAATGAGTGTTGAGCGAGTGAACTCATGTGAATGAAACATGATAAAAGAGACAATGCATCTGAGATTACAGCTTTCTCAAATTAAGCTGAAGGGTGACAGCATAGACTCTTAGGATACGTATATAGATTTTGAAACAATACCGGTCTCAGTCTGAAGCTTGAATCCACCTTTATATCATGTCCATAACCTTGAAAAAATGTACACAAGCTTCTAAAACTCAACGTCTTCATCTGTATAATGTGAATGGTAGAGTAACTAATTCGTAAGATTTTTACAAGATTAAATGAAATAATATACATATAAAGTATTTGTAAGCATCTTACACATATTAATTAACCAAATATTGGATATGTTCTGTGCTATAACTTTGATTTATTTTAGCTGCTTCAAAATCTGCAATCAGAAAATAAACCAGAAAAAAAAAAAAAACAGAAAACCTTGAAGGGGCAAATAAGAAAGTAAAATAACCTGGAAAATGATCTGGGAGCAATCTAAAATGAGATAAATAAAAACTTTTTCATGTGGTAATGAAGAATAAGGGGCAAAATTTGAATGTACCATGCTTCCCTGCAATTTGACGCAATTCACATTACGTTATATAGATGTCAACTGAAGCGCCTTAATTAAATCATCTCAAACAGAGAGGCTGCAGGTTGACTCCTCTGTCATCCAAACTGGTCTTCAGGGGCCCTTCTAACCAAATCAACTAAGTCAAAAGCTACTTCTGCCTTTTTTTTTTTCTCCAGACTCAAAATGATACAGAGTCAACACCACAGTCAGCAATAGATTGATTGTGGCCTCTGGGAAGTCACATGGCTCAGCGTTCAGAATCTACAGCTGCTTCTCAAGGTCAAGCATACCTTGCCCAGATGAGATATTTATTCCCGAGAACATGGTGCCAGTTCTAAACTTTTCTTGAGGATCTAGATAAAACATTTCCCCAGAGGACATTTTTACTAGGAAAAGCTTGTGGTGGCCTGTGCAGTCTATGAAAAAAATTCACCTAAAAATATGGTTAATTTGCCTCATTACTGAAAGAAAAATGTGCTCCAAGGCTGCAGTAAAATTCTTATAGGATAAATAGGCTTTTAGGCACCTTCCAGTATATAATATTGAAAACCAGTAATATGTTCTTCTGAAGGGATTACCAAAAAGATTTGGAGTAAACAGTTTAATTCAAAATTGCATATTTTATAATGCAAATTGTTCTCTTCTCCTTTAACTACCCTTTGATGAACACTCGGCTTCAATAGTAGCACTGTTCATTCAGTTTCTGTAAACGTTACTGCCTATACGTGTCTAAGTCTATCATTTTAGTAATAGTCATGTATAGTCTTTAATTGCACTTTATTTTACTTTTACTTCTTCTCAAGTTCAAATTGAACTTCTACTCAAGTTCAAGTCCACTGAGTACAGGTAGATGGATTGATTTTTCAGAGTTCACACTGCAAACACTTATTAAAATCCTATCATATACAAGAAGAACCTATAATAATCTAGAAGATAGCATGATATAGTAGCGGAAAGTATATATTTTAAAGACCTGTGACCTTAGCTATAAACTCAGCTTCTGGAGTTACAGCCTTATGATATTTGGCCATTTTACTCTCACTTACTAAGCCTTAGTTTCCCTATATGCATAACAGTACTAATGGTGCCTATTAGCAGAATCTCTTTGAGAGTTCAATAAAGTAATATATAGAGCCCAGACATTCCCTAATAGATAATATGTATTCAATAAATGTGAGCCCCTCCCCAAGTCCTGTCAGTTACTGACGAGCTACGTGATAAATGCGTCATACTCCCAGGGGCAGAGATAACTATTATATTTATAACTAAAATCTGTGCTTCTATATTAATCATTCTACAGCCATCCCTGCATTACACAGGCTCCTCAGTTATACCAAGCAAAACTAAAGGAGACTTGGGATTTCCTGAACTGTATTACATCTCATTTGGGATACTTTCTAAACAAGTACAAGGAATCTTGGCACTCCAAGTCTGAATACATTCACAGATTTGTCTTCAGCTTGCAGTGTCTTAGATATACAGCACTTTATAGTTTATAAATGGGCACAGTTAATTCACATACCCCTGGGTAGTTTCGATTTGCTTTTATTTAAAAAGGAACACTCTATCAAACACCAGAGTTTATCCTTTAAATAATTAGGAAGAGTTCTATTAAATTCCAGCAAGGCTATTCTTTCAACTTAAAGGTTGTAATTTCTATGCAGAGGAAGGTTTTAATTACCTCCTTAACCCCTCTCAATTCCACTATGATTAATAACTGATTGTAATTTGCCTCCTCCTGGGCCATTCTTGGCCTGGTATTCACGCATTATAAGCTCTTTCTTCTGCCTTAACTGCCTCCTCAAAACTGGAAATTTGCTAACACTTCACTCTGTTTCTCAGTCCTTCCACCTAGTAAAAGGACCGTCTGTTTGACATCCTGATATTTCAGAAGGGCTACAGTATTTTTCACATTATTTTGCACATGTTAAAATTACATACATTGCAGGTAACCAGTCAATATTGTTGACTGACAGGTTTTTCTCCATTATTTTAAAAATTAGAATTAAGGGGGTGACATGTGTTATCTTATTATACATGTGTGAATACAGCTCTTATAATCCTCCAGATCCAGATGGAATATGAACTAAATGAGGAGAAAAGAGGATATAAAAGAGAAAGTATCCAGTTCTGCTATGGTTCCACATCTGGAGAAGACTACAGAGGAGTCACAGATGTCCAGTGATTCTGTCTCATTTAGGTCCCTCTGGCTCCATTACAACTTTACTCTTTCATAAAGTTAGCAATGCATCAGTCAACTCCTTGAGTAATTTTCTCAAATCTAACTACTGTCCTTGTTCCTGGCTCTTAATTCTTAGGGAAAATTAGTTTACCCTTTGTTGTCTCTTCCCAAGAAGGGTGAAACCACATTGTCTTCTTTTTCTAGTTTTCAAAGCATTAAAGAATGTGTAGGTCCCCAGGAGGATGTTACTCTTCACAGTGGCTGTAAAAAATGACTAAAATCGTAAATGAAACAATACAGATACGGACTGCCAACGAATAGTGCAGCACAGAAGTTGCAAATGGAGATTCTGGAGTCAGACTCCCTGGGCATGAATTCTGGACACATTCTAGCTGTATAACCCTGAGCAAGCTACTTAACCCCCCCAAGCTTCTTTTTCATCTGTAAAATATAAATAATAATATTATCTCCCTCACAGGGGTTCTTTGAAGATTAAAATAAATAATATGTTGTATGGTCAATACTGCCATTTGAAACACAGTCAGGGCCAATAAATATTAGCTAATTATTGTCATAGAAAGATACCTAGAGCTAATTTTGAACAGATTATAACAGAAACCAGAATACTCAAGAAACAGAATCCACAGTGAAAATGCACTGAGAAATGAGTAAATGAAAAACCAAAGGTCACAAGTGCTTTTCTAATATGACTTATTAACAACATCAAAAAGAATCTCTTTATTTCAAGAAGAACACTTTGATCCCTCGGGATTAAAGAAAAAGAAAGAAGCAAAAGCAAAATAGCACAACTCTACGTGACTGATCACTGCAGCTATCCTCTGATGCAACCATCAGGTTGCACCCCAAAGGCTAAATGAGCAGTATTGGTAGAAGGAATGAGAACACAGTAAGGGAAACTTCTGCTTGGGGTCCTTGAAAATTCATCTCTCAGAAAATGAAGCAAACAACAAAAGAATTGTACCAACTCTCTTTAATTGATAAATAATTTATGGATGATCAGCAGGAACATCCATCCAGGCAGCTGATTAAATGCAAAGTATTTTGATAGCAGAAAGTTATTATGGCAGGCCTCATAGGAGAAGGAAAGCGACCCCAGCAATCAATGCCAGTTCATATATTGATGGATGTTGCACAGTCTCTTCCTAGCAGGCTATTTGCCCACCCTCTTCCCCTTGATCACTGGCAGGAAAAGTTACCTCCTCAGTGAGTTTCTTTCTCTTGTCAAAATGATAGAGGTTAAATGTGGATAAGGAAGGCAATTAAAATAGATCTGTCATGAGTGTGTTATCCCAATGTGCTATCCTGATTTCCTTCTCTAGTGTGAACTGCTACCGGAGGATGGTAATTGAAATTCGTCAATGTTGACAGTTGATGACTAATATGGAGCTTTTCATTACGTATCCCCCCTGGAATAGAAAAGAGATGAGTGCATATTAAACTCCAGATGGAGGTAACCACAGGACAGAGAAACACAGACATTACTGAAGGCAGTAGTGCAATGACTGTTTGGGAAAAACCTGGGACCCTCTGAAACCAATTTTTATGGAAAGAGAGATAGCATTAGTTTTCTTCCTCCTCTGTCTGTGTAGCATTTCCAACATTACCGTTATCCTCATGGTCCGTGTATGTTTATATCAACTGAAAGCCCCACCAACTATCCTTTGGCAGAGTAAGTTTGGAAAGATTCTATGAGTTCCACTGCTTCTTCAAGTTTGAAAATGTAATTTTATAGTATAGAAACCTAGGAGTCATTCATGTTACTCATTTGTATTATTGTATAGTTTATATATGATTTTCCTATTTATCAGAATTATTCAAAGTAAACTAATTAATTGTATTATCCAAGTATAATTCTGCCAAAAGATACCAAGAAATCACCTTTAATTAAATTTCGGCTGAGTTTTTGCATTGGTCAAAAATAGATACTCATTTAAATGGACTTTTGACATGTGGAACAGAAAGTATAAGGACTCAAAGGTGGAGCGCAATATCCAAATTAACGATTACTGTATAACAATTTACGCCAAACTCAGTGGCTGAAACTGACTTGTTTATTACAGCACACAAATCTGTGGGTCAGGAATTTGAGCAGGATTCAGCTCAAATTCTTCAGTTTTGCATGGCATTGATGGAGTCTCCACAATAGTATTCTGCCGGCAGATGGACTGGTTTTGAGGGCCTAAGATGGCTTCACTTACATTTCAGGTGGTATTAACTATATTATCCTACTTTCTGTAGTCTTGATGCTCTGGCTTCTGAGGCCTTGGGAGACACTTCCCTGCCACTGAGCTAATTCCAAGACATAACCAAATATTCCCTGTGAGAAAACCTTTCATATACAAACCAACCAATCCAAATACCGCACCTTTATCAGACTGTCAGAGAACTCTTATACTCTGGGCCAATATTCCTCTGCCCTAATCTTTCCAGGGCCAAGTACCAGATGGGATGAGTCAGACCTACATCCCAGAGCCTGCAAAATTATTCAAATTAGCTAATTCTAAACCTGTTTATCCAGCCTCTTGACCAATCCCAGTGCTTCCCCATGTAGCCCTGAGTGGCACAGCATACCTCCTCCTCTTGGGAACTGTGAGTAACAAACTATCTGTTGTCTCCTGATCTGCTGGCTTATTATATCTTAATTATGATAAAACCTACATTGAAGTAAAAAAAAAAAAACAAAAAAAAACTGATGACTTGGAAGCAATGTCTATAAGGCTGGGCTCTCTAGAATATCATGGAGAGTCCCTACACATCATCCCAGAGTAGTCAGACATTTTACATGGTGTCTCAAGGATCTCAGAAAGAGTGCATAAAGAGACTTAAAGAGCAGCTGCAAGACTTCTTATGACCTTGCCTGGGAAGCCTCAGAATGCCACTTCCTCTGAACTGGTCAAGTAGGTAGCTAGGAAAACCCAATTAGACTCCATCTCTCAATGGGCAGGATAATAAAGAATTTGCAACCATTTTTAATTTACCATGAGCAAGTTCTCTTTGGTCAAGTTTTTACAGATCCCTAATTCACGATCAGTGCCAGAGATCATTCTGAAGGTATCATAAACGAAGTTATTTCCTAGTTTTGTCATCTCTTGGGGATGTGACAGTCTTTTCCAGGAGCATCATGTAAGATTTCTTTATGTTTTCAGGCCAAGTTACGTCTGATTAATGCAGTTTCTGCTGCAGAAAACGAGGAAAATAAAAATAAAACAGGGTTGGGGGAGCTTCACTTCAGGGGATATGTTCTGTCACATGCCCATGAGGAGAGTGACACAAATAAGCATCTACTGATTTCATGGAGGGAGGCATGACATTATGATAATTATTAAGAGTAAGGAAATAGAAATAGTCCCTAGAGGTGTGCACGTGCCCCTAAAGAGGCATTAGCATTGGGTTTGTGTCCTATGTGTTTTCTAAACCACATGCTTTCTAAACATGTATTTGCATTTGAATATAATGAGTATAATTTACTCTTACTGACCAAAATTACCTTAAATGTGAAAATGATGAAGCTTAAAAGTGAATAACTCAGCTAATCAATCACCAGCATGCTAATGGCCCCCCATTTAACCAGGAACACTTTCCCTCAGGGCTAGCAAGCTAAGAGCTAAATTCCATGCTACCACTGCATTTAGTGTTCTTGGGTTAACTCAGTCTCTGATGGAAAGGTTGTCACCACCAAAGAAGAAAGGGAAGAGAATGCAAAATAAGACCAAGTCATATTTCATTCTCTTTAGCCTGAACTGTGACAACAGACATTTAGATATGCAATGATGCCAATTTATTTTCTATCAGCATGTGGTGAAATATGAATGGACCCTGAATCTAATTACATAAAGAAGATTACACAAGCAACTTCCTTACATTTCACTAAAAAGGAGCAGTCATTCTGCTGGACTACATTCAAGAAGTTATTGCTTTCCTATCACCAGACAATTGTACTATTTTACATAATCAGTATTTACAGGATGGTATTTTACTAATAGGCAAAATCCTACAATGACAATTTAAATTTAAATGGTTTGAAACATGCACGAGATAATTTGGAGTCACAGCTCTGCCAGTTGCTAAACAAGTGCAGCAGGAATGTAGGCTCTCTAAGCATCAAGAGTGTTGTTGGGGGAGGAGCCTGTCCTGTTTGATCAAGGAAACTTTGCTAACATCAAGTCAGGAGCTCAAGTTAATATCATCATTTCAGACTCTTACTAGGGGAGATTAAGCATCTTCACTGGATAACTTTATTGCTCATGAGGAGGCGGGAACATAGAACAGACAGATGGTTTTCAGTGGCTGGGGTGCAAACTCAGGCTGGACTAATAAAAGACCTCTGTCTGAGACCCAACTTTGCTGCCAATTAGCACTGCAAGTTTGGGTAAGTAACTTAATCTCTCTTAAAATGATTCTTCATCTGTTTAAAAAATAAAATTAGGACTTACCTCCTAGAGCTATGAGTATTAATTGAAATATTACATGTAAAACAATGCAAAGTCTGACAATAAGTATTCAATAACAGTTAACATCTGTTGTTTAAATGAGGAATTAACATCTTTTGGAAATGATTAACCCTACATGAAATGGGCTTTAGGGGATCGAGGAATCTCCAGAAAATGTGACAAAATTCTGGAAAGACATTTCATAGCTTTTGTCAAAATTCTGAATGGGCCCAAAAACAACAACAGAAAAAGTAAGAATCACTGCATTACATATTTTCCAGTAGAGAAGACATGCTTATGAACTTTCAACAAACATTTCTGAAGTTTCACTAAGTGCCAGACACAGTGCTGTCCTGGGGATACAACAATGAGTCTAAATGTCTTCCCTTAGAAAGGGGGGCTTGGAGGGAGGGAGTACAGACATCAGTTACTACTCCATAAATAAATGTGAAATGTGACAAATCTTATGAAAATAAAGATCAGAGTACTACCAAAGTATACATTAGGAGAAACCAATCTAGGTCATTTGTTAGACAGTTGTGTTCAAGCCTAGTTTCAGAGATTTGATTCTATGGGTTGGTGTGGATAGAGGCTTAATTTCCTCAAACTTGGTGGGGGATGAATTAAGAGCTGGTGGCTACAGTCCTGGGTCACATGGTTGGGTGCAGTGTGCGCATTTACTGTTTCTCCTCAGATGTTCTACCTAGCACCCACTTCCACACCCAAGCAACCCAGCACTCCTACTGATTTGGCTAACGTCTAGATTCACCACACAGCTGACCCTTTCTTCCTGTTCTATAACTAATGTATTTGAAAACTTCAACATTACTACAGACATATTGGAAACATAACACATATTTATTTTTTCCAACAAATTCCCCTTTCACTATCAATCCATTAAATTCCACTTTCCTGTTTGGAAGCCATTCCCTAGATAATATTTTGCTTCTATACAGTGTTTTTTGCATTTATCATTTTAAAGTATCCGTAAGTATATCTACATGTAAATACAAATTTACAGAAATGCATTAACGGTTTACAGCATATTTACCTTATCTTCGGTGATCTTTCATTTTGTTTTGCCTTTTTTTTTACTTTCACTTCCCCCTCCCAACCATATCACCATCCCTATAACATGTCTTTATTAACAATTCAGCTAGTATTATGTGTGTATCAATATAAAACACTATCATTATCAATATTCATAGTCATGTGTCTAGATACGATTATGTAGTCATATGTAATATTTTGCATATGTGATTATACTATACATGTTGTAATATAGCATATAGACAGATGTTTGTTTAAAGAAAAAAATCATATAATACTTTTCTTCATCTCTCTCTTCTTAGTTAATATCTCATAGACATCCTCCAAGTCAATGGTTATAGCTCTATTTAATTTTTTAATAGTTGCATAATATTCCATGATGTAGACATACCATGATTGCTTTGATAATTTTCTTAATGTTAGATACTCACTTTTTTTCAGGATATTATACCATGATCAACATTGTAATAAATACCCCTGCCTGTATAATCTTACATGTTGGTAATTCCCAAAAAAGGGACCTGCTCAGTCAAAAGTCATACATCTGTGTAATTTTACAAGTAATTTGCCTTCCAAAGTGACTAAGCAATTCACATTTTGTTTTCACTCATCCTCACATGTGGGGTGCTCAGTGATAACTGCTATGCCCTGTTTTCAATGTATAAGCTTCTCTGGAGGACTTTACCCTACCAGGAGTTACAAAAGTCACAATCCAACCACATTATTGACCATGTACCTTGAACTCTATTTGATCATTTAAGAAGTATTTATTGAGCTCCTACTATGTGCCAGTTGTTTTACTGGATATCTTGGGATACAGAGATAAACAAGATAGCTAAAAGCGAATATGGTGAAGGTCACAAAAATGTAAAATCGGAGGTTCTAGGAAGTATGTGGTAAGGGAAGGTAAGGCCTAGGGAAAGTTTCCAGAATAAAAAAAATTCAACTTTGTTATTTTCTAAACTCACTGTATTTGTTTTCTGTGAGTGTTTAAACAGCTTTCCATAAATTTACTACTTCAAAATAAGAGAAATTTATCATTTCACAATTCTGCAGACCAGAAGTCCAAAATCACTTTAGTAAGATCTGAATCAAGGTGTTGTCAGGACTTCACTCCCTCCAGAGGCTCTAATGGACAATTCATTCCTTGCTTCAACCAGAATCTGATGGCTGCCGGCATTCCTTAGCGTGTGTTTACATCACTTTAATCTTTGCCTTCTTCTCTTTTGTCTGTGTCAAATCTTCCTCCATCTCCCTCTCATAAGGATACTTGTAATTGCATTTAGGACCCATCTGGGATAATCCACAATAATCTCCTTATCTCAAAATCACAAATGTAATCACATCTGCAAAGCCATTATTAGCCATGTAAAGTAACAATTACAGGCTGCAGGAATTGGGACATAAATATCTTTGTGGAGGGAGAGGAGAAGAGGGGCATTGTTCAGCCTAACACACTCATTTATTTATTTTTAAAAAAATTTTTACATTGGATTTATATTCAGAGATTCTTATTTTTAATGAGAAAAAACAGCATATGTCTTATTCATGATTTTGGAAAAATAATATAAGCAGTGATTAAGAAAGTATGTGAGCTTAATCTAGATTGCTTGGATAGAGTTGGAGTCTGAAACATCCATTTGGTCATTCTAAGCCCTGATTGTATCATGTTAAAACAGTAACTACCTCCCAGGGACTCTGTTGTTGTTATATCTGAGATAAGAGAGATAATACTTGTAAAGCACTTGGCATATGAGTATGTAATAAACATTAGCTACCATCATTTCACTTTTCACACATAACACCCTTCTGAGGGTTAAATGATTGGCTGTTTCTAGTTAAGCCAATTTTTCTTGCCATAGTTCCAAATAGCTCCAAATATTAGCACATGCTTCTTTTCTCCTCACAGTTTACAAAATCATTTTTCTATTGTGAGTTCCGCTTTTTCATTCCAGTCTTTTTCAGTCCTTTATTTTCTCCAGCTAATTCATTGTGTTTCCAGCTTCGTCCCAACTGCATAATCGAGTTTCCAGTTTGCCTTGCCCCCACACTGTGTTGAATGAGCACACTACTTATCCATTTATTCATAGTTGTTAGTTTATATATTTTATTTACCAAATATAAAATTTTCATGAACTAAATCAATTATTTAGAGTCCTAAAGTGAACAGAATTTGTTTCTCTACTTCTATATTAAAGAGAAAAGTAAATCATCTCCAAACTTATTGGGGACTTTATAAAAAGAAAAAAAATTAAAAATAATTTGTTAAACATTATGTGTGTTTAACATTTATGTGTGTGTGTGTGTGTGTGTGTGCCTTTAAGTTGGCATAGATCTATCCAATCTCTTATAGTACTCAGTTTCTAGTTGACATTTACATTTCACAAGAAATAACCCATCATTTAGCCATGATAGACATTGCTTGTTGGTCTCTGATGCAATCTATTTAGCTGAGATTTGGCTTCAAAGTCATTCCAAATGGGATACTTCACAA
Source organism: Pongo abelii (assembly GCF_028885655.2). NCBI lineage: Eukaryota > Metazoa > Chordata > Mammalia > Primates > Hominidae > Pongo > Pongo abelii. The sequence goes on along the minus strand of NC_072000.2, from coordinate 86,379,751 downwards.
TCACCAATTTGTCAAAACTGACACCAGGGGAGAAACACCTTTACCCTCCTTGGGTAGACTCACCCTTCTTGACTTTCCTCTATGTCTTAGTCCATCTTCTGTTGCTATAATGGAATATCACAGACTGGGCAATTTATAAAGAAAAGGAATTTATTTAGCTCATAATTCTGGAGGCTGGCAAGTACAAGAGCATGGTGCTGGCATCTTGTGAGGACCTTCATGCTGCATGATAACATAGGGGAGGACATCACATGATGAGAGGGAAGAGTGTTCCAGCTCAGGTCTCTCCTCCTCTTCTTATAAAACCACCATTCCCATCATGGGGGCCCTCTGCTGATGATGTTATGTAATTATTTTTTTTTAAAGATGGAGTCTTGCTATGTTGCCAAGGCTGGCCTTGAACTCCTAGGCTCAAGCAATTCTGCCACCTCATCCTCTTGAGTGGCTGGGATTAGGTCATCTTAATTACCTCCTAAAAGCCCCACCTCCAAATACCATCAATATATGAATTTGAGAATTAAGTTTTCAACACAAGAAATTTGAGAAACACCCTCAAATTATAGCACTCTGCATTTGAAATGTGGTGATAAATTTCCTCGGGTAAGTGCTGTGGGCAGTGTATTTCCATCTCATGAAAATCATCCACAGGGAACCCATGTTTTAAATCATGCCTTTATTAGAAATATAACACTATCTGCTACTTTATTCAGTGAGTTCCTTTCTCAATTTATTAAGTTTTACAGATTTTAATAGCCAGAAGTCAGAAGAGGTAAGAAGGCATGCTCTATTTTCCCTTTGATATACATAATTTTTTCCTTTTCCACTCTGTGACACTTTCTCTGTTTTTTTTCTCTTCCTAAACAAAATAGTAATAAAAAATATTCATTGTTTTAAATAATATGTAGCATTTAAAATTCTCTGCATGCACTTTGAGATGTTCTAAGTCTAACCAAAAGTAGCAAGGTGTTTTGAAGTGCTTTGTAGTTATGAATTACTGATATTGTTTATAACATCACCATAGGAAATCCAATAGATTCTGAAGTGAAAGACAAAGCTCTCCTATGGGAAGACAGATGACTGACACCCCAGAGGAGTATAGAAAATTAAAAATGTTACAGACTACATTGACAACCTGTCTTAAAACCTAAATGTTGATTCTGTTGCAAGTCTGACAAGAGAGTAAGAAAACTGAAATACATATATACATACGTGTGTGTGTGTATTTGTGTGTGTGTGTGTGTGTGTGTGTGAATAACAAAGACAAAAATCACTTTTGGAGACTCATCTTCCTAAATGGCACTGGTATACTTCCGATCAGTACTCCCTCAACTGTAACTTATGCTTTATAGTCAAACAGTTATAGACTGCAATTCTGTTCCTGGGCCCGATTAGCTGGTAACCTTAAACAAATTACCCTGCCTCTCTGAGCCTACTGTTTTCCTCATTTGTATAAAGAAAAATTGAATATTGTCTGTGTAAAGCATGCAGCACAGTGCCTGGACATAGTACAGTTCATTAAATGCTAGCTTTGTTTCTCCATGGAGACGACGTGCCTTGAGCTGGGGAAGGTCAAGTAGACTTTCTTTGAAATTTAGGTGCTAGAAATATTTTAGTGATCAACAATTTCCTATCAGAGATGACTGGGAGATGCTAATTTTAAAATGTTAAACTGACTTCTATACACTCCAATTATGTTAATATCCAAAAGCAAAGAACTGGGGTGATTTTCAGTAGTTCAAGTTATATTAATTGTAAAGGTGAATTTAGAAGCTTCCCATTTCTAGCTATTGAATTTTTAGAGCTGATGCTTATAAAATGAACATTAAAACTTGGATAATTTTTTTCTCCTCTCTGGATATCAATTGCAAAGGACACCATGGTCTGATACCTTACATGATTTAGTACCAGGAAGGGCTGCTACTGCATGGAGTAAAACTATAACACAAGTAGAGAAGCATGAACCCTCAAAATACCCCTTATCTTCACTCTTTTAAGTTGAGTTGCTTCAACTGTATATGTTATATGCTATGAGCTTCTACTTAAAAGGATTTTGAAAAGGGTTTATACCTTAAAAAAATTAAACCACTGCTTTAAGAGAGAATACTCTCTCCTTGGTCTGACCCTATCTATACCTCTTTGATCCCATTCCAGGCTATGATATTCCTTACTCAGTTTAGCCACTCACACTCTTTCCATGCCTTAAATGTGGCAAACTCTTTCTTACCTTAAGGAGTTTTACACAAGCCATTCCTTCTGTTTGCAAACCTTTTCCCCCCACTCTTCCACTGGCCAATAATTACTGAGTCCTTATTCTTTGGTTCTATGCTTATTTATCCCTTTAAAGAGGCCTTTCTTGTACCACAGTACCATCTAAGGTTTTCCCTTAGAATTCTCAGGTAAAAAACAGCATCTAATTAAATTTGAACTTTAGACAAACTACGAATACTTTTTAAAAATTTATTATTATTTTTATGGATATATCATAGTCATACATATTTATGGGGTACATGTGATTTTTTTATAATACAAACATACAATGTGTAATGATCAAATCTAGGTAATTGCAATATACATCACCTCAAACATTTATCATTTCTTTGTGTTGGGAACATTCCAAATCTTCTAACTATTTTAAAACATACAATAAATTATTGTTAACTATAGATGTCATTCTGTGCTACTGTACACTAGATCATATTCATTCTGACTGTAATTTTTACCTATTAATCCACCCCTCTTTATCCTCCCACCTCTTTCACCACCCTTCTCAGCCTCTGATAGTCACCATTCTATTCACTACCTTTAAGAGATCTTTTTTTTTTTTTACCTTCCATATATGAGGGAGAACATGAAATATCTGTCTTTCTGTGCCTGGCTTATTTTACTTAATGTAATGTACTCCAGTTCCATCCATGTTTCTATGAAAGACAAGATCTTACTTTTTATGTTGGAATAATATCCCATTGTGTATACTTAACACATTTTCTTTATCTATTTATTTGTATACACCCAGCTGATTCCATATCTCAGCTATTAAAAATAGTGCTGCAATAAGCATGAGAGTGTCAATAGCTCTTCAATAAACTGATTTGCTTCTTTTGAATATGTACCCAGCAGTGGGATTGCTGAATCATACAGTATTTGTGTTTTTTGATTTTTGAGGAATCTTAATACTATTTTCTATAGTGACTGTGCCAATTTATATTCACACCAACAGTGTATGAGCATTCTCCATTCTCTGCATCCTCACCAGAATTTATTTTCTGTCTTTTGGATAATAGTCATTTTAACTAGGGTTAGATGATATATCATTGTGGTTTTGATTTGTATTCCTCTGATTAGTAACGTTGAGCATTTTTTCATATACCTTTTGGCCATTTGTATGTCTACTTTTGAGAAATGTCTATTCAGATTTTTTGCCCATTTTTAAATTGAACTATTTGGGTTTTTCCCATTGAACTGAGTTCCTCATAACAATACAGAGCAAAAATAACAAAGCTGGGGGTATCACATTACCTGACTTCAAGTTATACCTCAAAGCTCTAGTAGCCAAAATAGCATGGTACTGGCATAAAAACAGACACATAGACCAATGGAACACAGTAGAGAACCCTTCAGAAAGAGACATGTTTTTACAGCCAACTTCTTTTTAACAAAGGCACCAAGAACATACACTAGGGAAAGGACAGTCTCATCAAATAACAGTGCTGAAAAAACATGGATACCTATATAAAGAAGAATGAAACTAGACCCCTATTCTCATCATGTAAGAAAAATCAAATCAAAATTGGTTAAAGGCTAAAATGTGAGACCTGAAACTATGAAACTACTAGAAGAAACATTGGGAACATTTTTCAGGACTTTGATCTGGACAAACATTTTTTGAGTAAGACCTCAAAAGCACAGAAAACCAAAGCAAACATTGATTGACAAATGGAATTACATGAAGCCAAAACATTTCTGCACAGCAAAGGAAACAATCAAGAAATTAATGAGACAACCTAAAAAAAACAGAAGAAAATATTTGCAAACTATACATGTGAAAAGGGATTATCAAAAACAACAAAGATTATTTTGTATTTATCCAAAATTCAAGTTTATATAGGCATCGTGTGTTTTTATTTGCTAAATCTGGTGACTCTAGTTTTTCTTATTATATTTTTTCTCAGCGACCTGTAGTTTTCCTTTATGGCAGTTTCATTGTAATTTTGATTATTTATTTAACGCATTTTTATCCACTCCACTCTAAAGCTGGTGGGAAGGATTTATCTGTTTATTTTTCTTCTATGTATCCAGCAATCAGTATAGTGCCTAACACAAAAAGTTGTAAAAATAATCTGCATTAGTTGAATTAATGAATCCATAGATACAAAAATGGATCTAGGTATGAGTTTGTGTCCCAATATTTATAAATTTCAATGTCAGTTATGATTATTTGTTTCTGAAATCAGTTTTCAACTATATAATTCCCTACACTAATTTGAAGTGAAAATTCCTTGATTACATACTTTACAATAAAACAACTGTTCATTAAGACATTCAGTGTAATGATTTTTGAAGTTCCAAAATGGTACCAAAAAGCCATAATAATAGATACGGTCATTTAGCCAACTACCATGCACTAGATACTTTAATTTGAAGGGGATCAGAATATGCCACCTCAAAATATGCCACTTTGACATAAGAATTATTTTGATCTGGACGCAAATGAGAATCAACAGATAGACAAAGACTTGTCAGAGTTTCCCTTATCCAACTAAGAGCAGAAACTTCTGAGAAATGAGGACTGCCATAAATCTTCTCTCCTAGAGGAGTTTTATGGCCATGAAGGTACGGAGAGACAGCACCTAGATGGGTCTGCAAACAAATCTTACTAAAATTAACCCTTATCGTCTATGACATAATTTTCATTATATATAAGCTCCAGTGTATTTTCTAGTTACTTTCCTACAATTTATCACGCCCAACCCAAATCCTTTTTCCCTTGTCTTATCATAGTTTCACAAGTTATCATTCTTTGTTTAAAAAAAAAAAGGTACATAAGGTCTCAGGCTTATCACTTTATTGGGGTGTATACTTTCCTACAAAGACCTCTATATGCATATATACTAATAAATCTTTTCTCCTATGTAATCTGTCTTTTGCTGGTCTAATTTGTAGAGCCCTAACCACTGACCTGAAGAAGGTAAAGGAAAAAGTTTTCTTTTTTTCCTTTCCTTACGAATTACATGATCTCTAGTGCTTGAATGGCCCCTCGATCTAGATATTAGATCTATTTTGCAGAAGAGAAAATTAAGGTTAAAATACTTGTCGCATATCACAAGGAAAATGTACACAAGACTCTAGATTGTTTCAGTCAATCCTCATTTGACTTTGTCATGCTTAAACTAACATTTCTTATACCTCCTTCAAGCTAGAGTTCTAAATATGAATTCACTCCTACCCATTACATATACCAATGCAAGACCGGGACAGTGGAAATGAGGCCAAGGCTGCCTTCTTGTGGCTCTTGGCTTTTGTTGCTGGCAAGCAAGCACCTTGAAAATCTGAGGGTTTTCTATAGTAGCAATCCCATGTCATTGCCCAATCTCTTGGATGTTGGGAGGCAGTTACAGCAGTGGTGCTGGAAGAGATGCTTGCTTCCAGCATATCTCTGAGGAAACCTCAGAAATAACACTTCCCTAGGAGAGTTGTTATGTGTCTCACTCTTGGAGTCACTAGAAGCTGTTTTTTCAGCCCTTCTTATAATCATGTAAGTATTTAATCCACTGTATTACCCTACCGTCTGCTTTAAATACCTACAGTGGATTCTGTTTCCTGCCCTAAATACTGACTATTGACTGATACAGCAAGTAATCAACAGTCTTCAAATTTGATTCCAAGTCTTGCTTTTGTCACCATATCTTTATAATATGGTAGGGGTGGGTATACACACACACATGCATATATATATATATGTATATATACACACACACATACACAAAAAGCAGGTTAAATTTGCTCTTTATTCACATGACAGTTAGAAAAGTGTATTGTAAAAATATATTCTAATGTGAATGATTGTAATAAAGACTCTGACTCCCTTTTGTAACATGCTTGACAGCTGATAGCTTTTAAGCTTTCCCCTCTCCCTTCCCCTCCTGGAGCATATACAGTCATGCTGATAACAAAGCCCAGGTGCTTCCTTTGACTGTTAGGAAGAAACCACCTGCAGAAGCCATCACCTGGTCCTACCTATGTAATCATCATAAAAACCCCAAACCATTCCCTTTTCCTTATTTCCCAAGACATTTTGGACAGCTTGGGGGCCTGCCCTGCTCTCCCCGGAAAGCCTGTGTATGTGAGTAATAAATCTTTCATATTCTTTTGTTGTGCATATGGTATCGGTCTTGACATCCAGACCAAATTTTGAATGAAGAGGTCCATCCTTCTTTTTCAGCCTGAACATAATAAGAACTATAGGTGTTATCACATTGCCTACAAACAATTTAAGTAGGAAATTTAAAAAGAAAACAAAAAGAAAAAGCAAGAATATCTGATCTAACTGGAGGTAAACCTGACTAAAATCCCTTAAGGACAAAGCAGCTTTATTTGAAGAAACCTTAACTATGAACATATGTGAAGTATCTGTACATTAAAATCTTTTATGTGAAATCCAATTGTGATTCATTCTAATAGCTTCAATAGAAACGCAATTATTTCCCACATCCAAGCATTTTCAGAAATGGCCATTGTGTTAAAGAGCAGCTTTAATGCACAACTAATTTGAGGTTGTTAAATATTTTAACTGAGTGATAAGAATTAATATTTCAGGATTAAAATTCATTGATTATTGAATTTCTGCTATCTAGTCACTATAAACCAATGAATAACGTTATTTCTATGGAATATCTTTTAGTTGCAAAGTTGATAACTCTAACAGCCTAAGCAGGGACATAAATAACACTTACAGATACCACAGCATTTCAAAGTAGCCTCAAAGGAAGATAGCACCTCTCTTTTAGAGAGCTATCTATGTCTCAACAAGAAGAAACAAAAATCACAACATTTTAGACCTAGAAAGATGATTGGCACCTTGATCTTTAAGCTCTTAATTACAGAGGAGGAAATAATTCATACAAGTTGGGAGTCCAATGGCCCATGAGTGAAAGTGCTGGTACCATGTAGGTACCAGATCTTCCAACAATCAACTCAGTGTTCTCGTCCCTTAAATATCTCCCTAGGATTTCTGATGGGAAGCCAATAGTCCTAATGCTAGAAAACATATTTCTTGAATCTTATAATATATATTAAATCCATTTCTCTAGTCAAGAAAATTGCTTTTATATACTCATCAGCTTGTGAACAGAGTTGCTGCTAGCCTAGATGGCACCTTTGTGCAAGGGAAAAAAGCAGTTCCTCTGGGATCTTTGCACTTTGCTGTCAGTCTAAAATTATTGTAAAACTAGAAGTTCATTTTCAAGATGTACATTAGATTTAATCATCTGATCTGATTGATATCGTTTGACTTTAAGAAAAAATCATCAATTTGTTTATATGCAAACTAGACAAAGTAAGAATACTGATCTCACTGGACTGTTGCAAGTATGAAATTAAATAATAAATACATGCAAAGCATTTAGCATAAATCCTGACACTTCATAAGAACAAAAAAAGTGTTTGCCATTTCTGTTAACAGAACCTCAAAAGCAGCTCTTCTCCCTTCCCTTCCCACTCGCTTCTCTACCTATTAGAACATGCAGGGAACGTTAGCCATATTGTCAAATTATTCGGGCCTTTTCATTCATAAGGAAACTGATAAAATCAAGTAATATACATTATATCGATTATCAATCTTGGTGCCTGTTTAGTTGTCAACCTAAATTGTCACTTCATAATATGAATGACATATAAGAAAGGCCATTAAGGGAAAACATCATAGAGAAATGTTAAAATATTTTTAACATTAAAATGTTTTATTTCAGCAATAGCTTTATCCACTGTATAGTTAAGCCCTAAATACTTTAGATGCAATTTAACAAGCACATGTTATAAATTACTATGCTTAGAGGAAAAGAGAAAATGAGAGGAAGCTCAAGGCCAGTATTTATCCCAAAGGGTGTTAAATCATACCGTAAATAACACCAATAAATTAACATTTCAATATATACACATGGTATTAGTAAGAAATATATGGAGACTTTTATCACAGTTATAAATTTTTTTCTTTTTTTAAAATTAAGATTTCTTTTACACAAAAGTAAAATTGGAGAGCTTTATAAAATCTTTGCAAATTATGAAGTAAGATTTGAGAACACAATTCTGTAGGACCAAGAAACAAACCAACCTTTTTTTATCCTATTGAGCCTTCTGACTGGAGTAAGTCCCAAGCCTTACCTTCTATTGGCTCATGGAATGCATTTTAATTATGCATTAATTATCTTAACAAGAGAGAAGCTGGACTATTTAGGACTTATTCTATGTCATAAAGTCTTTAGGGAGAAATAAATCAGGGAGAAATACTGAGTGACGTTCTTTTCAGTGTGAACAGAGACACTGGAGGTGGAGGCAATGGTGAGGTGGTCTTCACATGAGCAAACCTCATCATTCCATTTGGAAATAATCTGGGGTTCTAACAGGCAGAGATGGCCATGAGACTCATGAGACTATCTCCCAATCTTATAAACTTTCAAACACTGGGAGTATAAATAATGCATTTCTCTCTCTCTCTCTCTCTCTCTCTCTCTCTCTCTCTCTCTCTCTCTCTCTCTCTCCCCCCGCCCTTCCCCTTCTCCTTCCCTCTCCCGGCCCCCTTCCCCTCTTTCCTTACTGTGTGTGTGCATGCATGCTCACTCTTTATGCAAACCTTCCTCTCATTCCCCCTCCCACTTTCCATCTCTCCAGCATTATTTTGATTTAGTATGGCATTGTCCATGTTTTTAAATTAAGCTTTAGTTTTGTGCTGTGAGAGGCATATATAGTGTAGTGATTTAAAGCACTGAGTCCAGAGCCAGACAGCCTGGGTTTGAATACTGCCTCTGTCATTTACTAGGTGTGGACTTGGTAATTTATATAAGCTTTCTGGGCCTCAGTTTCTACATCTGCAAAATGGTGATAATAGCACTTTTCTCACAGGACTGTGTGAAGATTAATTGACTCAGTCTGTGTAAAGCATTTTAAACGGTTTTGAATACATACTAATCTCTAGAGAAATGTTTACTTTTGTTATTATTTATGTTTCCTAAGCCTAAATTGCCAGTGAGAGTCACCAAAAGAATTGGTTAGGATGTCTAATCCATGGAGTGTGAACCTGGCAAAGATGGTGGCTCCAAGGAACTCAATGACCATGAATCTCTTTCTGTATTAGACAAAATGCAGGGAAGGAATTCCCATGAGAACATGAACCCTAATGTGAATAATAAAGAGGCTAGGGAAGCAGGACGCAGCTCCAGAGAAGAGGAAAGAATGCTTTGCCACAGGTTTTTACATCATGCGATCTTATTAAGCAGTTCAGTATTTATTGGTCAGGTGGACTATCTGTTGCTATGGTCATCAGAATAATACCCGCCCCCTTCAAAATGTCCACATCCTAATCCTCAGACCTATAAATAGGTTACCTTAAATGGCCAAAGGAACTTTGCAGATGTGATTAAAGACTTTTAGATGGGGAAACTATCTTGAATTATCTGGGTGGTCCAAAGGTAATGACAAAGGTCCTCACAAGTTAAAGAGAGATACAGAGAGATTTGAAGATGATTTCATGCTGGCTTTGAAGACAGAGGAAATGAGCCACAAGCCAGAAATGTGGACAACCTCTAGAAGCTGGAAACAGATTCACCTCTAAAGCCTACAGGAAAGAATGAAGCCCTGCCAATACCTTGGTTTTCTTTACTGTATGAGCACACTCTGGACTTCTAACCTACTGAACTGTAAGATAATAAATTTGTGTTGTTTTAAGCCAGAAATGTGTTACAGCATCAATAGAAAACTAATGCAGCCACCCAGTGCTTCACTGGCTTGTGTTTCTTTTGTTCCAAGAAACATAGTCGAGTACTATCAGTATATGTGGCTACTCTAAAGAGAACAGGGAACCCAGATGCCAGGCCATGTAGTGTAGAGGGAACATTAACTTTTGCCCAGCCTGCACTTCTGCTAACTTTACACATTTACTTTTAGTCCACTCTTCTAAACCATCCAAGAAAGTACTTGATCTCATTTTCAAGAGTTAGTTGAAACTTATTTACATGAATGTTTTCTGTTAGTTATTTGAATTTTTAAGTTATTTTTCTCAAATTAAAAAACAAAGCTAAAAAAAAAAACCTACTGAGGGCTACAGTGGGGGTGGGGGGTGGGGAGTGGGTTCTCATCCTGTCACCCAGGCTGGAATGCAGCGGCGCAATCTCAGCTTACTGCACCTCTGCCTCATGGGCTCAAGCGATTCTCCTGCCTCAGCCTCCCAAGTAGCACACCACCACATCCGGCTAATTTTTGTATTTTTAGTAGAGACAGGGTTTCGCCATGTTGGCCAGGCTGGTCTCGAACTCCTGGCCTCAGGTGATCCACCTGCCTCAGCCTCTTAAATTGCTGGGATTACAGGGGTGAGCCACCCCGTCTGGCCCCTCGGTAGGTTTTAAGGAGCCCCAGCCCTCCTTCTCCCTTTCCAAGCCTGACCAGGTATTCTGCTCCGTCTCCCCCTGCCACATGCCCCACCAAGTACTGCACAAGGACCCCCATCCAGGGGCTCTGCACCATGTAATAATGTGAAATACTGAATGTGGATCAAACGCAATAAAACCTGTTTTTAAGATGGAAAAAATAAATAAATAAAGCTCTGCCTCCTGCAGATGGAACAAGAGGAAATATTTTAAAAATCAAGAGAGTTCTCTTCACTCCAGTTATTCAAAGCCAAGGCTACTCCAGCAGATAAATTGTCCTTACCCTGTATTAGGAATCTCTGATAGCTGGTTCTGATGGTGTTGCAGGGTATCTAAATTGTTAACTTTTTTCTCAGATCTCTGTTAACCTTGAGCCAATAGTTTGGTAAACTAATCTCTTAGCTTATTTCTCAGCCCAACATAGCAAGATGCTTGGTACCAAGGATACATTTTCATTGTTCGCCTTCCCTTTTGTATTGCTCAGTCTCTGACCTAGCTCCCCGATTTGTGAGCTACACAGCTGGGAAATGATCAATAGTCACTACTTTCTGCTCCAGCCAAGCATTTCCTGACCCATGTTTCATCAAGACCTGAAACTCGTGGTTCTGTCAAGGAAGAAGTAAGGAGAGTAAAGGTATATGAGATAGGAAAAATTGCATTCGCCCTGGGAAATGTACATAGAAACCCCAAACTCTGAAGAGCAAATCCAACTTGTCTGCCTTGCAACATAGCAAATGTTAGCTGTTATGTGATGATTTTATTTAATTCAATCCAACAAACATTGATTGAGACCTTACTCTGGGCAAAGAATAATGATAATTAAGTCACGCATGGCATTAGGGAAACTGCTGATATTTGTGTTGACAATTGATACCAAAGAATTAACAAAATTAGAAGAGAAAACCTAAAAAAATTGCTGTGGTGGTATAAGAGTAATACTAATTACAGTAATTTATGGGGACTGTTTATCACTAATGCCTAATTGTTATGCAGCACAATCATGATTATGCATGCCATTAAATGTGTGTATGAGGGACTTTAGTGTGTGTTGTATTAGATTAGAACAATGAAATATAAACATGCATACTCAGTCCTCATAATGTGTTACTCATGCAGTAATTTGTCATCTGCTCACAATTTTTTAAAATTACAGAAAAAATGCTTAGCCCATGCATAAGATAGCTTGGTTCTTTTCTACCAGGAAAACTATAAATTGATTAGTGCACTTGATTTTCTAAATGAGTCCCCTATCATTGCAGTCAAGAATTGTAGAATGTTTTTTTCTCCCAGGCTTTCTTATAAATAATTTTAATTTCCCTTTTCTAGCAGTCTATTTTAGAATGAATGCAACTCTGAGAGGCTCATTATCTTGAGAGTCTGCAGAAAGGATGAGGTGGAATGAGTCAGAGCAGCTCCCATGCAGTCAAACCAATCCAGTCACCCATTTGCAGATTACTTGTCAATCAGTTAATCAAGGGGACCATGTCCATTGCCTCAGAATTCAGTTAAAACAAGAGAGTAAGATGATGTTAGTGTCTGTGGCTGAACTGTGTACAAAGTGGCATTTATGTCCTACCCCTAAAATTCAATAGAAACTTCTGATATAGAAGGATTTGAAAATAAAGGATAGCTTCAACTCCGTAAGACTGAATTCTGACCCAATTTATTCATTCTTTCAACAAAATGTATTTAAAAATGTATTATGTGCCAGGCACTGTGCTACATGCTGGGAATGCAGAGACTAGTAAGGTTTAATTCTCCCAGGAAACTCAGGATGCTGTAGTAGACATTTCCATGGATTTTCAGAAATGTACTAAGAAAGCTGCCAGTACTTTTTCATGATCTTCCTTGTATAAACAAAATAAAAAGCATGTATCATTAGCTTCTAAACACTGTAAAAGAAACTGAGTCTGGATACTTTAAAGACAATGCAAATATATACTTGTCTAAACTTCTCACCCCACAGTCCATTATTTCAATGCCGTGACCAACTTCTGGGGCCAGAGATGCACCAGTCTATGCCACCACTAGCTCTTTCTGTTCAATGTATCCAACTGCATCAGCAACAGCACATGAAGTCCCCAGGAAAGGGAAATAATTGTGTTCTATTTCAATCTGTAGAGCCAGTTGTTCCAGTAAACTACCATTTTCTACCTTCTGCCTTCCGAAACCCATCACTAATAGGTAGGTATTCTTACTCATCATCCTCCTGCTTCATTCAGTGAGTTAATGAAAAGAAACTGTTTTAGCTCATATCGCTACGTCACTATGATTTATCACTGGAATCTCATTCCTAGAAACCCCAGTCCATCCTTCTTTGCCCTATTCAAGTCTTTCCTTTGGCTGGTGCTGTCATTGTGACTGTCAGGACCCATGCTTTGGCTTCTCTTTCAAACACGGCTCCAACCTCCCTCTGTTCATAAGTGCAAACTGGCTTTCACATTTGGAATACAGGGTGCAATAGAACCTAGTGCAATAAAAAGCTATTACTTGCATTCGGACACCCTGGGTAAGCAGAATGTGTCAGTCTGTTTAATTCACATCACTGTTCTGGTGGTTATAGCCTTAGGATGATTATAATTCTCTAAGGGTGAGAGGATATATATTCCAGATTGTGGATATCCACAATCTGATATCATTATTGTGAGAATTTGTGGGGTGTGGTAGTATATTTGCCAAGTCTTGGCTGACCATTGATGTTTTATCATTTCTCAATGTGTTTTCCCATTTAAAATTCATACCACCAATTAATATAGGCTCACTGGGTTTGATTGTGCAATTTGTGCCACGTACAAAGGTGCTCATCTGTAGGAGCCAAAATCCAGCTAAAGCACCACTACTCAAAATCTGATCATTAGCCCATAGGCAGCTTTAAGATTTGGAATCATACCAAGACAATATGTGGCCAGTTTTCACCTGCTTTTAAACCACCCTCTCCTTGGTCTCATTATCATCTTCTAAACTCTGGTAATTTACCCATGTATGCATAAGCTTCCAGTCCACCGGTTTCTCTATGATTAGTGATGGCAACTTCATATCAATGATCATTGAAGTGCCAACCTTATAGATCCTTAACTTTCTGAACTCCAGCAACCATAAGTTCATTACACTTCATTGGCCATATCTTAAGATCTCTACTTCCAAGACATAAAATACAAGTTTCCCTACTTTGGCCATGCTTTTTATCTTTCTACTTTTCTACTAATTCATTGGGTTGTACATATTCTTCTCCCTCTTTGTTAACTCTAGTCCTGCAGCCTCTCTTTATCTCTATAACATGTGACTCCTTTCAAAATTCACTTGCTTTTTTATGTGATCTTGGTCAGTTACTGGACTCAGAGTCATCGTACTCATCGAATGTTCATATTGCTTACTCATATTGCTTGCTTATTCATATTGCTTTGTGATATACAAAGCTAAGGTAGTCTACAATGTTCACATTTTTCATTCACATTCCAAGGCAGCCAAGTATTAGTGGGGACAATTTTACAGCTAATCTTACTGAGTCTACCTCTATCCATCCTCAATTAGGTCTTAGGTTCTGCTACTCAGAAAAACATAATTGCTATATTGTACCAAGAAGACCTACTTAAAATATACGCCTCCATTTCCTTAATCATAAAATAGGGGCCATAATATGTATATGTGTAATATACAAGTCATTGATATAAATTACATAAGCCAATGTCTTGCACTTGTGAGGGTGTTAAGGTGCTAATAAGTGTTTGTTCCTTTCTTCTGCTACAGGAACAAACACCAGGCAAGTCTACAACTTGAACCTACTGGTGGATGCCCCTAATAAATTGGCTTATTGAAACACTCGGAACTTTTACCTGATCATCACTAATGGGCAGACAAGCAGGCATGTACACTGAGATTTGAGAGGAGTTTTGGGAATCTATGACAGCGTAAAAAAGATTGCCAAAAATGGTAAAATGGTCTTACACTCTTCATTCCACATATTAACTGTGCATAGCTATATTCTTTGCCATTAAACAAGAATTTTCAGACTGCATATTTATATTAGCTTTTCATCAATCACATTACAGTGTTGTAGCAAATATGCATCTACTGTCTTCTATCATCTCTAACTTAAAATGGCACTCCATGGGTATCTATATACTTTTCCTTCTCCCAATAAAGAGAGATAAATAGCATATATTTTTCTTTTCTTCATGTCTAAAACTTTAACTTCTTTCTTATTCCAACTGTTTCTCTTCCAGAACTCTATAGCCTTGCATCTGAATTTTTCTCTCCTCTGTTGAATCCTTTCTATAAGTCTACAGGTTTTTCACCACCATTTTATGTTTTAAACTTTATATTTCTCATGAAATCCCCAAGTGAAGATTTCCAGCCTGCAAACAAAGGCCACCTCCTCTGTGAAGACATTTTTTATTCCCAAGTTGGTAGTAATCATTCCATGTCCTAAAATAGCATACAATTTCTCAAAATAATTGCATGGCTTTTAGACAGATAACTACAGTACAAAATATAACATGAAACCTCAACAATAGACTAGACTCCTTTAAAAAGGGATCTATGGTTTTTGACTTTGATAATTGCAAATAGTAGGCATTTGATGAAATCATATGAATCTCACATTTCAATCACATCTCACTACAAATGCGAAGAGTAGGTTGTTTGGGTTAGATCATAACAGAAGCTCCAAAGGTTTTCCATTTCTTCCTACAGAAACCAATTCACTGTTTTGAGTTCTGAGAAAAGACAAATACAAACTATAACATTTATTTCCATTCTCTTAATTTTAAATATAAATGTGTTGAGAGATAAGTGTCAAAGATAAAGACAGAATGTGACACCTTTGAAGAATGCTTAAGTTAGTGCCAGATTATTAAACGGAAGAGACTTCGGTAAAAGTAGTTTTATGAGCTGTAGCGTATATCTTTAAATAATTATGTCTGGGACTTACAAATTCAGGACTACATGGTATTGATGCAATTAACTCTAAAAGCCATAACTGCCCTCAAAATCATGCATAAATATCAGTAAAATTACAAACCTACACATGGAGACACATTTTAAAGTTCAGAGAATTAGACTTGTGCATCACCCAGCCACAAAATGAAACTATAGAATGGCCTCAACTCTATGTAACTGACCACTTTTCTCTGTCAATGCTTCATGCTTAAAAACTAAAAACTTGTTTTTTTAAAAACATTTCCTCCATTTTAATATACATCTAGGAGAAAGCAAAGCCTGACAATAGTTAAATATATATTTTCTTGAACTTATTTTCATTTTTTCTAAGGAAAGAAACATTTAAACATGACAGAGTTGAATGGCTTAGAGACTGAAGGAAATAAATGTTATCCAGGAAAATATTGGCTCCTCAGTATTACTTCTGATGAGCTTCCATACCTATAAATTTCACGGGCCAGTTGAATGATTTTAAGATTTACTAAAAAAGTGAGACATCTAAATGATGATTGTTACTTTTTACTTTGAAGTATAAAAGTCCAACAAAGACACAGATGACCTAGAATATGTTAGAAGAAAAATTATAAGTAAAAAATTTATAATAAATTATAATAAAGCTATATAAAAAAAATTAGAATGTTGAGACAAAACCATGTACTCTATTCAGATATGGGTCTCCAAATAATTTAGAAAAAATCATTATTGTTATGTTTTAATCTGAGAACTCAGGTCACTGCAAATGCATTTATGCTTATAATTTCATAATTTCAGACTATATAAGTGAACAAGGTTTCAGAACTTATTTAAAGAAAAAAAGAGAATATCCAGGTCAAACAGTATTTTGAGTGCAAATATCTCCATGTCCCCCTTCCATCAGAGCCCAATTAAAATAAACAAATCAATATAAAAATCATGTAAAATGTTGGAATTTAGGAGCAAGTATGATCTTTATGTCATAAATTTGGATGTCTTTGGCCAAACATAGTACCTGTACCTATAGGACCAATATATGACAAGGACTTCCTGTTACGGCAGAAGCTTGGTAGATAATAGCACAGGAAACAACTCAAACCTAGTCATGCCAGTTATCTTCATCAGAGATTGAGTAAAGCAGAAAACATATCCTTGAGTCAGTGGCTTCCACACACATGGAGAAGAAACTAGACACGAAATTTGTTATAAAAGCAATTTTATGGTCCAGGTTCCCATTTCTTCCCAGAGCTGCTGAATTAATAAAGTACTAACATAAAGATAAATTATTTAGTTATTTAGTCCTACATTAAAGATGATGAATACAAGTAAACAAGAATAAAGAAACATTCCTGATGGGCCACCTTTCCTATTCATGATCCTTCCTTTTTCATAGTGAGCACTTAATTGACATAGCCCTCCTTGGCTTTCTCTATTGGGCCACTCCTTCCCAGGGCAAGCCTAGTGACATAATTGGTCAATGAGTTTTTGAAAAATGAAAAGGGCATGCTTAACTCAGATTTTCTCTTTTGTTCCTGAGAGTGAGATGAATACAAAAAGCATATGTTTTCCTCTCCTTCTTCCAATAGAAAACATACAAACTGTATTCTATGACTATATAGCAATAAACTTTGAAAATAGTATCTGGGAGAAAAGGCATTAGATGTGTTCAATTTGGAAAAATTCGCCTAGCTGTACAGTCATAATTTTTCTGGATATGTTTTATTTCAAGTAAAACTTCATCAAAATATAAAAGAATCAAAATATAAACCAAAACCCCAAATTTAGAACATGGCTTATGAAAACTTAAAATGTGACCTTGGCTATATTTATAGGCAAATTTATAGCTATAAATACTTTTATATTTAAGGAAGAAAGAATAAATTAAGCAATTAATGTAAGAGATCATAAAAAGAATACAAAATAAAGAATCTAGCCAAAAGAGAAGAGAGGAATTTTTAAAAATTTGCATAGAAGTAAATGAATTAGAAAATGACAAACAGTACAGCCAATATATTTACCCAAAAATTGGTTCCTTGAAAACAAACAAAAAAATAGATAAACCAATAGCTGTCTACTTAAGAAAAATGGAGAAAAACACAACAACAACAAATTAGAAATCACGAATGGTTTAAAAGATGAGAAGACTTTTAAATCACACAAAAAATACATGTGTATTTATCAGAGAATTATTTACAACGGTGGCAACGTGGAAACCTAAATTTTCAGTAGAAAAACATTATTGGCTAATGGTAATATTTTTATGTAATAGAATTCTATTCAGGTATTGAATAGATCTATATAGCTAAAGTTTTGTGGGTTTTGTTGTCCAAGAGACTTTTATAAGTGTTATACAACAAAATGTTAATTTTTTTACTTCTGAGTGGTGATATTATCTGTGAAATATTGCCTCCTGAAGAAATTATTGAGATGATTAGATGAAATAATACATGTTCATATTTTGCATTCAACAGTTTCATTCAAGCGTTTTCTATATGTCAGATCCAGTGCCTAGTAGTAAGTTAAAGAAAGAAAAATTCAACTTTCATTTTACTGATTATCTAATTGGTGAATCAAACATTAACCAAATGACTACATAAATTAATGGCAATGAGTACAAAAGGAAATCCACAGTGTAGTCTGGGATCCTAAAACAAGTGATAGTACCTAACAATCTAGCACACAGCAAATGCTCAATCCATGTAAGTCTTGGCTTTTCTTCCTTTCTTTCTGATGCCCAACCTACTTCTCATCCCATGAATCATATTACTTACCAAGGGATTTTGAACAGACTTATTACAATTTCCTAAAGTAATTATTTAAAAACTAATAAAACCAGGGAGTAGTCTCAAGTCTAGACATTGGGGCAATCTAGTACATTGTGTGCTAATAACATCCAGGCTCTAAATCCCAGCCATTTAGGCTTGCTGTAATTCACAACTCAAGTGAATCAGTAATGAGTTTCCTGTCCCTTGCTTGCTCATAGCACCAGCCTAATAAAAATGCAAATACACCTTATAAATTTATGTGAAAAACTGGTATTAGGCTTTCCTGGCTACCTACAGTCCCCTAACCCACTTGGGTCAATATCAACAAAAGGTATAGGTAGTTCCATTGGTGACAGGTAGGAGCACTGGTGAGAAAGTGCATACACCACCTTACTCTAGGGTTTCCCTTCATAATGCTTACTGGCAATTGTATTGTGCATGCTGTGGGTTTATTCTTGTAATTATTTGATCATGTCTTGCTCCTCTTGTTTTAATTTTACCCAGAGCACTTTTCACTAACTAATATTTTGTCTTGTTTCCTCCTCCGCTGAGGGAAAGAGAAAAAAGATGAAACAAGAAATTAGCAGGCTCTAGCGGGAAACTTTGCTCTTCCCCTGTGATGTCGTGGGGAAAGAAAAAAAGCCCAGGAGTGAAAGGACTGCATGGCTACTTCAGAATGTGGGGTCAGGGAAGACTTGAATGAAGAGTGATATTTAAGCTAAATGACCATTAGAAGCCATCCATACAAAGACTGAGAAAGCCCAGGAAGGGAATAGCTCACAGAAAGGCCCTACAGTGGGGAAAGGGGTTGACTTGTTTTAGGGACCTTTATGTCCCTAAAAATATATTAAGTATTTTTAATATATTTTTAAGTGATATCATTAAGTGAGAGCTTAGAGGGTGAGGAGAAAGTTGCTATTGAGTTCAAAGAAATAGGTAGAACCAGATCTTGCAGGGTTTCACAAGGTAGAAAAAAGAATTCATTTGTGTGTTTTGTGCTAAATTCAATGAGAAGCTTTGTGCCATTTTTCATCAAGCAAATAATGTGATCATATTTGTATTTTGAAGGATCACTTGTGTTGGTGCATAGACAATGAATTATGGAAAGTTTTAAGTTACAAGCAGGGGCTGGGTGCAGTGGCTCATGCCTGTAATCCCAGAAATCTAGGAGACCAAGGCAGGTGGATCACCTGAGGTCAGGAGTTAGAGGCCAGCCTGACCAATATGGTGAAACTCTGTCTGTACTAACTATACAAAAATTAGCCAGGCCTGGTGGTGCATGCCTGTGGTCCCAGCTACTCAGGAAGCTGAGGCAAGAGAATCAGTTGAACCTGGGAGGCGGAGGTTGCAGTGAGCTGAGATCATGCCACTGGGCGACACAGCAAGACTCTGTCTCAAAAAAGAAAAAAAAAAAGTTACAAGCAGAGAGATTCAAATAGAATGCAGTCAGGAGATTTTTGCCTTTATCAAGACCAGAGGGGACTAGGGTAGCAATAGCAGAAATGGAGAGAAGCAGATGGTTTGGGACAGGCTTCTGGAGAAAGAGTAAGCAGCATGGACTGATGGCTTTGAGATAGAGGATATAGACAGGAATAGATTTAAAATAACACCTAGAATTTGGTTTCTTAGCCTGGATGCCAACAGAGCTCTTTACAGAAAGGTGGAACAATGAGAGAAGGAGATTCTGGTTTGGATGGACAAAGCAAGAATTTACTTTTAGTTTGAAATGCCTGGCAGACACCCAAGTGAAGATACAAAGCTATCAACTGACCTGAAATATATTAAAATAGGATTATACTCTGGCTTATTATAAGCCTAAGAAATATTTTGCCTCTTAGAAGAAATTTCACAAATCTTCGCTTGGTCCATTATATTTGTATTTTAATGCATAACTCCCAGAGAATAGATACATCTCACTTACATTCATGGTCTTTGGAGATTCTTCATTATACCCCCCTAATAAGAGATGTGAGATTATGTCTCCTATTTCTTTATATCTCTACAATCACTTCACTTGATGAACCTGAAAACCTGTTCATAATTGATAAGTTCCTCCAATTTGAAATACCAAAACAGTGATAACCAGTGAGAGGAATACATATATACACATGCACCTATACACATGTATATAATGCCTAATATATAAATAATATATATAATACATAAATTCAGCTTTTCACTCAAGCTTTTTATGCAGGTTATCCAAATATATAAATGAATATTACATATATGTGTGTTTCCTCCTCTGAATGGCACATTCAAAATGCTCATTTAGAGTAGCAATCACTCTTACCAGGGATTTTACCTTCTTTCACCAACAATTTTTTTAAATTTTGGGATGGTGCAAAAGTAATTATGGTTTTTGTTATTAAGACTAATGACATATATGTACCCTAAAACTTAAAGTATTAAAAAAAAAGACTAATGACAAAAACCACAATTATTTTTGCACCAACAATATAGGAATATGGATATTTTGTCCAATTTAAAATAAAAGATGGCAGAGCTTTTTTGTTGTTGGCATTTATCTCTAATTATCTGTATGATCATGGTCAAGTTACTACATTTCAGTTTTCTTCTACCATAAAATGAAAGCCTCAAACAAGATAATCTCTGGGTCCCTTTCTTCTGCAAAATTAAATGTAAAAGAAATCCACAATTCTCCTAGCACCAGGCACCCTTAACTGTGCCTCATAAATAATAATAATAATGTTTCACAGAGTGTATGGTTCAAAGTACGGATTGTTTGCAAAATGCAATTTAAACAGATTGCATTTTATGGCTTGCCATTTACCGTAGTAGTAAATAGCAAATAGGCAGTTGTGCCTACGTGTATTTGCTGATCTGTCAGACACTGGAAATAAGCCCAGTACATTATCCCTTTAAAACCAGGACACACATTCATTCTCAGGGAGAGGCATTAAGTTTTTATTGAAAATGACAAACCACTGCAGCTGGGTGAACAACAGAGGGGGCTCCTTTTGTTACCATTTAACATATGCATACATGTTTTTCAGAGTGAGTGCCAGGATTTGCTTAGCCTTCCTCTGCCATGTGTCAGAGTGAACATTCCCATCTATGTCTATGATTTTTAAAGACTGCTATTTTCTCATCATATTCTATCTATGTCAAGCTCCAAACCTGCTTCATTCACCAACTCTAATTATGTAACATTTTTTTTTACTGATTCTTTCCCTCAATGTCTCCTGCATGGGTCCTACACCTTCCCCAATATCATTTCCAAGCCTTGGGAGGCTGTTTCTTCATAGCTGAAGTCTAATAATGCTCTCAAGATAATGTCTTTCACCCTTGGAAATGGAAAGAGGATAACAATCATCACTGATTCTCAGTATGAAACATCCAAACATTTTATATCTTCCTTCTTTTAAATACCACATAGAGATAGAGACATTTTATGAAGGTAAAAGGACCTAGGTCTCATAGTATTTGCTCTCCTATACTTCCATGAAGTTACCAAAATTGTATGCAATTTATGTAGTTATACACTTATGAGCTAGGGTTGTATCTAGTGTATGCTCATCTATTTTATTCTTATAAAAAATGGACAACTGGTACAGTGTACTGTAATTCAGTTGCTGGATTTTACATTCTCTGAAAATAGAAGCACTTCTCTGAACTACATTATAGAAATTGGAGAAAATTTTATTCAGGCTCTTTATACAGGTGAGAAATGAATAGGATTTACGAATAAGTCTGATTTGGTACAGAGCTTTCACAATTTATGGGCAGCTGATCAGATGACTGAATAGTTTGCTGATATTTTATTCTGTGCCATAGAAACGTCATTTACAATCCCAAAGACATGACTGCTTAATTGTGTTCAATAAATCCCCAAAACAGTATAAAACTTAGAACAGAATTTAATCCAATTTACATATACCCAGTATAAAAGGGAGCATGTGCTGTTTAGGCTCATGGGGAACTGATAGAGAATTCTTGTTGGTAGATGGTTCTGTTTGTGTTTGAGTGAAAATAATAATGCACTTTCTCTTCACGTATGTACATATTTATTGCAGTTACAGTACATTATACAAATTATAAATTATTTATAGGAATAAAATAGATGAACATATATTAAATACATTAGTATAGGTGAAAAACTCCCCCAAGATCACATACACACCTTGGAGGTTATTCTGTAATCTAGTACCATTTCATAAGAATATGTTACATACCTGCTGTCTCACCAGAGAATCAGAATAGAATATTGAAAGGGGGAAAATGTGCCATTGAAAAGAAACTAAACCCAGAAACCAATTCTACTAACACAGTATATAGCCCATGAACCTACTTGAGATCATTCAAAGTAACATTTAAACAGAATTAATGGCTATTTTTCCCTTGAAAGGGCTAAGTTTCCTCAGTATTCTCATGTCACAGTAAGTATCCTTAACATGTAGTTTAGAGCAAAAATTAAATCCCAAGCATGATTTATGTAAGCAGCATAGATAAACCAGTAAAGAAAGGAAGTTTTCTTCCTTTCCTCTGTTTACACATCCACTTACTCCACTTAACTCACACAGTCCCACTCAGGGACTGCGGACTCTGTTCTATTCCTAAGGGTAACCCCTTCTCTCCCACCACCAAGGTACACTCCCACTGTGGCTTTCCCAACTAATAGGAAGTGAGGTATTGATGATCTTCCTGAATAGCCCCACACTGATGCTTACATAGAGAAAGTCTATTACTTTAGTACACTGGGCATTTTTTAAATGATACTTATATTCATCTGTTTTTACACTGCTATAGAGATACTATGTGAGACCGGGTAATTTACAAATAAAAGACGTTTACTTGACTCACGGTTTTTCATGGCTGGGAAGTCCTCAGGAAACTTACAATCATGGCAGAAGACGAAGGGAAAGCAGGCACCTTCTTCACTAGGCAGCAGGAGAGAGCCAAGGGAGAACTGCCAAACACTTTTAAAACCATTAACTAACTATCCTGAGAACTCACTATCAGGAGAACAGCATGGGGGAAGCCTTCTCATGATCCAATCACCTCTCATCAGGTCCCTCCCCTGACATGTGGGGATTACAATTCGAGATGAGATTTGGGTGGGGACACAAAGCCAAACTGTATTGATACTTAATAGTTGAATTTTTAGAAGCAGAAACGAGAAGCTTGTGTGTATCAAGTGAAGATTTCATTTTCAGAAAACTATGGAAACTGTGCAGGCTGGTTGATGTTGTTGCTACTATTTTTCTTTATGTTATCCAATCTTTAGAATTATTTCAAAGGTTAACAACATGGATTTCTATTTGCTACAGACCACACAAATAAATTTTAAGTATTTTAGAAAGTTAGCATTTTAGCTTAACTACAGTGACCTTGACTGCAAGAAGAAATTTGTTCCAATATTGGGAAGAAGGCACTATGACTGAAAACACAGCAAAGCCTTGGATTAAGTATGGATTAAGTCTGAAATTGTGCGGCTGATTCATTTTTCTGAATAGTCCATAGGTAACAAAATGTAATCAGATGATTATGAATGGAAATCTTCTCTAAACAAAGGATTCTCTGGTGGGTTATAATCCTATTAATACCAATGTGAAACCATGAACTTCCCTTTGCATTTAGATCCCTAGAATAATGTTTTGATACAAACTTTTGTGACCATAATTAAGTAATCTAAGCTCTCAAAGTCTCAGTGTCCCAATGTTTAAACTGGAACTAATAGAACATATATCATTGGAAGAAAATTTCTCATGGGTCCTTCATATTTCTGCATATATTATAACATGAATAAGAGTCCTGACAATATATTATTTTAGACTATCTTTTCAAGAATGTTTGCATAGCAAACAATCGTGGAAAACAGAGATAGTGCTAGAGTAGAAACACTACCTTTTGCTGTCCAGAATAAAAGTAATAATGTCTCCCTCCAGGGCAAAAATTTGTCAGGTTTCCTTTTACAGCCCCTTTAAAACATTGGACTACCTAAACTTGGAATTCTTTTCCTTCTTCAGCCCAGGAGTTGCCTAGCGCTCACTGCATTGCCCTGGGGGAATCTGGACTTTGGCAACTGGCTCAAATGCTGATGCTCTGGCTTCTGCCGTTTCTTGAATATGTAGTTCTTTGTCTCTGACCCAAGAGTCTTATAACCTCTGCTTGTAAACTTGACTCTGTATCACGATAACCTGTTAGTTAGCAAGTAGAGTAAAATCTCAAATCCTTCAAAGTTCTAGAGATGCATTTCATGTGGTTGTTGTGGGAATCAAATTATATAATCTATTTATAACCCTTAGCTCTATGCTTGGGCAAAGAAGCATTCAAAATTTTTAGCAATAACGTTATTAATTATTACTCAAACAACAGTTTAATAACTTCTTCTATAAATTCATCACTAAGCTTTACCTTTCAAAGGCTGTTTTCAATTATAGATTCTTAGGATTATATAGTTTAGCTTTTTATTTTCATTTACAATTGAATTAAATATAATGAATATTCAAATGGATTAAAAGTTTCACTTTTAATATGCTTAATATTTCCATCTTTGTAGCACTTTCAATTTTCTACTCATTTCAAAAGGAAAGATATTACAACATTAAAAAGATAATTGAACAAACACTGCCACACAAAGCAATGGCGCTGACTCCACAGACTCATAGAGTACACAAGCTGTGAGGCCATGGCGGCCTCCACCTCTATTTCAAAGGATGTTGTGAACACCCTGGGGGCCCAGACAGAAATCTGCTACAGAGATGGAGCCACAGGAGCGGGGCCACCCCCAAGACCTCAGAGCTGCCAGCATGGAGCCCCAGCTTGGGAGTGCTGCCAGCACATGAGGGCTCAACAGCCCATGAGCACAGAAACATAGGGGTCAGGCTGCCTGTGGCATTGAGGGTCCAACCCCCACCTCTGGTGTACTCAGAAAGCAAAAGAAAGGGTCAAAAAAAGATTGTCCTCCAGCTTTAAGATTTAATTTTGTTTGCTCTGTTGGGTTTTGGACTTATGTGGAGCAGATACCCCTCTTTTGGCCAATTTTTTCTTTTGGAATGGAAATATCTATTCTGTGTCTGTCCTATTCTCGTATTTCAGAAGTAAATGACTTGTTTGATTTCAAAGGCTCATGGCTAGAGAGTAATTTGCCATAGGATGAATCATACCTTGAGTCCCAGCCACATGATATATAGACAAGTTAAGACTTTGGGGATACTGGAATGGAATCAATGTAGTTTGAATGTGAGAAGAACATAAATTTGGAGAGCCAGGAGATGAATGCTGTGGTTTGAGTGTGTCCTCCAAAGCATGTGTTAGAAACATGTATCTCCAATGCAACAGCTTTGGGAGGTGGGGCTTACTGAGAGGAGATTAGACCATGAGGGTTCTGTCCCCATGAATGAATGTTGTTACACAGGAGTGGGTCTATATCGTGGGAATGAGTTCCTTATAAATGAATGAGTTTAGCCCACTTTTGTCTCTCTCTCTCACCCTCTCTTGCCCTTCTGCCTTCTACCATTAGCTGACACTGCAAGAAGGCACTTGCAAGTTGCTGGCCTCTCCATCTTGGACTTCCCAGCCTCCTAAACTGTGAGCTAATAAATTTCTGTTCATTATAAATGACGCAGTCTCACCAGTCTCAGGTCTTCTGTTACAGCAACAATGAGTGGACTAAGATGGCAGTCAAGCTAGAATTAGCATATAAAAACAAACATGCAAACAACATTAAAAATAAGAATAATTACTGATCCCAATTTTCAGATGCTCAGGTTGGTAGTATATACATAGATAAAGTCCTTTTTTGCAGTTCGGTCTATATATAAATACCTACCAGGTAAGTAAAATAGAATTTCATATTTTTGTCTAGTATCCAATGCAGCAACATAGATTCAGGTATGCCTAATGAATGTGGGTGTGCATTTGGAAAAAATATACATTGTTTGTGAAGATGAGAGAACTCTGTTCCAATGAAGATTGCCTATACACTATCAAAAAGAAAAAAAGTTCTAGAGAATTTTTCACATGTTGTTTGACAATCTAGAAATAGTCCCCAAATATAAAATCAGCTAAGTAGTAATTAAGAACCAAGTAATATATTTCACAGTCTTTTTTTATTACTATAAAGTTAACACTGGGAGTTTAAAAAATAACTAGAAAGGCATGCATTGGATTTAAAACAAATAAAAGAATAATGAACTTGGGTATATAAATGTATGACAAACCATTTAAACACTCTTAAAGCAAAATAAATTCACAATCTATAGCACTAAAATATTACAAAACCTTTCTATAGTATATCTTTAAATTAAATAGAATGTTTTCCTCTGTTTTAACATGTGAATGATATTATTATTTAGACAGGAATAATTGCTGTTGAAAAGATATTTGGGACCAGGTGCAGTGGCCCATGCCTATAATTGCAACACTATGGGAGGCCAAAGCAGGAGGATTGCTTGAGCTCAGGAGTCCAGACCAGCCTGGGCGACATGGTGAAAGCAAGTATCTATAAAAAATACAAAAATTAGCCAGGCATGGTGGTGCGTGGCTGTTATCCCAGCTACTCAGGAGGCTGAGGTGAGAGGATTGCTTGAGCCCAGGAGGCGGAGGTTGCAGTAAGCCATGATCACACCACTGCACTCCAGCCTGGGCGACAGAGTAAGACCTTGCCTCACAAAAAAAAAAAAAAAAAAAAAAAAAAAAAGGTAGTTGGATAGTTGGTTATATTCACAAATTCACAAGTCCCAAGTAGACGGGGCACACCATACCATGGGGATTCACATGGAGAAGCATCAGTGTCAGGAGACAGGGAAAGCTGAGGAAAAGAAGTGGACAAGAGCCTTTATTGTGGTTTCTTTGAGGAAAAATAGTGTGAGGCAGGGTAAGCAGGTTTAGGATTGGCTGGTTTGAATAATTTCAGCAGGCTCTGGGGCACAGGGGCTGTCCCCAGTTGAATGATACCTGGCTGCTATGGCTTGAATGTATTCCCTCTAAAACTCAGATGTTGCCAAGGTGATAGTACTAAGAGGTGGAGCCTTTACGAGGTGACTAAGTCATTAGGGTGGAACCTTTGGCGCGATCTCTGCTCACTGCAAGCTCCGCCTCCCGGGTTCCCACCATTCTCTTGCCTCAGCCTCACAAGTAGCTGGGACTACAGGCAAGTGCCACCATGTCCGGCTAATTTTTTTTTTTTTTTTTAGTAGATACGGGGTTTCACCGTGTTAGCCAGGATGGTCTCAATCTCCTGACCTCGTGATCCGCCTGTCTCGGCCTCCCAAAGTGCTGGGATTACAGGCATGAGCCACAGCACCTGGCGGAATGAATTCATCTTGAAGCATCATGAAAGTCGAGACTGGAAACTCCCCAGACAACTGAACCTGCTGGCACTTTGATCTTAGACTTCCCAGCCTCCAGAATTTTGAGAAATAAATTTCTGTCCTTTAGAAATTACCCAGTCTCAGCCAGGCATAGTGGCTCACACCTGTAATCCCAGAACTTTGAGAGGCCAAGACAGGAAGATCACTTGGGACTCCATCTCTATTTTTAAATGTTTTGTAAAACGAAATAAAATAATTTGTAAGTTTCCCAGTCTCAGGTTTTAGCACAAATCGACTATGATACTAGACCTGGGGTGATTTGGACAGGGAAATAGTGGCTCTGAGTGTGAGAACCTGTCAGAGGAAGGGCTTAGTGGTATACCCTCTGGATTAAATAAAAGACACTCTTGCATGTGAGCCCTTTCATATCTCTAGGAATTGCCTAGCCCTAGGAGGGGCAGTCTTTCCATGGATATCAAGACCTCACCATGTGAAAGCAACATAAATGTATAGTTAATATATACTCCTTCACAAGAAAGTTATGAGGCCTTATGAATCATTTATGAATATTTTGGTGATACTTACAGTGGAATAGTATAATAAACTTGTATTGGTCAATGTTACATCAGAGAAACAATAAAAAAGTAGGAAATCACACTCCATAGATAGATGACAGACAGACAGATAGATAGATAGATAGATGATTGATAGATAGATAATAGATTGGTGATAGATAGATAGATAGATAGATAGATAGATAGATAGATAGATAGATGATAGACAATTGATAGATACATGACAGATAGATAAATAGATGGAAGGTAGGTAAACAGATAAAAACAGATCAGTCTCTCTCTCTATATATATATATACGAAGCAGGGAGAGAGAGAGATTGATTTATTATAAGGAATTGTGATTTTAATTGTAGAGACTATCTAGGCAAGTCCAAAATCATCCTAGGATTGTGTGTAGGATTCTGTGGAGCAGACCATCAGGAAGACCAGCCAGAAACGCACCAGCAGTCCCCAGCCAGAATGTCTTCTTCCTCAGAGAAACCTTAGATTCCTTCTTAAGATCTTTCAACCGATTGTATCAGTTTTATTCAGAATAATCTCCTTTACATAAAGTCAATTTATTCTAGATGTCAATTATATCTACAAAATATTGTCAAAGCAATGCTTAGAGTAGTGTTTGATTGAATAACTAAGTACTATAATCTTGTCACAATAACAATAAAACTGACCATCATAGACCTCATCATTTGAGAAAAATACGGTTTTGGTTTTTATCTCTTTTTTATGTGTGATTATTCAAACAAATGATTGGGTACGAAGTGAGAATAAGTAGAATAAAGATAAAATTCAGTGTATTAGAGTGATTTTTATAACAAGGATTCTGTAGAATTATTCTCCTAAATAATTACCTAACCCAGTTAATAAGGTGAATTTAGGGACAGAAATAAATGTCACCAATTAAGAAGCAAGCTTTTATAATAACCCCCCCTTCTTCTTCAAATTAGTAGCAAACAGGTAATCAATAAATGCTGAATGAATAAATAGACAATTATAAGAATGGACTATATACACTATTTAATAAATGTTCCTCTTCACTTTTCAACCTTCTACATGTGTGGATTTTATTTTTTTCAATGAAGTAAATTATTTGATTAGAGAGAAATGTATTATTAGAGTTAAATGTTATTAATACGGTGTCTTTCAGTAAGTTAATGCATCATAAAACAAATACAATAAATAATATACAGTATATCTTATTAAAAATAAAGCTGATTATCAAACTGAAGATTTTATGTCAACAGAAAATTTCTCTAACAGTTGCTATAAAATTTTTAAATTAAAAATGTTTAAAATGAAGGAAGTATGAAATTTTACATTTCTAATATGTAAATACTTCCAAACTTTTAGTTATATATACTTACATAGCAAACATACTTCCCATTTTGTATGCTGCTCACACAGAGAAAAGTTTAAAACCCTTCATTCAAAGTAATATAAAATTATCTCACCACAGTTAGGTATCTGTTTCTTACTAAAGTAGATAATTAAGTTGCTATTACTCTCCTTTGTACTACTTTAGTTTTCAAAATAAGAGAAATGTATTGATGTAGAGATCATTAATGTGTGATAAAATAAAAATAGTGAAGATAATTCTAAAATTATAAATAAAAATTATCAAAATATTGCAATATATTTTATTTCAAATAATGCATACATCTTCTACCAGAAGTCTTCAATCCCCAGGCTGGGCCATACCAGTCTGGTGAACCCTACTGTGAACTGCACATGTGAGGGATCTAGGTTATGTGCTACTTATGCGAATCTAATGCCTGATGATCTGAGGTGAAACCGTTTCATCCTGAAACCATTTCCTGCCCCCACCCCACAGCCCACCCTCTCAATCTATGGAAAAATTGTCTTCCAAGAAACTGGTCCCTGGTGCCAAAAAGGTTGGGGGCCACTCTTCTAGAGTATAATAATGTTCTAATAATACTCATATTTGTATAGTTCTTTAAAAAATTACAACTCAAAATTCAACAAGGGTTTCAAAAACAAGGTACATATAAAGTGGGGAAATTCAGCTCATTAAGAAAGATTTATCCATTCTATGTGTGTACATCAACTCATGTTTAATGCCCCCAAATAATAAGGGTACTGTTTATATAACACTGTTCATCTTTAGAGTGTTTCGCTAATATTATCTAATTAATAAACATAGAAAAATCCTGCTGTGTCCTCCAAGGCTGTCAAAGTCATTTCTATGATTTGAAGCCTAATTAAATTCAAAATAGATTTGTTTCTTCACCATAAGAATTTTGCAGCAATTAATTAAATAGTACAAAAATGTAAGAGGCATATTATTTGAATAATTCTAATTTCCATGAAATTCTCTATGTTTCAGATTTGTTGCCCAAGACTATCCAGATCACTTTCTTATCTCTAAATTTTTACAACCAATTTATTTACCTTCTCAACTGGTAACCTAAACTTCTTATTTTGCCTATGTAAAAGGAATGATGTAGAAGTGATAGGTCACACACACATACTAATTTACAGTAAATTTTAAAAACAGATTTCTTTTAAATTTTAGTTGAAAAATATTCAATGGATATCACACCTCTCAATTAATGATCTGTTCTGAATATTAAATGAATCACATTCTTGAGGGAAATCATTTATTTTACTTCTTTTCTTTTTTTAAGAATCAACTCAAGTTTCCCTAGGCTTCCTTGTTTCTTTGTTTTGAATTGTTCAATAACTCTCTAAGCTCTTGTTTTCTTAGTCAACAATCTGATACAAGTAGATTATAACCAGAAAATGTCTGACTCAGAGAGATAGCAAAACTGTCTAGCAGAATATTACGGAACTCCAGTACAGAGTGTAGCTGCAATTACTCATTGATTTAAATTAAGGGCTTAGAAAAAAGGGAAGGAGCTATAAGTAGGAAGACAAACCTAGAGCTTTCAAAATGCCTTTTCTCATATTTATGATCACTAGTGAAACTCTTATGTTTTTTCTATAATTATTGGATATTTGTGATACATATTTATAATAGCCAAAGGCACTGTAGGTAGAAAAAAAAATATAGAAGCTGATAATAATCAAAAAAGGCAAGACTAGAGAAAATAATCAAACTTAAAAATCAGCAAATAAATCATCATCAAATAGGTCTTCGGTATTCCAAACATCAAAGGAAAACATCTTTGCAGATCAAGGAGCTTACAAAGGGCTTACTCTTCCCTTAGAAAAGTTTACCAATGACTATGTAGTGAATGGTTTGTTGTCCCTGCAAGTGTTTATTCCCAGAGAAATGAAGGAGGGACCCCAAAATAATTCTGCTATTTATTCCACAGAAATATTGCTACTTCTGGCCTCATTAGTACTTTAGCTAGGAGAAGCATTAGACAATATTTAGCATACTTCTTCTGACTTAGATAAGAAAAATCTAAATCCTATCTTCTACACAGTCTTCTCCAAGCACCTACCCTCATCCATCCCTACTCACAAAGCTTTTTAACACTGATGCAGGACAATTCCCTATCAGAGCATAACTGACACTAGGAAGGATTTTTACTTGACTCCAATGACAGTTTCCTGTCTAACTGGAATTCAGTTTTAAAGAATCCTGGAGATATTTTACTCTGATGCCTTATTGTGACCCATATTTCTCTCTTTAAGGCAGGATTTCAAAAACTCGGTTTGGAGGTTTCCCTTTTTGGTGGAGCTGTCCTGGGTGCTGAAGTGAATACCAAAGCAATATTGTACAATTTATGAATTGAAAGGGCTTTTTTTCTTTTATTTTTTTCTTTCCTTTTGTCAAACAGAATTATGTTTTAATCCTGGCTATGCCATATATTACTGTAGCATCCTCAAAAAAGCTATTCAACATCCAAAAGCCTTTATGTTCTTGTGAGTCAAATAGAATAAAGGCTAGCTTGCAATGATTTTGAAGATTAAAGGAAATGATAGAAACAAAGTGCTTATCACATTGCCTGACTCAGAATATAAACTCACAAAAATTGCAGTTGTTATTATTGTTGTCAGTGGTTGTGTTAGTATGATGAGACCTGGTTACTTTTTTGTTTTTTGATAGAGGACCACCTACTTTGAAATATAATATAATCTGTAAAAAGATAACATTAACTAACAGAAATAAATGTCTCAGACAATATATTTAGAGAAACACAAGTAGAAAAAAAAATCATGATCCAAAAATGGTTATAGAGGGAGTGAAGAGTCAAACTGAATTTTGAAGGGGGAATTATATATTTATTTGGACAACCAGAAGAGACGGTAAGGGAGAAAGCATAGGCAAAGTTTTGGAAAAAGGAATGAGTATTACATAACTAGATGAGAGAGAATAAACTGATCTAGATGGAATAAAAAATTAGATTGTTATTTACCAAAAGGTAGAATTTGGATCCTTTTAAATATTAAATAAAAATGGCTGATAACTTGAATGCCATGCTGTTGAGCAAGGGTTTAATCTTGATGTCATAAGTAGTTATTTGATTTTTTATCATGGGAACAATAGTATGTAATTGGCATTTTAGAAAGTTAGTTTTAAAGGTCATGTGTAGAACAAATTAAAAGTGACAGGAAGTGAAGACAGGAAAAAATGGAATGAGTTGAAAAATATTTGAAAGAAGATGGAAGCTTTGGGAATAGAAAAGACCAGATGCACAAGATATTTCAAAGGATGGATAAGTCAAAATTAGTCAATTGAAAATTTGAAGATGTTAGTTCATTTCCATTGAAGCTTTTTCTTTTATATTTTTATTCATAAAGTTCATCTAACCCTTGCTTGATCTATCTCTTTGGAGAAGAAAGAGAATAATAAACAACCTCATCATTTATGTCTCTAGTCTATATCAACATCCTTGGCTCTCAAAATATAAAGGCCAAGTTTATAAATCAAGTGAAAGAGAAAACATATTAGACTGTGAGCCTCAGTGTATTTCAACTTGAGTTGAATCCGTGACAAGATATAGTGGCTCTGTCATAGGCAGTTTTAAGAACTGAAGATATTAAAATAAAAACAGTTCACTGATCAACTACCATACTTAGTAAAACAGATCCAGCGGCCTTCTAAACATATAAGAACAACTAATGCATTTAATATAATTCTTCCCAGAAAAAAAGGCTTAAAATACATGAGCCATTTTCTAACAGAGTACCAGTAAACTCATTTAGAATCTTGAACTCCAGTTTATAATTTTGATGAAAACCAAACATTTTGTTAGCAGCAAAACCATTCCTTCATGCATAATTTTACATGAAAACTTATTAACACAAGCAAAGCTGTTCTGGTGAAATCAGTGGGAGGCGGGAGGGGTCTTCAGAGTCCCAGAAGCACTGCTCTCTCCTCATAGCTGGGGAGTTTTGAAATCCCTCAGGCTCCACAGAACACAGTTTGAAAACCACTGCCTCAACAAGGCTCTAACATGAAATTGTTCTCTTGACCAAATCAATTCTAGGGTTAAAACATGGCCTTGGGCTCATTTTTTGAGTATATATCCAAGTTCAGTAGACTAATGCATGAAAGATCATTATCAAAATTAAAAAAAAAAAAGTATTCACCCTCCCAATATGAACTAGGTGCAAACAGTCAGTTTAAATCACTATTAAACCTACATTTGATTTGGGATCATGTAACACACACACACAGACACACACACACACACACACCGTATATTCATTGCAATGGGGGTAGGGTTTTAACAAACAAATTTGGGGGAGACACAAACATTCAGTCCATAACAATAATCTTACATAACCTTTTCAACAAACTCAGGAAGTAAGCAACATTATCATTTCCCCTTAAATAGACAAGGAACTTGGAACCTAAGGTTTAAATAAAAAATAAAATTTGTCCAAAATCATGTGAATAGAAAGTGACAAAGTCATGACTCACACAGCACTTCATTGTGAATTCTGAAGAAGAGAGGAAAAAAGGAGAAAGAAAGATGCAAAAAAAAAAAAAAGGGTACAATGCATGATTCATTTAAAAAATCATAAATAGGACTTCATTAAAATCAAAACGCTTTGTAAAACCCAATGTTAAAAGAATGAAAAGGAAAGCCACAGACTGGGAGAAAATATTTGCTAAAAACACATCTGATGAAGACTTGTATCCAAAATATACAAAGAGCCCTTAAAACTCAGCAATATGAAAATATCATAATTAACTTTGAGCAGACTCTGATCAGAGACTTTATCAAAGAAAATAAACAGATGGCAAATAATCACATGACAAGCTCCACAAGATCATGCCACTAGGAAATTGCAAATTAACACAATGAGGTACCACTACACACATATTAGAATGGCTAAAATTCAAAAATGACAACACCAAATACTAGAGAGGATATGAAATGACAGAAACTCTCATTCATTGTTGCTGGGAGTACAAAATGGTGCAGCCACTTTACAAGACAGTGTGACAGCTTTTTACAAAATTAAACATAGTCGTACATAAGCTCAGTAATCACACTCCTTGGTATTAAGCTTAAAATTTATGCCTGCACAAAAACTTGCAAATGGATGTTTCTAGAAGCTTTATTTAAAATTGTGAAAATTTGAAAG
Organism: Pongo abelii; assembly: GCF_028885655.2. Classification (NCBI taxonomy): domain Eukaryota; kingdom Metazoa; phylum Chordata; class Mammalia; order Primates; family Hominidae; genus Pongo; species Pongo abelii. The sequence goes on along the minus strand of NC_072000.2, from coordinate 86,345,062 downwards.
CAACCAAGATGTACTTCAATAAGTAATGGAAAAATAAACTGTGGGACTTACATGCAACTGTATATAATTCAGTGATAAAAAGAAATGAGCTCTCCAGCCATGACAAAATACAGAGGAATCTCAAGTGCATATTGCTAAGTGATATAAGCCAGTCTGAAAAGTCTACATAGTGTATGATTCCAACTATTTGATATTCTAGAAAAAGCAAAACTATAGAGATTGTAAAAAGATTAGTAATTTCCAGGGGTTCTAGGGCAGAGATAGGAAGGGATGAATAAATGGAGCACACAGAATTTTTAGGGCACTGAAATCATCTTGTATGATACTATACTGGTGAGTACATAACGTTATACATATGTCAAACCTATAGACTGTATGATTAAAAGTGTGAACCCAAGTGTAAACTACGTGTTTTAGTTAATAAAAAAGAAAAAGAAAGAAAGAGAAAGTAAGATAAAGAGAGAGAATATGAGGAAGAAAGAAAAAAAGCTAGAACCAAGTCAAGAAGGTAATGGTGAGAATCCCCAAGATTGACCAAATACATTTCTTGCATTAGCTCAGTGACTATCATTACATTTGGTCAATTAACTATTATCATGTCATGATAATATTCTTTATGTTTTACCTTTTCAGTTAAAAAAAATCTTCATACCAAGTCTTCTGCAAGCTAATCTTAACCCACCTCTGAATTAATCCCTTTTTGATATATAATGAGATTATTCTTTGTTATGAAGACTTAACTTAGTGATCTCTCAATTTAATTAACTTAAATTTTCAGAAGTACTGATTTGTGTATTGGCTCCCTGAAAGAAAAGTAATGCACAGACAGACATAGGTTTGCACTCACACACACAAACACCCACACTTGACAAGAAAACAAGTCTTCTGCTTTTTACTAGAAAACCCTGATTAAACCTGACAGTAAAGTCTCTAGAGAACTCTAAGAAAAAGAAAAAGCATGAAACTCCTAAAATTTTAGAATATAGAAATAAAAAACAGGTGACAAGTCACTAATCATGACAGGATTATCACAAACAGGCTAAAAAATAAATAAATTGAAAACTTGAGTAGGAAAACATTGCATTCTGGTGAGCATTCAAGAAAGCAACTAGCCCTTGAACTTAATTCTCAGTTTAATGGGCCTCCAAATAATTGAATAAACAATAAATGATGTAGGAGGACCAGGGATGAGAAGAATTAAAGGAGAGGCATGATTCTGCATAATCTGTCTAGAGACTGGAGAAGGGGGAAGAGGGAGTTAAGAATGAAGGTGAAAGGATTAATATTCAACGTTATTTTATTGCAAACACAGACAGGAAGATAATGAATGCTGGACCTGGCTACTGAGATGCAGGTTACCTCCATCAAGGCGAAGGAGGCATGAATAATTAATAATGCACTTCAAAGTTCACAACCCCCATCTCCTCCCCAAGGTAGCCATCAAGAGAGGCAATAGTCAGCTAATTGGAGGATTGCTTAGTACATCTCATGGAAATTGAAGCTGCTCTGCCCCAAGGTTTTCTCTCCTTTGCCAGCTCAGGAAGCAGCTGGTTCCCTGAACTCCAGGAGAGAACATTTAGCCCCTTTCAACCACAAATCAGCCACCAGCCTTAGCTTCTTTAAAGGTTCAAAACACCATAGGGGTCTGACCATCAATCAGTGATTGTGTTCTTCACTCAGCCCGCTGTAGTTGGAAAGTTATTGTTGCTGGAGAACAAAGTCAAAACACAAAAGCACAGAGCTCAATACATGCCGGGACCTAATTTATCTGTTCACCCATTCCATACCAGAAAGCCATTGTCTTTCATTACATTTTAAAAGCCAGCTTTCTTGCCTAATGAACAACTGAACATCAGGCTGAGTGAACTCAATGATTTTATGTATTTAATTTTCAATTTTTTTTCTACCAAACCCATTATTACAGTCTCAAACTTAGGTGTACGCAGAAAGTGTTTCAAGAATTTTTTTTTAAATGAAAGCTCCTGGACTGCACCCTTAGAAGCCCTGAGGAAGGATGTCTTAGGTGGGACCAAAGAAGCTGTATTAATACTAAAAAGAGCTCAATCAATTATGATGCAGGAAATTCTTGAGCTAGAATTTGAGAAACACTGATTAACACGTGATTGGCATTTACACATTTATCATCCATAGACTAAATGTATTCTCAGTTTTGACTCTTAGTGATCAAATCACAATGTGAACGTCTTATGTTTTGTACCTGAGGCACCAAATTGAAACTCATACACACCAATAAACTCTTTGCTCATCTCAAGGTGATGGTTTTATTTTTGTGTGCCCACTTTTTTTCTGCCAGAACCCTCATGAAATGACTTACAAATAAATAAATAAATAAAAACTATCTTTACAGCAAATTGTCATCAAATGAAAGGGAAAATGTAGAGATGCATAACAGCTTTGTGGAAGAACAATCTAGGAAAAGCCAGATGAAATTGAGCTTACTCCACAGGACTCTCAGATTCTCAGCTGTTGTTTAGTAATGAGAGAACAAGCAACAAGGAAATTTGCCTACACATATACACATACACTCATACACAGTCACACATACATATTCTGCCATTAAAAGCAGAGTAATGAGAGGAATATGAATCACTCTACCAAAAAGACACATGTACATGTATGTTCATTGTAGCACCATTCACAATAGAAAAGACATGGAATCAACCTAGATACCCATCAATGGTAGACTGGATAAAGAAAATGTGGTACATTCACACCACAGAATATTACACAGCCATGAAAAGGGAAATCATGTCCTTTGAAGAAACATGGATACAGCTGAAGGCCATCATCCTAAGCAAATTAACATAGAAACAGAAAACCAAATACCACATGTTCTCACTGATAAATGGGAGCTAAATATTGAGTATGCGTAGACACAGAGATGAGAACAGTAGACATGGGGGCCTACTTGAGGGGCCAATGAAAGAGAAGGGTAAGGGTTGAAAAACTACCTATCAGGTACTGTGCTCACCACCTGGGTAACTAAACCATTTGTACACCAAAACCCAGTGACATGCAATTTGCCTGTGTAACAAACCTGTACATGTACCCCATACGTAAAATAAAAGTTGAAAAAATAAAAATAAAAGAGTTAACAAGCAAGTTAGTCTCTTGGAAACTCTAAGTTTGTCACCTGCAAAATAAGGTTATTTGACTAAATTTCTTTTGGCAAAATTATCTATGATTTCATTTACCAAAAATTTCACAGAACTCACTGTAGTGCCTGTGTTACTGTTATTAACTTATTGTTGAAACACCAACAGCTATTTCTTAGTTATATCTAAATAATGGGGGGGGTGTGTGTGTGTGCGTGTGTGTGTCTCCAGATTTCCTATCAATATTTAGCTATGGTGTAAGTGAGTGTTTTAACATCTGTATTAGTTACGCTTCCAAAAGTAGACAATTAGTTCACACAAAGTGGGTAATATAAGAAGAGTTCGTTTTTAAAGTGAGGGCATTTGTAAAGAAAATCATAATGAGCAGAGAAGTGCCCTGGGGCTAATAATTGCAAGTGCGCTATTATTCTTAGGGCTGAAGAGGCCATGGGACAGAAGAAAAAGGCCTACTGAGCTGCAACCTTTGGTGGAGGTAGGCAACCAGCCTGTAGCAACTCTGCAGAAATGGAGTTAGAGAACGAAAGTTAGCACTTCATTTTCCTCCTTGCTCTCATTCCCTGCTAGTGCTCCCTATTGCCCAAAACAAATAAGGAGCCACAGGACAAGAGAACCCTCTGATAAAGTCCATAAAGATCAGCTGGGGCAGAGAGTATGGAGAAGAAGCATAAAGAGTGATTCTAGGTGGATTTTTTTTTTTCAATGGGGGAAAAAATCCAGCACAGCTTTTGTTATTCCTTTTATAAAAAATTACTAACAACCCAGCATGAGATTTCTTTAAATTCCCACAGGTTTATAATTCTTCTGGTCACCTCTGAATTTAATACTCTATTTTGGTTTAATTCTGACGTTCATTTTATCACTGTTTCATGTCACCTCATACTTACAACTTGGCTGCTTTCCCTTGATTTCTACAACCACTGCATGAGGCTTGTGTGCACAGAACAGACTTTACTCAACGATCAGGGAGGTAGGAAGGCTTAGGCCACAACAATGAAACAAATGTTAGAGTTCCATTTTCTCCAAAGATTCTCAATCCTTCCCACCAATTTGAGCACTGTTTCCCTGCCACATTTTTGAATCCTTTTCCTATCTGCCATCAAGTCCTAAATTAAGACCCATCTTAAAAAACAGTTGAAGAAATTTTAGAAATCACATAGTCCCCAAGCCGTGCTTCTCATGGATTCATACACATTTCACTTGCTTGTTTCCTTCCCCTTATCACACTATCCTGTAATTTCTTTAATTATCATCTCCCCGCTGCACTAGGCTCCAGGCATTTTTTGGAAAGCTGAGTCATAATCACATCTAGATATCCAGGGTCTACCACCATACTTCAATATAATAGGCACGCAGCTAATGTTTAATAAACAAACATGTGATTCCAGGATTGGGGGTACTTCCCACCACACACACAAAAACCATTCATCATGTACAGACATAAAAACTGAGGCTCTTAGAAGAGAAATAAGATGCCTCAGGTCCACAGAACAAGAATCGAGATATATGATCTCTTCAGATTAATATTCCCTATGATACTCTGCAATTCCAACAGTTTACATATAAATGTCTAAATGAGTTTCCTTGTCCTCCTCACTCTGCTATAAAACACCTCATCAATTTTTGTCTTAACAAGTTAAATTTAAGAGGAACAAATTAGGGGAAAGTTCTGCTGACAGAAAAACAATTCCCTACATATTGTTTTCATCAACGTGTAAATTTGTTGTATTTGCAATATTAATAAATATTAGAAACCAAAATTTAATCTCTGTAATTGGTACTAAACCAGAAGACAGGAAAGGAATCAATGCTTGGTGATAGGGATTTTGCCCCCAAAGGATCCTTTTAGATGTAATGTTTAGCCCAATGCTGTTTTCTTTGTGTGAGGCAGCAAAGAAGCAATTCTTACAAATGGTATATTTTGTTTTCCCAGTGAAAATTCATGAAGAAAACTTTTTCAATATTTCAAAACATCTCGATGCAAATCTGTTAACTTTTTTACAAGGTTTTTTTTTGTGGTGGGAGTGGATTTCATCAGAGAACGTTGCTTATAACTTCATTATTACTGATCTTTTTTTAATGACTGATTAATCACCTCGTCACCTAAAATGAGTTGGATATTTTCACTCAACTATTCACACCAACAAAGTGAAAACACAACATCATCTTCTAGAAGTTTTGTGCCTCCAGGTTGGTCATACTACCAGGGATTCTATGGAAGCTACCAACTGTGGAAAGAGACCCTTCCCCTCTGTGTTACCTCCTGCAAGCCCTTCCTCTACACACTATATGGTAAAAACCCTTCCTCTGCCCATTGCTTTGCATGATCTACTTTATTTTATGAGTATTATAGACAAAATAAGAGAAATATTTTAATGAGAAAATCACTCGAAGTATATTTTTCAAATAGCTACATTTGTCTCTGGTTTATGCTTGGCAGCATAAAAACAGCCTTTAACTACTTTTCTTGTCACTTCTTCTTGGTTGACTTTTTCTTCCTTCGATCTCACCTTGTATGTAAGAGCATAATTCAAATATATTAGGCTTATTATCAAATTCATTAATCAGAATCTGCCATGGTGGAGGCAGGTAATTTGCATGTTTGAAAGGACCTCCAATAATTGTGACAACTAGCCAGGTTTGGAAACAGACCCACTAAACCCCAAAATGCACCCATGTAACCACTAAAACTAATTGTGAAATAGTTATGTGCATGTGTTATTTATTTTTCTGGAGAGAGGATGACTTCCCTTTTTGAGATTCTCAAATGTACCTTGAAGAATGGGATGGCACATGGATTAAAATAACTCATATGCTGAAAGATTTTGGGTATTTTAAGAGCTCATGTCTCTTGAGTTGAACCAAAAATAGAATCAACTTTCCTAAATTCTGTTCTCTGTTTACTATGGAAAATTATTTTTCCAGAGTACATGGGTCTAAAGAACCATAACAATAATTTTTACCTTATGCCAAAAAAAAGGAGTACTTCTAAAGGTATCAGTTAGCTTATACTCCTTTCTTAATTGACCCTCTCAATACACGTGTCCAATATCATTTATTCCTTCTGTGCCAGTACCCACACTGGACCATATAATCCCTTCCACAGCCATCTATTTCCCAGCATTTACACCTGACTGCCATGCATTTGAACAGGCTGGTGCTGTCCAAAGTGCTGAGCAGGAGGCAAATGGCTCAATGCACCATCAACTCAGTGCTGCACTACGCAGAGGAGCAGCCTCTTTCTAATTCACATAAAAGTGATTCAGGTGGAAGCAGTAACCTTGCTTTTGCCTCCTCTTTTTTCTTCCTACTGGGGGAATAGCATATGCATATCGAAAGATAATGAGTCATATGTAACCTGTCCCCATTCATCTGAGAGCGTTTATCCTTCTTGGGTTTTTCCAAAGTGTAAAAATTTTGTGAGTTTATTTCTACTTTACTGCGTTAATCACAATAAAGTCAGAGTTGAGATAACAACAATACTGAAATCTTCCTACTTAGTAATCAATAAATTCTATGATATGTTTTGACTTTTGATAAATAACTTAAATTTTCATTTGATTCTACTTTTTCATCTCTAAAATTAGAGTAGACACCTCACACACAGGACAGTGGGGAGAATTTAAAAGATCATATACATGAAAATATTTTGTAAAACCCAATAAATAATATAAATATAAAATGGCATTAATATTATCAATATGATTATGATAAAAATTTACTATTGGCAGAGAGAATAGTGTTTAGAAACAGGAGAATACAATGAGAATAAGCCTCAATGAGGCTTACTGAGAAAGTAATAAGAAAGTGACAAGAAATGACAATGAGGCTTATTCACATTGTATTATCATATTCCTAAGTATTAACCTCAAAGAGCTTACAACTCAGTGAAGGACTTAAGACAATCTATATAAATAATGTACCATAGATTAGAGTGGCATAAAAAGTATCAGTTGAGTCAAATGAATAGTAAGAGCAAAAATCTAATCATTGGACTAATGCAGTCCAAGAAAATTCATGGAGGATGCAGCAGCTAAGATATATTTTAAGAGATGATTAGGATTTAGGTAGAAAGAGTAGTGAGAAAGCCTCAGAACTGTTACTTTTAATTATGATACTTTTCATTGCCCACCAAGTTTTTCTGCTAAATAACATTCCAAATGTTTAAAAAACTCCTGATCCTCCCAGGCAAAGTCATTAGAAGCACAGCGTAATGATACTATCAATAATAGGCAGATCAGGATTAATAAGAGAAAGGCAATTAGAGAAAATGAAAGGTCACATTGAAACTGCCTTGGCTTAGAGCTCTATTACTGTGTCAGAGTGTTGGTCGCCTTGTCATATCCACCTTGCTCATGGCAAGGGGTGTGTTGAAAAGTTTGTTCTAAAAAAAAAAATGAAGTTAATAAAAGGGATATTTTCTATGTGGATGTGTCCGTTGGGCATGCAGTAGAGAGATTTGTCTCCAAATTTTTAGTCCTTTTTTAGAATCTCACAGCTTAGAGAGGCTCTCCTCAGTGAACTATTCTGCAGAGCACAGGCTTCCCTTCCTATTTAGCATACAATTTACGCCTCAAGTCTGGGCATATTTATGAGGCCTAACTCAAATGCTGGCTTGATAAACAACAAACTGTAGGCTCTCTATTAACAAGCCTGCAAAATTATTGTAGGCTTGTTATTATGATTATAATAAAGTATTTGGGCCCAAAATAAAATGAAACAGCTTTGGATTCATATAGGCATAGAGAATCATAAAGAATTAGAAAAATTCTTGTTAACAAAAAGACTCCATAGAACAGCATTTATATTCCAACATTTCTATATACCTCATATTTCTAGGAGCATGTGATAAAATTCATGGCAAGTACATTTTTTGATAAATCAATGATTATCCTTCAAAGAAAAGCAGGAAGGGAGCACAAAAACACCATTAGTCATTTTTACCTCAGTCTTTCTTGTTCTGTTTCTGATGATTCTTCTGTAATTGGTCATCTGGTGTCTCATGAGGCCTCCTGAAAGAATAAATCATCAAAATATTTGTTGAACGAATAAGTAAATAAACAAATACATAAAACAGAGAGATAGTGAGAGCATTTAAACCTGAAAGACACAAGGTTATGAAATCACACTTTCCTTAGCATTGGTAACAACAGCAGCAGCAGCAGACCTAGCATTGATTGAGTGCTTACTATATGGCAGGCACGATGCTTTTATTTTTGCACTGAGTAACGATTAATTACTATGACAACCTCTCCATGTGGGTTCTATTATTATGACTATTTTATAATAAGGAAACTGTGGCTCGGTAACTTGTCAAAGGTCACACAGCTCACAAATAGCCAGACCAGAATTCAAAACCAAACCCATCTAATTCCAGAATAGATCTCATAACCTCATACAGTTTCTATTTCTATTTATTTACATTTCACAGACAGAAGATTTCTGGGCATGGAGCAAAAAAGGACAGCAGAGGAAAGCATGGATTATTTGGAAGACAGGACAGAGACTGCAAAAAAAAAAAATCCTTGTATAGAAACCCGAACTGTAAATTTAGGTAAATAAATGCATAAGACAAGCATATTATATAGAATGGGAAACAAACTACAACTTGTATGCACATACTCTATGCAAGATGTTACCTAGTTAACTTCAATCTGATTTTGAATTATACTTTGCAAGCTTCTTCAGTTATGGTTGCCATCAGTAGTAAGAATATCGATGATTCTTAATAAAGTCACAGACTCTGCAGGGCATCTACACTTTAACACTGAAGTAAGAAGGAGAAGTTCCTGGAGTTCATGACTATCTTGTTCCCAAGAACACATGGTGATATTACTTAATAGCCTGAATTATCTTTACTCTTCGTACAGTGGTGACATTTATTGTGACATAAATGAACTATTTCTAGGCACCAAGAGGAAAGTTAATCATTTATCCTGGTGCTAACCTCTGGTTTATGCTCAAGAAGCTTCAGTCTAATGCTCTTATCCATTGCTCACTTCCTTGCCCCACCCACTTATCATCTACAAATAATTGAACCAAGTATTTTTGAGTGAAAGGAAACTCCTCTACAGTTCAACTGAATTAACTTGGAATAGTATCTAACCAATTGAGCCTCTGTTTCCTCAGCTATTAAGGAAAACACAGTGTGACAAATTAAAAAGGAGGATACAATAAAAATAATCTGGCCAACTGCCTTTACTCTGGTTTTGAGGAAATTGCATCAAATAATATAGAAGGCAATATAAAAATGTTAGCTGTTGTGTGGAGATAAAGCTACGCAGGTGAAGGAAAACTTCCATTAACGATTTTTCCAAACATTTTAGGAGATTGGGTGACAAAACACTCCTGCTTTTCCCATTATCATAGGGCCCCATTTCATGTAGCTAAGCAACACGAAATAGTGACTTAGCTCACTATCAGGTGATGTGATATAAACACCTGGAATGGTGCCTGAAGTCCCCTATGATATTAAAATGCATTTTTCCCTGTCTGACTCTTAATTTTTTAAAAAAAGTGTTTCTTTAAGTATCAGTGTATAGCACAGTTTTTCTATTACAGCTAAATTCACTACTTCTAAAAATTTCTAGTGACAGTAGATAGGAGAATAAGATGGGTACAGGGAAAAAAGACCATTCAAAGATGGCAAATTTTAAAAATAAAAAAAGTATTTTTTATAAAAGGTTTTTGTTTTTGTTTTCCCATAAATCATTGTTAATTTTCTGCTTCTGTACATTTTCTGAGTTTGTTAATATTATTACCAATATGAGGCAATTTTTATTCTTGTTATTAACAAATAGCTAATTATGAACCAAAATACTTACATGATTTTTATTTATCAACACCATTTTAGAGATGAAGACTATTATGCTGAGCCAGTATTTAAATATGGATTTGTCTTGCTCTGAAATCTGAACTCACTTCATTCTGTTATACTATGGCCAAAGCATAACATTAAAAATGACAATTTGTGAAGATATTTCTTATGAAATTATCAGTGCTTGGTTAACTGTATAATTTTAAGTTTGTTATATTCTTGAGGACTAATCTTTTTATTTTCCAGGGTTCAATTTTGGTTGGATTATACTTCAGAAATTATAGTATAAATGAGGGAAAGATGGTTATCATACAATAATCTGATTTACAAACCGTTGAGTTAAATGAAATATATTTATCATTGAATTTTCTTTTTCTGCAATATATTAACACGGAAAACTGAACTACTGTCTTTTAAAGATGTGTTTGCCTACTGAGAATTTCACAGGTCTCCGAAATAATGAAATCTTGCCTCTGCCTGAAAGTATCTCTGTAGATAGACAAGAGCGAAATGAAAACAAAAATAGATTTTTTCCATGAACAATAAGTGTTTCATCAAAAGAACAAGGAAACAGAGCTCTAAATGCTGGATTTTCTGCTTCCCTGAGATGTTACAGATCTTCAGAGGATGACAGGTTCTGAGGTTTCCATTCTGAATTTTAATCTTGTGACATGTCCTTACCACACTCCAGACATCTGGGGAACACAGGCATGAGAAATTATATTTATTGATTGTCCTCTATATGGAACACAGCTAAATACATATATATATAAAATACATATAAATATACATATATTTATAATATATATACATATATATAATACAAATTATATATATAATACAAAATATATACATAATAATACAAATATATATAATACATATATACATATACATATAAAACAATAAACTACAACTTATGTGCACGTACTCTATGCAAGATGCAAAGATATATATATCTTTGTGTGACACAAAATTTACCAGTTTATGAAAAAATGTTAAAGTACATTTGTCAACTGTAACTTGAGAAGAAGGAAAATATAATAATCCATTTATTATTACATCAATACATAATGAGATATGCAATGCCAAAAGAAACTAAACAGATCCTATGCTGGCAAGACTTGTTTTTACTTAGAAGGAAAGCATCCACATATCCCAAAAAGGGATATAGCGATAGTCACCATGTGAGAA